>NC_092520.1:211586257-212198507 GCF_037038585.1 Patagioenas fasciata
TTGATAAGCATGGATGGACATCTCTCAAGAGGGGCAACGAGAAACAGGTGGCCAAGAAACTGACCAACAGTGTATAACATCCCATTCACGTGAATACTTCATATAAAAGTGGGAGATCACAAGGATGTCATCCCTTTTTCCCCTCTTTGCCCTTCTTCGTCCCTTCTGCTTATGGCCGACATTAGGAGAGGACCTTGCGAGTCGTCCCTGCGAACTGAGGCCTAGTGAGAGACTGAATCCAGCTCCGGTTGGCTGCAGAGTCCAGTCCAGGACTTTGGGTGCTGGCTCTGCAGTTGCTGAGACTTTCACGATTGGTTTTGCATATTTTGTATTATTTTCTCTATTTTATCAGTAGCATTAGTAAAACATTTTTAATGTTTCCAACTCTCTTCTCTCTGCCCTTCTTTCCCTCCCGATCGCCTGTGCTGAGTGGGAAGGGGAGAGAGGGAGGGGCTGAATGAGGAAGGGGGGAGAGAGGAGGTTAACAACGCATCTGCCAGGGTTTGACTGTCACCCCGCAATCTAAACCCTCGACATGCACAAATACACTAATATTTGTGGCTTATTAAATATAGTTGGCGTTTTGTTTTAAACCAGACTCCTGAATCCCACCACCACCATCTTACAAACAACCCTTCGGAAAAGATAAAGATCTGAATGATCTAAACCAAATAGATTTCTAAAGCCATGATGTTCTTCATTCAGAATGAAAACGACTCAAAGATGTTTTCAGTTATAGGAAGAATTTAAAAAAAGCCAAAGATTGTGTGGATCAGTCAGGGAATCACGTTATCTGATGCTGCCAACCCATCTTCGTACCACAAATAAGTAACGGCAAAGATGTTCTTTGAGCTGCTACATTTGAATTCCATCATACATTTCCTCAGGGTTTCCACCAAAACTTGCAGAAGAAAAGCAAATCTAAAAAATTCTTTCTAGGTTGATTACACACAGGAATAGGAAAAAGCAACGCATGCCTGTCTACTAGTTCATTCAAGACATAGGCCAGACAGGAGGTATTAGTCATTTTTCTGAGCACAATATTAGGATGTTGGCTGCAGCCAGGCAAAGACTGATGCTTAAGAATGGAGCTATCAAATTCATTTCCTGGTCGAAATTCACAATTAAAAAGAGAGATTTCTCAGGAGGAGGGTTAAACATGGGAAAAGAGGAGAAGAAACGGAGACTTGGAAAGTGATATCGCCTCCAAGTTTAATTGCCATGCAGTTCCTCCAGAGGAAAGGGAGCGATTTTGCATGACACAGCCAGCAAAACATGCAAGAGTCACATCCTGGTGAAGAGCGGCAGCTCCAGCACATGTGAGCTCAGAGGACAGTTATCTGCACAGGAACACCGGCCAGGTGAAGATTAAGGGAAGGAATGCAATGCAAAGGGATCTATTTAAAATAATGTGCTAGGAAGATACTGCTCCTCATGTGGGCCAGGTTTTATGTTTAAAACCCCAACATGCATCTCAAAGGATGAGCTGAGTAGGTCTTGTATTTGGAAGTCCAAGGACAACCTTCATCCTCATTTAAGCAGCGTTGTCAGGCTGAAGACCAGGGTTTTGCAGCATCACCAAGAGCAAACATACCTACATTAACAACATCTCAGGCCCCAGTGGTGGATTAAAGATAATCTGACTATACTACAGGACTACGCGCTGTTTCTAGGGCCTCAGGCACACCCGAGTTGACTTGCCTTGCTCCCCATCACTTCTGCCCACCCCATCCCCTTCCCACTCAAAGGGAACACTACAAACTAAATCGCTTTAATAAGCCATTTCTATGCATAATACTGTTGCAAATTCTATATCCATCAGAGCGTCTTCAAATGAATCTGAGGATAGATTTGACTCACTTAGCAAAATTTGACTCATGCTTCTTTGGTATGGAAAAAAACAGTTTGCAGAGTTGACTCCTTGGCTGTAAACTCCTGAATCTCACTGTAGTTTTATTTAAGCAACAGCCATGTTGTCACAGTTCTAGTTCCCTATGCACTAGAGCAGAAAACAGGGAGAAAAAGGTTAAGCACAGAGTTAAACCAGCCACCTTCTGCTAAGAACACATGGCTTTTTTGAGCAAGAAGCTAAATAAGTTTTAATTAAAGGAATGTTTCATTTTGCCAGAGGTAATTTTCACACTCAAAGTCTAAGGCAGGCAGACTAAGAAACCATGTCAATATGAGATGTTTGCTCAGCCAGTTTAGCTTCTGGATACAAAGGCCAAACTTTCCTATTATGCAAGTTTTATAAGATGATACCTCCTTTGATTTCTGAGGAACTGTTTACCTATTGTGAATCTGGATGGGCTCCTGTGAAGTTACACTGTGTACACAAGAACCACCAAACCTGTTCAAACTAACGACATGAAGGGAAAGTTGCCCTCTTTACTCTTTTTATCGGTACTCTTGGTTATCATCTACATCCCACTCTGGTGGGATTTACACACGCAGCTTCCACACAGTGACTGTGCAAATACTGGAGCTCCAACAGCCAAAAAAACCACCATATTTAAATTTTCAAATATATACCTCCCTAGTGGATGGAATTTCATTCAAAACCAGCTCTTTCAAAATGATACAGACGATTTGTAATGTCTGTGTAAACATCAGATCTGTTCTAAGGACACACTCAAAAGCCACTACAGCATGAGGTGCTTCTGAGAAATGAAGCTATATTCATGTTTCCCCTGAAAGCAGCAACTACTTAAATACACAAAGTTATGATTTCACTTGAAATCGTTTTCACTGAACTGCTAATTGGGGATTGATTGTAAACTCACAACCTCAAGATGCTTCATGATGCAAAGAATCTTGTAAGGAGGGAGATTAATTTATTGTAGAGGACTAAGAGAGAAAATACACTCAAGATCAGGCCGACCTCTCTAAAGCGCTTGACACCTGGTTCTGTTGTGCCTGTTGGATTTGAGGGGTTTTCCATCAGATGCTAAAGCAGCTCACAAAACATCAACATCTCTCAGCAGCAATGTTTTATCTTGAGAAAGCAAGTTTGGCTTCTTTCTAGCACTTCATGGCCCAAGAGGAGTGATCCAAAGAAGATGCCTTGATCCTGCTTGCAAACTTGCACAGGAGTTATTAGTCAAAACCCTTAATTAACTCTCTGGTTACCTATAGAAAACAGAGCCAGGTTCCTCTCATGAGCACACAAAGAGCAAGGAGCAACAATTGTGAGGTAAATTTGGATTAGATCTAAAGAAAAAAAATCTTCAGTATGAAAACACTGGAAGATGGGAACAGAAAGGCCATCGACTCCGTTCCTGGAGATTTTCAAGTAGGAAAGACCCTTAGCAGCTCATCATAACTTCCAAGTCCGCCTTGCTTTGAGCAAGAGGTTAAACTAGACTGCCTAAAGAGTCTAGCCTGTTTTAGCACTAGTGTGATTTAATGAGACAATGCAACCTGCTTCAAAAAACGTGTGCTATGGTGTCATGTTCTACTTGCAAAACATCTGTAAAGAGCAGAACAGTGATGTCCTGACCGAGCACAAGGCACAGTTGTGTACTCTGAACACAGTTACTCACTGTCCTGCAGACCTGAAGGCTTCTGTCGCTTCTCCCAGGTTGTAATTCACCACTTAAGTGGCTTTGCTCTACCAAAAAGTTTGGGAGATTCAGGTCCTACATGGTTTATATTTCACCCAGGTAAGCCATTCTAAGAAATCAGAAAAGATTTGGCAGCAATTTAATAAGAAACAGTTGCTGTGATGTGAGAGTTGTGGATGGCGAACATGAGGTCCCCGGCAGGTAACTCACCGACCTGAACAACGATGCACACCAGGCAATCCTTCACATCCACTGAAGAACGTCCTTCCAAGAGGATTTTCTACCATAGAAACACCACCTCTTCCATCACAAAATCCTCTCTAATAATTACTACAATTAACCAACAATTTCCCAAAAGTCTCAAGTTGCAGACTAAAGCCAGAGCCGCTCTGAAAACTCCCAAACGCAACAATTTTTAAAATGCAGAACACTGATTGCGTGGAAATGTGCTGATTTCATGAAAACGCTCTATAAAAGGCAACAAGATTGGCCGGCGAGCCAGTCTGTCCAGCTTCCTGCCCGGCCGCCTGCCAGCCCTGGGGTGGGGACTGCAAGCTCCCCAATTCAAAAAATACAAATCACATATGAGAAGGCTCCCACGGGATGGGAATTCTGCTTCCTGCAGCTCTGTTATTCAAATAAAACCTGTGTATGTGTGTGTGTCAGAAGGACAGGGATGCCACCGCTATCGAACAGCATGAATGGCTTCTTGACAACCGAAAAAGTTTAAAGAAATGTGTTGTATTTCAAAAGACAGGGGAAGGAAGAGACATCTCCGCACAAACCTGTGAAGAGGGAAGACGACAGCAAAGAAATCCAAACGGCAAGACGACAAATTATAGGTGGGGAATCCCTGTCTTATCCCTTCTGCAGTATGTACGCAGCTATTGTATTTAATTAAAATAAATTACAGCTAGCTTGTGCACATACTGCCGGGCTTCTAGCAGCCCCGAACACAATCACAGCGATGCTCAGTCGCCACCCTTCAGGAGCACACTCGCTCTGTGTCTCCAGACGCGGGATGCAGATGCTCTGTCCCAGCACAGTTGCAGCAAGGCTGACGGATCAACGCAGAACAAAAAGCCCAAAGAGTTGTGCTTTTATACGATCCACTTCCTCAGCTCCGCACACGGGATTCTTGCCAGGACGCTGGTAATGTTGACGGGGAATGCAAAGCTGCACATCAGTGTGTCAGGCTGCTTCTAAGCAAGGCTGTTTCACTGGAAAGCTTCTTCTTCTAAGCACGGTGATTTAACTCAACTCTTTCTACAACACTTGGCTGTGCAAGATCCATGCGTTTTTCTTGTTAACCACTGCATCCACATAGCTTAATGTCGGCTTGAATTAACTTCTTTCATTCCCAACAGAATCACAGGATGGTTGAGGTTGGAAGGGACCTCTGGAGATCATCCAGTCCAACCCACCTGCTAACGCAGGGTCACCAGAGCAGATCACACAGGAAGGTGTCCAGGTGGGTTTGAATGTCTCAGAGAAGGAGACTCCACAACCTCTCTGGGCAGCCTGGGCCAGGCTCTGGCACCTCAAAGGAAAGAAGTTTCTCCTCATATTCAGATGGACCCTCCTGTGCTTCAGTCTGTGCCCGTTGCCCCTCATTCTGTCCTTGGGCACCACTGAACAGAATCTGGTCCATCCTCTGACACCCACCCTGCAGATATTTATGAACACTGATGAGATCCCCTCTCAGCTTCTCTTCTCCAGCTGAACAGCCCCAGCTTTCTCTGTCTATCCTCATCAGAACGATGCTCCAGATGCCTCATCATTTTCATAGCAGCAGCTCAGCAGAAGAACTTCTCTCTGCCCAGAGGTTCTGTTGCTGCTGGGTCACAGCAGATTGGTACTGGTACACCAGCCCTTCACGTCTGAGGGTCAGAGGGTGATGAAGTGTTCAGGACCTGATGGTGATGCAGAGAACAGTAACAGCCTGACATTGAGCTTTCTGCTCATACAAACTGGGTTTTTACCATCATCAGGCTACAGATCAGCCATCCACCCATGATGCTCCAAGCTCTGGTTGATTGATGCATAAGATCAGCCAATATTAATGTAAAGGTCTATTACATTACACTCAAAGGTTTTGAAACTCCAGCCTGCTCAGTAAACTGAACAAAGAAATAATTCCTACCTTACCACATCCCTAACAGAATCAGAGACACAATGTACCCAACAGCACACTCGATTTGAAGCTGTTCAGTGGGTGTTTGGACAACAGAAAGGATCAGTTAAATCCTGCCCTAAGTAGCTGCAGAATATCAGTCAATCAATACCATTTGAAAAGAAAACGAAACAAATAAAATCTATTTATTCTTGTGTTTGGGAGGGCATGAGTGAGGAGGAAAGGGATTTTAAGTAAGCTTATAGAAATCCATAATAACACTAATTCAAGATTTTTTAAGTGCTTTTTTAGTATCAAGTACAACATACCCACCTCTGACAGGAGAAATGAAGCAGGGAAATGCAAAACAACTTGTCAAAGCTCACAGAACGAAGGAGAAGTACAAAAAGAATATGGATCTACAGGCTCCATGTCTGTGTCCTATTACCCTTCTAATTAGAAAAATAACAAACAAAGAAATCCTGTGGTGCCTTTGCTGGCCACAGCTTTTGAAAACCTCCTTGGGTTCTGGTCCCTGCTCTGCTGTGTACCTGTCACAGAACCTTTACACTGAGTGCTCTCCCTAAAGCTCATCTCCCCCATCACCAAAGTTGGAGTAACAATATCCAGAATTTCTTAGAGCAAGTTTTAAATGAGATAGCTGTTTGTACACAAGGCAATGTTAAGTAATTTATCTGCAAAGCCATCCAGGATTAAGCAGAATACACTGCTACACATATAAACTCATTGAACAGACTGGAAAACTCCATTACTATTCGTGACAGGTATATCCACCAAGATCACATAACAACAGGAGCACAGAGTTATTTGGGTTGGAAGGGACATTCACAGCATTCACAGTGCCACCCCTGCCATGAGCAGGGACATCTTCACCAGCTCAGGTTGCTCAGAGCCCCGTCCAGCCTGGCCTGGGATGTCTCCAGGGATGGTTCAACCACCACTTCTCTGGCCAACCTGGGCCAGTGTTTCACCACCCTCAGGGGCAATAATTTCTTCCTCATGTTCAGCCTGAATCTCCCTCCTTTAGTTTAAAACTATACCCCTTATCACAACAGATGTGAACTTCTTCCCTGCGTCCTCCATTCCACCTTGTCCTGTCACCGGGAGGTTGGTTCCACATGGGGGAAACCACCTGTCTTGTATGAGCAAAGTCTATTCCAGAGGTTTCCCATTCAGAAGGATTATAAACCACTGCAGACAGTGGAATTCCAGTGGAAGAAGCCCGGATGACCATCCACATTGACCATCCATGAGGCCATCACCCTACTCAACAGCTCTACCCCGGATTTGATGTTTTAAAGGAAAAAAAAAAAATCCTTATTTTTTTTCTTCTATAAAGTTGTATTTTTGCCTCACTATCTTCATGCAAGACTCAAAACTGTGTGATACAAATATGACATATAAAACTGTAAGCTCAACAATCACAGAATCCCAGAATGTCAGGGGTTGAAGGGACCTGGAAAGCTCATCCAGTGCAATCCCCCCATGGAGCAGGAACACCCAGCTGAGGTTCCACAGGAAGGTGTCCAGGCGGGTTTGAATGTCTGCAGAGAAGGAGACTCCACAACCTCCCTGGGCAGCCTGGGCCAGGCTCTGCCACCCTCACTGAGAAGAAGTTTCTTCTCAAATTGAAGTGGAACCTCTTGTGTTCCAGTTTGAACCCATTACCCCTTGTCCTACCATTGGTTGTCACCGAGAAGAGCCTGGCTCCATCCTCCTGACACTCACCCTTTCTATATCTGTAAACATGAATGAGGTCCCCCCTCAGTCTCCTCTTCTCCAGCTCCAGAGCCCCAGCTCCCTCAGCCTTTCCTCACACGGGAGATGCTCCACTCCCTTCAGCATCTTTGTTGCCCTGCACTGGACTCTCTCCAGCAGTTCCCTGTCCTTCTGGAACTGAGGGGCCACAACTGGACAAGTGATTTCTCAGCTGGAAATAGACAGGTTGTAGTTCCTCCATCCCTCCAAATGTTAGGAGCAGTGATTTACCTCTGTCCATCCCTGGCTTTTATCCAGGTGGCTCTCAGTAACTAAGGCTACTTAGTACTCAGTACACTTGGTATCTCCACAAGTGAAAATGGGTGTACTGTAACAATTCACAGTAACAGAGATTTATTTTCTAGCTAAAGGCCAAGGCTTTTAAAGATATTTAGCAAGCCATGTCCATTTGTTAATAAACATGTCTGTACTGTTCTACATAAATGTGAATACATAATGTGAAAAAATAACATGATGGTAGGATGTATGAAACAACTGTGAGTCATAGATAGCCTTAAGGATATAGGCTCCCACCCCTGTGCTATGAAAACCAGCCTCAGGGGAAAATAAAATCTAAATAAAGCTTAAAAATGATTTGTCAGTCTCAGACTTTCATGTTATGCAAAAGTATTATCAACACACAAATATTTATAGAATGAAGATTTTTTTCTCACCCAGCTTTTCTACAGAAAGAGGTTTTTAAAGACCGGTACCCGTCCTCCGCCTGATGCGCACCCTTCCCAGCACCAAGAGACAAGCACGGCTGCAGCTTATCCAGGTAGAAACAGTGGTTTTAAGACCCTGCGTTCCTCCGTTACCCTGTGTTTGTCTGTCTGCAGACTGATTTGCCTGAGAGAATTTAAGATGACCGAATGAGCATCACTGCAAGCTGGGATACATCTCTGAATTTCCATTTTCAGCTTGCAAACCGGTTACAGGTGAATTTCTAGCTAAACTCTGGATCTTCGACACCTAAAAAGATCTGAAAACAAGTGCTTTTAAGCAAGAAATTAAAAGCAAAAACTGAGGAGGTTTTGCTGTTAGGTGTCTTTCAATTTCAAGCACTAGAAGTCTCCAGAAATCTGCAGTTTTGGACTATCAGACTGAGATTACCAGAAAGCACAGGTGGGTAAGGCAAGAACAGACTCCATTTACATCTTAGCCTGGGAATGTATAAGCTTGCTCTTGTGAATACATGTATATTCCAGGTTGAAATATCACTGCTTTTTACCATTGCAGAAAAGTTGTTTTAGCAGCTGTATTACTATGGGAAAGGGGGAAAAATGAAGATAGAAGAGTCCTGCTCCCTGTGGTTTCCTGCAGCTCAGAATACGGCTGCAGACAGAGAATCCAGAACAAATTGATGGTCAACCCTTTAGCCCAATGATGTGCAGTGAGCAACACAGACCACTACACACATGTAGCACGAGAGGAGAGCTCCTACAAAGTGCACGTAAAAATGTCTCAGTGTTAACGGTGTATGTGAAGCCACCGCACCGCAGACACAACTCGGAAAATGAAAATGCACTAAGCAGTCTTAGCACACTCCCTGTCTTGGCAAAGCACACATTAAACTTACAGGTGCTTTCATATCTGACGAAAATTAAAAGTGCTCTTTTAAAAATAAGTTGTGTTTTTATGTTTCTAAGTCATCTAGAAGACGGCACCGTCAAACGGAGAGTTTCTTTTTGAATACCCGCTGCCTGCATTAATGGCTACTTCACACATATCCAATAACACTGACCTCTCTGTGGTTTGTCTCCTTTTAGGCCTGTGGACCTTTCCAGAAGAAAATAGATACCTGGAGAGGAAAATGACTTTCTTTACTGTTGCTGGGTGTTCTTTCCTCTTCAAACTTTCTATTATTTGCCTCTCAGACTGAATGGTGATGTGCTCCATGACACCTGTTGGCTCACACGTGTGCAAGCCATGGGCATGAGGGTCAGATATTGGGCTTTTCTCACTGAAGAGTCAAAACATCAATATATAATCATTGTATCTGAACTCTGTAGTAGTTCTGGTGCCCTCACTTCACAGGTACAAGTGACAAACACATCTGACAACGCGACTGTGGAAGGTGCACGAGCCAG
This sequence comes from Patagioenas fasciata, assembly GCF_037038585.1. Classification (NCBI taxonomy): domain Eukaryota; kingdom Metazoa; phylum Chordata; class Aves; order Columbiformes; family Columbidae; genus Patagioenas; species Patagioenas fasciata. The sequence goes on from NC_092520.1 coordinate 211,595,803, forward strand.
CAGAACCTCAACTGCAAATTAGAAGCTTCTCATCACCTGGTCCATTTATTAGACCACCCTACATCTTCACACAACCAACCAACGATTCAAACAGGACTACGGCAGCAAGATCGGCCCCCAAAACATCTGTGTGCACACACAAACTGGTCCCAAATGTTACTGTTTCTTCTGTAAGACATTATCTAGAATGAGCATGCTGACACAATGTAATCTTAGAGTCCACCTTTAAAGCACAGAGGTTATTCTCTATCATGACTAGTAGTATCTATGAATATAACGAAAGCTATTTTGGATCATTTTGAAGTAAAACATTAAAACCACTACGGTTTATGCCTTGTAGTGAAAGCACCTGATTAAAATGCATAGTTTAAATCGAAGTCTCTGCCTGGCAGGTGAGGTCAGTAATAATACAATGATCCCTTTTCCAAAACAAAGGTAAAAGCAGATTTAATACACAAATCTGCTATAAACCCTGGGGTAAATGCAGAGCCCTGTCATCCTGAGGTATTCACAGAGGATCGGGATCTCAGATCCCATAGCCTGAGTATTTTAAGAAATGCTCATGGAGGAAACAACCCCAGAACTTGGCGTCTCCCTCACCATAAACAAACCTAAAGGACAATTCCAAATTCTAATGTCTAATTAGTTAAAAACAAAAATCAAAGAAAGAAAATATTTCAGAAAGATACAGATGTTAAGACCAAGGGATTCTGTGTCTCTCGGTATAACCTGGTGTTTCTACCTGGAGCTCCAGCTGTGCAGAGTTTTGGTAAATATACATCTCCCTTTTCTTCGCACACATAATATTCCAGAATAAATACCTAATGGATTACCCTGGAAAGACAATATGCACAACTCCTCGTGGGCTCCTGGCACAATTCCTTTCTTACCCGCTCCCAAAAAGCCATGTCCAATCTTAACAGCTGTTTCAGAAAGCCACAGGGGTTGTGTGGGTCCACCCTCCAGACGCTGACAGACCAGGAATCTCAACTTAATCATCTTTGCATACCTGACAATTTATGAATTCAATCTGCCTCAAGGACGGCATCATTCTTATGAAATTCAAGGCCTTTTTGTTCAAATTAAGAGTTATATCACACAATGCCACAGCTTTTCTTCTTTACCCAGCTATGCATTTCTCAACGTAGTTTAGCACGACACTAACGAAAAGCTTACTGTAAATTACCAAGAGGGAAATTTGGATAATAGGGAGAAGTGGACAATTCGCCAGAACAAACACTGGTGATTTCGTTATCACTTCCAACACTGACTACATGTATTGCAGGGAAAAAGATGACCTGGTTAAGGACTTTTCCATTTCTAGCTATTCTCTCCCATGGAATGTGCTAAGGAAACAATCATCCTACTGAATCATTTCAAGAATTTTACAGCCAAGAAGATTTATTACCCTAAAACAGGTCTTGGAAACAAGAATATTTGAGGAGACTCAATAGCTATTAAATCAGTGTGGAAAACATGATGCTGAAGGAATTGCATATGCCTGACACATGTTCTACCACTTTTTTTTTTTAAATAGAAAGTGTCTATAAAAAGCAAGTCTGTAGAATTACTTTAACTTTTCAGACAAAAAAGAAGAAACATGGGTATAAATTAAAATTACATTCATATAAGTAATAGAAAATTATACAGAAAGCCCCCCACTAACGCTGTTTGACAAACTGGAGTGATCAATAATTTCAAAACCTATGCATTAAAAACATACTTATCCCCTAGTAAGCAAGCTGAGACATATTTTGCAGGCTTATAGATATTTTAAAGTTGAGTCAACAATACATAGAAAACCTTCCGCAATCTTTTAATGAGTCCACTCGTTAGCCATTGTGAAAGTAAATTCAGAATAAGCTTAGGTTTTGTTATTACGGTTGCAATGTAGATGGTAACACGTAATACATGCTCTGTTCAATGCAGTGATCTTTAAAATTTGCTGTTGCCTGCTACAAGTGAATCAGAAAGACGAGCTGTAAGGCCTGTGCCTAAAATACCACTGAAAAACATCCTGCTTTCTTGGCCAATGTGCAAAAAACTCCTGTGCTAAACCATAAACACATACAGTACTCTCAAGTAAATGGTTTTAATATATCCAAAATACTCAGCCAAAAACACAGCAGCCTTAAGGTTAAGAACTTTCTTACACTGATATTATGGAGAATACTGATGAGCTTTAGAGTCCAAAACCCCTTTCCAGCTTTTCTTGCATTCCTGGAGGTTGGCTTGATAATTCAAATTTTAGCAGAAACAGTTTAATAAGAGATCAAGCCTTTCCCTACACATCTCTCCTCTCCACGCTTGGACCATCACTGCTACAACAACGGGAATAATGCAATTACACGACACAACCTTGAACCACTTTATGCCTTGGTACAGTGGTAAGAAAGGGAGAGAAATGACCAAGTAACTCGAACAGCTCTACAAACCACATTCGCTACACTCACAGCCAAAAAAATGAAAGAAAACTAACTGCCTTCTTAATTACATGGATCTCCTATAGAACCATTGCCCTATGAGTCTCAGAGAAAAGGAAAATTAGCATTTGTCTTTGACTTACTTTTTGGATTATCCTGGTTTGCTGTACAACTCAGTCACCGTTCCTTCTGCAACACAACAAAGACAAGAAAAAGTCTGTTAAAAGAGAAGTATTTGCTTATACTGAAGTTTCTCATTATATTCTTAATTAATGCTTCAAGTTTACTGTTTGCTTTTAGTTAGCACTGGAAAATATTCCCATCATTCATTTCTGTTTCTCTGATTTGATGGCCAGAATATTTCTGTCCCATGAAACTGCTGCATCAAGATGGGTTGTGGAGGCTGCCTCGTGATTTGAGTCTAACGTTGATGAACTAAGAACTAAAGCCCAAATCCTATGGCAAAGTTTACCAAAGAAATTTCTCTTGGTCATAGGGAGAGGGAGGAATGTAAAGAAGGATTTAATTGCTTTAAGATGGCTAATTAGTGTCTTCTTAGACTCTATGGCTGTTCCTTGGAGGCCTCCAGCACCTACTTCAGAAAGGTCACGATTTTCCCTTGGTCTCATTTCACAACAACACAACCAACCAACAACAACAAAGAAAACCCTACTAAGCAGAGTTATGAACGTATTGTCCTTGAAAAGAATGTTCTAATGCTACGTTCTCTATTTAGCCACATAATTAGTAAACCTTTAGCAGAAGCAGCAAAAATTTCCTCATGTCAATGTCAAGTGGTGACCTGGAAGAACTACTGAATCCTCTGTGAAGAACTCGTATGCTCCACATAATGGAATAACTAACAGGATGTACTGGAAAATGAATTACAAAGGTATCTCATCACTCAAGGTTAGCATTGTTCTTAATATGCTGAAAATGATACCGGGGAGAGGGAAAGGGGAGAGGGAAAGGGGAGAGGGAAAGGGGAGAGGGAAAGGGGAGAGGGAAAGGGGAGAGGGAAAGGGGAGAGGGAAAGGGGAGAGGGAAAGGGGAGAGGGAAAGGGGAGAGGGAAAGGGGAGAGGGAAAGGGGAGAGGGAAAGGGGAGAGGGAAAGGGGAGAGGGAAAGGGGAGAGGGAAAGGGGAGATACTGGTCAGAAAGAATCCTCTGTCACCTGAGCACGCTGGTTTTCTCACCATGTTCTATTGTCCTTCTCCTAAATTACTAAGTATGGTCTTCAAAAACACACCATAGAATTGGATGGAAAAATATATCCAAATAATAAAACTATTAACAGCTCATGACAGTGACCCCATATTGATCTTAGCATGTGGTATCAAACCTTTAGCATCAGGAAAAAAATCCAAACCAATCCATCCAGAAGAAAACAGTATCTCATTAACTCGTCAGAAAACTATGCATGAGAAGAAATGTTTTCTGACTCTTCTGTGAGCTTAAGGTCTAACATCTCAATATGAAATAAATACGTATGCAATAGGGGGTAGGAAATAATTTAACTCCTCTAAAAGGACACCGTTGAACTTCACATTATTTAATTTAGCAGAACAATAGAGCTTTATGATGTGTGTTTCTCACTAATGACCTGGCACTCTTTTTGTTACGCTTGTCTCTAAAACGCACAGCCAATATTTGTGGGTTTTTGTAATAAAATGACATTTCTTTTCTTAAAATGTTGTGAAGGAAAAAAAATATCATAAAAAATTAAACTCAGAGTACAATCAAATATGCAAAGGAAAACCACACAAGTGCAGATTTCATCAGACTCCTCCAGATTTTAAATAGATCAACATAGCTTGGAGATGGGTGGGATTTTATGCTGGCTATGCCCCTTAACAACTGGCAACTACATTGAATTCAGTGGTGTCTTTTTCCAAATTCCAAACTCCAGTTGAAAATAGATCTCACAATGGAGTTCCACAGCTGAATATACTGCAGGGCAAAATAATTTCCTTTAATTTATTCTAAATTCATTTGTATGACAGCAGATCATCAGTATATACAAAAAATGCCTATTATACCAACAGAGGCAAAATTTTGTGCAAACAGTTAAAGAAACTCAGATCCCATCAGTGAGATGAGCTTGAAGTTTAAAGCACAAAACTGAGCTGTCAGTAGTTCAGAGAGAGTAATTTGTTTAGATACCGTATGATCGTAACAAAACGACAGAAACAGGATTTCTTGCATACCAGATATCCCCTAAATAGCTACAAAGAGCTGCATGGACAACGTATGGATACTAAGGATAACTAATATAGCACAACTCTCTGGATACAACTCAAGTACAAAGAGAGGTCTTCCTACCTTAATGATCACTAACAAATCAAGGAAGAGGAAAGGAAACACATACTCACTTTATAACTCCCTCATCAATCTTGTTGTCCTGGAAACAATTCTACAAGAGAAGAAGTGCTTAACTACTACAACATCTTCTGCTATGACTTTATTTCTTTCCCCTTCTTCTCTGCAGTGCTCTCACTGTTTGATGAACAGCCAGTAACAAATCTTTCGCATAAAACGGTGTAAAAATTGAGCATCCTGCTCGCAGATGGAAATATGCAATTCCACTTGAGTAGGTAGCACTTACAGGAACATCAGGTTTGCGTGAAGCCTTTGGGAAGGATTATGAGTTCGTTATCGTTGTTGATGTTAAAATCACCTGGTAACTGCACCTTTCATTTTAGGGATGTATAGGGCTGGTAAAACGTAACTGCTGATTTGATAGCACCGCATTTCTTCCGAGGGAGCAGAGTGAGAAATCTCAGACTACGGTCCGTATTGAGAAAAATTCACAGTGTGCTCTGTCACAACGGCTCAGTCTTTACTCACAGGTGGTAAACAGCCCCAAGCGATACCAACTGGAGCCCTGTACATAAAGAGATTTGCGGCGTGGTTTCCTCCCTCTCTTGGCACATGGGCTACTCCCTGACTTACCCACGAGCTTCTTCCTTCCATGCAAATCATCCAGAAAACAAAACTGAGGATCTAACTCTGCCCTCAATATAATTATTATTCCCAAATACTCCATAAATAGCGTGAAATGTTTACTGCTTCAAAGATCCTCACAAAAGTCAGCTTGAGGGTCCTGCTCACATCATTTTCCTGGAAGCTGAGAAGGTCGATGCCAGCCCTGCCTGCTGGAGGAAGGTTTGTCCGTCTGCAGGACTGACAGCCACACCAAACAACACACTGAATGTGTCTGAATTCCCTTTTTTCACTCGTCTATCCAGACTGATTCCCAGGACAAATGGTACAAATACTTCTGCTGCTTCTGCTTAAGAATGAATTTAAACCAGGAAACCTACAGAGTCAATTCAGCCTGACTTCTCAGGTGCCCAATATTTGGGATGAGAGTCCTCTCTTGCAGCTGAATACCTCTGTGGGAACGCAAAAAGGTCATAAACCACACACAAAAAAACCCTATTTTTGGCTTTATGGTTAGTGTATGTGTTTGGAAGAAAACAGAACTTTCTAATCCAATGCCTGGCAATGTGTTACAGATAAAGAAAAAACAGCCTTAAGAGCAGCACTTTAATTGCCCCTCGTTGTCAAGAGAAAGTCACAGAATCCAGTGTCAGGGGTTGGAAGGGCCCTGGAAAGCTCATCCAGTGCAATCCCCCCACCGGAGCAGGAACAGCCAGCTGAGGTTCCACAGGAAGGTGTCCAGGCGGGTTTGAATGTCTGCAGAGAAGGAGACTCCACAACCTCCCTGGGCAGCCTGGGCCAGGCTCTGACACCCTCACTGAGAAGAAGTTTCTTCTCAAATTTAAGTGGAACCTTTTGTGCTCCAGTTTGAACCCATTACCCCTTGTCCTATCATTGGTTGTCACTGAGAAGAGCCTGGCTCCATCCTCCTGACACTCACCCTTTCTATATCTGTAAACATGAATGAGGTCCCCCCTCAGTCTCCTCTTCTCCAGCTCCAGAGCCCCAGCTCCCTCAGCCTTTCCTCACACGGGAGATGCTCCACTCCCTTCAGCATCTTTGTTGCCCTGCGCTGGACTCTCTCCAGCAGTTCCCTGTCCTTCTGGAACTGAGGGGCCACAACTGGACACAATATTCCAGGTGTGGTCTCCCCAGGGCAGAGTAGAGGGACAGGAGAACCTCTCTGACCTACTGACCACCCCCTTCTAATCTACCCCAGGTACCATTGGCCTTCCTGGCCACAAGGGCCCAGTGCTGGCTCATGGTCACCCTGCTGTTCCCAGGAGCCCCAGGTCCCTTTCCCTGCTCTCTAATAGGTCATTCCCCAACTTAGACTGGAACCTGGGGTTGTTCCTGCCCAGATTCCAGACTCTACACTTGCCCTTGTTTTATTTCATTAAATTTTCCCCACCCAGCTCTCCAGCCTGTCCAGGTCTCTGGATGGCAGCACAGCTTCCAGTGTCAGCCACTCCTCCCAGGTGGAATAACCAGTTGGGATCAGGAATCTTAGTAAATCCTGACTTTAAAGCATCAATTACCTAACACACAAACCAGGTTAGGGACCGTCCTCCGGCCACAGCAGCAGAGCTGGTACCAGTACAGGCAGTCAAGCTTTCCCAGCCCCAAATCACAGGAGCTGTATCACATCCATTCGCCAGAAATAAATCTCTGCATGATCCTCAGCTCTGGATGATGCCCGAGCGTTGTCTGGATGGGTGCTGGTCACCACAGGCTAAGACCGTGCTACCAGTTTAATGAGATTAATGACGTCTCAGTACCCAGAGCCACACATGCCCTTCCCTTCTTAATTTAAAATCATTCTTTTTGAAACAGTTCTCTGTGCTACTATTAGAAAAGTTAATGTTAACTTTTACATAGAACGAAAGTGGGTTTTAGAAATCAGATTTCTCTAGGAAACAGCAGGTTCGTTCCAGACCAGGACCTTTCACTCCATACATGCATCTCTTTGCTACACAGTTCATTTGTGTCAGATGCAGCAATTCGGCCTTACCGAAATCGGTCCAATCCACTGCAGTAATTCATTCCCCCAGCAAGTCCAATGGAGTTTTGTTTCCTTCAAAAGGCCCATGATTAAATACAGTTATGCTCAGTGATTTATTCGGTGTGGTACCACTTATTAATTGCCACTCTTTGGTAAAGAAGGAGCCCTGCATTTTCCCTTGACTTCTCACTTCCAATATATTTGCAAGGTCTTTTCGTGTTATCTATTAACATTAGTTATCCACCTTTTTGTACCTTCGATTTTATATTAACCCTGGTATGCTTTTATGTTCATTTTGAATTGTGTGTCTTTGTTTCTACTTCTCAAATGACTTATTTAACATATAAACACAATGCAAAGCTCTCTTGTTTTGTTTGTCCTTTTCTCTAGTGCTTTTATTCTAGATGCTTTGTTAACTTCAGGTCTCCATGTATCCTCTTCTCTGAGCATCTGCTGAAGAGATCATATATTTAGTGGGTAAAATCATCTGAAATCTTGATTAATTAGGATCTGGAGTTGCTACCAAGAAAATACGATCACTGACCAACCTAAAAATCTCAACTTCACACAATCCTGAAAATGCCATGAAAATGCCATGAAAATGCCATGAAACATTTACCAGCAGAATCTATCCTGCAGCAAGGACCATGATTTCTAATCTCCTCCACTAAAGATCCCATTCCCCGGTCAATATTTACTGCGCAGGCTCAATAATCATTACATGTCATCAAGTGGGCAGGTGGCATCTGCAAAAGTCTGTCTTAATGCGTCGAAAATTCAGGGGTTTTGAGCATCCTACGATGGCGGAGACAGAGAGGAAGAAGATATTTGGGAACTTGGTACGTGTATGTGAATTTAAGCTTATGAAAACTGTGGTGCCTTGGTGCAGCAGCACCATTGCATGTGTTACAAACACTGAATTATTTCAAACTATTTCCAGAAGTTTCTTTTCTCCCCGCCCTCAGCACTAGAAATTCCCTATGGATAATATATTCATAGTCTGCAATTTCTAGTTCAGAACAAGACCAGGTTTATTCAGACCCTCTCTGTGCTCTAGTGAAGAACTTCACTGTATCTCAGGCTGGAAAAACATTTATTCTCCAGATTTTTTTTCTTCTTATTTCAGGCAAAAATTTTGCCTTCTGCTGTCATTAAATACCAGTCGCTGCACAAGTAAAACAGAAAAAGGTTGAAATCGTGGTTTTAAAACAGCTACTTTTCTTTAATCTAGGATTTCTATCTTTTGGTAGAGCTGAGTATGTTATGAATGGGAAATAAAGGTACCAGTACAAAGTGGGGCAGTGGCAACACCAGGTTGCAGGACAGTGTGAGAACACAGAAATGCTGTTCTACCCTCACAACTGACAAAAAAAGAAAACCCACAATCGAACAAAACCCTCTGACGATTATTTATATTCTCAGCTGATAACGCTACAAAATACGTCATAAAGTTGGCAAAAATAACTTCTAAAGTATTTACTAATTACTTGAGGCTATTTTTCATTTTACCGATTCGCTGTAATGTCCATTACCACATGAAATTACACCCGTTTTTTCCAAAGAGCAATTTCCAGTGAAGTCAGGGAGGATTCAACAGGGCCAGGACCATCATATAAATAGAAATCAGAAAATAGTATTTCCATAAGAAACCACTCAGGTTTATTGGATTAACAGGCACTTACAAGTGACTCACACTGCCACAGCCTATAGTAATCCCATCTATTTCTGATCAAAAGAAATTCAAAGGAAATCTTAAATTTAGAAAATCACCTCTAGATTCTCACACGGTTGGTTTTATTATATGGAATCACATTAGCTGTTCTCTCCAAATGTGAGGACAGATAAATTAAAAGCTAAAGTTAAGTAATATTTTTAATACCATGAGTGTAATATGTTTTAGCTGCCACACTGAGCACAATTAGAGCAGGAGAAAAGAACCCAGAGTGGAACTGCTGTGCAAAACACAGTGGTTTCCTGACCCATGATCCTGCACACACACCTTGCGCTAAAAAGATTAGGAAGAAAAGCTATTAAAGCCACCTCACTACACACTCCTTGGGAAAATTAAGATAGCCATCATAGATCTAACAATCATCATCATTTCTTCTGCCTCTACAGTGGTTTTCGTTTCCAGTTTGGCATTTCTCAGGGCAATATGACTCGTCTCTAGGGGATGTCACTAAGTCTTAATATACACTGAGGTGTTCTGGCACAGGCGACTGAAGTATCAATGCTTTACTGAAATCCTGAAGGATCCATTCGCAGCTCTCACACCTCCTTTAAAACAGGGCAGCAAGCAGAGAGGCTGCGACTGCATGTAGCTTATTTCTATAAATACTCCTCCATAGCAATTAAACAATGTGTTCTTCAATGCAAGACCTCTCAATATTGACATAGAGAACAAGAGCCTTTAAAAATAATGTATTATTAAATATTCCATAGGAAAAGAAAGTTGCAAAGGTAAGCAAAGCTGACAGTGGCCAGAGTGTGGGGGGATGCACCAGGGACCTGGAACTGGACTGTTATCTTTATCACCGATTACTGCAAAACCTCTAATCAAATACTGTCTGTAAGAATATTTGAAAGCCACTTATCTTCTGCCATCCTTAAGGCAAAGGCTCTGATCCATAAGCAGAATTTTAAATCGCTGAATACACAGTGAACATCCTTTTGGAAGAACCAGCTGCCCAGCACCGAGGTCCACAAAAGCTCAGCACATACAGATTTCAACACTGAAGTGACTGTTGTAAGGAACTTCTGTGCAGCTCTCACCTGCACCACCTCAGATGATATAATCATTTCAGTTGGAAGAGATCTTCAGGATCATCGAGTCCAACCATAACCTAACTCTAGCACTAAACCATGTCCCTAAGAACCTCATCTAAACGTCTTTTAAACCCCTCCAGGGATGGTGACTCCACCACTGCCCTGGGCAGCCTGTTCCAATGCGCAACAAACCCTTCCAGAAAGCATTTTTTCCTAATACCCAATCTAAACCTCCCCTGGAGCAACTTGAGGCCGTTTCCTCTGGTCCTATCACTTGTTACTTGGGAGTAGAGACCAACATCCTCCATGCTCCAAGCTCCTTTCAGGTAGTTGTAGACAGTGAGGTCTCCCCTCAGCTCCTGTTCTCTAGGTTGAACCCCCCAGGTCCATCAGCTGCTCCCATCACCCTTGTGCTCCAGCCCCTCATCAGCTTCACTGCCTCCTCTGCACTCTCTCCAGTATTTCAATGTCCTTCTTATGATGAGGGACCCAAAACCGAATACAGGATTCAAGGTGCGGCCTCACCAGTGCCAAGTACAGTGGCACAGTCACTTCCCTGGTCCTGCTGGTCGCACTATTGCTGGTACAAGCCAAGATGCCGTTGGCCTTTCTGCCCACCTGGGCACACATTGGCTCATATTCAGCCAGCTGTCAATCAACACCCCCAAATCCTTTTCCAACAGGCACTTTCCAGACGCTCTTCCCCAAGCCTGTAGTGTTCATGGGATTGTTGTGACCCACGTGCAAGACCTGGCACTTGGCCTTGTTGAACCTCACACAATTGGCCTCAGCCCAACAAACCACAGAATCACAGAATCATTTCAGTTGGAAGAGACCCTCAGGATCACTGAGTCCAACCACAACCTAACTCCAGTACTAACCCGCATTCTTCAGAACCTTGTGTAAACGCCTTTTAAACCCCTCCAGGGATGGCGACTCCACCACTGCCCTGGGCAGCCTGTTCCAATGCCTGACAACTCTTTCTGGGAATAATTTTTTCCTAATATCCAATCTAAACCTCCCCTGGCACAACTTGAGGCCATTTCCTTCTACTCATCCAGTCAGTCCAGATCTCTCTGTATGTCCTCCCTACCCTGCTCTACTATCTTAAAAAGCAGGACGTTATAGCCCCAGGGTAACTAAGTTAAGAGTGATTATGCCAAAGCTAAAATCTGAGTGAAGAATAAGTACACTGCTTTCATCACAATACTCTCTCAGAGAGCCCCACGTGGTGTAAGATTTATAAAAACCTTACCATGTTCTGCATCTCCCGTGAATGTGGTTGCGACCACCTGGAGCCTTGTCCAAGGACAACCAGAATAAAGGTCAAAAATTATCCAAAAATGTTCATTATATGGAATGGTTTTAATGTACTGCAACCTTTGGAATATCAGACAGAAAGGGATGCAGATATCAGTGTGAAGGAGCACACAACAGATCACAGTCGAAATGGCAAAGTGCACAGAGGCAACTCACGGTTCGGTTTGATTGAAAGACAAGGTTAAGAAATCCCATTTCGTGTTGCAACGAACTGGGTTTTGAAAGCAAAACCTCCTTGCCCCTGTGCATTTTTTCGGATTTGTTTTTTGATAAATTCTAGCCTGTACATAACAGTAAAACGCTGTGAAATTTTCAAACAGCTAGATTTTGTGCTAACCCTCATTTGTAATCATTCTGGCCTTGCAACCATGGTGTGAAATTCACTGAGCTAGACAGCTGGGGAGGGGTGGGTGTGAAGATTGGGGGTGGTGTTGGGTTTTTTATTATTATGGCACTTCTGGTGTTCAACCCTTCCACTCTATGAAATCCATATTCACAAGTCTGGAAGGATGAAGATGCTTTTACTTACAGATATTGGGTCAGATTCTAAAGGCACCTGCACCTTCATTTGCAATGAATGAATTAATTGCCCCTCAAATTTACTTTGGTGACACACATACACATATAGATATATATATATATATTGCAGTCTATATTGAGTAAGAAGTTGCACTGCTAAGAAAACAATTTTGTCCATGCAGGGCTCTCTGTAATCATTTTTCTCTCTTCAAAACCCTTCAAAAGACACCTAGTGAGAAATGCTTTATAATGAAACCTATAAAGAAAATTCCCTGAGCTCACAGTACTATTACCAAATTAAACTTTAACTGAAATTCTAGGAAAGGATCACCAGTTTTTCACGTAAACCTGTGGTGAGTTAAACCCTCAAACCCTGCCTACCCAGGCCTAAATTTTGTACTTTATTTCCTATCCAAATCACTCATAACAGCAAGATGGTTTTGCTCTGTAATTTTCAGATCTCAGTCAAACCCAACAATAAGTATAATTATGGAAAAAAAAAAAAGAAAAAAGTCTACAAAATGTAGCTTGCTTTTACTACCGAAATGGTCAACAGGCACAGCCCTTCATCAGACAAACGCATGCAGTCACATCTTATCGGGAGCTCTTGATAAGCGTTGGATCATCATCATGCGGTGTGTGAAATTACACAGAATGACAGAGCCATTTAGGTTGGAAAAGACCTTTAAGATCATCAAGTCCAACCATTAACCCAACACTGGCACTAAACCATGTCCCTAAGAACCTCATCTCTGCCTGTCCAACCCCTCCAGGGATGGTGACTCCAGCACTGCCCTGGGCAGCCTGTTCCAATGCCCCACAGCCCTTTGGGGAAGAAATTGTTCCCAAGATCCAACCTCAACCTCCCCTGGCGCAACTTGAGGCCGTTTCCTCTGCTCCTGGCACTTCTTACTTGGTAGAAGAGACCAATATCGCTTATGCACAACTGTTCTATAACATGAGTACACAAGAAAGTCACACTCATGTTCAAATTCTTATACAACTATTGGTCAACTTTTTATATATGGTTTGGTTTGGGTTTTTCCCCCCCCTCTAAGCCTTCTACTCTCAACAATACTTCGAAGGTCACTACACCCCACACATACCAAGAACTACGAAAAGCAACCCTGGGCTGTTTCATGGATCATCTCCCAAGGTAACTCATTCAAAGGTGCACGACATCGCTGTATTTCAGCCTCCGTAATGTTTTCTTTAGACAGGTACAAGTTGTCTCGGTGAGAAAACATTATCTTGTGCGTGTCCTATTGAAAAGATTAATCTGTTCAACACCTGATGATTCACTCACCCACATGTTAGAAGTCCACATGAAAATGACTCATTCTGTCCGTAAGAATAATCACCTGGGATACCAAAGTCCCCTCATCTTTTCCAGAGCTGGTAACCGCTTTCTTACGCCAAGCAAGTGGATGGCAGCCCTTCCCGGGTGACACGAAGGAACAACAGATCTGGGACTGGGCCCTCGTAGTTTTATAAATAATCTAGATAATAAGAAAAATACTTGAGAGTCAGTTTCTAGATAAACAAAGTACTGGCAGAAGAAATAATAACACTCCACAGTGACCTGGTGGCAGATGACTATAACTGATTTTAATCCTAACAAATCAAAGTTGCCCGTGTTTGAAGAAGGAACGTACGTTACTCCTCCACGACTCTGACACTTTCTACCCAGAAAACAGCTTTGAAGCAATTGTATTGAAGCTTTATGAAGGACCTGGCTGATTACATCGTCTTTCAGCTTTTATGGAAGAAATCAAGCTAATTTTAAGCTAGAATTTCATGTCCAGCTCTGATACCCACAGCGCAAAGATGTCAAGGTACTGGCAAGCATTCAAAGGACGAGCTCAGAGAGGAGTTGGTCTGGCTGGGACAGAGACTTCACGATGGTCAAAGGTCTCCTATATTATGGAGAAGATGCGTACGTGACCTTGTTTCTATAGGCACTTCGTGAATATGGCAACTACCAACCAACCCTGCAGTCCTTAGAGAGCGGCACAGCAAGACACTACAGCTGGAGGCCAAACACGCTCAAATTCAAAATAACTCGTCACTTTTTAGCAATAGGTTTGTTAAATATTTACCACTGCTTGGTGTGTTAGGAGGAGTGAGCTTCCTGATGGCACTGAAACACCCACTTCTGTGGAAAAACATTGTCATTTTCTTACATGCAAAGTCAGACCAGATTACAAGCTTTGTATAGAGAGGGGTCTAAAAATGTATTAAAATCTACCTATAAAACCCAAAAACTAGTATAGAAGTTGATTTTAATGTTTAATATGATTGTTACTGCTATGTCATGCCTACTATGTGCTGCCTAAAGATTAACTGTGCTCTTTTGACTTGAAAGCAGCTTTTTAAAGATGGTTTTCCCCTCAACAAACTCATCTGCAAAAATACAAGCATGGAAAATACCTGATCTACTATTTTTCTTTCACCTCATTACTTCAAAAAGTAACATGGAAGACAGGAAAGGCCTTAATTTAGGGGAGAAAGAGATGGTAACTTGTGTATTATTAGAATATGAGAATTTACATTAAAAGAGGACATCAGTTTAGCCAAGAAAGCAATTAACAGAAGTGAATAAAGACATGCTTGCTGCTTTCATGACACAGCTCCCTCTTCGCAGCCCTCCTATCATGCAAACACCTTTTATTGCCATCCCTGATGTGACCCCAGAAGCTGCACTTGTGACTGAAGCTGAGACAGTACTTGGAGGAATGAAAGCGGACAGCACACACAGGTCAGTAAATCAGTAAAACATAAGATTTTTAGAAGCACATACTCTACCTCCAAGGCTGGTTGTGCCAGCGTGCACAGAGCCCATTGGTAACGCCTTGCATGGAGCACACTGAGATGAAAAGCAAACAAAACCAACTTATCAGCATCACGAATGTGTCCTGATAAATCACTAACACTACAAGAAATGCTGCAGGAGAAGAGGTTGTTTCTTGACACAAAAAAGCAGTAAATATCTAGTTTCTGAAGGTGATAAACAAGAAATCAAAATGAAAAGCAAGCACTGGTTTATATTCAACTGTTGATCTACACTGAAAAAATATTATTCTAGTAACTGCACTGTAAACAGGATGTCTAATAGTATTTATTGAAAACTCACAAGCACTGGGCCCTTGTGGCCAGGAAGGCCAATGGTATCTGGGGTGGGTTAGAAGGGGGTGGTCAGTAGGTCAGAGAGGTTCTCCTGCCCCTCTGCTCTGCCCTGGGGAGACCACACCTGGAATATTGTGTCCAGTTGTGGCCCCTCAGTTCCAGAAGGACAGGGAACTGCTGGAGAGAGTCCAGCGCAGGGCAACAAAGATGCTGAAGGCAGTGGAGCATCTCCCGTGTGAGGAAAGGCTGAGGGAGCTGGGGAACTTTAGCTTGGAGGAGACTGAGGGTTGATCTCATTCATGTTTACAGATAAAGAAAGGGTGAGTGTCAGGAGGATGGAGCCAGGCTCTTCCTGGTGACAATCAATGGTAGGACAAGGGGTAATGGGTTCAAACTGTAACACAAGAGGTTCCACTTAAATCTGAGAAGGAACTTCTTCTCAGTGAGGGTGTCAGAGCCTGGCCCAGGCTGCCCAGGGGGGCTGTGGAGTCTCCTTCTCTGCAGACATTCAAACCCGCCTGGACACCTTCCTGTGGAACCTCAGCTGGGTGTTCCTGCTCCATGGGGGGATTGCACTGGATGAGCTTTCCAGGTCCCTTCCAACCCCTGACATTCTGGGTTTCTGTGAACAGCCATGTCTTGTAGGTGTTCAACCTTAAACATTTATCCTTTTTTATTTCATGATAGGTCCTAAATCTTCAAAATCTCTTCTACAAAACTAGACTGTGCCTTTTGTGATACTCAGAGCATTAAGAGTGCAGGTCACTCTTCTGTTTTACTCATTTTACCACCCCACTGCCATTGCTACAGGGATATTAAATACAAAATCCCATCCCTCCCCTTCCCTACCAGATACAGCACATGAATTTACACAGCACTGGACCCATTCTACTTGCTTCTAATTGTGTATTTCAATAAAATAAAATTAAACAGAATAAGGCACAAGTGACTCATTTTTAATTCTGAGTCATCCTGAACCTGTGGATTCCCGTGTCAGACGATCTGTGCTCTGAAGAAGGTATCAGAATACAGCAATCTCTAACCCACTTCAGAATTACGAAATTCACGAAACAGGCAACAGTAACTGGTCACCATTTTCATTTTATACTGATGAAAATAAATCGAGCCCTCTCTGTTGAATATAATAAGAGCTTTGAACAAACAGAGCGGGTAAGATAAGCAACATATGAGATAAAAGCAGGGAAAGTCCCTTCCTGGCTTGTCCCATGAGAACCACAGACCTTGAATGTGGAGGAAACAAGAATCCTCTTGAGAGCAGGAAGAGATGGGGGAAACTCCTTCACAGGGGCCTGCGCAACGACACAAACCACATCCTAAACACGGACCGGCCTGCTCCTCATGCCAGGAGGTGAACTCGTCACCATCTCCTTACACATCCATTTTATTACATTGTAATATCCTGCACTACCAAAGATACCGGTTTTATCTAAGAATTGTTAGTATGGCTTTCGCTTCATCGGACTGGAGTTTAACTCCTTAAGGATGGAATCCTAGCAAAATAAATGCATTCCAGGAGCATGGAATACTAATATTTCGGGAGTGTGTAGCACAGTGTTCCTGAATCCTGTAATTTTATGAGAAGACTCGAACTGCTCAGCATTTTTCTTAAAATTCTCGTTCCCAGAATTACCAGGTTACGTAAGAACCTCAGATGCCAACTATGAAACATTTTCTAGTCTCCAAGGTAGCAGAGAAATGCCTCAAGTTTGGCTGGCATTCCTCCCCCCTTCAAAAAACCCCACAAGGCACGTAAAAGGAACTCAAAATGTTATTTAGCAAGTCTCATTAACTATCAATTATTCAAATACTTGTGGCCTAATTGCGCCTGTATACTTGGTCAGGAATGTTGTTGACAGTTTCCATGCATTCCTGTCAGGTCTTTTTGGAGGGGAAAGATAAAGGAAGAAAAGTACCGTTCTGCATCACAGCTTCCCAACCTTTTCAAGATTACAAGTACCTGATGTTGGTACTAAAATAAGTATCTACGGCTTTAATGAAACACATTAATTAAACTAATATGTTTCTTTCTGAGATCACTGCACCAACGGCTATCAGATCAGCACACAGAATAAAATCAGCAGGAGCACTTTCCCATGAATAACAGCAACATTGTCCATTTATTGCTTCAAGTTTGTTACGACTCTGGCCCAAAACAACTTTCAGGAGAGAAGCAGCTGGGAGACTTAAAATGTCTACGTAAAACATAATTCACAATTAAAGGACATGTTTATATGGCCCACAAATTTTGTTCAAATACACGAGTTTAAAAGATTAACACACACATTAAAGAATCCAAATCCTATATAACTCTTAAGTACATCTGTCTTAAAGTTATTGTAAGTGAAGAGCAGAAGGAAAGAGTGAACCTGTGGCTATAATTCTGATAAGCTGATGTCCCATTCAGTATCCAAGCTTCTTGAGCGGCTTCCAAAAATTTGCCTTAGGACTCGTTTGCTATAGGTGGCTCAATCTGGTATAGGTACCAAGTCACCTGTTGCTTAGGAAAACTGTAGCTGGTCTGGCAGCATCGAAGGGTACACTGAAGATTAATAGTGTGGATGACCACAGAACACTTCAAACCCACTAAACTCTGTTCATTTTACTACTACAAGCACAGTTTGTTTCCACACTGAACATCAGCAACTTAGGAGCAATCTACAACCTAAAAATAAATGGGTAAATGACCAAAGAAAGGCTGATTCCACCACGAAGTCCAATACTTAGCCTTTAAACCTCAGTGAAGCTTTTTCTGCAATAGCAGTTTCATTGTCTACTCACCAAATACTTTCCCAGGCACTGGAATTGCAGAAGTGCCTTTTCTCTCATTCTCAGCCTCTTCAGCATCCCCACTTCAGAACCAGAGCCTCCAAAATGTTTCGCATAAACATGTGGTACAACTAAACTTAGGCCTTTGTAGAGTTAAAAAAGGCTCCAAAATGGATCTCTCTGCAGAATTAAAACCTCAAATTGCAGTTCTGTTCGTTTATATTTTAATACCGTTTGTGCATAGTATTACAGTAGCATATGGCAGTGTGTATTTTTTTAAATGGGAAGAGTTTCAAGGGAGAGAAGCAGTATCTATCTAAAGAATTGATATATACCAAAGCAAGTTTTTTTCCTAAGTCTTTAGGATACTAATTCTCTTCTACCCACATGAAGACCCCTCCACATCAGGCACAAAGTCCCTTTTGCACAATTATCTTTCAACTGCTTTTACGGAAGAACAGCAAGAAGTAACTATGAAGGAAGCCTAATTTAGAATGACAATGATAAAAAGAAGAGTAGATCTTGCTTCTTGCTGTTTGAAATCATTCCAGGAATTAAGAGACTCTGGATAAATCTCACCTCACTTCAGCTCCCTGAAAATATGATGAGATTAATCTTAATCTGGTTGGATTAGATGGATACCACCTTTCTCAATGCAACCTGGGTGAGGTGAAAACTCTCTACTCCAGAGGAACCAGAGCTCGGAAGATTTGCAGAAATGGTATTTGCATTACAAATCTGAGAAGGAGTTACTGTAAACAAGACACATATTGTAGCACTGCCAACACCTCAGCACAATTTGAAACCCTGCACCAAGCGTCTAAAATAGACAACACTAGAAACATCATTCCTGAAATAACCTTGGGACCCTACAGAAGGTGAAAATAGACAATCTGAAGGCAACAAGCTCTCTGAATAAACACAAACATGATTATTCACTGATTGCTGAGTAGTCCTGTCTCATACATAACAGTGCAGAGTGAACCTCTTCTTTTTTTTCAGGCCTCAGTAAGAACAACAAATCCTTATGATTTATTTCCATGAGATTTCTGCCTGAGCAAGGACTATTGGGTCATTGCCTTGAGAATCACGGGAAGTGTCCAAGTGAAGTACAAGTTAATAAACCCTGAAAAAGTTGAAACATTCCCCACCTAATTGGATATAACCCCCCATTTCAAAACAGTCAAGTACTCAGTACAGCCTTCAGCTATGGAACAGACAACAACTTGAGTATTCCTGCAAACTACAAAGACTTTGTGTTAATTTTTCCTCAATTCTTAGCAGGCATTAACTGGAAACACCCCTCATCTCCTCTGTCCTAATATTCCCAAGCATTTATATTCAATCTATGCTTATTTGATGAGAACAAATTAAAAGCGTGCTCTCAGCATCCTTCAGAAAATGCATAAAATACGATCTTTCCCCAAATTAACGTAATACCAAGAGATGGGTGAACACCGCTGTCGAAGCCAACACCTGTTTTCAGCCGAGCTCTGGCATCGTTCAGTGGGCACAAGAGCATTTCAAACCTGCTAGAAACTGAGATCAGCCACCATTCAGCTGAAATAAACCCCAGCACGATATTACATAATCACATAGTTTTTAGACCGGTCTGCAATTCTCGCAGGGCCCAAAACGGAGGAAGCTGCAGCCAGAACAAAAGGGAACAGAAAAAGTTAATTAATCTCAGCCCGAAGGCAGCTCATGAACCTGTATTTACACACTTACGCAGTATTGTCCATTCACCCACACAAACCTGAGCTTCAGCCTGAATTCTCATAATGTGGGGGGGTAAAGCACCACAAAATTTCCAGCGAGTCAGATCAGCCATTTGGATGAACAATCGCTAACAATATGCTAAAAGATACACTCAAAAGCGTTTAGTTGGCTTTCTTTTTTTTGGTAGTGTATGAATAACTCCAGACTGACACTAATTCATCTTAAAAATGCAAAAACAGCTCAACTGACCATAGAGAACCATCAGAAAGTGACGACATGCAAATTAAATCTGACCTTTAAGGCCAGATTCATCTCATACAGGTCTTTTTCTGTTGAAAATGTTGGGGTTTTCCTCATTCATTTAAGCTCTTTGTACAACCACTGTGTTGATGGGCACTTCCAGACAACAACTGAGCCCACCGATCCCATCCTGTCATCGCTATCTTAAACCACGGGAAGAACTGCTCTCTGACAACACTTGTCTCTGCAGAACTTTAAAGAAAATGTCTTGGTTGTAGAGGGCTATGGTTAAGCACTGAAAAAGAAATAAATATATATCATAGTTTACATAGGGCACTGCATGGTCATCAATGGATCTGACAGCTGTGGGCATCTCACATCATTCCAACTCAGAGAAAAAGCATCATGACTACTGCTTTCTCCAGACATCCAAAAGACCTTGGAGTGTCAACACTAAAATGGAACATATATTGCTAGAAATGCAAGCAATAAGTGGTTACATCTCTAGGTTGCAGACTTATTTACTCCTAAGAGAGCGAGGAGAAACAGGCAAAACTACCAATCACCCAAGTCACACCAAGCTGTTCCTAGCAATCAACATTTTACATTATCTTTACATTTCATTTTAAACTCCACTTTCATTTTAGCCTTTTAGGTCACCAACTAAACTCCAGGTTCATTTCGCCTTCTCCTTGCGTTTTACCACGCCAGTGATCCAGATCGCTCTTTCTTAAGCACCAGAATGACCGACAACTCTGGCTCAACAAGGTTCAGAAGACTGAAATACTATGGTGGGATTCAATCCATCCAATTTCAAACACTTAAAATGGGTCTATAAGCATTTTGGTTGTCTAACCTCCCCGCTACACTGGAAAGCTATCAACCCAGAGAAATACAGACAGCAACTCATCTAACCACATGAAAACATTTACACTAGGGTGAACCAAACTGCTCTTTCAACTTCACTGCTTGAGGGCAGCACCCACCACTAAACAATAATCTGGTACCAGTTCGGATAATGAAGAATTTTCCAGCAGGATGAGAGTCACAATCCCAAGTGGAGAAACTTTCCAGTAGAAACCGCATCACATCATCCGACTGACTTTAGTATCTCGAAGTACATGAGGTTCATGAAGCTCGAAGCCTCCTCAAAAGCAGAGGAAGAAAGAAAAGCCACAAAATCACATTCAGCAGGACACAGAGGCTTCCCAGCTCCAGCCTGAAGGGGAAGGTGACGTTATCAGAGCCCCATGAAGGAAGCTGACAGTTACAAGTGCCGAACACCACCTCTGGAGATTGAAGTGGCTGAATTACAGGATTTCAGAGAGATAGGTAAATTTTCATTATAGTCAATGTGATGTTGTATGGGGATATAGCGGAAGATTTGGCGAGGAGGTTTGTTAAATGTAAATACGCTCAAGTGACTTGCTCCTGTCTGTAGAAAAAGCACACGCATCACACTAATTGTCTTACTGACCTTGTCTGCTTGATGAGTAGAAGCTCTGTGTTAGATAACACAGGCCTGGGAGAAACTCTGGGCACCTTATCACTGTGTTTGAGATTCCTGCTTTGTTGTGAGAAAGAGCGGGAGGCTGCGCCTGCCTGAAGTCTTGAAATACAGGCGAGCTCAGCAGGCCCAGCGATCTTCCAGCAGGGCTGAACTGACCAGCGCCTGCGTCCCCGCTTGTGTCACCTCTGCCTGGGAGCTCAGATGTGGCTTCGGAGATCCCCCAGTAGAGAGGTAAATAAAATAAAACTTGCTCTTTGCAAATGCATCCGTGGCCTCTGGCTCTTCTTGCAATGTACCTGCGTATGTGCACAGATATAAACACCCCATTTTTAAGACACCATTAATTATCACTTCCAGGTTCCAGTATAACTTGGGGAATGACCTATTAGAGAGCAGTGTAGGGGAAAGGGAGCTGGGGGTCCTGGGGACAGCAGGATGACCATGAGCCAGCACTGGGCCATTGTGGCCAGGAAGGCCAATGGTACCTGGGGTGGATTAGAAGGGGGTGGTCAGTAGGATGAGAGGGGTTCTCCTGCCTCTCTGCTCTGCCCTGGGGAAACCACACCTGGAATATTGTGTCCAGTTGTGGCCTCTCAGTTCCAGAAGGACAAGGAACTGCTGGAGAGAGTCCAGCGCAGGGCAACAAAGATGCTGAAGGGAGTGGAGCATCTCCCGTGTGAGGAAAGGCTGAGGGAGCTGGGGCTCTGGAGCTGCAGAAGAGGAGACTGAGTGGTGACCTCATTCATGTTTACAAATATATAAAGGGTGAGTGTCAGGAGGATGGAGCCAGGCTCTTCTCGGTGACAACCAATGACAGGACAAGAGGTAATGGGTTCAAACTGGAACACAAAAGGTTCCACTTAAATCTGAGAAGAAACTTCTTCCCAGTGAGGGTGTCAAGAGCCTGGCCCAGGCTGCCCAGGGAGGTTGTGGAGTCTCCTTCTCTGCAGACATTCAAACCCGCCTGGACACCTTCCTGTGGAACCTCAGCTGGGTGTTCCTGCTCCATGGGGGGATTGCACTGGATGAGCTTTCCAGGTCCCTTCCAATCCCTGACATTCTGGGATTCTGTGAACAAACCCACAAGAGAATCAAGGCTTGACTCAGTCCTGAACTCAAGTTCAGTATTTGAAAGACTATTTTTCTCTGTTTTTAGTTATACAACTTAAAAAAAAAACCCTCCTTGAGCAGGAGAGTTCGACCAGATCACCTTCATTGGGTCCCTTCTAATGCCAAGCATTCTGTGATTAAGAAGAACAGAAGCTTCTTTAAAGAAAGCTAAAAAGAACAGGCAAAAAGGTGAGTGTTTCTAGGGGCTGCCAGCTTGCTAGAGACCCCATATTGCATATGGAAGAAGACAGTAAGTGTAACTTAAGGAAAAAAAAACCCCACACATTAAGAAAGCATGTAAAAGCATGCCCTTCAAAAAGTGAAATCATAGTAGGACGTCAGTTAAAAAAATACATAACTTTAGCGGACTAAATGCAAGCTCCTTGTATTGCAAGCTAAAAATACAAAATAGTGAGAGCTGATGTGCTAGGAGAAAATTTCAGCAAATACACCAGAAGAATTAAGTTTAGCAGAAGGTGATAAAGAGGTAAAAGGCTTGCCTAGCAAGACAAATCCATGGGGAATGGGGGAAAGAACCTCAATATTACTTCTTTGCCACAGGAAAACCCAAAAGAATTTGCCGTTTGGGATGTACAGAGTTTGGGGAATGTCCAGAGCTGGAATCTGCCTGCAGAGCGGACAAGGGAAGAGGATCCTCTCCAGTCAGTTAAACACAGCTAACAAGGTCTACCAGGAATGAAACAGCCATGGGCACGAGTGCTCAACCAGATTAATACGGCAATCAAAATACTAAAAATGGTAACTGAGGGATTGCAATACACAGGTCACACACACGAGGGGCGCTGAGTAACTGGATACTGGGAGATGCTCAAAATTATCGGCTTCTCTAAAAGCTCTCAAAGAAAACTCAGCTGTAGGAAGAAGGTTTTATTAACCAACAGTTAATTAACATGCCAAAAACAAACCCATTTATACACACACATACACACAAAAAGATTCCTATACAGATGCGTAGTTAGGCCTCTCACATTTAACTTGACAATGAATTATGCTGGAAGGGACACAATGTGAGGTCACAGGTCTGTTAAAGAACAAACATTAAGTGCATCAAAGTAGTTATCCTCAGCCCTTTCTTCCAAAGAGTTGTTATACAGTGTGACTGGGAGAGAAAACAGAAGACGAAATTCAAGTAGATTAATGCAAGGCCCTGCATTTGGAAAATTATGGTGTTTAAATTAGGTTTTCCTGATTAGGAGAGACTTCGAAGTTACTGTAGATAGTTTTATGAAAATACAATTTTCACGGGGGTTGATAACAGGAGCAGCGAAAAAGCACACGGAATTTCAGGAGTAATTAGGGAGGGAACAGAGTGCGACACTGCAACAGCGCACGTGTCTGCAGTGCAGTAGTGTCCTGAACTCCCAAAGTTGGTTTGGTCCCCCATCTTAGCAAAGAAGTAACACACCCATGGACAGAGCAGCAAAGATGAGAACTAGGGAGCAGCGTGCACATGAGGATGGATGAAATCAAGCAAGATTCCTCAGTTGGTAAAAAAAAGGACTGAAGAGAGATTGGACAGGGATGGACAGAAGTGCTGAGCAAGAGATGGGTAGCTGTGGTGCTCTTTTCCTGGAAAGCAGCACTACAGAGAAGGACTCAGGAGTTTTGGTCAGTAACAGGGTGATCATGAGTCACCAATGTGCCCTTGTGGCCAAGAAGGTCAATGGTACCTGGGGTGCGTTAGGAAAAGTGTGACCAGCAGGTCAGGGAGGTTGTTCCTCCCCCTTGGCTGTGCCCTGGTGAGGCCACATCTGGAGTTCAGTGTCCAGTTCTGGGTTCCCCAGCTTAATAAGAACAAGGAATTACTTGAGGGAGTGCAGCAGTGAGCTATGAAGATGAGGAGGGGTATGGAGCATCTTTCTGATGAGGAGAGACTAAGAGAGCTGGGGCTGTTCAGGGTGGGTGTCAGAGGATGGACCAGACTCTGTTCAGCGGTGCCCAACGCCAGGGTGAGGGGCAATGGGTACAGACTGAAGCACAGGAGGTTCCATCTGAATATGAGGAGAAACTTCTTTCCTTTGAGGTGCCAGAGCCTGGCCCAGGCTGCCCAGAGAGGCTGTGGAGTCTCCTTCTCTGGAGACATTCAAACCCACCTGGATACCTTCCTGTGTGATCTGCTCTGGTGACCCTGCGTTAGCAGGTGGGTTGGACTGGATGATCTCCAGAGGTCCCTTCCAACCCCAACCATTCTGTGGTTCTGTGGTCACACAAACACTTCGAAACAAGAAGCCTTATTACATAAAATGAATACATAACCTGTTTAATTTTGGACTAGATGACTTTTGAAGTTCCCTTCCAACTCATACTACCCTATGACTCTAAACTATTGTAATTCACAGCTGTAAGATATCAGGGACAACAAAATGGGTTCACATTAGAGAAATTCATGGAAGGCCATGAAGAAGGATGTGTGACTGTGCCATGGGACACAGAACCACATCCCCCATCCTTGCCCACTGCCCTCAACTACAGGTTATCAGAAAAAGAACCATTTTATGCTATTGATCCTTTTGAAATGATTCAGTTTTCTTACTACTGCATTAGATGTTTTCTGTTAACATCACAAAACAAGTAACAGTTGTATTGTATCTCTTACACGTAATAATTTAAAACCAATATCTATTTATGATTGCAGAGATTTAGTCAATTGCTTCATTTCCTTTATTCAACACTATTTTCTATATACTGGTAATGCAGAGTGTGATAAACCAGTTAAGTTCCAACCAAGTTGCTCTTAAGAATAAAAACGCAGAAAATGAAAGATGTTCTGCTACATAGGCCCGGTCCTTTTAAACGTTAAGGCAATAATCCTCGATCATCCAAGAAGATGAATCTCTTCCCCACTGTATCTTTTCCAAAGATGAAATTACAGATACTCAGCTGATGAAGAATGACGCTGTATCTTACGTATGAAATTGTCAATTCCTACAAAATAATTTTACAGTGATTCCATATTGACAACGGTAGCGAAACAAGGCAGTGAAACTACTACAGATTCAACTGTGCCACGTGCAAAGCGGGTAAACCCACTCCTGCTTTTGGCAGCACTTGGTCTGATTTCAGCTCTTCTTTCCACAGGGATCCGTGCTGGGATCTGTTCCCAGTGCTCCTCAGTGAATTCATAAATGACATGAAAAGGGCTCAACGGGGAGATGACATGACACTGTCTGTTGATGATACTAAGGTATTCACGGCAGCAAAGACGCTAAATGAGTAAGAAAAAGTGAGACAGGACTATGTGTGGATTACTGACTGGACAATAAAATACAGCAAGGAAATTCAGCAGTGCAATTCATAAAGTATTTCAATGAAATGAAGTGTGAAGTGGCATAACCAAGGTGGTCCTAACTTCATGTTAGGAAGGCTCTGAGCTGACTCTTAACACTTGCAGTAGGCTGATCTCTAGAAAACTATGAGTGTCACATAGATAGTTGATAGGGATGAATTATTTACGTCTCTTCCAGCACAGTAAGTGGATTTTAAATGGAGTTTAGGTTCAAAACCTAACAAAATAGCATGGTTCCTCATCACGTTAGTTAAGCTGTGGAACCACACAGTATTACACCTCCCAATACTTCTCATGGCTTGAAAAGAAGATTTAACAAGTCCAGTAAATAATTAAAAAGAAAAAAAAGACATGCAGCTCAGTAAATCCACGTGCTACAGATGTCTGGAGACTGAAAAGCATGTAGAATCACACAATCACAGAATGTTAGGGATTGGAAGAGACCTGGAAAGCTCATCCAGTGCAATCCCCCCATGGAGCAGGAACACCCAGCTGAGGTTCCACAGGAAGGTGTCCAGGCGGGTTTGAATGTCTGCAGAGAAGGAGACTCCACAACCTCCCTGGGCAGCCTGGGCCAGGCTCTGCCACCCTCACTGGGAAGAAGTTTCTTCTCAAATTTAAGTGGAACCTTTTGTGTTCCAGTTTGAACCCATTACCCCTTGTCCCACCATTGGTTGTCACCGAGAAGAGCCTGGCTCCATCCTCCTGACACTCACCCTTTATATATCTGTAACCATGAATGAGGTCACCCCTCAGTCTCCTCTTGTCCAGCTCCAGAGCCCCAGCTCCCTCAGCCTTTCCTCACACGGGAGATGCTCCACTCCCTTCAGCATCTTTGTTGCCCTGCGCTGGACTCTCTCCAGCAGTTCCTGTCCTTCTGGAACTGAGGGGCCACAACTGGACACAATATTCCAGGTGTGGTCTCCCCAGGGCAGAGTAGAGGGGCAGGAGAACCTCTCTGACCTACTAACCACCCCCCTTCTAAGAAGGCAGATTCTATATTCTCATTCTGCTCCTGTGCTCCTCAGTTTCCCACCTTTGGGCACTGCTGGAAACAAAAAACTGTTCTAGATGGTTGCAGGAGAACAGCTGCTCCTCTGGTCTTATGTTCATTACCCCTCTGTAACTCATTTTGTCTGGCACAGGTATAATGCCGCAAAAAAACTGACAAGCGTCAGCATCTCTTCAGTGCCTGTTACAAATATGCAAATGTTCACTGTGGACAGCAATTTAAAGCCTCACTCCACCTCTCTACCATATATGATTCTGTAATTCTAAAGTCTTGCTTTAATAGAACAGGAAAAGATGCACAAACCAACATGAGGAATTCAAATCACAGAGGGGAGGTTGGAAATATGTATTAATGCAAACAATTCCACTGCTATGAAAATATTTATTAGTTTTTTTATTTGATCTCAAAGAAAGCCAAACTGGTCCTAGAATGACAAAGAGGACTGACCTTTCTATCCTATTCTGGACTTTTTGAATAACTTGTCAGGGAAAGTCCTCTGAACTACACTGAAAAAGCACATGCAAAATGCACAAGCAGCAACAGCAATAGGGATCTTGTGACTAAGCATAAGGTCTATTATCTCGTAGATAATTCTATCTTAAAAACCATTAAAATTGCAATGCTGACTTGATCCTCATATGTCATTCATCCATCTAACCGCATCTAAGTACAGCAAAAAATTCTCTCATTCTGAAAGGGTATTGTGAGTGCTGTCAATCGGGCGGCCACGCACAATACAGGGGAGTACAACGCATTTATCTGGAGTTTCACATATTTACAGTGGTACTAATGGTGTTCTGGATTGATGCAGCTGGATAACATTCACCACTTTTGGGCAGGTGATTTTAACCCTCTTCTAACCTTCAAGGGGTCAGAGAGCAAAGAGATGGTCCTAAAAACCATAAGATACACAATGCTACACAGCACCCTGTCGAGACTGATATTCCTATGTTATTCTGATTCCTATGTCATTCTGATTCCTATGTCATTCTGATTCCTATTCTTGTTCTCTGGGAAGGTGAAAAATCTCATTATGAGATGTTCTACGTGTCCGCCCAGCACAATATACCCTAAAACCTCCAGAGATGTAGGGATCAGGTCCCCAAAAAAAGCCTCGGCAAAGGGGTCCATTTGTTATTTGAGTTCCGTCTTCCAAGAGTGGGAAGGTGACTTGCTGATTTTCACTCTTGCCCTACATTTCCTCTGTATTTTGACTCAAGGCTTCTCCTGCTAGAAGGAAAAATTCCTGGAGAAATTTCTTCTTGTTGCTTGGAAATACAAGTAAATGTTATCTATTCTGGGAAACAGTCCTATTTACTTGACAAAATTAAGGGACATTTTAATGATTTTTTCTTTTAAGACTACCACACTGTAATTGACTGTTTTGATACAGTTTTGACACTGAAACAGGCGAAAAAAGAAAACACCCTATCAAAGTAACCTTTAAGAGAATTAATGTATCACTATTTCCCTTTCTTCCTTTCGGGGGACATCTGATTGCTCCCACATGGAGCAAAAAGGCTGCAAAAACAACTTTTATGTTGCCATGTACTGTATCACTTGAAGAAATGAAAATTATTGATCACTGCTTCCAAATTTCTACTCCCCTTCTGTCCCATCAAACATCCCAGAGATAAAGATCATTAAAACATAAGCCACATACAGTCCCTAGCCACTTCATTTTCTTTCACACAGTCCAATTGCCTAAATTTAGCATGCGTGTTTTTATTTCTATTAGAAACTATGTTAACAAACGCCATGTAGCTCTCTGGTATCCTTGATACAGAACCACAGGCTTCTACATGAAGTCTGGAAAAATCGCCAGGGTCAAATGCCTGAGTAATAAAAGGAGGGTGAGTAAGCAGGTTGAACTGGTGATCAAGTGCATCTCCACTTGCATGGGAAGCTCCGGACCGGGAATTACAGAATCCCAGAACGTCAGGGGTTGGAAGGGACCTCAAAAGCTCATCCAGTGCAATCCCCCCCAGAGCAGGAACACCCAGCTGAAGTTCCACAGGAAGGTGTCCAGGCGGGTTTGAATGTCTGCAGAGAAGGAGACTCCACAACCTCCCTGGGCAGCCTGGGCCAGGCTCTGCCACCCTCACTGAGAAGAAGTTTCTTCTCAAATTTAAGTGGAACCTTTTGTGTTCCAGTTTGAACCCATTACCCCTTGTCCTATCATTGGCTGTCACTGAGAAGAGCCTGGCTCCATCCTCCTGACACTCACCCTTCACATATTTATAAACATCAGTGAGGTCACACCCAGTCTCCAGCTCCAGAGCCCCAGCTCCCTCAGCCTTTCCTCACACGGGAGATGCTCCACTCCCTTCAGCATCTTTGTTGCCCTGCGCTGGACTCTCTCCAGCAGTTCCCTGTCCTTCTGGAACTGAGGGGCCACAACTGGACACAATATTCCAGGTGTGGTTTCCCCAGGGCAGAGCAGAGGGGCAGGAGAACCTCTCTGACCCACTGACCACCCCCTTCTAACCCACCCCAGGTACCACTGGCCTTCCTGGCCACAAGGGCCCAGTGCTGGCTCATGGTCACCCTGCTGTCCCCAGGACCCCCAGGTCCCTTTCCCCTACACTGCTCTCTAATAGGTCGTTCCCCAACTTACACTGGAACCTGGGGTTGTTCCTGGCCAGATTCAAGACTCTACACTTGCCCTTGTTCTATTTCATTACATTTTTCCCTGTCCAACTCTCCAGCCTCTCCAGGTCTCGCTAAATATGGAGGAAAAAATGTATACAGTTTCATATATAAATACATCTAATTACACGCTTAAAGTTACTGAAATGTTAGACCTCTGGTCTAAACTGGTCCAGGCTGAACTATCAATGGAAAGAGAGGTTCCTTTCACAGTATTTGAGGCATAACAGAAACAAAAAATGAGATAATTGAACATGTTCAGTATCTTTTCTACACAAATACACACATATGCTCTTCTCACAACCATCCACTTCCACCCGAGAGTTACTTATATTGCTGGGAAAGCAAAAGATTTGGATCCACACACACCGACAACCCTTGCTCTACTTCATCTCAATTTTCTATCATCTTCACTGTGCCTGGTGCAGATACTTCGCCAGCATATTCATTACACATGTGAGAACAAGATTTGTCTCCAAAAACCTCGTCCTCAGCTCTGTACTGAAAGGAACTGAACAGCCTGAAGAATTACTTCAAAAAGAAAATCAATTTGGCAGTTAAGCCGTGATGACAATGACCAATGAACTGGAAATCAAGTATCAGGGTTGAAAATTGCAGTTGTACTCGTTTCCTTACAAGTATTAGCTTCTGAAATTCGGTAACGGTTGTAGAAGTTAAGGGTCATTACTGGGTGGGTTCTGTTTGTATCCCCTCAAATCACAAAGCTGCCATCATGCAGTTCTCATTTCTTCTTGGACCCACCGTATCTACAAACAATGATCCTCTTGTGCTGTGGAAGGGATGGAATGTGAAATCCCATCCACATCCCAACAGAATCCCACAAACATTTTGGCAGGAAAAATTTATTATGTAAAGGCCAGATGGCATCCCAAATATTCCTACTTCAAAATTTAGAAATCTGGGGTGTTTTTTTGCTTAAAATAAACTATACAAAAGCATCACATCTAAAATTAACTATACAAAAGCATCAAGCTAGGTAACCAGACTTAACTGAACAGTTATTTGGACTATGAGAAGAACGTGAATGTGGCTTTCTCCATTTAACTTCATTGGCAGAAATGAATAATATTTTCCTATTCAAATATATTTGAATGACTGGCAGAGAAGGAAGATATAAATAAGCAGATAGATCCAGTAACATATTATACTTTGAGAACTTTTCCAGTTATCTAGAGCCTAAGAGCTTTACCCTAGCAATATCTCAAACTTCGAGAACCAAATTTGCTATTTTCATTATTCTTATGCTAACGGACTTCGTTTGCTTACCTTTCAGCTACTCCAGCATGCAATTTCAGCTCTGAATCAGGGAATTTGGTCTTCAAAATGGTCTTAGCTGTTGCTTCACCCAGGAAGCTAAACCCGATTATCAGTTTGGTTTCAACGCCAACTTAATCACTGCACACCCTTTAAGCTACGGAATAAAGATCGATCCTTGATTCCGTCATTTTGCAGTGAGCCCACTCCTACATTCCTTTTTTATCTATCCCTTCACTGAATGCCAAAGAAATCTCAGTGTACTTGGCATGAAGGCTGCACTTCCTATATTTATGCTCCTACTAAATGCTCCGTTTTAGTCCTTAGCAGCTTAAAAATCATCTGTGAGGAAAGACGGCATAGAGCGCAAAACAGTTCGTGCAACTGTTTTACTGATACGAAATATTGCTCGCCCACACTGCGCTTCCACTATCATCTTTCTCTTGGATTTTCTGCTTAAATACACGCAAAAAATTAACACAGAAGGAACCACAGTAATGAGGGAGTAGTATATAGTAACATTAGGATTATTGCTCCTACTCAACCTTTCATTACCTCCAGAAAACAAATCAGTACTTTTTAATTGTACTACCTTAACTTTGCTGGCAGAAACACATTTGATTCTTCAAGACAGATGAAAACGAAGCGCTCTCTCCAGGCAAGAATTCCTTATATCTGGCGCCCAGTAACGCTTCATCCTTTTTAATTATTCCACAGGTGGTTGCCTTGGAAACTGCCAAGGAGCTCTTGGATTTGAGGGATCCAGCATGGGAAAGCAGCGAGCCTTTGTAGCCACGGCGTTTGGATCCGCGTTGGCGGCAGCAACAGGGTAACAGAATGGTCGTGAAAACCTGAAAGAGATGGTTAAAATTAACAGAGGTTAATTACACTGCTCGATTCTTCAAAAATACAACGCAGTGAATGTTGATAGCCCCTTAACAGTGGATACAAAATGAGGCTTCAGAGAAACGCTGCTTATGGAGCTTTCCAGCACTGAATTTCACCTTCGGGAGGACAGCACTGAAATGTTGATGCTGAAGGAGCTCACGAGTTCAGCTTCTGAGATCAAGCAATGCGAGATTTCCCTCAGCGTTCACAGAGACCTTCCTAAGCGTCTGGTCAAACCGCCCAAAATTCAGTGCTATTGTTTTTTCTTTGAATAAAAATAGAGTAACTATAAATAGCTCTCATAAAGAATGCTGAATCACTGTATTTTGTATCATACAGCAAATTGCTTCAGACTTCGTTTCGCCTTTAAAACCAGGCAAGTTCTGTGTGCTTAAAACACAATTAAAAGCCTGGCAAAGCATCTCATTCTGCATTCACATAGCTTGCCGAAAAGTACAGAAAATCTTCCTTGCCCTGATTTCTCATTATTTCAAAAGCTGACCCTTTGCATGTAACAAAATAAAGATATCAAAACCAAACCAAAAACTAATTACATTTTCTGTCCCTCAAAGTTATGAAATTCAATTTTAAAAAATATCTTTTTTTCTCTGTTTTCTCACGTTTAATGTGTTAACAAACAACAGGTTAATGGTAAGCCTTCAGAAAATAATTTTCACTACAACTATCAATCATGCAAATGGTCATCCCTGTACCCTAAGGTTGTGGCATGAAAAATGGGGAGGATCTGTTAATAAAGCCCAAACTAACAATGATTTCTCAAGACTACACTCAAATATATATGTATTTTGGTTTACAGTATTCACAAATTGCCTGGCAGGGCCTCAAGCAAGACAGCACTGTGGAGGCAGATTTGCCTGCACCTTTCCATAACGAGGAAGCTGGGGCTCTTTAGCTTGGAAAAGAGGAGACTGAGGGGTGACCACATTCATGTTTACAGATATAGAAAGGGTGAGTGCCAGGAGGATGGAGCCAGGCTCTTCTCGGTGACAGCCAATGATAGGACAAGGGGAAATGGGTTCAAACTGGAACACAGAAGGTTCCACTTAAATATGAGAAGAAACTTCCCAGTGAGCATGCCAGAGCCTGGCCCAGGCTGCCCAGGGAGGTTGTGGAGTCTCCTTCTCTGCAGACATTCAAACCCGCCTGGACACCTTCCTGTGGAACCTCAGCTGGGTGTTCCTGCTCCATGGGGGGATTGCACTGGATGAGCTTTCCAGGTTCCTTCCAATTCCTGACATTCTGGGATTCTGTGTGAGTCTGTGAGACACCTAAAAGCCACATGAATACGTTTCTTTTGAGCTGAGTTTTACTAGAACGAGCATAAATACGTATTTATTTCCCTCCCTCATCCAACCTCCCCAAGGACAAAACATTTTTAAGTAGTCCTACACAGGCTGCCTCCTTCCCGGTGGCTTCTGCAGTTTCTCCTGTGCATTCTTTTCAGTCACGTAACTTGACCTTTTACGAGAAAGGCTTCCGAAAAGTAAGTTGACAAGAACAGGTATTTGTGTTCCCTTGCTCCCCAGCAGTTCCAGAAGCATTTCATCGTTTCTGGATGCAACTTAGGAGGAACACGACCCTGTCCCACCAGCATCCTCTGGGAGAGCCAACCTGCTCCCCTTTCAGTCCATCAAGATTTGGTTCGATGTGCATCTTGCAAGGATTCTCCCTGCAGAAGTGGCACGTCAAAATACTGTGGAATATTGAAAGCGTTTTCCCTGTTCCTCGTCTTCACAAGCACAGATATAATCTGCATGACCTGTTAATGCAGAAGAAAACCTTTCTCTTCCCCAGTTCTCTCAATGTGTCTCTGACAGACTGGGTCTCCAAAGCCCCAAAATGACCCTTTTAACACAGATGGTTGAGTTTCAGGAAAGGTGGATTCTTCTTCCCCACCTCCACTATCTTGACATTACTCTCACTCACATCTCACCTCAGACTCATCATCTTATTCTGTTGCTTCTTTTTGAGCAGACAGAATTTCATCTACAACCTCAATTCAGACGGTTAGTTTATCCTTGTTCCAGACCAAATCCAGTACGTGATCAGCTCCCTCACGTTAGTCCTTTTAACCCACTGAGATGTTTTCAAAAAATGTGCATCCAGTTCTCAACAGGCACCAACACCTTCCGTTTTAATTTGACTTAGAGCAGCATTGCTGAGACTGTTTCGAAGTTGTGTTGCAAGGATTCTTCTACCTTGTTTTAAATTCTACACTTATTCAAAGACATCCCTCAATAAGGTGACTTCCAGAGTCTTCATCTGCAGTAGGTGATGGAGCTACCACATTTTTCCCTGTCCTCATCATCCCATAGCAAACAAATCATTTCCAAGTCTGCAGACGAGATACTGCTGCTACCTTTTTCATCTTCTTTTTATCTGACTTGGTTCCTGGGCTCCCAACTGTCTTGATGCTCTCCCTATAGATAAAGGTCATAAAGCCACAAGATTAATAAAATACGTGACTCGGATTTCTTTTCAGGTCTGTAACACTCATCCCTCTCAGGTGCTACAAAGACACCCGGACCAACACAGATCTCCCACTAGGTGAAGTTTTGGCCAACTCTTTGAAGAAAGATGTCGCACTGTCTGCAGCTCTCTTCTAGACTTGAAAGAATGTTTCTGTACTACTGCCTCTTCAAAACATAAATTAAATAAAATCTTCTGTCTCAGCTTTCAGAGGACCTATGTCTTTGTTCACTTCCAGCTCCAGCACCCCAGCCCAGAGCTGCCTTCAGAACCAGAGAATCATTTTGATTGGAAAAGACCTTTATGATCATTGAGCCCAACCATTAACACTCCAGCACTAACCCACGTCCCTGAGAACCTCATCTACGCATCTCCTAAACCCCTCCAGGGACGGTGACTCCACCACTGCCCTGGGCAGCCTGTTCCAATGCCCGACAACCCTTTCTAGGAAGAAATTTTTCCTAATATCCAATCTAAACCTCCCCTGGTGCAACTTGAGGCCGTTTCTTCTCATCCTGTCACTTGTTCCTTGGGAGCAGAGCCCGACATCCACCAGTTCCAAGCTCCTTTCAGGCAGTTCAGAGATCAGAAGGTCTCCCCTCAGCTCCTGTTCTCCAGCTGAACCCCCCAGGTCCCTCAGCCGCTCCCATCACACTTGTGCTCCAGCCCCTTCCCCAACTCCGTTCCCTTCTCTCCACTTGCTCCAGCACCTCAAGGGCTTTCTTGCCAGGAGGGGCCCAAAACTGACCCCAGATTTGCAGCCTTGTCTCTAACACCACTGTTATGTCACCCAGCGCTTGGAGGAGCTGCCTGCACTCTGAGTGAGCATCATCGAAACACTAAAAGTACCATAAGCTCCAGAGTTCAGTGTTATTAGAAAGATACATAAAACATGGAACTCTTGAACAGCAACAGTAAAAGCAAGATGAATAAAAGCCTTAAGTAACTCCCCTAGTCCACTGTGGTCTCATTTTGTCTTTTTTTCAGGCTTGTTCTCAATCCATTAACAACCTAATTTTGCATAATCCCTGAAGGAAAGCCTTTGTTTCCATGTTTAAGCACGTACTAAGGCTGTTCTTTCTCTCCTCAGTCTCCATTCCTGAACAATCTCCACCCCGTCCTCTGAATAATCTGCTGCTCAGAAACACGCTCAGATGCTCAGGGAACACAAAGATCTCCATCCTGCCAGAGACTCGCGCCTCATGGACAACACAGCACCCAGGAGAGCACAGGGAACCTTCCTCCTCTTGTAGGTAGCAAAGATACAAGGAATTCAAATGCCATTTGTGATGCGTCCCACGCTGGGGCTTTCAAAAGGACCAAGAAAGGTCAGGTGGCCAAAATGTTAATTAATAAGATCTGCAATCTTTTTCCCCAGTGGAAATTCCTGCTTAGTTCTCATCAATAAGGCACATTCAAGCCACAACCACGCTTCTCTGCAAAGTTCTTTGATCTGTTCTTGGTTTCACCTACAGCTGAATTAATAGGTTTGGAAAATTTAATGGCCATTAATTTTAAAATTGTGGTTTCTCTAGTTATTGTTTCTTTTATTCTAAAAAAAAAAAGTCTTCAGAATTTGCTATGCACAAAACTGATACACAGCCACAACCACATTCCTTAGCGAACCAGAAAGCTGATATTGTCTTGATAGTTGTACTTGTAGCATCTGAAGGAGGCACACGGAGGCTTTTACCCAATATAAGGCTTCCTTTTAATTTTATGTTTTGAAATACATACTATACATACTATTGCAGATTGTATATACAACAGCAGAGAGGTGCTTTAGTAAGTGTGAGCCTCCCTGCTCTGTTGGAAAAATAAAGCTTAAGTAAGATTCCAGAAACAATTCATCATTTGAGAGTCTCTCTTTTTACAAAGGCCTATTTCAGCACTGTTTACTGATTACATCCCTTATTTTCCACCTGAAAACAAATTCATTGGTATTTTAGCAAGCTGTGTCAGACCTGGATACCTTTTTTAAGAAAGCTTGTCAATATGTTTTACTACTTGAAATGAAGGGAAAAATAACAAGCATCTTCTGAACACTTTTATGCCTGACAAAAATCCCATATTTTGACACAGATTTGTGAAGAAAGAGAAGACCCTATGTTGTGCAGGAAAGCATTTGCTCTTTACTGTGGTGGTTTTTTAAGGTTTACTTGCAAGCGTTTGGTAAATAAAAAGGCATCTTAAATTGTTTTGAAGTATAGGCATTTAAATCAGACTGAAAAGCTTTCTTTAAACTATTCCACCCCCAGTGAAGATCATCACAACTTTGCTATGCAGATCTGCACAATGAATATTGAAACAAAGATGAAAAAGAGCAGAAAAGACACCCTTTTTTGCCTTCAATAAAGACCTAAAGTGAGAGTTTTAAATGAGAAATACGGGAATTTCCCCTATAAAAAAAACACAGGTGGTCAGAATATTTTTCACTCAAGACGGTTTTTCACAGATTCAATGAAAAAAGAATATACAAAATAGATGTAAAAAGACACTTTGCCTAGGACACAACCAGCAACCATATGAAGGGAAATAAGACAGGTAACAACTGGGAGGGTGAGTCAAGCAGAAACAGAGACGACTGAAGAAGAGATGCAGCAGTAGAACATCCTTAGGGCTGTGGCAGCTTCAACGAATGTCATTCAGGATAATCCAAAATCAGTCATTTTAAAGGCATTTGTGAATTGAATGCACACTGGCCATCGGTCAGATTTCAAGCGGTTTCCTCGCTCCCCACCCAAGTGGTGGCAACAGCTCTGATGAACGAGGCTGGTAGGAGCTCCTATGCAAAAATGGAAGGATAAAAACCAGAGTCCTCTTATAGAACACAACCATTTCCAACAGTTCCCATGTGCAAAATGTGATCTGTGCCAGCAAGAATCTGTGACTTGATGAAATTCATGATCTTGATGAAACAACACACCACCAGATTATCCAAAACCAAGCCCATCTCAAAGGAAGAGGGAACACTTCTAAGGAAATGTAGGTTTTGCATTGTGCTGCCAGAAGAGAGATGGAATCAGTGTGCTCAACAGCAGGAAATAGTGACGATATGGCTCATCCTTTCAGCACTGTTGCCTAAACAATATTGTAATCTTTTGGTAATGAAACATAGCGCATTTTCATATAACAACTTTCACTACAGTAAGAGTCACTGGTAAACTTAAATGCAAGCAAAAAAAAAGGTATTTTGACAGCACTAAAAAAGACATCAGTCAACACTTTCAGCAGTATCTCAAAGAAACTTCTCCTCATCTAGAAAAT
This sequence comes from Patagioenas fasciata, assembly GCF_037038585.1. NCBI lineage: Eukaryota > Metazoa > Chordata > Aves > Columbiformes > Columbidae > Patagioenas > Patagioenas fasciata. Next base: position 211,633,155 of record NC_092520.1, read on the forward strand.
AGCAGGATGTGATGCCCCAAAAGACTGGTACATATTCTGACTTTCTTGTCGTGTTTTGTGGTGACAATGTAGGTTTGTTTGGAGCTATTCCCTTGCCCAGACTGGATGGTCTCGTACTGCTGGGTTTGGCTTGTCCCTGGGATCGCGCTCTTCAGAGCTCCAGCTCTTTCCTTCTGTATCTCAGCAAGCCACACTCTTCCTTAGACTACGCAACAAGCATCACGTACATCTCTCTCAAATTTGTGAAGGTTGATGATGGTCTCCTCTCACTAAGAAACACAATATTCAGAACATGAGAGCTGGTACAGAGATCGCCTACCAAACGCTCTCATAAGAGAAACAAACATTCAATAGAAAGAAAACAACTGTGAAGTTCACCTGGTTTAGGAATTAGATATTGCTCAACAGCAAGGTCTTAAAACATCCTATTACCTAATAAATATCAATTGGTACCTTTAAGACTGAGTTTATTTAAAAAACGTTTACTAAACACAGCCCTCACATGCTGGGAAATTCCACTTTCAACCTGCTAACACTGAGACCAATTTGTTTCACATAAGCCCTGAAGCAAAACAGTCCAAAGCCTTTTTTCCTTGAGTATTAGTGGTTAATTACTAAGATGAGATACTAAAAAAACTATCAACAAATGTTAATACCTTGACGATATTTGCTTTTGCTACATCAAATAACTGCATTTTTTTATTCCAGTGTTCTGATATACACCCAGTTGTGAAGTCATGATGGCAACACCACGAGGACCAACACACAGACCCGTTGTTGGCTGCAGAGCAACACGAGCCACCACTAGAACATTAGTATTTCCAAGAGAGAAATGGCCAAGAACCAACAGCTGCAAGTAACTCTGGGGTTTCGCCATCTGCTGTTGGGACAGCCACCAAAATGGGCAGCTTCACCCATTTCTCATCCCTGAGCCATTCCCATCCCAGTTCCACCTCCTGGTTTGTAACAGCACCCTTTGTACAGCTGTGCTATGAACCAGATATTGGTCCTGACCCCAGATAAATCTGATTTTGCTGTTGTTGTTGCTGCTGATTCTGCAGGGGGTTCGCTGTACAGCTGCAGAACGATCAGGACCAGGCGTGCTGGTCACGCCAGTTGGCGTCAAAGCAGGAACAAGCAACTGGGGGGGAGCCGACTGCTTTTTTCAGCAGCTCTGCCAGTTTATGCCAGCTTCAAATTCCCATGAAACTACAGAAAATGAGAACCACGGCATATTCAAGTTAGAAATGCGCTAAAACACAGGGAAAAAGAGGAAAGCACAGACTGTTTAACCAATAGAACAACTTACTAAAGGAGATGCTGAAATCTTCATTTCTGAGTAACTTGAAAGTACGACAGCATGTCTTTGTAGAAAAAAACCCACACTTCTCAACAAATGCCTGTGAATATTTCAAACATGAACTACTAGGCTCAAAACTGGGAGTAACAGTTACATGTAATGACCTGCAATACCCTAAATGTCAGATTAAATTATCTCGCAGTTCCTTCTGCCTCGTACCTTTGAAACACGCGTATATTTTAGTTCTCTCCGTGGTTGTGTCAGATCAGAATTCTCTAACAGTTGGAAGCAACAAAATCAAATGTAATGATACCCCTGCTTGGAACACGGCCAGGGGTTGAATCCGATTTCTTCGCGTCGAAACGAGAAGCTCTAACATTTGATCTGGAATTCGTACCTCGTTACAAGGGAAGCAGCACAAGTCTCACTTGTTCCTGCTAGCGAGCTGGGGTGAGGGAGAAGGAGCCGTGCTGTGCTACAACCGGTTACCAACCTCGTCAGAACTCTCAGCTGCGAAGGTGCTGAATGGTAATTTTCCCTGCCGCAAGCAGGCAGCCTCGGCAAGCAAGGATCTGCATGTTCAGAAGCACTAAGAAAGGGGGGTTGAATGAGAAATCTTGGCTTTCAGCATCTTTCTTCATGCTTCAGTATGTTATGGGTGAAGGAAGATGCTTTCTCTCTGCCTCAGTAACTATAGTATTTCATCCTTTGCAAAAAAATCTATACATTTACAAGAAGCGTAGCACTTGGCAGCATTTCATAACTGCTGAGTGACTAAGATGTGCTCATTTAACACAATTTCGAAATAAATGTATTGTTTTATGTATCGAAGCCTGTACATTTTGCCAGGCAGCAAAAGGAGGAGAGATGACACAGTGCACGGCCTGAAGAGTGTGGCCTGCTGCCAGTGCCCACACAGCCTCATTCTCTCTTTTACAGCCTCTGTCATATACACAAACCCCCTGGAAATCAAAAAATCCACTCAGGGCAAGTAGGAGCATTTTTCTAGTGCTGTCAAAATTCTGTTTTCATTTTAAAATAAAGATTCTGCTCATTTAACCACAAGATAGTTAAGTTATGTAGCAATACCTGTCAGAGAAGTAGAAATGGAGCAAGCAGGTACAGGGCAGGGCATTAGGATTATTTTACATCATCTCCTGCTTTCTGTGTGACCGGTGTCTTTCAGCAAAGTGGAATTAATCAGCAGCACTGGCAAACTGCACTTATAAATCCACCATGCAGAGACAGAATATGGATTGGAGAAGTGTGGTCAGGTAGTGGGGAGAACAGTCATCAATACACAGGATGTGAAAAAAGTGCTGGGAGATAAAAGATCATCACTTATCTAACTTTTGTTTGGCATTATATACCTTGAAAACCAAGTGTAAGCATGTTCTGTACAGGAAGACACCGCACAGAAACATCTTAACCATCAGGAGCCTTTAAAGTCCTGTTACTCTTTATACAAACTCACATCCTCTGTTGTAGGTTTGTTCTTTTAAGTGGCTCCGTTGTGGGATTTCAGACACAAGCTGCTCAGCAGAGTGAACTGCACGTAGCTTATGCTGGAGGTAAATCAGTACAGCACCAAACTCCAACGTTACACAAGATTCTTTATCCTATTGCTTGTGTTGTTCAATAGTGTTAACTAGGTTTCACAACAAAAAATTATGAGTTACTAAACATGACATAATTTTCCTACTGTTTAGTTCCAACACTGGTTGCAAGACAGTAAGAATGAGCTTGAGCCAGCTAGGGGACGAGTGGCAGTGTATTCATGTAAGAGGCAATTCAGCAAGGGCTAGAGATAAAGGACAAATAAAACCATGTTCAGCTTGGGTTGATTTGGTTATATCATCAACACAAGCTAAAACCAGCTTGGGAATCAAAGCACAGCACTGCAGACGCTGCTGGTACTGCCCAATAAACAGAGGTCAGAAGCATAAATCCACTTAGATCCAGCAGGTAACTACGTAGTTACTCATCACATAAATATATATGTTTAAGGATATACTAAGAAGTTTTTGTAAATGGATATATATTTTAAAAAAATATAAGATTTCTGTTTTAAAAGCCGGAGCCAAATTGTTCACTGTAAAAGGGTTCCTGCTTCATCAATGCTGACAACGCACTGATGGCACAGGAACTCGGAACCACACCCGTCCCTGCGCTCCCGTGTTTATGGTCCAAGTAATGCAAAGGTTGAGAATGAATGTACCCAGAAAACAAAAGACACCCACTCTAATGCATTACAGTAGTATGTTTACTCCATTAGTCATAAAGAAGTCAATATGCCCCCTCGAATGACTGAAAATACCTTAAATTACTGGAGTCTTCCTTTTGCTACATAATAATTACAAGCCTGAATCAGTTCCACAAGAGAAACATGTTTCTAACCACAACTAAGGCATGAGTATTGCAAAATGTATTCGTGGAAAAACAAGGAATTTAAATAAAACAATGAAATGACCGTTATCAGAAATAGCTGTGAGATCACAGAATCTACCAGTTAAAGCAAAAACTGTCAGCATTTAAAAAATGTCTAGTGAAATTCTGTGCAAAACCACCCGATCTGAAACGAATCAGGCCCTTGTCTAAGTACCAAAATAAATTGTACTCGACTATTATACAAGTATTAAACTAACCCAATTTTCCTTTATATAAGGTGCCAAGAGAACACTCTTTCTTTTCACCCTTTGTGATTGCCAGAAAATATGCCCTCAAAAACTGCCTCTGCTACAACAGGGAAAGTCTCAAGTATGACCAGTAATTTACAATCAGAAAAGGACATATTTTATCCCTAAAAATTTAGAGATAAAAATATTTTTAAATGGGAGTACAAAAATTAAAAGCATCACAGTAGTCATGACAACCCCATTCTGTTTCCTTCTGCTCACCCATGTCACCAGCATGATACCTAAAATAATCCACGGTAATTAAACCATCAGAGGCATCTACTTGTGCAGAAAATAATTCTAGAAAAACCAACACCAATAACCAAGGAGAAATATCAGCGTGTGTCAGAAATGCAGCATCCAGTGAAGAGGCAGCCGCTTACTGCACAAATCCCACCATCAAACCAGCAGAATGATGCTGATTCTGCTGTGAAAAGACAAGAGGAATCGCACCTTGTATCTCTCCATCATCTACCAAAGGTCCTAGCAGGCTGAGGAGGTCCCTGCTGACTGGATGCTGGCCAAAATTATTCCAGTTTGCAAGAAGGGAAGACCCAGAAAACTACAGACCTGTTGGTCTAACCTCAGTTCTGAGAAAAATTATGGAGGGGATTATACTGAGTACCACTGAAAGGGTTATAAAGAACAATGCGATCACCAGGCACAGTCAACAAGGGTTCACCAAGGGAAAGTCCTGTTGAACTAATTTAGTTTTCCATAAGGTCACCTACCCAGTGGATGAAGGGAAGGTGGTGGATGTAGATTTTCTGGAATCATAGAATCATAAACATCCTGAGTTGGAAGGAACCCACAAGGATAATTGAGTCCAACTCCTGTCCCTGCACAGGACACCCCACAGTTCACACCGTGTGTCTGAGGACGTTGTCCAGTCTTTTCTTGAACACTGTCAGGTTGGGGCCGTGACACCTCCCTGGGGAGCCTGTTCCAGTGTCCAGCACCCTCTGGGTGAAGAACCTTTTCCTCATGTCCAACCTAAACCTTCCCTGGCACATCTTCCTGCCATTCCCTGGGGTTCTGTCACTGGTCACTAAAGAGAAGAGCTCAGCCCTGTCCCTCCTGCTCCCCTTGTGATGAAGCTGCAGCCCCATGAGCTCTGCTCTCAGTCTCCTCCAGGCTGAACAAACCCAATGACTTCAGCTGCTCCTCAAACGGCCTCCCCTCCAAACCCTTCACCAACTTCATAGCCTGTTCCGGACACTCTCCAGTAACTATCTCCTTTTTATGCTGCATCCCCAGCCCTGCACACAGTGAATGCTCCAGGTGAGGCCACCCCAGCACAGAGCAGAGCAGGACAATCCCCTCCCTGCCTGGCTGGCAATGCTGTGCTGGGTGCACCAGGACACGGGTCCCTCTTGGCTCCAGGGACACTGCTGGCTCACATTCAACTTGCCGTCAACCAGAACCCACAGATCCTTCTCCACAGAGCTGCTCTCCAGCATCTCGTCCCCCAGTTTGCATGTACAGCCAGGGTTGCTGTGTCCCAGGTACAAAATCCAGCACTTGCCCTTGTTGAACTTCATGTGTTTTTAGTCAGAGTTTTGATACTGTCCCTTGCAACATCTTTCTGGACAAATTGTCCACTTGTGGGATGAGTAGGTCCATGGTGTGCTGGGTGAAGAACCAGCTGAAGGGCAGAGCTCAAAGGGTTGTAGGGAATGGGGTACATCTGGCTGGCAAGCGGTCACTGTACTTCTGGTATCAAAAATCACAGAATCATAGAATCATTTCAGCTGGAAGAGACCATCAGAATCACAGAGTCCAACCATCACCTAACTCTGGCACTAAACCATGTCCCTAAGAACCTCATCTAAAGGCCTTCTAAACCCCTCCAGGGATGGCGACTCCACCACTGTCCTGGGCAGTCTGTTCCAAAATGATATACACAAGCCCAGAATATTAATTAAGAAACATGTTGACCCCAAGGTCGTCAGCCAGGGAAATGACACTGAGGACATTATACACTCCCAGCCTGAGCACCGCTTCTATTAAAAAAATTCCACCATTCCCTGAGACAAATGAACAAACATATCTGATTTTATTTCCTGAAACCACTGACTCTTTATACCTAACCAAGAAACAACAGATAGCCAAGAATCTCAGCCAGAAGAAAGAAGTAATGAAAAGCAGGGATTTCTCTTATGCACAATATACAGCAGTTTGCCTCATTTAATCTTTACATCCGTGACAGCTCAGTGACCTATGGCCAGTGAAATTGTACAGACAGCGTAATGGGATAGCAGGGGTTCAAAATAAAGCTGTGACCTCTCACAATACAGTACAGGGGGAGTGTCAGCCTAAAGCATTCTGAAATTATAAGGCCTGTCTTTACAAATAGGGAATTATATTCTAGATCAATCTAGTCCACAATTTTACCTCCACATGTCATTTTTGACCTTTTTATAGTTTCTTCTTATCATTAGACTATCTTGTTATCTATGTAACACAATGCGCAAGATTAAACCACCTTATACTACTCTTGTAAGTATTTTACTGCTCCTGAGCAGCTTCCCAACAAGTTTTGGTTTAAAAAAAACCACCAACACCACACAGCAAAAACACACATTCAAAGTAGCGCCTTCTACTCGAAAACCTCAAATGTAAATCAACTCCAAAATTTTCTTAACCAAAATTAAAATGATGTATTACTGAATATTTGAGATGTGAAGATCCAGAAAAAAAATCCTGTGCTGGTTTAACATTCACTTCACTGACTTAGGCCTGGTGCCAAGCTTGACTTCTTAAGTACGCACTATCAAATCTGATCTCTGCACTCCCCTCAAAACTTCCTAACTTGTCATTCCTGTTAGTGATTCAACTGCTTTTCAAGTATTCTGCAGAAGAGAAAAATACCCCGAACAATACGAGGAATAAGATTTTCCTTTCCTGTTCAGGTACATTTATGTCAGTGAACTTCCTCTTCCAAGAAATTTCAAGACATCTTTTAAAACACGGAGACATAATTCCATTAGAACTTATCAGTTCTGTGGTTGAAGCTGTGCACGCTTCACCCTTAGTGGCCAAGAGCTCTGAGATAAATGATAATAAATGGAGTTTAAAAACACTCTGTACATCAATTTGCACTGTTTATGTTGGAAAAAAAAAACACTTGATCAACCTTCATGAACTGAACAGACTCCAGTGCACATTACTACACATGCATTTATTCCATTTCGTTCTACACAAGTATTCTCTTCTATTCACAATGTAGGGGGATGAATACTCCGGTCTTTCCTTCATTCCTCCTCTCTTTTCAGTCACATTCTGCTTTGATTTAAAATTGAAGGATATGTCGAGACTGTTATCAAATTCAAGAAACTGATAGCAGCTAATGCAAATTAACAGGAACAAATGAAGGCCCTGGAAATGGCTTCTGGAACAATGACTGCCAAATGTCTACAGACACACATGTACTTTTCCACTGCTTGGTTAAAAGCTCTTAAGATGGCTCACAGTAATAGATAGGAGAGTCGTCTTTAATCCGATGTTGGTTCAATTATCTTTCATCTTCAATAAACCAACTACACTGGACTACAGCATCTAATATTTCCCGTAAGACATTTAAAAACTCAGCGTAAAAACGCTCTTTCTACAACACAGACACTCTATGCAACTCCTGTACCTTGGATCTCTACCAAAATTCACATCAGATTGACTCAGGTAAAGCTTCTGTCCTAGGGTAGAACCTTCATTTCTTTGCTCTGGCTCTCACACCTATTTACAAAACTGTACAGATTGTTCGGTACTGTTGCAACAAACCTTTTGGGTCAAAGCAAAAGATCAAATTCTAATGTTGACAATGACAAAACATATCATTGTCTTTCCCGAACTCATTCATTATCCCAACAGCACTACCCCTTGTGGCATTTAAAATCAGAAAATCCATTTAGCAATGAGACTAAAGGGAAAAAGAAAAAAATATAGGCTTTAAAGTAAAGTATGAGGGAAAAAATTATCAACTACCAAGTACAGAAATATGAAGACAGATTTACTTCTAGAAAAAAGCTGAAATAAACCTTAAATTGTTTGTTGTGAGTGCAAAATAAATTGTAGGATTTCTGCTTTATCCTTAGAATCTTTAAAAAAAGATAAAGATCACTTCTTAAAAATTTTGTTGGAATTACACAGAACTGGTTTCTTACTCTGGGGGTTCTACTGGCAGAAACTGGCAATAAGAGAGCAGCTACATCAAATCCTACACCGCTCCACAAGGCCACGATCGGATTCTGCTCCCTTTTACCAAGTAAATGACGAGAACTTTGGCAACACACTCTTGCAAAGACTGTTTGCCATCAGTGCTGACAGCTCCTGTAGTTCTACATCAAAGCAAACAAGTACAAAATCTAACTGATTACTCACTGAAATGACAGTGTAAAAGTCCTTATATTTGCGGTGAATAAGAAAGCCTGCTTTTTTTTCCGGATTTTCTGATTAAAGAAGAATTGACTGTGTCATTTTCTGTATATTCTGGAAATAAACCTGCAACTACTTCAGAGAAGCATTTAAGTTTTGGCAACCAGCTGAGAAAAGCTGATACATGACGACCCTGTATTTCAGCACGTCTGAACCTCCTCAGCCCACGCCTCATTGCAACCAAGAATCCTTTTCTCCAGCTCGTGGTACACAGTTCCGAAGCTGAAGGAAGAAGGCTGCTTCATACTTGATTTGCTCTTTGTAACACCTCATAGACTGCAAAATGCAAGTCTAGCAAATCCGTTGTAATGGGAGTCTAAACGCTACAAAAATTAGGATTTCACGTATGGCTACACTCCTAGTGGCAAATGCACACAGGATCCTAATGCACTACGCTACAAATACTAATACTCACAGTAGTGCTGCCATCTGTACCGCTGCTTTTTGAAGTGTCTGCCCATCAGATGGTTGCCTGCATTAACCTCCTTTAACCTTTCCTTCCTCCGTCTTCCCCTGCCCTGATGGTTCTTCCAAGTCTGTACCAGCTGTCAATCTCCCAGTCTCACAGCTAAATTTATGAGACATTATTTAAGTTGATTTTACTCACAAAAGATCTCTGTATTGATCTATTTGGGTAACTCTCACAAGATCTGAATCATGATCTTGATGTGACGCCTTGAATGACTTCCAAAGGACTCATTTTCAGTCAAAGGTTAAAAACTTCTACATTGTAAAAGAAAAACCTGATCAAATACTTTGTGTAACTCAGTATAATGTAGCGTGCAATCTTTTAATTTAAGGGCTCTGAATAATCAAAACCATACTTCACTACCAACCCAGTACTGCCTTTTGAGAACACTGCAAATATTCTGTGATACTACTATAATTACTCTGTGTTAACACTGATAGTACCACCAGCCCTTCTCCAGTATGAACAAGAACTATACTTCATATTTATTAATTCTGAAAGCAGCTTGTCTCATTCTATTAGCCCAGTGTAACTCTTCAGTACACAGCATTTCATCCAACTTTGGGGAAATAAAAATAACAAAAGGGTAAAAAGGGGGGAAAAAAAACCCTCAACACTTAACTGTGGAATGTTCAAAATGAGAAGTGTTGCAGTCTCATCCTGATTCTCCCCACTAAAGTAAAAAAAGGTTGCTGTGTTTTCACTGGATAACATTAATAGGGGGTCGCACCTTCACCTTCTATGCTCAAAACTTGTAACTAGATCATTTACAAAGACAATGTAGACTTCTGGTGATGTAACAAGTAGTATTATACAGTGTTTCTGCTCATACTTCAGAACACAATTACAGTTTGAGAAGCCTCAGTCACTAAAACTTACATAGTAAAAAGGCTAAAGCCTGAGGTGTGCAGAATGCCCATCTTGTCCCCAGGGGCAGCAGAACCAGGCTGGGTCCTCATGGTTCAACAATGAAGGGCCTCACGTAGAACACCAAGTTTTTGTTATAGAGACTGATTCTCACAAAAAATAAAGTCATCTGAACTGCGAGAATACAAATGGAAAGGAACTACAGTCTGCAAGAACAAACAGGTTTTGATGTAAGGATGAAAGCAACACAGTGAATACCAGCAAATGTGTGAAGAATTAAACTGTGTTAGACGCAGATAATGAGGGGAAGGTGAACAAGTGCATTCGAACACAGAGATTTCAATAAAGCATCTACACAACAATTCCAGACCGCAAGTTTTAGCAAAGGCAGATTCAGTGGTTTGTTGTTCAGTTTACCAAAATGAAACCATAGAAACGGTCTTCAATATTGAGGAAAATGTCTCCTAGTGAAGCAACTTTATGAATCTAGAGATGTAAAACTGTATTAATTTCATAAACAATATTTTAAATTAAGGTATCATTCTGTCTTCCCCCGATTGACCAGGGCAAAACAATTACTAAGCTTTCAAAAATGTCTAAAAACTGGGTTGTGCTCTCTTTTGGAGGCTCAGAGATCAGTATTCTGGAAGAGCCAAATGATGCTGTTTCATTTTTACACAACTCTTACAGAAGTCACAATGAATTTTACACACTGGAAGTCTGTAAGATTCTAGTCTGTGTAACAGTAACACATCACACTTTATTAATAATCTGTATCTTAGTTTCTCTTTCTCTCCATCTGGTGTTATTTTTGTGCATCCTTCACTAACTTTAATTTTGAAACCATTTTTCATTTTCTCATGTCGTTTTATTTAAAGCATATGCTTCAGTTATCATCTTTGTCTGCATGTGTGATATCAATAATGATTCTATACAGAAAGAGTCAGATTCTGAAATCTTTATTAGGTAACAGTTTGCCTCAGCAACATGGGCAGTCTACAAACTATTTAAATGAATTAGACTAATTTCCATATTACTCAACGTGATACAGACACTGTATATCAGAATTTAAAGTAAACACATATAGACAAATATAAGCAAAGCTATTTGCAAAGTGTAAAAGATCACAAATGGATTTAACACGAATGAACAGCAAATGTATCAAATCTCAGCCAGAGCTCCAGCTTACATAGTGTCCTGCCCAGCAGAAGCCACATTCAAGAAAAAGGGTCAGGAATTCCTGCAACACAAAATAAACGATAAAAAAAAGGAATCACTTCTACCTAAATGTCATCTATTACTGGCTGGCATACGCCCTCGAGAATAAGCGTCCTTCTGATTCACCGACAAAGTAATCGCTGTGGCATTTCTAAATGTTATACTCATTTTTAGCCCTTTGCACAACTCTTTTTAAATTTCAAGTAAAATAAAACATATTAATTAACACATTATTATATGCCAACCACCCAACACGTAATTTTGTAGCCCTAAACCAGTTAATACCAAAAGGTAAACAATTAGTTCCTTAATATCACGGTCTATGTGTCCTCCTAGTGATAACTATCTGAAACTGCAGTGATGTGCTGTTAGGAGCTCCTATTCTTTAACTCTTCATTTACTTCATTTTACTTCTAATTTACAAAAATTGCACCTGTCGAGCCATACACTGCTCACCTTTCCTCATGTAAATAAAACCTCCGCAAGCTCAACACCAGATATGCAGTTGGGAATATAATAAAGATGTAAAGATGGCTCGTAACTACCACAAACTAAATGTAAAACCATTAAAGCAACTTAACTTTTCAGAAGAGAATATGAAGGCTAAAACAGCCATTTGCAAAGTACTTCAAGGTTTAGGTTTTTAAGCAAAGTAGGAAACTAACAAACAGATGCCAACACAGTTTTCAGCTAAGCCTACGTGTCAAAGTTTCACCCAAAGTTATTTTAAATCTGAACAAACACACACTGTTCTTTCAATGTAGTAGTTCCTTAAGATTCATGAACTTCAACCCCAAGTCCGTTTCTACACAGTAACTGCACTACAGCTCTGTAGTCCAAAGGCTTTAGGTCACTTAACGCAAATCCTTTTTCTTTCACAGGTTATTGCGTTTCACCTTCGTGCTCCTTCAGAAGAACTTCACCTGATACTTTTTTCAACCTATCAGGTGACTACACCACATACCAGACAGAGAACTTGTGAAAACCGATTCAATAAAGATACTCCCAGGTTACCTCAGCAGGTGAACCACAATACCAAGCTACAGGGGGGATGCAAAAAATCATCAAGGGCTCCACCAGACAGAACTGAAAAAATAAAGGCCACCTGGACCTCAAATCTGACAACTGCTACAACTTTTCAGTGTAAGTACTTCCCTTGTCTAAATAGCCACAATTCTTACCACTTGCTTCCACTGCTAAAGGCAACGCAGGCTACTGTATTCTCCCCAAGATCTGTGGTTAAAGGAAATACAGAGAGTACTGTTATTAAATGTATAATGTAATGCCATGACAAGCAACCTTGTTACCTCTACACAAGAGGCTCAGATACCAGCAGCACGGTGTTCAATTTAACCCAGTACCCCAAGATCCTCAAACACTATGAACATCAGCAAGTGAAGCATTATAGCAAAAAAAGTGCTATCAAGTTTAGTTTTGGGTTTTTTTCCCCCTAAAGTTCCAAAGCTGCCAGTGCTGTAAAGTGTTAACTTACACCAGCTATTACTGTTTCAGAATTAACAGATCAAAGCACAAATTATTCAAGCAAAATCATACAGCGATAGTCTTGACAACACAGCAACTGCATTACGATACTGGGACAAGTACATTAATGCCTCATATTAACACACACAAGCTGAACCTGCTATTGGAAAGTCAGAGCCTGATCCCAAACAAAAACTCCCACAGATGCCTGTAACTTTAGTACATAGTCTTCACTTTCAGATTGACAAGACAATTTTTTAATTAACAAACACCAGAAGTAAGAACAACACTGATGAGGATGTTGGCTCCGCAGCCGCAAGTTTGAAACTTTGACAAGAAAAATGAGAAAGAAAAAAATACCAACAGAACAGTGAACACAGGCAACTCAAGTACTTGAGTTTAAAACCCATATTCTTCATATAGAGATAAAAGCCACAAAGCTGAGGTCTGAACTGCAGATTTAGATCTGCAAACTGATCCCTCCGTGAGCAGAAGAGGTTTGAGACATGTGAGGTTACGACAGACAAGCTATTGACAAATGGTAATTACCAATAAAATTACCATGGGAATTTATAGGAATGTTGCCAACTACAGGTTGACAGGCAGCGTGTCTTTCTGGAGACAGAGGGAATGACTTTATAACTATTATAAAACAGCATGTTGACTGGCTAAAACCACATTATTCTAAAACTGCTCGTAAATCTAAGAATTATTTTTATTTTGAAGAATTTCCCATTGTTATTATTTCTGTGAAGTCTCCTAAGTTGCAATACATTTTCCATGATGACCCAACAAAACAACCTGATCTGATTAACCCCCAAAATTCAGGTTTATCCTCCAAGTTGACACATGATGTTCTGACACTTTTCACAGACCCAGATATAATTTGTAAGTCCAAACACTCCTTTACAAAGCTGTTCAACGTAGTCTGTACTCCGCTAGCCTAGATATTAGAGTTAACAAGTATTTTAGCCAATTAATAGGAAAAAAAACACCAAAACACAATCTGCACATTTTTAGAATCACAATTCAAAAAAATATACAATTTTTTTAGTTAGTTCATGCAACCTGGTTAAGAAGACAAACACAGACTTAACTCCCTTAAACTACTCTGAAATTCTAGGTTTTCCTTCAGATGTGCTATTTATCTTGCCTGGTTCCCACACACACTGACTTGCTGCAGTTTAATTCATCTATATTGCTCTATTATGGCCATATTTTTAAGAACGCATTTCTGGTTGAAATTATACCTTCTATGTTATAAATAATAAAGTTATATAATAAAAATATATGTCCTATAAATAAATATAAAGTAATAAAGTATGGCTGCCTGTTTCCTTTTTCACACAAACATATATTCCGCTTTTCTACTGTCAAATCCTTAAAGTCTTAGGAAATTTGATGGCTACTTTTAAAATCCATGAGTTCAGAAGCCACCGACCACATGAAAACCCTGCGTGCAAAAAACAATGGATTAGTTTTAACTGGAATTGCAAGAAACTAATTGTCTTCTACATACCTGGAACTCAATTGGAAAACAAGAACACACAATGGTTTTGCTGATGCTGGTTTTACCTCATTATTTTAAAACATAATCGGATTATTTGTCAATGTATGACTCACAGCTGACTAAAGCTCCAGACTGTCAATACTTTCTACGTGTCAGACCGTGTGTTTAAGTTGTTTCCACGCTACCACCGACTGCAGTGGGTTTTGTCAACTGTATTTCTTCGTGGTACCTTCTCCAAACCAGCTTGTGCCCTCCACAGCATTACCCTCCATCACAAGGTATCACTATTCTGCAGTGGTCTATAAGCTCTGGAGCAGAAACAAAAGTAAGGTGGACAGTGAGAAGCAAGGGAAGACAAAACAAAACTCAGCTGAGTTTTTCTAAGAAATACTTTTTTAGATTTACCATGTAAAACAAGGTTTTCAGGAAGTGGCTCACACCGGAAGCCAATGACCTCACAGCTTCTTATAAATACCACACAATTACAAAATGAAAGACAGCAATATTTCTCCCTACCACTTTCTTTTAACGTTCACGTTAACTTTTAACTCAATGCTTCCCAATTATGAAAGACGAACTGCAGACGAAGGGAATAGGGTTTTTATAGGTTTAGAACATGCACTAATGCAACACCCATGCCATTCCAAGCAGCTAATAAACATTAAATCTCTGTAATATCATAACCCTTCAGTAATTTTTTGTTGTGAATCTTAAGTCTGCTTTTGCAAAGCTCTAACAGGCAGATGATTAATCACCCCTCACATCCAATCCATTCATCAAAAATACTCATATTCTCCAACAATTGTCCCCACCCCTTTCCTTCCATTTCCAAAACCACTTGCCACTACTTCTTGCCCATCTGGTCACCACTATTACAACCCTTCTTACAAAACACATTTTTGTTACACAACTTAAAATGAGATTTTTCTCTGTAGATTCTGACCAAGCACCATACCAAAGAGAGGGGAAAAAGCAGGTCTTACCAGAGAAGGCATCCAGTTATTCTAGCATAATTTACTTTTGATGAGCTACTTTTATTTTCTTTGCCATGCACTCTATGTCTCTACTAAGATTTCAGAAGTCTACCGAAGCCGTAGTAAGCGTATGTATCTCTCCAAGTCTTTTTTAGAGCTTATCAGCTCACCTGGACTTCTGCACTTCAGTATCACTCACTTTCACATCTGCCTGAGTTTCTAAACCATTATGTCCATTAATCATCCTGCCTCTTCCCCATGTCCTTACTGTTAAACTGCTAAAATGCTATCGCCTGCAATGACAGCTCTGCTTCCCCATTCTATATTTTTATTTGAATGACTAGAGAATCTTTTGGTATTTATTTATCATTGTGTTTGACGTGTCTTAACGCAGCTTGCAGGTTCTGTTTACTTTCTCATCTTTTATAGCAGGTTCAGTCCTTTCCCCATTCTTTATATTGCTTCTCTAATGCACTTTTCCACACATTTGGATTCAAACCCCTCACTGTTTCTACCCAAGTAATACAAAAGTCTAAACACTCTCAGATCAGCTCTTGCACCATAGAAAGAAGTTCCTGCTTTTCTCTGCACTCAAACCTACAGGTCTCTGGTTTAAGAGCTCAGAGCAAGCTGAAATGTCTTCAGAAAGAACTGGACCTCACCATCTGCTTTTTCTAAATCCCCCAACATATTCTAGGACTTATTTTAAGTCTTGATAAGGAGAACACAAAAAAAAATCCCAATTTTTTTCAATAGATGCACTGCACTATTCTAAAGACCTCCACATGTACTATTCATGGTCTTTGTAGATGGATAGGTGTATATGCTTCGAATTCTAAGTTCATCAGTTAGGCTTGGAGATTAGTTTGTCTATTTTTTCATTAGTAATCCTAACTTTTGTTGATAAAACTGAGTGAAGAAAGGAGAAACGGGATAGTCTCTAAAAATAACTGGATAACCTCACAGACTTGAGTAAAAGAGAATTTCAACAGCAGAAGATGCAGCCAAATCCCTGGGTATAATGTATATTCCCACCAGGTAAACGGTTCCTTTTGAAACTGTAAAGAAAGAAAAAGCCTAGCCCATTACAAAGTGACCGTGGGTCATCAGAGTGACACACCTGTGAAATAAAACAACTGTGACCCCAGTTTATGGCTACCTGGAAACTTCATTTAATTACTGTGTGTGCCCTGTTTAAGAAAGACAAATCCACACTCAAACATTAAAAGAATGCGCTTTTGGGTAGCAGAAATGGCAACAGATGCTGACCTCTACCTTTTAATTGAGAGTCCAGTGCTTGCCAGTATGCACAGACCTGGTCCAATTCACCCTAAGTTTCAAAAGAAAAAAGGACATCATCTGACTGCCAGCAGTGGTCTTAGACCAAGAATTACAATTCCTCAGTCAAGACCAGTGACAGCAGACAAAGGATTCGCTCTAGACCACGAGAAGGAAAAGAGCAGAAGAGGAACACCGGTATAAATGGAGAGAAAGTGGCTGCTTGTTCCTGCTGCCTCCCAGCAATGACAGATGCCTGCCTGCACGAGCTCCTGCTTTGTTATTCTGTTCCATCAGTGGTTTATGTTGAACTGTTCAACTGCAGGAATCAGCTGAACGAAGTGGAGAGAAGCAGCACCTGCAGTCTCCACACTGGTCTCAGCTGGGAAATGACACAACAGCACCAGTTCCAAAATGAAAGGCAGGACCACGAAGTTTCTGAGGCAGGAAATGGAGGACGACTCAAGCAGTCATTTCATGCAGTCTCAGCTGCGGAGCCGCAGCTAACGACAGCAAGATGATTAAGAATAGTTTCTTAAACCATGTTTCTGCTTTCATGAACGATTCCAACTGCACTACACATCAAAGCCCAGCACAGCAAGCTAACTCACCACAGACTTCAGATGTTCTGGAGGATATTAAGAGATGCTAAGGGACACGGTATCCCATGCTGCTTTAGCCGTGTGGGCAGCAGGCAAGCTAAGGTGCAAATCCAGCTCAGATCTGAGCCGAGTATGCAGAGCAGGTATAGTTCAGGACGATTGGAAGAACGGAACACACACTAGAAGTTGTTTGCTTACCTGACTGAAGGGGTAGTAAGCAATATAATTCCTGGTCTTAAGAGCATTTAATGAATAAACATGAGCTAAGAGATCTGCATAAGGCAGAACTTGCAATTACCACTAAGAAAGAAAAAAAGTGAGTATGAAATGGCCCTTCAAAATGTTAGGCTAGAAATTCAAAGTCTTAAGACTCTGGATGCTCTGAAGGTTAGAATCTTACTTTTTATTCTAATAATGGAAGTAAAAAAAACTGTCCTTAAGGTAGAGTTTTATTTTTGTGAAGTACAGATTATATAGCAATTAGACAACACCAGGCTTCCTATATCAAGTGACAAGACTAAGAAAGCTAGGACACCATTTCAATAGCTTTACTAGAGGCTACCAGTAATTCTGCAGGATCTTAGACCAAGAACTCAAGGTAAGAAGTAATAATTATCAAATACTAAATAAATAATGAACAAAACTGAGACCGTTTTGAAATATAAAATGACCTCTGTTCAGCAATAAAACAATGGACAAAAATTGCAATGCAAACCTTCAGAAAGTACCAGTTACATCTTCTCCTAAACAAAACCAGGTATTCTGATTGTAACAAGGAAAGTCTTACAGCAAACAGAAGAACACAATAACGCAAGAAGAAAGGGAATTATCACTAGCTATTAAACAAATACCTTGGTGAGAACAAGTATGCACAGGCAATGATTCTTCGTTGTTTTTTTAACCTCTGTGGAGTCTGATTTATCAGTAATAACATCTGCTATGGTAGTTCACTCGTCATTTACATCAGTCTAAGTACACATCACTGCTACCACACGTCAGAGCCCCTCTAGCAGATAAACCCCAAACATGTTGTAAGCAACACTGTGACACCTAAAGTACATCTTAAGATCCACACATGCACTAGGGCAATGTAACCTCACTGAAGTCCTAATTTAGACTAATGCAGAAGTAATAAGAGGATTGGTAATTTTATGGGCACATGGCCTAAAAAGATCTGTTTAGAAGCTAGCAGTCCTGGAGGAATTTCTACATTGGTAATACGTCAAACCTGAATGCCCCACATCATACAATTAAAGGGCAGAACAAATCCTTTAAGAGAAAATAACCATAGTTACAAATGCATGGTAATGAGTCATGTAAAAGGAAAAGAAAATATTTCCAGTATGAGAGCCAGATGACTGCTGGACCACATCAGTTTATGGTAAAACACAAGAACAGATTTTTAAACATTTGAAGATAAGCTCTTCAAAAGCCAGCATTATCCCGGGCCAACACATTAATCTAATGGTAGCACAAAGACATATCTTACAGTGAAATCTATATTTAAATTCCTGCTTTATTCCTGAATTAACTTCTGCACCAGAGCTTCAGGCACTTAACATCTCTGAAGTTAACCCCTCCACCAATCCAATGGTTCTTTCAAGAAAAGGCACCAACTTTCTGTATTTACAAAGTCAAGTCAAACACAAGCACTTGTAAGAAAGGGCAGTAAGCAAATGAACATGGCCAATTGTTAGGATTATGGAAAAGCCAAGCAGAAATTCAACATACAGGAAGATGGGCAAGCAAAGGTGAAAGCTTCAGATATTGCCATCTTGTCACAAAGCTGAGTATGGGATGGTACCTTCCTATGGGAACATACTGCCACTCTCCCCACCCCACAAGTAGGTATAGCTTACAAAATCCAATGGATATGCTTCTTAAGTTAGTAAGAGTGCATAACAACATGTAGTAGCAATGTTAATTACCAGCAACCAGACGAAATACAGAAAAGTTCTATGAAATGTTCCAATTTCATTTTTGTGTATAAAGAAAACATTTTTGTTTAACTTTTTATATTAAGCTTTCCTAAAAGAGAACCTCACCTGTTCTGGTCTTCCTGTTGTTAGTTATCTGCCTCTTCTTCACAGACTCTGATTTTTAATCTTATCTAGTCCAAGTTTCTACGCTTCTGTGCTTTCATCCTCTGTCAGGAACTGCTGCCTACAGATAGCACTCCACTCGCCTGCTGCCTCCTCTTTGCTCATGATGCTGATCCACATATATTAAACAACCCAGGAAGGCAAAGGGACTGTGGATTTATCTCAAGCCAGTTCCAGAGAGCCCCTTCCCATGCAGGGCTGAGGAATCACAGCCCCAGCTGCCCAGGCTGTTAGAAAACTCCTCTGCAGCTCCAACCTCTGTTATTTACAACACACACAGGAGATAAAGAACTTAGCAGCAGAACTGCAAATACAAGTAACCTGAATCCTGAGCTATCAGTGAAGCTGGTTAATGTAATAGTTAAATATGCTTTTATAAGCCACAGGAGGAATTCAGCAGTAGATGGTACTATTAATATAAATATTATTTAACAGAACCCTTGAGAGGCACAGAATGTAGAAGTAGAGGGGTCAGCTGAGTACTGATTAGCTGAAAACATACATCTTTATGATCTTCATCAGTTTTAAATTAAAATAATGCTAGCAGGGAAAATCAGACTCAAAAATCCATTATGCAAGAGATGCTGCTACCAAGCCAGTCTTAAAAGGAACTATTCTGAGAACCTCCATCTACCTAGTACACACAGCGGAGATGCCAGGGAAATACATACCTGACAACCACAGGATGTGATGTCACTCACTTACGGGGCTGATCTACAGGAAAAAACCCAGGTATGACTATCACAGTCTGCACTCAAGAAATCGTTAAGTTACAAACGATACAGCTGCAATCTGCAGGGGGATTACCTTGAACACTACCAAGAGCGTAAGACGGACTTTGCATTCATCTTCATGCAGCGAGGGGCAGAAAGCAGAAAACACACGTTGTAACTAAAAGCTGATCTTAGAGCCTGACCGTGGCTAAACCTTGTAATGCTAACAGAACAGGACACCATGTAGGGACCTCCACTCACAGCAAGGACACAGTGGATGAAGAGGACCTACCCACTGCTGCCCTTCCTTGCTGGAATTTCTACTCTCTTGTAGATTCTTTCTTTCCATTGCCAGAACCACCAAACCACAAAGATGACCTGGCATTCAGCAAACAGGCAAAGTCCCATTTTGCTGCAGGGAAGGCAGAAAAACAACTGAAGAACACAGAGGAATCCTGAATGCCACCTGCAGGAAGAGGATGGAGTTAATCACCCGTATTTTTGTTTCCTGCAAGGCAGCAGCAGACCAGACACAAGACCTAGTATGGATAATGATAGCAGGCACAACCGTAAAGGAACATTTCAAAATGGGACAAAGTGAAAAAATCCTGAAGTGAGAAAGAATCACAACCTTTTTCAAAAACTTTATCCATTTCTATCCACATTATCAAGAAGAACAATGAACAGTTAACAACATTTGTTAAGGTCTTTGCAACGATTTACAGATCAAATATGAAAATTAAATAAGCCGCGCACAGTTTACCCAGGACAAACTTTGCAGGCCAGAAGAGATGCCAGTTTATATGGTAACGTTAGAGGTATACAATAATTAATGTTGACATAGCTACCAAACAGACTGCGTTTGGAAGACTCAGAGCTGACTTCCAGTTTTAATCTAGCCAGGAAGATCTTTCTAAAGTAGCAGAGCAAGAAAGAAAGAAATTACAGTCTATTAGGAATTTATGCACATCACAAACCTGCAAAGTAGACCTCATATAGTTTGGGTAAACACAATTTTTTCACGTTAACTGATCTTGTAAAGAACTGCCAGAAGACGCATTGCTACTATTATCAGCCCATAGCATCTGGAACAGAATTAAACCTGTTCACGATAATAGCAGGACTTTATAATTTCAAAAGAAAACATCAACAAAAGGGATAAATACAACCAGATATACCTTAAAAAGACTATGACCAGGATAACACTAGACATGACAAATTGTATTTATAATATTCACCTGATCCAGCAACTAAGAGAATAATCTTACATGAACCTTCTCAAAAATAACTTCACCCACAGGAACACAAAGTTTACTCTACAGGAAAAGCCTAGAAGGGCTTGTTTTTAAAACCAGTGGTCTTTAAAACTACAGGGGCATGCGATACATCCTGACAAGGGGGAAGGGCATGAAAAAGTGAAGAACAGCTGGTTTAGAACAAAATGAGAGCTATAAATTAATATAACTGCTATCTGCAGATGCAGCACATGCAAAACACAAGGGAGAGAAAAGAGGTATTTACACTATTTGTACAACAAATGAATGTAAGCTGGCTGTGAACTACATTTGTGCTGGAACTGAGAACTAGATTTCTAAAAATCAATGAAATCAGACAGTGGAACAGCTTTTTGAGGGGAGCAATGAGGGTTTCGATTTGTAGCTTGAAAACTGTTAGGGGAATCATACTGAATCACACAGCCATCCAGGCTGCCCCATGAAAATCTCTTTCCCGTGCTTCTGTAATAGAAATAGTGCTATAGAAGATGCGTCTCTCTCATCACAATGTTAAGGGCCTGGGCTAACCTATCAAACATCTCTGCCAGCTCTTTTCCCCCCTGCTATACTATGCAGTTTTGGTCTCCAGTACAAATTATTGCTGCTTATAGATGCCACTCATTCATTATCAAGTAATACTGCTTTTGAGTAATTCAACTTTACTCAGTAAATAACATTTCAACTCACAATTTATGGTTACTTATCCCAAGCCACCATTTCTGACTTTTTCCTCTCCAATATTCAAGCAAGTACTTCCTCATGAATGTCAGCAATTACTTAACAAAAAGGGCTGGGAGAACAGAGGTTCCCACTGTAGTAATATAGCTGAACTCTGCCCTTGTTAACTCCCTTTAACCTCAACACCAGTTCTATATGAAAACTGGAGTTTCTTGAAGACTAGGAAAAAAAAGGCATTTTCCTACACCACAATAAAAGGCAAAAAACAAATGAACAAACAAAAAAACAAACCAAAAAAAACCCCACACAAATACTTAAATAGTTGTGCTATACAGAATTGTCAGAACAGCAGTTACATTCGGCGTTAGGGTAACCACATATATTAAGCTGGACAGACCTCGTTTCTGTTCCATATTGTCTGAACACTAATCAAATTTAACTATATTTTACATTCAAAATACTAATTTCTAGGTCAATATTGTTTTACTAATATTTCTGGATTACTGAAAACTGACAGGGCTAACAATCCGAATATTAAAACTGTTTTATTTCCTTTTTTGCAGGAAGGGTGCACAATTCTCCGTCAAAGCCACCAGAATAAGTTGTGGCTCCAGGACAATAATCTTCAGAGAAGCAGCAGGTCCCGTAATGCTGGATCCATCCTTGGAACTTTCTGTTTATACAACTACAGGCTTCTCTGAACAGATACCCACGGACACAGACACAAAAGGAAGAGGAGGAATCAGATGATCTAGTCTGAACAGGGACCACTGTTCCAGCTCTAGAAGAAAGATGGCATCTCTGAACTTGATGTGACAAGGAAGCTGAAGTGACAAGTGAGCAAGGGAACAGCATCCGAGAGCCCAGAGAGCAGTTTGTGGCTGCTGGGGCCCACACACAGCCCTGCACTGCTGGATGCCTCCGGCAGAGGGCAACGGCCCTCGCGCATCCCTCTGCCACCCCCAACAGACTCCCCAAAACGAGCCTAAATACCTCCCACAATTAAATATCACCAGCATCCCCCTCGCAAGGCGAGCAGGATTTAACGCTGCAGGATTTTAACACTGCTGTTCCATTCGGGCTTTTCTTACGTGCGTCTTCTCTACATGAAAAAAAAAATTGCTTCTCACAGATATGGAATCCTTTTCTCCGTCAACAGGATAAACTTAATCCTGATTGCTCCAGGACCCTGGGGCACTGCCATGAAGTCACAGAAATCAGAATATAAAAATCTCCCAGGAACTACAGTCCATACAGCAAATGTTAACATTGAAAATCATGTTTAAAAAACAAAACGGGGTGGGGGGGGGGGGAGACAGTAAACATGCCAAACTGCAGAAGTCACAATGATGCAGCAACTAAGCCTCGTTAAAAGCATTAACAGTGCTTTCAGTTTACAAAACAAATCCAGATGACAGCCAGAAACGTCTTATTTCTCCTCCTGTGAAAAGTGAACACCGTGGATAGACACATCTTCTCCCTCCCAGGAGGCTTCACAGCTGCTTACCTAACTGGGAAGCAAGAAATCTCCTGAGTTCAATAATAAAACATGAAGATATGTTCAGCTTCAAACACATCTCTGCTGGCCGAACTACCACCAATCACCCGGTATCTGGCCACTGGGCAACACCTTCCTTTGCTGACGTAAATAGCAACCAAGATAAAACAGACAATGTTGGTTTTTTGGTTTTGTTGTTGTTTTGGGTTTTTCCGGGTGGGGGGGGGGGGAAGAGTTTGTTTGGGTTTTGTTCTTTGCTTATGGTTTTGTTTCGGTTTGGGTTCTTCATTTGCTTTTGGGTTGGTTTATTTTGGTTTCTTGTTTGATCTCCACCTTCCCCCCCTCCTCCCCCCAATGTGATCATCGGTTCAATTCTGCACACTGAAGTTTATAAAGCCTTCATTTTGCAACTGTGTCTGCACAAGCTCCTACATTTACATTAAAATTCAGTAACTTCAACATAATAGAGGTACTATTCAAATTAGTACGTTTTCTGGGTATTCCATACACAATGTTACTAAATGAGTCCAAAACCCATCCTTTTCCGAAAATGTATACACTACCAAAATTACACCCAGAGACAACACAGATGATAAAGAATTAGCTCAGATTCAAGGTATATTTTTCCAGACAGATGCAAACTCATTCTGCCTGCACTGGGAGAAGTCCTGAAGACAACATTCAACCCAAGCTAATAAGCACTATGAAAAAAACAAGGATGATTTCAGCCTCAACAGTACAGCAGCTGCACTCAAACTGATAGATTTTGGTGTAGCATACACGCAAATCAGTATGGGGGGGGATGCAAAGGAGGGGGGATGCAGAAATACCTAAATTTTGTAATAGTAGAGCACGATCCTTACCAGGTTTCCCTCTCGGCATCCTGCTCACCCAGGCAACTAACTGCTGCTTCTGACAATCTAGGAGATGACATAAAGGGGAAAAATCTCGATATTACTAGCACACTGACTTCACAAGTTTTCTGTTGAGATGAAACTACTGTGCAGCATTCTTTACATATAAGCACATCATGGTTTCAGTTGCAGAAGAGTAAGAATTTGCAATATAGGACGGAAAAAATATCACGTCTGTTTTAGTAGCTTTGTATTTACAGACTGGTTACTTTCTACGTGATTGCAGAATTTGTTCTTCAACAGGACCTACTTCTTAAACAAGACACATTCAGAGGAGTGTTGGTAAAATTATGGTTTACAAATGGTGTTAGAAATGCCCTTTAAACCATTTGTTTCTCAATTTCTTCTGTTTATACCTTAGTATAAACTAAGCCAGAGGGAAAAAAACCCAACAAAACAAAGCAAAAAAACCCAACACCCTTACCATGAGTGCTTCCCTAATGCTTCATAACATAATAAGGATTATGAAAAACAGATAGTTCTCAAGTAATGGTATACTGAAATTCAGTTTACTGTGAAGCCCAACAAGAGTAGTACTATCTCCCCTCACCAATATTTTACATGTTTCGACTACAGCATTCATAAAATACAGCACTGTCAACAGCAGAGCTTCAATAGCCACAACAATTAAAACTATTCAATATAAGCATATTGTTACGATTATAACTTTTTTATTGTCCTGCCAAACACATCACTTTATATAAGAAACTTATAAAACATTTCAGGCTGACTGCTTTACTACCGTTATTAATATTTTTGCTATATGGATGTTGGTCTTTCAGAAAGCTCCAAATTTATGTCTGTAGAGAAGCACAACACTGGGGACATTTAACACGTTCCTTCCTAGAGCTCAAGGTAGTTAATGAAAAACCATTAATTAGTACCCTCTGCAAGTATTCAATGCCCAGATCAGAAATCTATGGAAGGATGAAACCTCTGGCATCAGTAGGGGTAAAACTCAGAACAAATAATTCCCATTTCCAGCCTCACTACTGTACACAACAATGCTGCATCTCCTGGCTGAGGTGCAGCATCCTGACAGACCAACAAAGGATGGTGGATTTTATACTGCGTCTTCATGAAATCCAAAGCCAAAAGAAAAATACTGTTTATGCTTAAATTTGTGACAAACAGTTGCAGCCCCGTTAATTTCATCTCCAGTCAATTAGAAAGCCATGAGTCAGGATCCAAAATTATCAAACTGACTTGAAAGAACTGCCGGGGAAGGATTATTTTTTTAACTTTGTATTTCAGCATTCATGTCTGCAAGCACTTTTACCCTTTATATCATGATATTTTCAAACTCATATTCTGATACTACAATAACTCCAGGAGCAAGATGTTTATGGAAAAACACTGTGCAAATACAGCACGATCAACTACAGTGAACCAGACGAGAGGAAAAAAACATGACTCCATGGTTTTCATATTTAAATATGAAAGAAACATAGTAAACACATGATGATAGCAATTCAAAGTAAAATCTAGCCTGGATTAAACCAGTGCTTTTAATTTTAACCATATAATAGGCTACCAGTAGCAGCAACATACATTTTTAAAATAAGTTCACAATTTCCCTTTTTATTAAAACAGAAAATAGAGGGTTTCGCTACTTCCTATCTCAAAACCAATACAAACACTAGTTTAACTGTTTCCTTTTCAGACACTTTTTAAGTACTTCCGAAGAGTAAAATAACAACCTTTTACGCCACTAAAATTTGGCAAGATACAAGATCCTAATATGAAACTGAGTACCTCTTTAAGATATAAATTGGTATTGTTTATACAAAAAGCGGAGAGAACTGGCACAATACCTATTTTTATAGCCCTTTTTTTCATATACATCGTATTCGTCACCAAAACAGCTCTGCAGAACACAGCGTACAGCACACTCTGTGCCTCGTCATGAACTGACAGCAATTGAAGAGAAGGTGAACTAAGTTACAAAACGAACTATTTTTTCCTCTAGCTGTCTTGAGAAGATAAATGATCTTAGATATATTAAAGAGAAATGGGATATGGGATCCAAAGGGCTCATTTTACATTAACTGCATCTCACCAACAAAAATAGAAAAAGCAATTTCCTGGTGCATCAATTCCACCAGCAATTCCATGTACACTCAAAAATAAGAGATGCTGGCACGGTGTGCTACTGTGCACCTTTCGATATTCTCAAATCTCTAAGAAACCAACTGCTCCACATTAATTTCCTATTTTAAGGTAGGGTTATTTTTTATTTTTCAAAAAAAAAAAAATACAAAGATATGCAGATATAACTGTACAAACCAAGTATACTGCCCAGGCTGAATCAATATATTTCTGTAGGTAACACCGTTTCAATTGACTCCTGTAATCAACACAGAGCACCAGCTCTTCAGAGCACATTCTCAGTATGGCCCATTACCACCCCAGTCCTTCCACCACCACAGCGGCGCTCACTCCTTTCAGAGCCCATTACCCTTCTTGTTATTTTAAGGCCATATTCCCTCCTCATCAACTTTGGTCAGTATCTGGAAACTCGTTATTTCAGATGAAAAAGACAGCACTGATAAAAGTTATGATGGAACAGAAGTGAAAGCACGTGAAGCACCATAAACCATCCCCGATCCATTTACAGGACTACGACACCATAAAACTGCGAACCTTATCTTTCCGTCCTCCTTCTCATGTTCTATATTTGTAGGGTATTAAAATCCTACTACTACTAACAGAAGACTCCTTTCTAGTGCAACTCCAAAGCAATTTTAAATATCCGTGTATAGTCCTCACCACTAGTTATAAAACCATCTCTTCTTGACCTGTTCTCGTTCATCTGCTGTTACTTAACTCTTTAAGGCTATTTGAGAGACACAATGTTACGAATGGTTATGTAATTCTGAAAAATATCTTGAATTTTAAATTTTGAAAGAGTACAACATGAACACAGATACAGTTTATCTTTCCATCCCTCCTCCACTTATTTTAAGCCAAAAATATCTCAGTGATCCAGAAAAGCAGCCTGCAATTTTTTTTTCCAGCTTGTCAGCCACAGTATCTTTAGCAGTGCAGAAATCTCTATAACAAACATAAGCCTCCAGAAAACAGATGTCCTTTCCTCTTTGCTTGCTACTGGCCCTGTGTAAGTTGTTTGCAAACGGCCAGGGTCCAGTCCTTGCAAGCTGGAAGCTGCTGATCTAGAACTGCGGATCCTCTTACTGTTTGCTCTGCTATCTGAGAAGTTGCATTAAAACGGCATTACATTCCTTGACTCCAAACAAATCATATAGTCTATTAACAACCATTCCTCCAGAGCTTTCCATAAAACCCTATTTCCAAAGAACTGCCAAAAAACAAAACGCCATCACTTAAGATACCCCACTTTGCCACGGATTCAGACACGGCACAAGCCCTTCACGCTAAAGGCTGCCCAACCTACCTATAAATAGGCTGAAAGCTTCAGGCTCAGGAGACTGATCACTGAACACGATCCTTGCGGCGCTCCCCTGCGTTACCTACATAAAGCGGCGTGCCTTAACAACACCGGGCTAGGCAGATATGCAGCTACTGCTGTGGTTATGCAGGAAAACATGGAGGGAGGGGGGGCAAAAGGAAAATGGGCAAGAACAGCTCTCTTCCAGAGAGAAAAACCTCCCTCTCTGGAGGGCAGAGCCAGCTGCAGATGGGCAGTCGCAGCTCAACCATGGACAGACCCACAACCAATGACAGAACAAGGGGCAATGGGTACAAACTGGAACACAAGAGGTTCCACTTAAATATGAGAAGAAACTTCTTCATGGTGATGGAGCACTGGAACAAGCTGCCCAGGGAGGTTGTGGAGTCTCCTTCTCTGCAGACATTCAAACCCGCCTGGACACCTTCCTGTGGAACCTCAGCTGGGTGTTCCTGCTCCATGGGGGGATTGCACTAGATGAGCTTTCCAGGTCCCTTCCAATCCCTGACATTCTGTGATCCTATGATTCTATGACCCACTAACTTGGGACAAGGCCCTTCAGGTGTCATGGGGCTGAGGCCCAAACAGCCGCTCCCCTCAAAGGAGGTCACCTCCCCTCGGGCAGGAGGGTTGCAGGACCCCTCAGGAACGGCAGCCCCGTCACACAGGGCCCCTGCCACACCCCCGGGCCCCCATCACACACCCGGTCCCTCACCCCGGGGTCCCTGTCACACACCGGGTCCCTGTCACACCCCGGGTCCCTCACCCGGGCAGCGACGGCCGGGGGCGGCGCGAGGCCGGGCCGCGTGACCGCCTGAGCCGGCGGCACGTGGCCCCGACCATAACAAACAGGCGGGTGGGCGGGCGCGGGCCGCGCTCGCGCCCTGCCAAAGGCGGGCGGAGCCAAGAAGAGGTAAAGGGGGGGGTGAGGAAAAGGAGTGAGGGGTGGGGGGGGGCAGCCGCCAGTGGCGCGGCGATTGGCCGGCGGGGCGCGGTGGGCGTGGCCAGCGGTCCCACCGCCTTGGTGCAGTGCTGAAGAGGCGCCAGGCGGGGGCCGCTGCCGCGCGTCGAGGGGTCGCGCGCGCTTCCCGCCCTCCGCGAAGGCCCGAAGAACCGAGCCCCCCAATCCCGACAACCGGCTCCGCGCCCTCACACTCGGCTCCGCGCCCTCACCCCGCGGCTAGCACGGCCACGCAGCCACCCCCCCAACCCCATCCGGAGCTCCGCCAGCCACCCCGTCCTCCCGCAACAGCCCCGAGTTGCGCCACGCAGGAAGCGCCGCTGCCCCGTGGCAGCCGCCTCCTCTACCCTCACGGCCGCTCTGCACCCCCCGGCTCGCCCACCCCGGCTCTGGCAGCGCCTCCCCCTCAGCAGCTTCGACCCTCAAGGCCAAACGCTTCTCCCCGGATCCCCTCTCTCCTCACGCACCCACCTGTGGGGCGGCAGGCCGTGCCCTCGGCCGCTCGCCGGCCGGCCCGCCTCGATCAACCGGCGAGCGCTCGCTCGCTCGCACCGGGCGCGGAGCATGCGGAGGGTTAGGGAGGGCGGGGGGGGGGGGAAGTGCTAAATATACCCGCTGCCGGCGGCACCGCCTGTGTCACGGACCCGGGCTGGCGAGCGGCGGCGCGGCCCTCCCCGCTTCCCCCACCCCCCGCCCGCATCTTGTTTTCTCCATACGCACTTGGAAATGCGGACCGGCCCCCCCGGTATTAGGGGTGTGGGGGGGAATTGTTATTTTGGCTCGATTCGGGATACCCACGCAGCAAGGAAAACAACGCGGCGCAGTCCCGTCCTTCCCCCCCGCGCTGTCACTTGCCTCCTTCCCCCACGTCGCGATAAGCAACCCCCTTCCCCATGTCGCGACAGCAGCCCGCGCACCTGCCACGCACCGTGTGTTCCCCCCCCACACACTTGCGTCTCCTACCAGGGGGTGCGCGGTGCGGTGAGAGGGGGAAACCGCCTCTCCCTCCTCGAGAAAACCGAGAGCGGCAGCTCCTGCGAAGCGACCGGCCCGGGAGGGGGGAGCTTGTCGCTGGCAGCCCAGGTGCGTGGGGTCCCCGCGGGTGGGATGTGGGGGAAGCAGCGGGGAAGAGAAGCGGCGGCGGGAGCCGGGATGGAGCGAACCTCCCTCCCGCCTTCCCTCCTCCGCCTCCCCCCCCACAGCACCCCCACCCCCCCTCCGCTTCGCCGCTTGTGTTTACCTCAAGTTTGAATTTTATCTGCGCAACATGAGCTGGAATGCGGACATGGAGGGCGGGAGGGCGCGCACACGCCCGCCGCTCCGCGGGGACACGCGGCACCCCCGGCCCCCCCCACACACCCCGCACCCCACACACGCACCTCACCACGCAAACATGGCGCGACCGCCGCGCACACCCGCCCCCCGGCACCCCTCACCGCCCCCCTCCCGGAGCAGCCCCTCACCCGAGTCCCGCCGGTAACTCACCTCCGTGAGCGGCCGCTGCTCCGCCGGCTCTCCCGCTCCCCTCCTGGGGGAAGGTGCCACACGCAGCCCCATCAGCGGGGGTTGCCACATCTGCCGCGCTCCCGCCGCGCTCCGGGGCGCTGAGACAGGTGCAGGCGGGCGGCGCGGAGCGGAGCGGCGGGCGGGCCGGGCAGGGCAGGGCGGGCCGGGGCGGGGGGCACTGTTGCCCCGCCGCCGCCTCCCAGCCGCCCCGGGCTCCCCTAATGCTTCCCTCCCCACAATGTTGTTTCATTATATCATGTCCATCATGTGACACCCGGAGGCCTCTCTATGGAAACTTAAAGGGGACCTTCACGTGACGATGCGGCCGCCGGACCCGCCGGTACCCCCGGGGGGCTCCGAGCCCCGCTGCCCTTCCCCGAGGGGCTGCCCCCTTCGCACCTCCCGCCTTCACTTTTGCGAGTCAAAACAAGTTGCTGCGCTTGCTTGTTCTATTATTATTATTAATTAGGATTGGTTTGGTGTGTTGTGGTTTGTTGGTTGGGGTTTGTTTTGGTTTTGTTTTTCTTTTCCTTTCCCCTCCTCGCTCCGCACCGCCTGTGCTGCTGCTCGCTGAGGGGAAACAACCGCCCGACCGGCCAAGCACCTTCGCAGCCCCCGCTCCTGGTGCGGGGTCCCGCGGTCGTTTGCGGCCGCGGCTGGAAGCGTCAGCAAACAAGCAAACAAAACATCAAAACAAAACAAACAAACTTATTTGTGTCAGACGGAGGAGGCTGGAGGTGCGAGCGCTGCCGTCGGTGCGGGGTTGATACGGTGGTGGCGAACGCGGTGTTTAACTCTGCCGGCCGGTCGGGAAACGGTTTACGGTCTAACCTGTTAACACCGTCGGTTTTCCACAGTAGGCTGTGGTGCAGACGTCCTGGAAGGAGCCGCTTCTAGGCGTGTATACTTGCCACCGCAATAAAACAAGCCGCGTATACAAACACCCACCCCTTCTAGAAGATGGAAAAATGAAGGTATTTTCTGCGGCTTGAGAAGACCCGGGCGCCCCACTGCCCGTGTGCGGCCGGGGATGCGGGCAGGCCGGGCGGGCAGCGCCGCGTTCCTCAGGCTGCTGTTCTGCCTGCGGTGCTGAAGTGCCTGGTTATTCCCAGCTCTCCTCCTGCCCCCAGGATTTGGGAGAAAGGAGCTACAGCCCACCCTGCTCTGTGCTTGCACCGCCAAACCTCTGCCAGGCTGGCGATGCACAGGGTGGTCTCGGGGTTTTCTCCATGGGGGGCAGTGCGTGGTTCCTGTGGGAGCTCCCCAAATTCTGCGCCTGAACCGGTGGTGCTTCATTGGTGGTCAAGTGCAAGGTTCGAGGGGTTAGCTTGTAGAAGAGGGATGGATTTACTGTTAAAAACTGAAGGAGGAAAAGCGCGTCACGTTCGCTCCTTCCTTATGGCTTCCACCGGAAAGCGCAGCCCCTCGGCAGCTTGAAGCGTGACCCACAAACGCAATAAATTTTAAGTTTGGAATTTAATTTCTTCAGTGTCCTGCTGAGTTTCCTTGAAAGCAGTCATATAAACGACCAGCCACATAAACGACCTTTTTCCCTTCTGCAGGGTTCATGCTGTTGCCCGTCACACGTCCCATCAGCCACGGGAGGGGACCGGACCGGAGCCACCTGGTTAGACGGCGCAGGCCCGATCCTGGCAATGACGGCAGATCATATGCCTTCGCTCTCCCATTGACGCTTTTGGAGTTGAAGTAGCTGTACTCTACCCTCCTCGTTTCTAAATGCCTATGCAATGAGCTCGATATATAACAGGTTAGTGTTTCAGGTACCTCTACCATTATTTTTCAAGATTTTCAGGAGTTTTGTAGGAATTATTCAATTATTTTAGCTGGAAAGAGTTAACCGACTGAGGAACAGTTATTCCTTCTTTCCTTTCTTCTTAGAGTCTTTCCCCTACACTTCATTTTTGTTTATCTATTAATATCCTTTCCCATCCAATTTGGGGGGGATTTCTGCCATTTTATCCAGGGTGTCCCACCACCATGGAGCCTCGCTCCAGCGTGCCTCACTTTCCATCTCCTAGGGCCTTATTTCTCTACCTCCCTAAATCCTCTTTTTATTCTATATTCCCTTCCTCAGATCATCCTTAAAGGAGAAAGCAGCTGGAGCTGGAATATAAAGTAGTCTTCTAGGAGTACTGCCAGAACCGATCTGTTTTACACTGCTGCTGCTGCTGCTATTGCTGTTCTGCTGTGTCATGGGAAGAGAGTTACCCAGCCACACCAACCCTTGGAAACAGCACCCTCAGGCAGAGCCGCTTGCTGCAAACCCGAGCCATGTTTTACAGAGCTGGAGGGTAAGTTTGTCTGGTGAAGGATTTAGGCTGGGAAGAGAAGACGTCGCTCCCTCACTGGGCTCCGACGGGGAGAGCGGTGCAGGATGTTGGGAGATTTGCAGGAGGCAGAGTGGTGGCAGCAGCAGTGACAGCGCATCATCACACAGCTTTATTTCATTTTGTCAAGCCGAGAGGCTTTAGGTTACAGCCGAGCAGAAAAGCAAAACAAGGCATTTCTGTAAAGAAAAAAAGGTGCTTTTCCCCAAATTTGCTTCAAATTCTTGCAATGAAGGCTTGCACTAAGAGCGAGCAGAGATTCTGCCTCCTCTTAAAAATGTCATTAGTTGTAGAATCTTTACAATCTTGGCTCATTCCACCTGAAACTGTTTCCTCCAAAAACTTACTTTCAAAAATATGAGGTATAAAGATGACTCTTTCTCCCCTCTCAAGTTTACCTTCCTTGGAAAGGCCTGGAGAAACCTAAGGTTGTGTCTCCCTGTGAACGAAAAAGGTTTGAATAAACAACAGCGTGCACATACACGCGTATGCACAGGATTTAAAGCATCCCATTGAAGTGTACACGTAGGAAAATACTTCATCACGTGATAGGTTTTGATATCCGTCTTAAAATTAATCCCTATCTGATGGACTCTGTCCCTGAGTTGTGGCAACAGGAGACCCGTGTAGGTTTTTAAAACTGCCAAATAAAATCTCCGAGTTGCTATTGGATTAATTTGTCTTTTCACAGCAGCTACCTGGGAAATGTTCATCTTGTGAAAGCAAGTAAGAAAACTTTATAGGGCTCCAGTCCTATTTTTTTGACAATAAAAAAAGATCCTTTTCATGCTGTTCCACAAGGAAATGGTTAAAGGGCTCAGCAGAGTCCCTCAGTTCTTCTGTTAGAGGTGACACTCTTGGGTTTTATTAGAGCTTGAGCTTCGGAGATGGTCCTGCTTACTTATCAATGTTGTCTTTGCTTCTTTTTTTGGTTAATTTTTGTCACTGAAACCTAACCTTGTTGTTTCACTTCTCTTTCTAATTCGTTTCGCTCTTCAGTTCCAATGTGTTAGAAAGTGCAGTTTCATTTAGACTCTCGGCAGAAGAGAAGAAAGCCTGACTCCAGAAAGCAATTTGCAGTAATATATTTTCGTTGCCACTCACATGAAAACATTACTACTCAGACAGATCTAGGTATAAACAATGCTGACAGGCCCTCAAAAACAAAACCAAATTGTGAAATTAAGGCAAATAGCCCAGAGAACCTGAAATGTTCTGGTTTCTAAAACGCTGGCTGCTGTCAAAAATAGGGTAAAATAAAGCTTTGTTTACATGTAGAGCAGAGTGTTTGTTGATCGAGTTTCTAAGGTGATGTAGCAGGAAATACTGATCTTAGGAAGAATGACACGAACAAAGCGTGAAACTATAATTCAGCAGCTATCTGTCAACCGATAATTAATATATATATATATATATATGTATATATTTTAAAAGCAATTAGAGGTTTTCATTGAACTTTTTTCTCTCCCTTGCCAGAAAATGTAAAGGGAGCCTCTCACCTGCTCTGTTCTTGTATATAACTATTTGCAAGAGCAGAGCTAAATCATTTATCAGAAGGAATCTTTCTGTCAGATGCAAATACCTACACTAGCTGCTATTTCTACGTCATGTCGCGGATGAGATTGATGCTCGAGCAAGGTTATAATGTACCTGCATTTTGTCCAGATTGGTGCCAAGCTTGCTGAGTCATTTTTCCTGATCCCATTCTGCAGTTGGCTGCTTGCTCGCTTTTCCCTGTTATTTGTGTGGGTCGTAAGCTCAGCAACAGATGAGAATAAACACTTATATTTTTTAAGGAAGCAAAGGTTCTGCTGTGCTGCTTTTCTGTTCACATATGTGTCTATCCCCCTCTCCCAAAAGCTTCTGAACCCGTTAATGAATTTCAGATTAATTCGGGAGAAGGCAGATATTTCAGAGACAGTTGTATTCCTGCAAGTTGCACAGGAGGGAAAGACCCAGATCAGAAATTGAAGCAGAACGTAGCCATAGCACATCAGGGCTGGCAGCCACCTTGCAGCCACCCAACCCATACGTACCAACCAATTAATCTACATGTAGCTAAGCCAAGTCACAGCGCTCCCATAACCTGCCTATTGTATTTTTCACTTGCAGGCAAAGGGTATCATGGAGAAGCAGAAGAACCAGTGTAGTTTGGGGAACAAGTTGATTTCAAAGCAAAACAGTATAGTTTAAGCAATATCACTAGACACAAGGAAGAAGTTGGTACATGGGAATGCTTCCATGTAGTTTTGGAGAGGGATCTAGCTTTTGTGTCACTCCCAAAGCAAACCATGGCAGAGGAGCCAGGTCAGGCTGTTCTTAAAGCTAGCATGGCTTGTCAGTCTAGTGCTCTGTTGATCTTGGCACTAAAGCTATCACAGGATGGTTGGGGTTGGAAGGGATCTCTGGAGATCATCCAGTCCAACCCACCTGCTAAAGCAGGTTCACCAGAGCAGATCACACAGGAATGTGTCCAGACGGGTTTGAATGTCTCCAGAGAAGGAGACTCCATGACCTCTCTGGGCAGCCTGTTTCAGGCTCTGGCACCACAAAGTGAAGAAGTTTCTCCTCATGTTTAGATGGAACCTCCTGTGCTTCAATCTGTGCCCATTGCAAATATCTATAGGCAAAGATCCCCCATCTGCACCTCTTCTAAACATGGTCAGTAGGTAACGTTGTCACTGAGATGACTCTATCACCAAGTGAAGAGATGTCTCAACTACAGGCTTGAACCTACCGAGTCCTACAGCCCCACTCTTCCATCTACCTTTCTGGTGTAGCCTCACTGTAGCTGAGACTTGAAGTTGGCTTGCGCTTGAGAAGAGCCAAGCCTGGCATATCTCCTCATGGACAAAAAGGAAACATGCCAGGTTCCTACCTCTGCTGGAGCTCTCCTGACAGAGCTCAAGCCCTGCATCTCTGCCTCAACGTGTTCTGGAGGAAAGGCTCAGACCTATTCTTACCTTAAAGCACAGCCAGGGAAGGTTCAGATTGGATATTATGAAACATTTCTTCCTGGAAAGGGTTGTCAGGCATTGGAACAGGCTGCCCAGGGCAGTGGTGGAGTCACTGTCCCTGGAGGGGTTTAAAAAGTGTTTAGACGAGGTTCTTAGCGACATCATTTAGTGCTAAAGTTAGGTTATGGTTGGACTTGATGATCCTGAGGGTCTCTTCCAACCAAAATGATTCTATGATTCTAATTTGTCTTTCCTTCCTCTACCAACTGCACCTTGTTTGGACCAGCCACTGCAGGACATAACATACGCTCTCATCTCAATTGCAATTAGTTTGGTGCAACAAACAACTTCAACGTGACAAACTACAAGCTAAAAAAAGCCGTGCTTTCATATGCATAAACTGGATGCACAAAATATGTATTGTGTGTCACTTCCCTTATGTCCCATATTCGTTCCTGCAGCAGTCACAAATGGCATATGCTCCAGCAATACCGTGCTGTCCAAATGGACTCCTGGAAATACAGCAGAGATCTGGCACTGGTACTCTGAAACTAAGGCGTTAGTTGTTCTACCATGAGATGCTGCATATGGACCGCTTCCGGAAGGAAGACTTTTACATATAAATTAAGATTCGTTAACCTCTCATGATTAATCTATAAAATTAGAGCCAGCCTCTCTATCGAGGAGCACATTATGATGTCTGTTACAGCTGCTAGACACCAACTGAGATCAGGGCCCTCGTTTTCCTGGACACTGTATAGTTATACCCTAGGAGATAACCTCTGCCTTGAAGGGCTTTCAAAGCAAAAAGACAAAAGAGTAAGCAATATAACCCTCAAGCAGAGCAAACACAGTGACCTTTTGCAAATGTCAAGTTAATACCATGATCTAGAAGTGGGAGAGGTTTATCAGAGGGTGGATGGGTCAACAGCGATGGGAGACACTCAGGGTTGGGGGGTGAGATGAAGGAAAAGCCATAGTAGAAGTTGCAAGGTATGAGATGGAGAACGAGCATGCTCAGAGCATTATATGGTCAGTTGGCACATCCAGGATAAAAATAGGGGAAAAAAAGGAGTCTGATGGCCCTGCCCACAGCTCATGGTATAACCAGCTCCTACCTGTGGTCTCCTCCCAAAAGCTGTGCAGCCTGGAGAGGGGAGATGGAGAAGGCAGGGGGTGGACAGCACGGTTCCTCCTACATGTTGTTTCTGCACGAGTGGCTGGAGGTGTGATAACCCTGTTTTGGGGGTTGTTTCTCTCTGTGGCTCGGCCTCCTGCAGCTGTGTTTGTTGCAGCTGAGCCTCAGGGCTGGACTGAGACGTAGTTCAGTGCTCTAAGACCAGGGCAGCACATAATTGAATATTAACAGGAATAGCTCCAGGAGCTACTGGGACTCAGGAAGTCACAATTCCTTCTCTGCTGCTCCTTCGTCTCAGTGGGAGGTGATTGCTGGAGGCTTTAATGGATGCGAGACATAATGTGCTTCCCTCACATTAGCTCCAGTTTGCAAACCGAGGCTTTAACCACATCCTACCCTCTCTGATCGTTTCCTCATGCACCTTTTCAGTAACATGTGAAGTGTGCTACCTACAGCCACCCCAGCGTCCCACAGGCGACCAGGCGGAGAGGTGCAGAGACTGTACGAACATTCATTTTACACCTCATTTCTCCAGTGAACAAGGGGGTCTCACCTTTAAGGCTTATCCAGATTTGCTAAGTATGAATTATTGAACTCTTTGCCTCTGTTTCATCCTTTCAAGAACAGGAATTATTTATTTGCTGGATGGGGATTCTATAAGCATCATACAAGCTTCATAAAATGATTTTTAAGTTGAAAACCCTTAGTAACACACATTTGGTAAACATTCAAGATAAAATACAGCAATAAATTCACAAGTACTAGTAACAATCCCTGCTGCCTGTCAACACCGTGTAGAGCTGAGGAGCACCCAGTTGCTCCTTCTCCAAAAGTAACAACAGACATTGTTCCTTCCCCAAAACCATGCTGCAAATCTGCTGCAGGGGCTTTTGAGAATGAGAAAAATGGTGAGAGACTTTTTAGTAGGACCTGTTGTAACAGCAGAAAAGGTACTGGATTTAAACTAAAAGAGAGGAGATTCAGGCTAGATATAAGGAAGAAATTTTTTACAATGAGGGTGGTGAGAGCCTGGCCCAGGTTGCCCAGAGAGGTGGTGGATGGACCATCCCTGGAGACATCCCAGGCCAGGCTGGACGGGGCTCTGAGCAACCTGAGCTGGTGAAGATGTCCCTGCTCAAGGCAGGGGTGGCACTGGATAACTCTTGAAAGTCTGTTCCAACTACAATCATTCTATGATTCTATCTACTTTAAGAAACTCTGACTACAGCCACGTTACTTGTACAGCATAAACAACTTTACAAGAAGAAGGATGCCCGCCAGAACCTGTCCATGCTGTCTTATCATTCAGAACTTGCTGCTTGTCTGGGAAGGAAGAAGGTGACACCTTCAAGAGCTCCCAAAAATTCCCAAAGACCCTCATGGCTATGGTGAGCAAGTCAAAATTCTTAAATTCTGTCCTCATCTCCTTATTCTTCTCTTCCTTACCACTTTAAAATTCACAGTGTTCTAGACCTTAGTGTTATCGTTTTCCTTCAGGTTCACCAGCACTTGTTCATTGCATGACCCCTTTATTTTTCAAAAAAACCCTTCCTCAATCTCCTTTCTTCATTAGTTGATGTACAACAGGCTCTACCATGAGACTGCTTCTGGTTTTGTTTGATTTCTCTCTTCCTTTATCTCTACCCAGAGACATCCAGTAGATTGTTTCATAATCTTCCTAGAGTTCAGAGAGAGTATATTCCTTCCACATAGCCTGTGAACTCCCTCCTCCTTTTCTCTCATCACTGGCCCATCTTGAACAACAGCCCTGGCAAACTTTATCCGTGTATTATTCCTTTATTTGCAAATTACAAGCTCCTTGTTAAGGAAAAGTGAGCAATGCTCTGTTTCCCTGCCATGCAATGGGTGTTTTTGCACAACCGCTTTGTACTTCAGCGCACTCACTGATATTTCTAGCCCTTGGAAATGAGTTTTGCAGTATCACATTCATCCCCCTGTCAACCACATGCTGTCTGTGGGAGATCTGCAGAAAAGGAGGCTCTTCGTTCTGCTTATATAGAGCTACGTTGGTATATTAGAAAATTGGTGAAACTATGCGACACTCAGGAAGAAGGATTGATTTTGTTATTGGTTGGGGAAAGCTCCATGCTTCATTTGGTATCACTGACTTCTTTCTGTTGCTGGATAATTAATTAACACCAACAGTGTGTTTGAAGCCATGCAAGTGGAAAGACAAGATTTTTTTATCAATAGTTTGCATTCTGAGTGGGCTCGGGGAAGATGGATTGCATTGGCAAACCTAGAGGAGACAGTGATGGAAAAGTAGAGCTGGAGAGAGACCACGAATCTTCCTCAGTACCATCCATCCAACCATTCCTGAGAGAGGCTAATCAGAGGAAGACTTAAGAATTAATTTAGAAATTCTGATTTTAATTCCAAGAAATATGCTTTGAATTAGAAAGCATTTAGGTTTGATTTGTGGGTTTTTCTTCTTTCCCAGATATCAAGTACCAGTGTTTTTTGCAGCAAATTGAGCCAATTTAGCTCTGTTGTACCCAGAACAATTGTCAATATTCTTTTTGTAAGCCCCCTCTGTCTTAGATGATAGTTTTTGTCTTCTGCCACAGTCTTTTCCCTCTGGAAAAAACAAAGTAAATCCATCAGCCTGTCCTCCAAGTTTGTTGAACCATTTATAATCCTTGTTGCTTTCCTCTACGATTTATCTCCATCTCTTTTCTACTTTCTCCTAGTATGGCATCCAAACCCACACCTGCTATTCCAACTGAGCCCTCATTAGAGTGGAATAATTGCTTCTGATGTTTCACCTATTACGGTCCTGTTCATACACCCCAGAATAAGATTTGCCTTTCTTCTACAACAGCTGTGCACTGTTCAGTATCTCATTCGCGCCTCTTTTTCCTTTGATCGCCTGCTTGACTCGTGATTTGCCACTTTGCATTGCCATATTTTGTTGCTTCTGACCTTACTGAATCAAATCTCATTGATTTTCTACTCTTACTCCAGTTTCCCAGCAACATTTTGGAACACATCCTTCAGAGTAATTATATGTTCTTTATTTCGTCATCCAAATAACTAATGAAAATACTGGAATCAGGTCCAGGAGTGAACCTGGTGGGACCCCATTTGGAAAGTCCTCTAAATTGGAAGGAAAGGAGTTAGTAATTCTTATGTGAATACAGTAGGGTTTATTTTTTCCCGTTAAGTATATCTTTAGATAATTTCACAGAGATCATAGTTCCCAGTCAGCTTTTGGCAATGTCATGTGAAACGATGTTAAAAACTCTGCTTATTTCAAAATATATGGCATATACTTCCTTCTCCCTTATTCTACAACACAGTTGTTGGGTTCAAAGATGGAAATTAGATGGTTTTAACATCGCTTGTTTATGACAAATCCAATCTGATTGATTGTCTACTTCTATTAACAGTCAAGTGCTTAATAACTAATTGTTTAACAGTTTATGGTATTATTTGCATTACATGCTAAAACAACTACTGTATAATTCCCCGAGTCCTTTTTCCCGCTATGTTTGCTCTTCTCCCTTCCTCTGGGATCTCCCCCGTTCTCCACGAGCTCTCCTGGATAATTAGTAATGAGTCAGAGATTGCTCTGGTTAGTGCCTGGAGTGCTCTGGGGGGAACTTCACCCAGTCCTGCTGACTTCAATTTGTCTAACTTCTTTGAATTACTTTAACTGTTTCTTCTGCTATTTTGGATTGTCTTAGCCCCTTGATAAAAGTAGTTCTGATAAATATCAGTTCATCATCTTATTTTATTTCCTCTGTGGGTAAAGCATAAGAAATAATGAATGGTCCAGTCTTTTTTTTTCTGTTGTTATTTCTGTTCTCTCATTTTCTGTTAATTCAGTTATGTTTAATTTCCGCTGCTTTCTCCTTATTTCTGATACCTTTACAGAACATTCCTTTGTCACCCTCTGTATCCCTTCCTAATGGAAACTCGTTTTGTCCCTGATCTTTCTCATTTTAGTTCTCCATAGTCATGTTATTCCTTTACAGACATCATTTTCCTACTCTTGTTTCCAGTCTTTGTACAGCTCAATGTCCATTCTCCTTTCTCTGCTTCCCTCACTCCTTCCTTTCTTCAGTGGAAAACGCTCTATCATTTTGTTCTCTTTTTCAACTTCATTAACTTCCACCTTCCTATTCTCCGCAATCTCCTCCCCATTAGTCAGAGTCTAATCTCAGAAAGCTACAACAATTTCCTCCCTTCACAGGAAGTTTGCTCCATCGTTTGAACTTCTGTGGCCAACCTCCTCCAAACACAGTTTAAAGCTAATTATAGTGCAGTCCCTCTTTTCAGAACACCCTTGGCTCATTTTCCAGATAGGAAACCATTATTTATTTTGCTCTTTTATTGCAGATCTAATTAGTAATCAATTTGTCTCTTAAAACCAGCCTCACCTCTTCAATATGCCAGTCCTTGCCCTGACTTTTACTCTCAGACAGAAGGATGAAAGAGGACGTTTCTCATCCCCTCATCTCCTTCTCTCTTGTCCCCAGTGCCTAGATTTAAAGAGTAGCTAAGAGGCTTTATTTAAAACTCTTTTTAGGGTGGTAGATTAATACGATGGTTCATGTAAGCATTTCAGAGGTCACCAGCATGCTTGAGACACCCCTCTCCAGCTCAGTGGGAGACTGAGCAGGCATTTAGGAAAGGCAATTACGAGGTCTGAGTGTACCATGCATTGAAACATCCCTTTATCCTTAGAGATTTATAACATCCAGCACACAGATGGCATTTTTTTCCCACCAAAAATTGTGTTGATATCTCTTTAGTAAGTCAGACAATGAACCCAGGCATGTACTAAATGTATTAAACTAAGTTCTCAGCGCTTCAGGTCGCTGTTCTTCATAAAATGATTACATCTTTAAACAAAGAAAGATGTAAACCTGCAAGATCGCATAAACAGCAAACCTGCAATTCCACCTACGTCCACCTACCTCTTCTTTCTCCTTAACTAGATGCAGGTGACTCTTGCTCCAGGCTTTCCCAAGGCTCTCCAGACTCACTAGCACTCTCCACTGTGCCGCTATGAGGACTTGGGTAGTATTCAGTTTAGTGCTAGAGTTAGGTTAGGTTATGGTTGGACTCGGTGATCCTGAGGCTCTCTTCCAACCAAAATGATTCTATGATTCTATTCTATTATTTAAGCCAGATGAATATAGCTGTCAACCTCCATTTCATCAAAGACCAGTAAATAAGTAGATCTCAGTATCTGATCAATCTGTTCCTCATCACTGTGGCTACTGATGAAGATAAGCATTTTGCCCCATCGGAGCCAGCACGTACCTACAGCTCTTGAGCCCATGGAGGACACTTGATGGGACCCAGAACAGAGATTATTCAAGCTTAAGAAGATAAAGCTTTCTGCTGTCTTTACCCATAGGAGACTATTCAAAAAAACACAACAGATTTTTATTGGAGGTGCGCAGTGATAGAACAAGAGGCAGTCAACCCAAGATGCAGCAAAGGATATTACAATTAGATATTTGGCAGATTACGCTGAAGGTGATCAACTATTGGAACTGGAGTCCAGAGAGCTTATGTGATCTCCATCCTTGCAAAGCTCAACTGGGTAAAGCTCTGAGCAATCTGACCAAAGGGTGACGTTAGACCTGCTGTGAGACAGGACATTGGTCTGGAGGTCTGGGAGGTCTTTCCCTCCCCAAATCATTGTGTGATGCTGGGATCCTCTGTAGATGGGTCTGGGATGGTTGTGTTGCTGTCCCACCCATTCCAGCTGATCACCAACAAAATTGCTAGACTGCCCGAGCTTGTTGGTTCTGTGTGCCTAAATTCATAAGAACACTCTGTGCAGAATCCAGAACTATATTTCATATAATAGGAAAATCCTGGGTAATTACAAATTCATTGGTTTAACACTGATCCCACACAATATCAAAGAAAATCTGATATAGGTTATGATTAGTAATGAATTAAAGGATACTAACCTGATTGATATGCCTGAGCAGTTTTATGGAAAGCCTGTCGTGTCAAATAAATGAATGTTTTTTTAATGAGAATGTAAGTTCGGTTAATAAAGATAAGGCAGTTATAAATTATTTAGGTTTCTGCAAGTTATTGAACAGTTCCTGAACACAGTCCCAATTAAAGAAGAATGGTACAAAACCTAATCTGGTATACTAAATGGATTAAAAACTATTTCAGCAGG
This sequence comes from Patagioenas fasciata, assembly GCF_037038585.1. Classification (NCBI taxonomy): domain Eukaryota; kingdom Metazoa; phylum Chordata; class Aves; order Columbiformes; family Columbidae; genus Patagioenas; species Patagioenas fasciata. Next base: position 211,675,655 of record NC_092520.1, read on the forward strand.
AGATCTTATAATGCAATTTGAAATTCAATTATACTAGAGATATTGAAGTCTTCCATTTATTTATTTTGGACCCTGGATTGTTCAGTGTCTTTACGATTGACCCAAAGGAAATGATAAAAGTCATCAGTGATAAACTTGCAGATGACGTGAAAGGCAGTTGTACCAGACCCATGGTAGGAGTGCAGCGAGGAAATAAGATGAATTTAAATACAAAAAGGTGCAGCGTCACTCTTGTTAAAAGTATAGCTCAAGTTTGCAAGATGGAAAACAATGGCCCAGAATGTAGGAGCAATAAAACTGTCCAAATAAAACCACAGAATCATAGAACAAATGCTGGTGAATCTGAACAAAAGTGATAACACTAAGGTCTAGAACATTGTGAATTTTGAAGTGGTAAGGCAGAGAAAAATAAGAAGAGAAGGACAGAATTTAAGAATTTTGACTGTTGCTCACCATAGCCATTAGGGTCTTTGGGAATTTTTGTGTGCTCTTGAAGGTGTCACCTTCTCCCTTCTCAGACTAGCAACAAGTTCTGAATGCTCAGAAAGCACGGACAGGTTCCTGCGGGCATCCTTCTTCTTGTAAAGTACTTTGTTTACTCTGTACAAGTAATGTGGCTGTAGCCAGAGTTTCTTAAAGTAGATAGAATCATAGAATGATTGTAGTTGGAACAGACTTTCAAGAGTTATCCAGTGCCACCCCTGCCTTGAGCATGGACATCTTCACCAGCTCAGGTTGCTCAGAGCCCCGTCCAGCCTGGCCTGGGATGTCTTCAGGGGTGGTTCATCCACCACCTCTCTGGCCAACCTGGGACAGTGTTTCACCACCCTCAGTGTTAAAATTTTCTTCCTCATGTCTGGCCTGAATCTCCCCTACTTTAGTTTAAAACCATCACCCCTTGTCCTATCCATTAAACAGGAATGTGCTGAGAATAAGAGGGAATTTTGTGGCAACCCCAAATCAACTAACAGCACTGCAAGTATTTTTTTCAGGAAAACGAGTTGTTGACATTCACAGAATCACAGAATCCCAGAATGTCAGGGATTGGAAGGGACCTGGAAAGCTCATCCAGGGCAATCCCCCCATGGAGCAGGAACACCCAGCTGAGGTTCCACAGGAAGGTGTCCAGGCGGGTTTGAATGTCTGCAGAGAAGGAGACTCCACAACCTCCCTGGGCAGCCTGGGCCAGGCTCTGCCACCCTCACTGAGAAGAAGTTTCTTCTCAATTTAAGTGGAACCTCTTGTGTTCCAGTTTGCACCCATTACCCCTTGTCCTATCATTGGTTGTCACCGAGAAGAGCCTGGCTCCATCCTCCTGACACTCACCCTTTCTGTATTTGTAAACATGAATGAGGTCACCTCCAGTCTCCTCTTCTCCAGCTCCAGAGCCCCAGCTCCCTCAGCCTTTCCTCACACGGGAGATGCTCCACTCCCTTCAGCATCTTTGTTGCCCTGCGCTGGACTCTCTCCAGCAGTTCCTGTCCTTCTGGAACTGAGGGGCCACAACTGGACACAATATTCCAGGTGTGGTCTCACTTGAAAACGGCGAAGAGATTGATTTGCCACCCAGGTTGGCATTCAAAGAACAGTAGCAAGGAGGTACAAATCACCAGCATGTGGAGATTTCTATCAATACAAGATTAGATATTGCTCCTACCCACCTACTCTGCACCTTGCAGGCACTTGGGACACCACCATGGCAGGGATCCAGGATCCAGCCAGCAGCTGTAGAAAGGACTGAGCCTCCATGGCACATTTCTCTTGATCATCTCCTTTTGCCCCTCACCAGTATCAGGCATCAACTGGTTTGTTGGTACATGGAAGATTGCAGCCTCCTTCGGCTGTCACATCCTGAATCCCTGCCAGATTTGTGTTGCAAGAACTGGTGCCAGTGTTTTTAACCCAGAGTGTATTTGGCCCCTAGTGTTCTCCATGACATAGAATAAACATTAGGGAGGAGATTCAGGCTTCAATGAGAAATGCTTTCCCATGATACGTTTTCATTTTGGCATGCACGCTGTTTATGATGAAAGGATCCTAAAATAATTGTATTAGATGAACCGTCTGTTCTTCTAGCATTGAGGCCAGTACAGCGTGACATTTCAGAGATAAAATGTTGTGGAACAGCCTCTGACTTATAGCACAATGGAACTTTTCCGAAACCATTCTTCTTTCTCCTTTTATTTGCTTGAGGTTTATAACCTGAAAACGTCAAGCTTGCATCACAGCATTGCCAAAAGATCATCCTGTGCATTAGCTAAACCTTAAATTATCAGCAAATTTAATTTGTCTTCAGAAGGCTGATTCACAAGCACTCAGCTCCCCAGTGGAAAAAACTCCTCCCACCAATTCAGCGGAATTCCAGGATTTACAAGAGATACTACATTTCCAAGAGGAGACTCTGCCTGTCCTTAGGAGAACTCGTTTCTGCGTGCAAGTTCAAGTGAGTCTACGGAACCTTAAATCAAAGGAGACCAGTGCCAGATCAGTTGCTGAGTAACTGATACTGATCATCACATCCTGACCAGCTGGATGAATGACAGCAACAATTTCTTGGGATAGCATCTGAAGTCTTCTGCATTTTTTTTTTTCATGCAATTAAACTCGTGACTGCACCTTAATGAGGGGAAATTAATTTCTGTTGCAGACAGACAGTTTTGTACCGTGTCCTTTGGACAAAGGTATGTAATTATAAAAATTCTGAATCATTATGCATGTTGTCAAGATTATTGCAATTAGAGGAAAGTGAAGAGAGCGCCTTGCCAAATGCTTTGAGAGTCACAGGTGAGAAGGGCTAGCCAAAAGCCACATCATTCATCTTGGGCCAGATTCTGCCTGGCTCCTTTGGGAAGTGCTCCATATCTGGAAACAGGAGGGGAAAAGGTTTAGCGGGTCATTGCTGCTTCTCCTTCATAGACTTTACTTTGTGGAAAGAGATGAGATCCCATCACGCTGGTTTTGGTGCGGGGACATGGTGCACCTGGGAAAAGCCTCCTTTGCATGTCCCCCTACCTTCTTTTGCTGCAGTCACTGACCACATGGGGCATAAGCTGAGCCTTTACCAGCACAACTATTCATCTTGCACTCACTTGGGACAGTTACTTCATAGCTGAGATTTTTGAAAGCCACCGAGGACAGAGATGAATGGAGGATGATGGAAGTCTCAGCTCCCAGGAGCTTGGAACTGGCACTTCTGCCTGCACCTTAGTGAAGAAACGGGTCAAACCGAGCAAGGCATTTTTGTTGGATCATTTATTTATTGTTCTGTGCAAAGCACAGGGTGTAACTATCACCAGTCATTTTTGGCTATTGAGCTAGCACCAGACATCACTGTGTTACTATTGCAGCAAAACATATTAGCTAATCGTGAATTTACTTTTAGCCACAGTGACTGCACGGCTTTCCTGTTTTTGCTCAGTGCTATGGGACATGAGACAGATCCCACAGTCACAAATTTCTCCTGGGTGGAGACTTGTTACAAACAGCCCCATGGGTGTGGGGATGCGTGTAGGGGCAATGCTGGAGGACGTCTGTTGGACTGGTTGGACCTTGGTCTGATCCAACAGCTGCGTCTACACGAGTGACTAAGTAGGGCCAGGGCACAGGGTCAAGCGTCACCCACACTGTTAAATTTTTACTGTGGCCCTGGTCTAGATTTGGCCGAGGCTAATGAATGCTTTCCTAGATCATGTCTGGGCACAGTCCTGAGCTTAACACTCCCGATGGGTGGTTTAACTATAAGGTCCCTGTTTTGGAAAGCAGAAGGGTTTATCCTGGTGGCCAGATGCTGCCAGTTGGACCGGGGGCTTGGGAACACGGCCAATATGGCTGTTACTTGGTTGTTCTTCCACAATAGTTGCTGTCAATAAGCATTACCCAGGTGTACCCCAGTCCTTTGATAGCCACAGATTTTCAATGCAAAGAAGGCATGTGGTTCCTCATGGCTTAATGCTTCATAGCTAATTTTCCCCCAAATACATGGAGGTACATTCACCCGTCCTAAAGACCTCTTGTTCTTTAATTAATCCTTTTTTTTTTTTTTTTTCCATTATCTCTTTTTCTGCTCTCATCTGACTTCTCTAGATAAGCGGGGATTGCCAGCACTTGGAGGTGCTAGAAAATGACCAGTAGTTGAGGTTGTCCCAAAGCAGAACCCCAAGCAATACAGCCAGCATGGATGAACTGTGGCTGGGACACAGCCCAGGGCACTTGCCTTCTTTTTCTTGGGGATTGTTGATGTGGTTCACATAAGAATATCCAAAAATATCCTTTTATATACCAGGTCTAGGCATTATGGGCATTTGCTCTGAACTGATGCCTGCTTTTCTCCATCCACCATGTAGAATGAGGCTCAGCCTTGGATGCTCTGCTGCCTGAAGAGGACAGTAGCAGAGAATACTGAGAATACTAAGAATACTGAGAAACCACCTCCCCAGTTCCTAGGTCCAGGAAGACAAGCAAGCCCTGGCCATGTCCTAAATCCGCATCCAAGGAAGACCAACATACGCACCAACCTGTCCTCTGTGCAAAGGACATCCGAGCCACAGTGTGCTTTGTGCTAGGAGAGGACCAGGACCATACCATAGCAAGCCCTGTAGCAAGACCAGGCGTACCACGGCAAGCCCCATCGGGTAGCACCAGCATGGCCAACCCACCCATGTTCTCGCCTTTGGTCCTCCCGTGACTCCTGGGCCAGCTCTTTGCTCTTTATGTGCCTATTGGTCAACTCTACCAAGGGACATCCTTTGGGGCTACCACCAGCTCTCCTGGCTCCCCAACCCTTCTGCAGGGCAGATTCAAAAGCCGGTGATGGGGAAGGACCCACTCAACCCTTTCATGACCCATCCTGAAGTCAGAGTCTGTGCTCCCTTAATGGAGATATTACACATACTTGTCTTTTGTCGACGCTTTAGGTTTTGTTAATTTGGGGTAAACAAGCCTCCTCTAGCAGAATAAGCTGTCTTTTGCATTATGCTGACTTTTTTGCTGGTATAATATAAAAAGCACATGGGCTTTTTGCTGACGCTGTTGTTCCAGCAAAATGTTTAAGCGCGGGCTTAGCCTAATTCTTTGACAATATTCCCAGATTTATTGCATGCAATGGGCAAGCACAGAACAAATATTTCAGTGACAATCTCTGGGTTGGAAACAGACACAAAGAAATGATTTCTCTTCTCTGCAACATCCTAATTGCTCCTTTTGCTCTCTGATGGGCTGTGAGATTACCACTTTCCTACAAGGTTTCCTTACTGTATCATACATTACAAAATTTCCTATTTGTTCTAATGCCCTTTCCTGTTTGTGCTTTGAGTTGTTCCTTAGCTTTTTCAATACCCAGATTATACAAGACCTTCCAAGGTTTAAAGCCTACAATTTCAAAAGATTTTAAGTTATTTTAACAATGCCTTTCTTCCAATATGCATCTGCGAATGTTTTATCAGATTTTTTGTTGTGCTACTAATTTCTTAGTACTATTGAGTTGTATGTTTTAATAAAGACTGAAATAGCTGGAAGACAGTCCGCTTACAAATGAAAATCAACCGCAATTTTAATGTTATATAATACACCTTTATGGGAGAAATCTTGTAGAATTGGGTAAGGAAAGCAAGCAGTGGGAGTCAATAGAAATTCAGTTCAGTTTTATGGAAGTTATTTTAAAACGCTGTAGAGTTAAACAGAGAATAATTTAATTTTTACAGAGTTTTTAATAACCTCTAAAATTCTATTGCATTGATTTAATATCATCTAAGAGCTCCACAGAAAGGTATAATTTCCTGCTAAATTCTATAGGATCGTGCCGTAGGTTTGTATCCTAAAAATAGTTGTATGCCCAAGAGAGTATCTTCTCTAAGCAGGAGACTGCCTCCCCCCAGCTGCATCTCTCTGTAAGATGCTTTAACTTCAGATCCTTTTGCTTGCGTTTTGTTTCTCATATTTTATCTATCTCCATGGGATAAAAAGGGAGGAAAAGAAGAAAGAAGAGGTTGCCTATTTCTTTTTCAGTTACTCTGCTTAATAAACTCACCGTCTTTCTCTGTTTGCCCAAATGTCTGCTTTGGAAGCTCCGTATCATGTCATAAATGCTACTTGTTTGAACAAACAGAGATTTATTTACAATGCTGAAAGGACTTTTTGTGCTCCCTGCCTCATTTGCAACATTATTACAGATTGATTTCTGCTGTACCTATTATTGACTTGCCAGCAATATTCCAAAGTAAGGTTGGGTCTATGTCAGAAAAATTTGTTGCCTTACACTGAGCCTTTTTCAGCACCGTTTACTCAATATTGTTCCTCCACCGAGCTACTGCTCCAATAAACCAAAACAGCTAGCTGTTGTCTGAAATGAAGAATAATTGGAAACACCATGCCCACTTCTTTCAGCACAAGTAACAATTCGGTCATTTAGGGCTCCTCTAACACTCCTGAACGCTGAAATACTAAAATCTTGGCTCTCGTTAGATCATAATATTCAAACTTACAAACTCCTGGCAGCGTTTACCTCCAGGCTGCACAAAGACTGAGCAGTCAGGCTAAAATAACCTGAATTACCACATGCAAAAAGCCATCAGGAAGAGTTGCAGCATCTTACCTGAAGTCCTTCCTAGCCCAGGATTTTCTTGGCAAGTGGCAATCAATGAAGCCTTAAAAATGTTCTCTGGGAAATACAAATATCTCCAGGGTGGGTGTCAAGAGGATGGGACCAGCTTCTTTTCAGTGGTGCCCAATGACAGGATGAGGGGCAATGGGCACAGACTGAAGCACAGGAGGTTCCATCTAAATAAGAGGAGAAACTTCTTTATGTAATCACAGGATGGCTGTGGTTGGAAGGGACCTCTGGAGATCATCCAGTCCAACCCACCTGCTAACGCAGGGTCACCAGAGCAGATCACACAGGAAGGTGGTCCAGGTGGGTTTGAATGTCTGCAGAGAAGGAGACTCCACAACCTCTCTGGGCAGCCTGGGCCAGGCTCTGGCACCTCAAAGGAAAGAAGTTTCTCCCCATGTTCAGATGGACCCTCCTGTGCTTCAGTCTGTGCCCATTGCCCCTCATCCTGTTGTTTGGCACCACGGAACAGAGTCTGGTCCATCCTCTGACACCCACCCTGGAGATATTTATAACCATTGATGAGATCCCCTCTCAGCTTCTCTTCTCCAGCTGAACAGCCCCAGCTCTCTCAGTCTCTCCTCATCACAAAGATGCTCCGGATCCCTCAGCATCTTTGTAGCCTGCCGCTAGGGTCCTCGAGTCCATACCCCCAGAGAGAAGATTTCAAGACCTCTCTAGGTGATCACCCTGAGCTAGCTATAAACCCACCCAAGGAAATCCTCTGCCTTAGATAGCGCAGGGGATGTAGACCCATCAGAAAGCACCAGTGTCATCTCCTTCCCCAGCAGCTAGCTATGACTCATCCCTTGGTTTCCCCTTCTAGCCATGACTTGTATTTGCAGGGTGATGCACCTGTGATGCCACCTTCTTCTTGGCTTTGACCACCCAGTCTGGTGCCCATGACAAATTTCTGCCCAGCTTCTGTCTCTTTGAACTTCAAGCTCTCTCCTGTTGTCTCTGTAGCACAAGGGTGCTGTGCCCACTGTTTTCTTTCACCAAGGAAAATTTATTTCTGGCTTTAAACACAAATATCTTCTGCCTTTTCAGGAAGACACAGGCATGACATGCTATTCAGATAATGGCTCTCCCTCCCTTGTCCACTTGAGAGGGTGGAGGACACTCCCAGCATCCTTTGATTTGAGGGGATTTTCAACCACCTTCAGTTTCAATGGTGAACCATCTGGAAATGTTTTCTGCAGACACAGTTCGGCTCAGCCCATTGGCAGTGAAGATCTGTGAAGCTTTCCAAGAGAAAACCCCTCCAGCACAGTCTGAGTCCTGGTTTTGTTGCTTTTTCAAGGATATAAACCCAAGTTCCAGGAGCAATATGGAGCAAGAGTGATTTGCATGGTGAAAACATCTGAAAAAAATACCCATACATGGCTTTTATACTTTGGTTTTGGACCAGAAAAGGTAGAGTAGCAGAACTCATGAGTTGTCCAGAAGGTGAGTGGGTGAGCAGATGGACCCCTGTGTGAAAATGGCACAAAGTTGGCACCTCTTCCATCCCAAGCATCCCCTCTGGGCTTGGACCACACCTGTGCCCCAGGCAGCAAAGAGGTCCCTTCCAACCCCAGCTATTCTGTGATTCTGTGAAACACCAGAGCCTCCAGGAAAAGCCACCGCCAATTCATTACTGATATTCATTGGCCACAGAAGGTGCTTAGATGAAGCACAAGGATGGAGAGAGAGAGACAGGACACCATTGGCAAGCTTCATAGATTGGGAGCATGAATCTGCTTCCAGCCTTTATAGCATGGGCATCTGTTCAAGCAATAAAGACAAGAATGAGGATATTTTGACTCTTTCAACAGACAATCCCCATGCAAATATGAATGAGTTAAGCTACCCAACAGCTCTATGAGTAAAACAGGTATTCCTGTGTCCTTTTTATGGATACAACAGAAGGAGAACTTGGAGATGGACACAGAACCCAGCAGAGCCAACAAGGATTCTCAGGGGAAACGTCCTCTCTCTACCAAAATGGGTGGAAATCCCGCCACCAGCTTTACTGGGATTTCAGCCCAGGACTTCTGGATGCTTTCTGCGCACCTCTCTTGTTGTCTGTGCATGATATAGTGAAGCTGTAAGAGGCATCACATTGCATCATTGTTTCGGCATCGTGTGGAAAAAGCCTTGTGCGATTCATCATTTCATCTCCTGTGCTACTGGAGTAGTTTTTCCCATCTCATGTGACATACCTTTTATTTTAAAAGTATAACTGTCTGGCATTAAGGCATATCATATCATATCAATCATATCATACCATATCAATCATATACCATATCATATCATATAATATCATATATCATATCATCAGTCCCTGTGAGTCCAAAGTGGTACCAGGAGAGTAGTAGGGCCCTACTGGAAAACGCGTAAGAGCCCATAAAATGCTATCCTTTGAGTGTGAAAGTCTAGACTGAACTATCTAGATATCTCTTCATTACTTAGAGTGGTTAATTATGTGATGAGATTGATGCACAGAAGGCCTCCCATCCTCTACCTTGCTGGGTGGTGCCTCCCATTACTCAACACACAACCTGCCTGTGTGGAGCAGGTAGAAAATCCCTTTACCTTCCTCATGGAGCCTGCAGAGAAATTGCACCTGGGTGGCCACATATCCAATGGATGCCTGAAGAAATGAGCAGGTCCAGCCAAGAAGACTTGAAAGAATCAGACCTTCTGAAGTCAATGAGCAGCACATTTCTTTCCTGCCTCACCTGTAAGATGCAGCAGTCAGATCTAGCACTGCTTCCTGGGATCACCATACTGCTCGGGTTATGGCACCAGATTTTATAGAAACGGAAACTGATTTGCTACCACCCAACATGTTGGACACTGCAAAAATGGAACATGTTCCCTCCACTTGGCCATGATACCTCCTGCCATCTCCCTCCCCTGCCCCTGCTCTATAAGTTACCCCTCACACCAGGCAATAAGCGTCACCCTCTGGTTTATACACAGTCCTTCCCATAGCACCTGCTTTCTCCTCAAAAGCTGCTCTTCCAAGCTGTGAGGAGGCTAAATCCCACTTTGTAAGATGGAGCTGGTGATGCCACCACCTTCTGAGCTCTCCAGTTCTTCATGCAGTGGGAGAGCCCTTGGGGGGAAGGTGCTTTTTGAGGCAAATCGCTTGGAAGAGCATCCTCCCTCCTCAGCCTGTGCTCAGCCTGGAGGTGGCACAGCTCATCCCCTGCTGAGCCGAGCAGTCACAAGGAGTCATCTGGCTGGCACTGAGACAGGCAGCACCCATTGGGGTGTCACCACCCCAGCCACAGGCTGCAAACCCCAAAGCTCACCGCCGCTATGGTCGGCATCCTTCATCCCAACTGCAGCAGCACGGCACGTTGCCAAACAGCTGCCGGCGTTGAAATGTCTGCAACAGCCCCTGGCAAAAGCAGCTGGCAGGATTTGGGGAAATATTACAGCTGAAGTCGCAGGAGCCAGAGCTAGTGCAAGGAAAACGTCCAAACCTTGAAATCACCCAGCAGTCATTAGATGCACATGAGCAACGGGTCAGGGAGGCGGATGGAGTCATGAACACGAGGCACATCCCTTTGTGAGTCAGGTCCCTGTCAGAGACGCATGACCAGGAGCGGGAAAGTGTTGAAAAGCCCGAAGTACTGGAGCAAATCCCAAAAGTGAATGGTGCACAGTTGGCTCGGAGGAGGCACTGCTGGCTCTTTGTGGCACGTTCTGCTGACGCAGAGCTCCCCTTCGAGGGGAGACTGGCTTGGCAAGTGCCTTGGGCCATGGAGTTCAAAGTCAGAGTTGTGTATGGGGCATGAGATCATCCAGTTGGATCTTTCCGAGATGACAACCCAACACATTGCTCTGGTTCACCTGGCATGGGGACCCATAGGCACGCTCAGCAGAAGCACATGTTCCAGCCCAGGAAAGAATCACGCAGGGATGCCACCCTTGTGGCAGTGGTAGATTAAGTTTCCCACTACAGTCTTGAAGTTCTTCTCTGATTTGAACTCGTCTGGTTTCCACTTTGAGTCATTAGACTTTGCAATTACTGTTTTGATGTTTAAAGAGCCCACAAGAGCCTAGTATCCCATGTCCTGTGGAAGTGCACATGAACAGCAATCTTCTTCTGCCTAGCTTCTGACCAGCTAAAAAGCCAGAGCTTTCTGCACGTCTTTCCACAGCTTTGCCTCCAGCCACCGAACAAAGCCGATCATACAATAATTTAGTTTGGAAAAGACCTCTAAGATCATTGAGCCCAACCATTAACCCAACGCTGGCACTAAACTATGTCCTGTCCCTAAGAATCTCATCTACACCTCTTTTAAACCCCTCCAGGGAGGTGACTTCACCACTGCCCTGGGCAGCCTGTTCCAATGCCTAACAATGCTTTCCAGGAAGAAATTTTCCCTAATATTCAATCTAAACCTCCCCTGGCGCAACTTGAGGCCACTTCTTCTTCTCCTATCAGTTGTTACTTGAGAAAATAGACCAGCCCCACCTCATTACCACCTCTTTTCAGGCAGTTCAGAGATCAGAAGGTCTCCCCTCAGCTCCTGTTCTCCAGCTGAACCCCCCAGCTCCCTCAGCTGCTCCCATCACACTTGTGCTCCAGCCCCTTCACCAACTTCATTGCTATTCTTTGGACCAGTGTTTCCCTTCTGTTCTTTTTACCCAATTTGCAACATCCTTTCACAACCATGAGCTGGGCAGAGCTCCCCACAACACACAAAGAGGAGGATGTGCCTCTTACAGAAGGTCTGCATTAGCCATTTTCATAGGCCTCATACTGGGAGGTCATATAGAGTTCCTTGCCTCCTGAATGATTTCCACAGTTAATCTTTTCCAAGCATAATCCTTCAGCAGACAGGGATGACCTGCCGTCCGTCTCCCTAGGTGGAGAACTTTCGATTGGTGGGCGTTTGAGTGAGCACAGTCTGCATGGGGAGCCTGAGTCAGACAATTCGTCAACCCATCAACCAACATCAACCCATGTGTCATCTGAAAGTGGCACATCACCAGCAGTGTCTTTGTATTTACTGTCAGACCTCCTTCTGATCCCAGTGACACCTCACCCTCACCGTTGCATTTGGCGCTAATGCCCAGCTGAGGCTGATCTTTGAGATCTACCAGCAGCCAGGTTTTTATCTGTTTTACAAACGGTTCTTTGATAATTTAGAGTATCAGTTTTTTAAGGGAAATGTATCACCAACAAGAACGTATGGAGTGCGGGGTACATGGACAAAAGTCTGAGCATATTGTACAGTCGTAATTACCTCTATCAAACAAATCTGTAATCTCATCCAAGAATGATAAGTGAGGCTCATTTGAAAATACTGGTTTTATATCAAACTAACTTGACTGATGTTGATTATATTCTTGTAATTTAACTCCATATGGATTGAATTGTATGTCAGCCTTTCCACCATTTTCCATAGGATCTGTTGTGGCACCTATAGTTGCCTATGCTGTCCTATTTGCCTTTTCATCAATACGTTGTCCTTCTCCTGGCCTTCAGGAGCTCCTCCATATGCCAAGGCTTGCAGTAGAGTTAACACGAGCAGTCCAGAGGCCTATGGAGGCAGCTCTTAAGGACTCCTTGATGCACATTTCCTAGTTGACTGACCTAAAAATACTTGTCTGTAGTAGATATCAAATATCCTCTTTGGTTCTACCAACAGATGAGATTCATCTCACCTAATTTTAGCTGCTGAAAAGTCAGGTGTTCGGTGTGAGCCAAGCGTCTAGCCTCCCACTCTCTACTCAATGGAGGAAAGCGCTTTTAGAAAGTAACTCATCCCACCCATCCCTGGAGCAACTGAATCACCCTCCAGAAGAGCTGCCTCTCTCCATCAACTGCTTAGAAAGGCAAAATAAGCAGCTGGTTCAGATGCTAATGCTTGATAGCCAGGTTTGATGAACCAAATTTCACCTTAGGAAAACATTATCCTTGTGATACACACATGTCGCATGGCTTCTTTCTAGATAGAGACATGGGTTAATGCTTCTGCCTCCTCTCCCTTTTAATAGAGATTTATCATCTCCATTGCAAGAGCTCCTTTTACTCCTCATAAACCTTAAATACTTCGTATCTTCTTTATCCTCATCAGGACACCTCCAACCACCACCAGAATGCCTCTCACTGCTACAGCTTCCCTAATTATTCCCTACATTACACATTTTACCTGATATCTGCATCCCCTCTTTCCCCTGCTTTTTGTCCATTATTCACTGCTTTTTCTTTCTTCTTGGTGCTTCCATGTTGCTGTTCACCCAAGATGAGCACCACGCTGACCACTGCAGATTTTTGGACATCCCCAAGAAACTCTTCTTTGTAGTTTTTTGGACATCCCAAAAAAATCCTCTTCTTTGGAACCTTCTCATTTCCATCCAAGGGGTTTCATCTCAATGTTTCATCCCATTTCTCTCCACAGCTTTGGGAAACCAGCCCCTACTGTGCTGCCAGCTGCTGCATCTCTCTTTGAGACTGTTTTCTTTTAGCTCACACCAAATGCTGTCGTAGGTGATGTTCACAAGACTGTGATCAGCCACCAGCTTCCAGTCCAGTAGTAAATGTAATTTTATCTGTCATAATGAAGTTTGGACCAGTTGGCTCATATTAGGTGCGAGATCATTTGTGACGGAAATGATCTCCTTTAATTTTTAGAAGGCTTGTGGATGTTTCTTTCTGCTGGCAGCCTGAAACTTGTCACATACCTGACTCACACTGACATTCCCCTTAACAACAGCTGCATTTTCAGAAGCTTATTATGAAGATGAGCTCATAGAAAAGCTCATTTTACTCTGTTCTGTAACTGTGACCCATGTTGATTCTCAGATGCTACAAATACTCGCTCTTGAGCTTAATTACAATCAGCCTGACTTGTTTTTAAAACTGAGAGGATATAGAAGGTACATGGGCCAACGTGCCTTAAGACCAAGCCTCTAATCATGTTTTACCAATAAATCACAAAGAAACCTTGAGACAAACCACTTTTTCTCTCTCCAGCTCCCCATAACTATAAGGGAGAAAACATTGACTCTGCTTTGCAAAAAGTTCTGAATTTCTTGGATGTGAGAAGGTGCAAAAGTACAAGCAGTTACTTCCGCGGACTCATGATCATAAGAGATGTTTTCAGTTTAGAGAACATTCAGATCTAGTTGCCCCTGTAAATAAACTGGCTCCTATGGTTACCTCTGTAATGAGCTGGGACCCACAAAAAACACACTGTAACTATGAGAGTTCAGAAGAACTATCAGTACAAGAGACTCCCCATAAATGCCCCGAATCCAAATTTACAAATACAGATACGATGTGGCCTGTAAAAAATCAGACATTTAGTCCGAATTTGAATTCTCCTAGGACTCATATATATTCAATTCTCTTCCCTCTCTCCCTTTCCTCCTTCCCTGCTGCTTTTGCCAAAGTAGATGAGCTGGCTACCATTAATGGCATAATCCTGAACATTTCTCATGTTGCAGCACCGAGACTTGTTAAAGAAAATCACCGTGTAATGGCATTACTTTGCACTTATATAGAGTAGCTTTCAGCTGGGAAGTCTAACACCGTTTATAAGCACAAATCGATTAAGTCCCACAATGGGCTGCTTGGTAGGAGCCATCACTCACCTTTGCCAACCACCACGCAGAGGCTCGGTTTGCTTTGCTGCAAATGCATGGTGGAGTCCAGAGATGAAAGCAAGGGCTGGTTCTCCTGCCTTTCTCCCTCCCTCCATGCACAACCTGGCTGGAAGTGGCCAGCAGAGATTTTTTTATTTGAAGTTCAAAGGTATTGGTGGGAGATGACTACAAATTTGGGGGAGCAATATGATTCCTCCCTGCTTTGGCAAACAATCACTCATAGAGTCATTTTGGTTGGAAGAGACCCTCAAGATCATTGAGTCCAACTGTTAACCCAACACTGGCACTAAACCACGTCCCTAAGAACCTCATCTATGTGTCTTTTAAACCCCTCCAGGGATGGTGACTCCACCACTGCCCTGGGCAGCCTGTTCCAATGCCCAACAACTCTTTCTGGGAAGAAATTTTTCCTAATATCCAATATAAACTTCCCCTGGTGCAACTTGAGGCCATTTCCTTATGTCCTATCATTTGTTACTTGGGAGAAGAGACCAACACCCCCCATGCTGTAACCTCCATCCCTCTCCTTCCAGTCTAGTGCACTGGGAGGAATAAAAAACCATGATCCATCAGTACAGAGGAGATTTCTGCATGTGCATCTTGGTGGTGGGAAGTCAACCATGCAACAGGTCGAGGGCTGGATAGCTCCAGTGAAGGCAAAGGTCCCTGGGCTCCCCTGCATCTCACCTCTGCACATTGAGCCTACCAGGATGGGGGACAAGCATCCCCCCAAGTCTTGAGCCCCAAGCTCCTGCTTTGGCCACTGGGCTCCTTCCCATCCACCAAGCACCGGAGGAAACGTTCGTGCCTTGTGCAGGAAATGGTGCATCTGAGAGCAAATACTCCCTGTCCCTCCCTTAAATTATTTAATGTCCTACAGGAGCAGATGACCCCTGCTAAGCACACTGTCAGGAGAGCATCAGCCTTTGATGCAGTAATTGGAAATTTCCATTCTTTGCTTGCAGCCTTGAAAAACAGAAGAGTCTAATATACTGGGAAATCTCCATGCTGAGCTAGGAAATTTCCATGATGGAAATTTTTAATATATTCTCTGGCTTTAAACTGTTCAAGTTGATGAGGCTTGGGGTTTTTATTTTGTGTTTTTGCGTTCTGTTTGGGGGTTGCGGTTTGGTTTGTTTCTCTTGGTTTGTTTGCTTTGCAATTTGCTTCAAAGAATCGATGAATGACTGTGGGAAAGGTTGGAAAATCAGCCAGACCAGAGGAAAGTAATGCATTTGCAGGAGAAACACGTGCGGGACTAACCAGGCACCTGTAACACTGCTGGCCGAGGCAGAGATAATGGGAATCTGTATTTTAACGAGCTGATAGCTGCCAGCAATGTGGCAGAGGACAGCGATGACTCCGCAAGAAGCTCTTCAGCACAGCTTTGAAAGGCTGGAGCTTTTGATGCTCTTTCCATAAAAAGCCCAAGAGCCCAGAAGGTGAATATGCCTTTGCCCACTCAAATACTTTGCAGATCACCTCAAAAGCAGGTAAATAGTGTTGAAACAGCTCTTAAGAGGTACCTGTGTAAGACTAAACACCTGGCAGTTCTTGCTGGCGCTTTGAACAGAGAGTTCTCAGGGACAGAGAATATAGGAGGGAATTGTCAGCTGTGCTGTAAAAATGATGATGAGGAGCTCGTAGGAACGCGGGTGGGAGGACAGAAACACGTTGGAAGCTGCACAGGCTCCCGGTTGGCTTCTGCAAACCTGTCCTGGGCTGCAGCCTCTGAGGCTCTGCCAGGATGGGCTCCAGCTCCCTGCACGTGCCTCATCCTGTCACACACAGATGGTGGGGCTGTTCCTGACGATGCCTGGCATCAAAATGCAACGTGGCCTCGACATTTCAAAATAACAATGTGAAAACAAAACTCTACCAAAACCTCAGGTCCCTTGGCATACAAAGCCCCATCCATCAAGCTAGACAAACCATCAGCGGTGGTGGATCTTATCCCTTATCGCCCACTGGAACAGGCTGGAGGATGCAGATTGATTTACATAAGCAGGAATTAGGGACTCGTGGAGATGGAGCCATCACAACTTCATTTTGTCAGCCAGCTGCTTATGAGTGGGAGGGATGGGGAGGAAGAGAGACAGGGGCTCTGTCTTTGGTCCAGAGTGTTCTCCTGGGGACCATGCACAGATACAAGTGTTTCCACAAAGCAAGCCTAACCCCAGGGCAACAGGAGCTTCTTGGATGGCTTATTTCTAATGCCCCAAGTGTTTTTCCCCTTTGGTCAAATGCCCCTGAGTGCATTTCGGAGGTTTCCAGCAGTTCCCAGCATGCAGGAGCTTGAAGGAGACACTGAACAGGGATGACTGGGTTGGGGACCAGTGAGTTCTTCATGTCCAAGCACACAAAAACAAAACGTAAACTTGTGACACAGCAGGGAACTTCATGTCTTTTCCATCTGGAACAGCGAGTTATACCAAAATATCAAAGGTCTTATTTAACTGTGCTTCTACAGAGACTTTTGAGCTAGGAGAAGACACCGGTCAGGTGGCAGTGGGTGATAAGAGGTAGGATGGAGCCTTGTGAGCACCAGTCCTTCTGCCATTGGGTCAACTCATGAAAGTATCCTGAAGATCCTCTTTGCTTGCTCATCACTTAAACCCTAAATACAAATGCACCAAGACACGAAAACAAGTTATCTCTAACAAAGAAACAGCTAAATTGTTGAGCATCTGCCTGGGACATGTTGACTATAGATGACAAAGTCAGAATTAAATCCTGCTCTGCATTTGCAACTAATGCAAAGAAGTACGTAGCCCCAGGGCACAATTCGTCTCCCCGTAAAGCAGACATCGCACCCAACCATAAGTGAAATTACTGATCTTAGAGTCTGGCTCTACAACACAAGTGGGTGGATCCAAGCCTCACAGACTACAGAAGTGGGTGACTTTGGCTAGACAGATGGCTTTGTCACTGAAATTTCGTACTAATTTATCTGTCCTTAAATCTGAGTCCATCTGCTGTCTCCTGTGGGAAACACAGAAGGCAAAAGCCACTGTTGGGGTAAGGTCAGTCCTTTTTGCTCTGGATTTGTACAGTTCCTTGCACAGACGAGTCCTGCTCTGTACATACAGTCCCCAGGTATAGGAAGAATATGAACAATGTGCTGCTTCCCTTTGGGTTTGATTGCTCAACCGAGATAGGGACCTTTCAAAAAAAACCCCACAAAAACTCTACTGGGTTTTCAGTTCTTTGCTAATGATCGCGTCTTTTATTTTCAAGGGTTTCTTTATTATTTCCTTTCAGGCGCTGCTGCCAAAGGGTCACTTGAGTCATTTCCTTGATCCTGGAGGTGAGTCAAGCTCAGGATCAGGTTTCCAAAATCAGGACCACAGCCCTGAGTGGGAGATGGGCCAGACCCTCAGGACCTGGTGTCCTGGAGCTTGGAACATGGTTTGACCACCACTCTGGGATCAGGGCACTCGGGGCACGATTTTGGGCTGCTGCACGCTGGATTTCTCCTCTTTTCAAACTCAGCTTGACCTTAGAGTTCAATTCATGGTTGGCTCAAGACAGGTTTCCTACAAAATGGGGCTCACACCTGAACCTTTTTGGGCTCAAGGTGTTGTTGAGCCCAAGGACTGGGTAATTGCGACTTGTCACACATTGCAGATGGAGAGGACAAGGGGAGGGTGGTTTGCTGCTGTACGTGATGGCACAGCAAGCAGCCTGACTTTTGGACCTATCCCTCAGGGGTTTTATTTCTGAAAATGGTTTATTAGCATGGTCTGTTTGATTTAATGTGCCATGGAAGTGCTCTATGGGTCACAGAAGTAAAAGCCAATGAAGAGCCTTCAGCAAATGCTGCCAACAGTATTTTGCCCATATTTCCTTCCACGTTCCAAGAGATTTGCTAGATTTGTGTTTGGGTAGGTGGAGGTTTTTTTAGCTCATTAAGAGTTTTACTGGTCTAGGTCAGGTTTTACAGGCATATAGGAACTGTATGTCAAATTTACAACCGGAATATTCACAGCTGAGGGATTTACATCGAGGCTGAAGCTGTTTAAATAATCGGTCGAGGAGCAGCCATACTTCCTGGCCAGCCAAAGTGAACCTATCCAAATGGGATCAGCTCCAGAGTGGTGCCAATGCCTGGTCCATGCAGAGTTAAACCCTTGAACCCAGTGATTTGGAATGCTGAACACTATCAGAAATTGTGATTTCTCCATGCATATTTCATGAGCATAATAAGGAGCCACACTTGTTAAAGAAGCCGGTGCTTATGAACGATGCACTTTATTGCTCTGCTCCAGTTATCTTTGCACTTCTCCCAGTCGCTGGAAGATTACCCACATGTTTATTCCAGACATTTTCCAAAGTGAATTTTCACTGTTCCCTCTTAGCTTGGCTTCCAAAGGAGGCAAGGCTTGCGGGTTTGAGCACCACGCATTTGGGTTCATGCTTGTGTACCTGGCTCTATGACACCTCTTGCAGCTGGTGACCCTGTTGGGCATCTTCAGCTGCATTTCACACAGAGATATGGGGAACTCAGAAGTGCAAAATTCCTCCAAGTTTAATGAAAACAAATAAAGGGGAACAGCAAGGATGAAAAAGATTGAAGACTGACCGCAAGTCCCCTGGGAATTCAGATAGATATGAAGTCTTGTAGGACCTTTGTTTGCAAGCAAGGTGATCCTGAGCTTCCACCCTATGAGGCACTGGAGAATCCAGCACAAATGCATCCTTATCGGGGAACTTATTTAGAATTTGTTATTTTAAAGGAATAAGTACCTTGTGGTGCAGCATCAGAAAGAAAACACAATGAGAGACACCATTAGCAGGTGGAACTGCACAGAAGCGCTGCCTCCCATTGTGATGCTATGTGCTACTGAGCAAAGAGAAAGAAAATATGAAATAGAAACAGGCTGTGATATTGGCTCATGGCCTGAGCACAGACCTGGGAGCTTGGAAATCCCAGTACCAAATCATGTCCCTGGTAAAAACTCCTTTTATTGCCTACAACCATTTGGGTTTTTGGCTATCTTTGCTAAAAGAAGCGGGGATAAGAGAACTTGTCTCACAGGATCGCTCCTGTCCAGCAATATATAATCACTCGATGTGCTCAGAGGATGAAACGTACACCACAGTGAAATAAAAGGCACCAGCCATCACTCCTGCAAACATTCAAAGCTTCTCCTTACCTTTGACAGCTGCCACGCTACTGTAGAGATTGTTCTGCTCAGCCCCAGCCTCAGAATCCAAATTTAGATCATGTCCTATGACAGGAATCATTTACATGACAAAATCTGCCTTTCTCCAGATTCCTCTAATTAAGTCCTGCCTCCCTCGCAGGCGAAGCAGTTTTCATGGTGGTGGAGCGCTGCAGGAAACTTGCTGTGGGAAAAGCACCGTGTCCATCTTCAGGATGCTCTCCTGAGCACATTGAGATGTATTTGGGTGCTGGACATCAGTCTTCAGGATGCTCTCCTGAGCACATCGGGATGTATTTGGGTGTTGGACATCAGTCTTCAGGATGCTCTCCTGAGCACATTGAGATGTATTTGAGTGCTGGACATTTCAGGGTCAGCTCAGACAGCCAAGAAAGGGGTGATGCTTCTCATCCTCCTGCACTGATTGCAATCCCACTGTGGAGCTGCTGGTGTGACTGGAGCTCCAGAGCCAGATGGGACCACTCCCCTTGGGACAATTTTTAGGATGGGCATGGATGTTGTTGTAAAGCTGCATGGTTGCGGGTGCCTGAACGAGAATGGATGTTGTGGAGAGTTTTCAGCATCTCCTGGGTCTCCACTGAACATCTGGGGTGGAAAGGACCACCGAGCTCAGCAGCAATTGCCAGCCCCCAGTGGTCATGCTGAGCTGCTAACACGCCTGGAAGCTCATGAATCAAAGCTACATGGTCACACAAATGAATATAAATGTGTCCCTTGCTGATTATTTTAGGAAATTCCATGTATCCTTCAACCTATCCTAGGAAAAAAAAAAACTCCTTACATATTCATCTTGGGGTCATTCAGGATGTCTCTGAGTTACTTGCAGCACAGTCTGGTTTCAAAGACTTCCTTCTTGAATAGCTGCTGTCTGCCCTGCTGGGAAGATCTGTAGGGATAACTAGCAGAGGAGCTTCTTCCTCCCACAGGAGGGATGTGTGCGGAACCTTCGTGGTACTCCCCACCTCTACAGCTCAGACCTCACTTCAGATCTTCTACACTGCAAAGATCCCTCTGCTGAGGCACCCAGTGCTCTCCCAAAGCCGACTTGCCAGCTGCTCCACATCTGCATGCTTGGATGGTGTGCTCTGCACACTGACGCCATTCGGTTACGTGGCAGGGACCAAAGGGTTTGACGTGCTGAGACTCAAGCACAGGGAAAGGGTGGCCACAGTTGTCAGTAAAACACAAAAGGAAGGAAGGGCGGTACTGGGAGTGCTCTAGTGTCACAGCTCATCTGGCTCCAAAAAGTCTCAGTGAGATGGGTTGGTATTTATTATCTGCTGGTGGCACACTGCCAGCCCTGCTAGGTCTGGGCATGACTTGATATTGCCCATATTCCTCTGGACGGGGGCATATGAGCAAGAATGGCAAGGAAGCTCCAGGAACCACACAACCATTTGCCAGTGATGCAGTTTGAGATGCTCTTCCCGGGAGCAGCTCTTCCTCCAGCCCCCACATGCGAGGACAGATCACCTGTCATGCAGGGTGTTGGTCTGTTCACTCAAGTAACAAGCTATAGGACAAGAGGAAATGGCCTCAAGTTGCACCAGGGGAGGTTTAGATTGGATATTAGGAAAAATTTCTTCCTGGAAAGGGTTGTCAGGCATTGGAACAGGCTGCCCAGGGCAGTGGTGGAGTCACCATTCCTGGAGGGGTTTAAAAGATACAGAGATGAGGTTCTTAGGGATATGGTTTAGTTCTAGAGTTAGGCTGTGTTTGGACTCAATGATCTTGAGGGTCTCTTCCAACCTGAAAGATTCTATAATTCTATGGTTCTATCTTTCCGATGAGCTACAAACTCCATGCCCTCAAACCCAGCACCAGCTCCAGGAGTGACACTCCTGTGCTTCTCATGAGGGCCACATGTTCCTCCTTGACACCCATCCACGCAGTGATCTGTGTCCTTTGTCCCTCCCTCCATCGACTTTGTGCTGAGAGCCGTTCACAGCGTTGGAGTGGAGAGAGGACACATGGGAAGTGACAGCCAGCAGCAACATCTGTGGCACATTGGATGGAGACACGGAGTCCATCATAGAGTCATAGAATCACAGAATAGTTTGGGTTGGAAGAGATCTTCAAAGGTCATCTCATCCAACTCCTGCCATGAGCAGGGACATCTTCACCAGCTCAGGTTGCTCAGAGCCCCGTCCAGCCTGGCCTGGGATGTCTCCAGGGATGGGGTATCCACCACCTCTCTGGGCATCCTGTGCTAGTGTTTCACCGCCCCTATTGTAAAAAATGTAATCATGCTTGTGCCCTTGATCAATGAGATGCCGGAGCCTTGCAGGTTCAGCCGCTCTACCCACTGTGCGAGGGCTCACAGTGTGTTTGTTGGGAAATGCCCTTGAACTTCCCATGAACTTGCTCACCTGCCAGCAGCACCTTCTCATGGTGCCAGCAGCACCTTCGCATGGTGCCAGCAGGGCTCCTCTGCCCATCAGCCACTTTCAACAGCTGCCTGCATGTTCATCAACACAAACTAAAGACAACCTGTTATCCCAAACAGGAGCACATCAGTTTCACCGCCTCAGACTTTGTGCAGGAAAAACAGGTCATTTCACTCAGCTATTTCTGCCCATTTCCACCAACGTGATCACAATTCAGGGTCTGTTTCTGCGTCGGATGCCAAGTATGTAATGCTCTTAATCTTGGTAATTGTAGTTTATTAAGGTCCTTGGAAACGGGCAAAATGGCTTTCAGAGGAATAAAAAAAAATCCCAAACTCCAAATCAGTGAGGAAATTCCCTCAGTGGATCGCGGCTGAAAACAAACATGTTTTTGTGCTTCCAGAAAATCAGCAAGATTAACAGTGCCATTGTTTGTGTAAGGGGGATTTCCACATTTCAGGGAAGAGCTTGGAAGCCGTCGCCGCGGCTGCCCTCGGGAGAGCAGGAGAAGCGAACCAGCATCAGGAAAAATCACAGCGGGTTAAAAATCATGGGATTTTATAGAATGATCATACAGATTTCATTTGCGTTGTGGAGTTTTTTTCTTTCTCTGCCTGCTTTCTGAACCTTTAGGGGGCATGTTTTCCTGCTTTCCTCATGGTGTGAGGACCACAAATATACCATCTATTTCTGCCCCCAATAAAGGCTTCTTGTCACAGAGCCGCATGACCCCGGGCACCCTTGCACCAAAGACAGCATGAAATATCACAAGGTTTATAATAAAATTACATGAGTCAGCAATGCCGAAACCTACCATGAGAAATGAGTGCGCTATCCAGAGAAAAAAAACCGAGCCTGATTTTTAAAAACCATGGTGGGCTGCGTATAGGACAACTCCACTTTGTTTATTGGGAGCAAAGAAGTTCATCTGCTGTTGCCATCGTTCCCACCATGCCAGGGCAGCCAGGTGGGTTGCAGACCATGTCCTCTTCTCCATCCAGCTGTTGCATTGGAGGATGGAGCCAGTGGTGAGCGGGTCCTGCCTTGTCAAAGCTGCTTGCTTTGTGGGAGCTGATTTCACCCCAAAACGTGATCCCACTGCAGACTGGTGCAGTGATCTCCAGTGAAAAGGAGCTGGTACAATGCTGGTGTCTTCTGCATCTTAAGAAAGCATCTATCTCCTGCAGCCCAGCAGGACCAGCTGATCCCTCTAGAGTCTTGGCAGGACTGGTGGGATTAATTTTTGCTCTCCCAGTGTCCCCATAGGATCCCAGTTCCTTTCTGGATGAAGGGCCCCATGGAGATCACCTTCCACTCTTTGGAAGCAGCAGCTGAAAGCCTCAGGCTGATCCCACTAACTCCAAAAAGTCTAGAAGCAAGGATCCTGCATGTGCTGCATGTTGGTCCGGGAGAGAGGGACCACATCAAATCCAGGCTTGGGCAAGGCAAACTCAAAGCTTTTGCTTATTGCTGGCCAATATTTTATTCCTTTTAAATACCATGAAACCGAAAACCATCCAAAGAGAGACTCAGCATTTCTTCAGGTCCTTGGGAGCAGAAGGAGCTCAGGTGGGTCTTGCTGCCTTGCAAAGCTCTGCCCAAGGCAGGGATCAAAGACCAGGCAGGGACAGAGCCCACTGGCCAAGAACAGAGCCATAGAATCATAGAATCATAGTATCATAGAATAATTTGGGTTGGAAGAGACCTTCAAAGCTTATCCAGTGCCACCCCTGCCGTGAGCAGGGACATCTTCACCAGCTCAGGTTGCTCAGAGCCCCGTCCAGCCTGGCCTGGGATGTCTCCAGGGATGGTTCATCCACCACCTCTCTGGGCAGCCTGGGACAGGCTCTCACCACGTTCTGTGTAAAAAATGTCTTCCTCATGTCTGGCCTTTAGTTTAAAACCATCACCCCTTGTCCTATCACAACACGCCCTGCTAAAAACTCCATCCCCATCTTTCTTATCGGCCCCTTATAATTATGGAAAGGCCACAATAAGGTCTCCCAAGAGCTTTTCTTCTCCAGGCTGAACACCCCAACTCTCTCAGCCATGGGGATGCCGGGCAGAAAACAAGGAGAGATGAGAGGGAGAAGGGGTGAGGGAGCCAAAAATCTCTGTCTTGTCTTGCTGGCCTTCCCCTGTCCATGCGGATGGATGCTATCACCCTAAACATTGCAGTGAGATATTCCAGCCTCAGCTGATTGACCTGTCTGATACCGTTTGGGAGATTACCATATCCCTTGGCTGGGCTACCTGCCAGGAAAACATGACTGAGAGGGCGATAAGAAGGGTGCTTTGCAGGGAAGGCGATGGCGTCACTGCTGACAGCGATGTTACCTCATCCCCTCTGAGTAAGCAACGTGTGGCCACCCCGAAACTGGAGCAGCGGCTTGGCATGGGCTGACACGGGGTCACATGAGCCCTGCCACCATGGATGAACCTGTGACAAATGTTTGGTGGGATGGGACAGGCGCTTGGGACGTGCTGCTGGGATATTTGCTCTGTCTTGCTGCAAAGCGAGAGGAAGCAGTGCAGTTGTTCTTGGGCTGACGGCACTAAACCTCTGCCCTACCATGTCTGGGTGACCAAGGTCCTTTTAGGGCACGAGGAAGAAGAAATCACTGCTGTCAGTACTAATAATAGACACCTATATTCCCTTAATTTCAGTACTTTTTTCAAGAGCTATATGAAAAACTCAGCAAATAAACTCAGAAACTCACAGCCAGGCACAGTGCAGTGGAGTGCCCCAGCCAAGCAAAGATAAGCAAACACAAGGTGGGAAGACCGTGGCTTAAAAATATCCATGCAACCTGCAACGATCCATCCTGTGTGGGTGATAGCCCTTAATTACACACTCCTGTGCTATTTTTTGCGCTGAGCTGCTGCCTGGTTCAGCGCTCAGGATGTGCCGTGCTCAGCTAATGAGTAGCTAATCAGTGTTGTTCTTTGGCTGCCAAACCCTGCAGAGCTGGACCTGAGAACCCTGACAGCACAATCCTGAGCTGTCTCCAGGTGGAGGGAGAGTGGAGGACAGGCTGAGAGAGTTGGGGTGTTCAGCTGGAGAAGAGAAGGCTCTGGGGGGACATTATTGCAGCCTTTCCGTACTTAAAAGGGGACAATAAGAAAGATGAGGACAGACCTATTAGCATGGCCTGTTGTGATAGGACAAGGGGTGATGGTTTTAAAGAAAAGGAGGGGAGATTCAAGCCACACAGGAAGGAGAAATTGTTGTCCCTGAGGGTGGTGAGAGCCTGTCCCAGGCTGCCCAGAGAGGTGGTGGATGAACCATCCCTGGAGGCACCCCAGGCCAGGCTGGACGGGGCTCTGAGCAACCTGAGCTGGTGAAGATGTCCCTGCTCATGGCAGGGGTGGCACTGGATGAGCTTTGAAGGTCCCTTCCAACCCAAACTATTCTATGATTCTATTCTGTGGTGTGATTTGAGTTTAGCTGCTCTCACGGAAGACAACTCGTCTGAATGCTGGCCAATGGCCATTTTTGAATATTATTGCATTCAGGAAGATATTCACAGGAATCTAAAGGACAATCTTCTTTAAAGGGAGAAACATCTTGCATTGCCTACCTGTGTTCTTAGAAATGACTCAGTGACTCTGGCTGAAGGTTAAGCAGTACAAAACAGAGGAGAAAACTCCTGCCCAAACTTTTCAGAACTCGCAACACTAAAAGCAAGATGATGCATCTTCTAATGGGAAGTTTTGGGTGATTTACTAACCTATCCTGAAGTGTTACCTATAAGTTAAAAGTCATATACATCTTCCTCACTCAATAGAATTAACTGCTCCAAAGGAGAGAGCAGCTTAGCTCAGCTTACCACCCAACAGAAAGGAGAACATATCAAAAGATCCAGTGTCCAGATTAGCCTCAGGGATGTTTTCCTTGTTCTTCCCCAAAAGCTCTTTTAAACAAACAAGCCATCAAAGATAGCAGAAAATCATAGCATTTGGTTTCTTTAAGGCCTGTGAGGAGTTCAGGAGATTAAAATGACTATGAAGCTATCAATAAATCATTACTTCAGCATGATGGGATGAAGGACAACAAGGAAATACCGGAATTAGAAATACCTACTATAAGCACAGAAGCACTTTCTGTCTTTTCCATACCCCTTACAATCCCACCAGTGCAAGGTCCTAGTTCAGAGGGAGAGGCTTTCATACACGCATTAGCTAAGACAAATAAAAATGAATAGAAAGGGCAACTGCCCTATTATATATTGCCTGAATAAAGCCATTAGATTGTGCTGTGACTCTCAAACTTGATAATACAAACAATCATCTTTGTGCACTTCCCAGCATGTCAGATATGACCCATGAGAGTCCTGTTGGGCTCCCTTATTCAACACAACCCCGTTCCTCTTCCATGTGATGTAGAAATGTAGAACCAATGTCACCGCAATACAGAAGACACCTTGGCCAAATTGAGAGATGCCAATAGAACATCTGCCAGAAAATTATTTTGTTGTGATCCCCCTCTGCACAGTGGAGTTTGACCAACCTCATGTCCACTGTGCCAAAGGCAAAAACCAAAGCCCTGAAGGGTATTCAAGGTCCATAAAAAGCATTTGGGGCAAAACATAAATGGGGCCATGAGCTTTGCTTTGCACAGAGCTCTCTGGTAAGCCAGAGTAGGACTGGCTCATGGACTTTCTGATTTATAGTACCACGCCAACAGATTTTGAACTGGCCATTGTCATAAAAGTGGAGGTACTTCTCCAGGAATGAATTAGGGATTAACTTGGTACTATCCCCTGAACTCAACAGGCACATGGTTCCCCTTAAATGGTTGCCAGAGTTTGACACATTAAAAGGGCAAGTAGGACCATTTATGCAAAAGGTCAAGTTTTGTGGGTGGGCTGTGGAACGTCCCACTGAAGCACCTTTATAATTCACAGGAAACAAAGATCGTAGCATTATAAATGCCAATCTCAGCAGTAGGGCTTGGTTTGCTTAATTTTAAGGTTGGCATCAGAAATGACAGACCAATCTCTAGTTGCACCTGCATCTCTCTATTAGTGGGTGATTAAAGGGATGTGATGAGCACAGCAGATGCCTGCTGTTGACACCCGAAGTTAGGGGAGGGGAGATGAGTGCTACCCCTTTGCCTGGGGTCTGGTGTAGTCCTCCCGGGGTGGAGGAAGGACATTGCTTCCTCATTGCGCAAAGGAAAAGGTCAACTGTCGGGCTGCTGACCAACCGCGTCACCGACTGCTCCTGCGCCAGGCTTTGTCCCTGTTCTCTTTGCCAAAACTCAGCCACTGCTGAGTTGCAAAGGCTGCCCAGAACAATCCTGTTTTGTTGCCAATCGGTCATGTCTGGACACTGAACCTTGTCCTGGACTAGTTGCACAGACAGGGCAGGAGTAAAGTCCTCCCCCGTGCTGTGACTCCATCCATCGCCTTGGGATCTCACCAAGAAGTTGCCTTCACGTGACTACGAGGTAAGAGGCCACGGGGGGCGAGGGGCAGTGGCTCCACAATACAGCCGGCGCCTGGAAAGCTGTCACCGCCCGTGCCGCTGTGCTGTGCCATTGGCTCGAGAAGAGCTGACGCATCGCTCGGGAGTCACGGTCGGCGGCGGAGCGACCTCCACCGACCTTGGCTCTGCAGATAATGTGGCTCCTCTCGTTTAGTCAGCACAACACCTGGAATCCGTGCTTCGATGCTTTGAGGCAAAAGCCTCCAAACTTGGTCTCTTGTTTCTCCTGGATGAAGACCAACGCTCGGAATCTGGCAGCGGGACAAGTCATGCAGAACATCCAAGCGAATAGCTGTTCTGTTGAGGGAGCTGAAGAATGTATTTATGTCAGCTCGGAGCAGAGCCCTCCAGGCAGGTGTTTGCTGGATGTGTCTTACAGCAACGTCCTTGATGGGCTTGCTGAGGGAGGAATGTGGGTAATACAAACTGTAACTTGACATGAAACCCCGCAGTGATAAAACTGCATCCAATTGTGCTACTATAGATCTCCAAGAGAGAGATGCTGCTGGAGTGACTCACAGGTGCTCAAGGTATTTCATGTAAGTTGCCAACATTATTTTTCTGCTGTGCTAGAATATGACTGGTCAATTGTGTGACTCATAAAATCATAGAATCATTTCGGTTGGAAAAGACCCTCAAGATCATTGAGTCCAACTGTTAACCCATCACTGTCACTAAACCGTGTCCCTAAGAAACTCATCTATGCATTTCTTAAACCCCTCCAGGGATGGTGATTCAAATACTTCCCAGAGCAGCCTGTTCCAACGCTTGACAACCCTTTCCATGAAGAAACTTTTACATTTTCCATGAAGTCAAGCACATTTCAGGATTTGGAAGAAGGCAGCTTTATGCAGGCGCTGGAGCATGGATCCACACTCTTGCACATATAGCATGTTCGGGTTAACCCACACAGTAGACAACACCTTAAAATTCACTATTGGCATCTGGCCAGGTTAGACCCAGCCTAGTTGAGAAATTGTGCTCATCCTTGCATGTGTCAGATTCCAAAAGAGGAAGGTCATCAAGGTATGACCGCTGGTGGTTGGAGATCTGAGACAAGGCCATGCACTGTGGCCACACAGATCTGGCCGCCACAGCCAGATCTCAGTGACACTTAATTGACAAAGAACCTGAGGTGCAGACCATTTAAGTGACATGCCCATAACCCCAGGAGAAGTTTGTTCCAGGGTGAAGTTATGGTCAGATGGAGGCTGGCATGTGTGGTTGGCATGTGTGTTCACACTTTGAAAACATGCAGGTTCGTTTCCCTCCTGCAGGGTCAGATGCCCTTGTGCTTTGCATTTATAATGAACCAGGGTACCTGGTTTTCTATTCCAAGGATGGTCAGGGATGTAGCACCCTCCTCTACACGTCTCTCCTTCCTGCTACATGGTGGTCCAGCACCTCCCTCAGGTTGGCCACAGTTGGTGCCATTCTCTACACATTTCCCCCATCTCCCAGGGGCATACAAGGTTTTGACCTTTTCTTTGGAGGGGACACTCTGTCTTACCAATGGTGAACTGATCCCACAGTGGTTGCAGTTCCTAGAGTCACAAAAGCCCAATTTTAACCTTGTGACTTGAACATTCACCCAGAAGAGAGATCTGATCTTTCCTAAGAGGGGAACAAATCAGTTTCTTCCAACTGCTCCTAGTTGCCAAGCAGAGCGACAACTGTACCAATGCTCTGTGCCCATTTCCACCTTGAAAGCTCTTGATCAGGCCCTTGGTCTCTCTTTGCCTCAGTTTCCCAAGTGCAAAACAGGTCTTAGCATTTTCCTACCTCTGCAGAGCAGTGGAGGATAAGTACATTAAAATCTTGGATATCGTTCAGGTCCTAGAGTACTGGGAGCCATAGAAGTGACTTAAATAGATGGTTTAAAGCCAATTAAAGGAAAATCTTTGCTCTGAATTTAGAGATAGGAAAGATCTAACAGGTCACGCCGTCCTCGTCCCTGCCAGCACAAACTTGTTCTCTGCATTTACCAGTCTCCAGCTTTGTCACAATGTACGTGCAGCAAGCAACTCCCAATACTTCTACTGGGATACAATTCAGCACTTAACCTAACCACTTTCTCTCTTCATTCCACCCCTTATTTCCCACTTATCCCCTTGGTAATCCATCCTAAATCTTGTTTCCAAGCTAATAACAGTGAAGCTAACAGTGGCGAGATAGTGTCCTGTTAAAGGGATGACCTGTGCTAATACCTCTGTTTGGCCTGGGAGCATCACTTGGGTAAATTAAATGTTCTGAGGTGCCTGAGATGATACACAATGAGGTCCCTTCCTTCCTCATGTCTCTCTGCTTGTCCAGAGCATGAAGGGTCTTCATCCATCACTGGACAAGGCTTGAAGGTGGATAAAGTGTGATAAACTCACGCAGGGCTAAATGTTTGTTGAAACGCTCGCTGCCCAGAAGCCCATGGTGAAAACACAGCGTTGACTTCTCAGGTTGAGCCCTCACCTCAGTGGCTGGGTCCCTTGGGCATAAATCGCTCTTAAACTCGACCTGTTTATTTTCATTTGCCTTCTCGTCTCATTTTTACTCCGACTGTACAGACACAAACCCATTTGTATTTCCCGTCTTTAGAGGTGGCATTTTATTCAAAGCTTTCATAAGGTGTTTTTTGTTCGCGGTGTCCCTGGGGGAGCTTCTGGCTTTGGCAGCTGAGACGATGCTTTTCCAGCACCACGAGCTGCCGAGGACTTCACTGCATCTCTTTTTTTGCAAAAGATCCTTTGACGTGCATCTTGGGCCAATAGATGAAAGCAAATAAGATATTTCAGTAGCTTTTCACTCTTGTAAAATTAATAAGCTCCTCAGCACCACCCTGGGAAAGCATTAGCTCAAGACACACAATATAAGCACGGGCAAAACTTCTTGTTGCAAGGAAAACTTTCTCCAAGCTCCATCTTCACATGTATTTCTTCCAGCTACTACTTTGTTTAAGCCCTGGGGTGGATCATTACCAAAATGGACAAATTACTGCAGTCTATAGCTGCTATGTGGACTTCTAGTCATGAGGGCCATAGGACCAGAGGTGGGGGTAGGATTTGAGCCTGGTGTAATCTGCCTTTCTCCACGCTATAGGTTGGATTCCCCCATGTGCCGCTTGGTGACGTTGAGGGGATGCTCAGGGGATTTTTAGTGCAAGAAGCCCAATTCTGTTCCTGCAGCTCCCTTTTAGCCTTGTTTCTATTTTGTAAACATCAATCACTTACAGGGTTGCTTTGTTTTAATCAAAACCTTTTCATGGCAGGCTGGACCTCTTTGCGCAGCCTTAGAAAAGCCAATGCTTTTATCACCAGAAAGCATTATTTTGAATCACGCTCCTTCAGCAGGGCTTTTGAGAGAAATTTGAGGCAGTCTTTGACCGCTAAAATGGAAATGATTTTTAAAAACAATTTGCCTTGTCACCATTTTCTTTGAACTCACTGATGACTTGATCCATTTGCCTCTACTCAACCCACCCATCCCCTCACATCTTGCGAGGCGTTTCCATCAGCTCCGGTGACAACAGCAGGTCCAGATCCTGGCAATGACAGCATCTGGGGATGGATGAGGTCACAGACCTCTTTGAATTGGCTTTTCTAACACTGCCAACACCAGCGATGCATTTTGGGACGCCCAGCTCAGACATTTATTCCCCAGTTGCATGTTTACCTCTGAAATTATTCAGCCAAGCTCTAAATTCAGTTCAGCTGCGCAACTTCTCTTGCCTTCACCAAAAACTGCCCTTCTGCCAATCCAAGCTGATTTTCACCCTTGTCTGTGGCCACACAAGCCAAGTAGAAGGACATCTCATGGACCAGTGTGGCTGTTTGCTTTGTTCCTCCCTCTGAAGCGACATTCAGCCCATCAGTCGATCTGATGGTGGCTGCTGCTATTTAAGGTTGACTCATTGAACCCAGCTTATGTTTTTTCACTGGGTAGTTTTTGCAATCAGTCGCTGTTGAAGAACATGTGCTCTCATATTGATTTGTCCTGAACGGTGAACCCAAAGGGCAGGAAGAATCCTGGAGTCTCTCTAATGCTACAGCTCCGAGCATCAGCAATTAACAGTACAGCAGCTCAGCTCATAGAATCACAGAAGAGTTTGGGTTGGAAGGGACCTTCAAAGCTCATCCAGTGCCACCCCTGCCATGAGCAGGGACATCTTCACCAGCTCAGGTTGCTCAGAGCCCCGTCCAGCCTGGCCTGGGATGTCTCCAGGGATGGGGCATCCACCACCTCTCTGGGCAATCTGAGCCAGGCTCTCACCACCCTCAGTGTCAAAAATTTATTTCTCATGTCTGGCCTAAATCTCCCCTCTTTTAGTTTAAAACCATTAACCCTTATCCTGTCATAACATGCCCTTCTAAAATGTCTGTCGCCGTCTTTCTTACAGGCTCCTTTTAAGTATGGAAAGGCTGCATGAAGGTCTCCCTGGAGCCTTCTCTTCTCCAGGGTGTACAATGCCCTCAGAGGTTGGGTGCAGCCAGCTCAGGAAAGCCTGGACTGTGCAGTGCATCCCTGGGAGAAAAGGAGCTGGAGCAGGTTGGGATCTGCTCTGCCTCTCTGTTCCCTCCTGTGCTGCTCTTTTTCCAGCATGGCTTACAAAAAAAAGGAAGAAAAAACTCATTAAAGGATAGCATGAGGATTTTGGGGACCATACACAAGCCCACTTCCCAGAACTGTGATGTAAAGGCAGGAGCAAACAAAGAGCCTCTTGGTCCTCTATCAGCTTCTCTAGCTGATCACAGTGCCTTTGGTTTCCATCCCTTCACATCTGCCTGTGCCTGGAGACCCAACCCTCAGCTACGAAAGTTCAAGGCAGCTGGAAAAAAAGAAGGGGGCTGTGGGAAGGGGTGAGCATCCTGCCCGCTGCTGCCTCGAGCCGAGCTGCCTTCTTGCCAGCAGCTTGCTCAGAAGTGAAGCTCCAATGGCCCAGCTGGTCCCTCACCACTGACAGACCTTGCTGCTTATAAAGCCGTGTGGAGGAGTCCATGAAGTTGGGGAAAACATGTCTGGAAAAAACAAGGCAGATGGTTTCTGCCCTCCAGCCCCCTACATCTCCACCTCTACCTCACTTCTTCCTTGTCTCTGTGCCCCTGCTTTGCATGCTCCCACCATCTCCCATAAGTGCTGCAGAGCATCTCCACCCATGCCCTGCTGCATCCCTCCTTTCCCTACCCACATCCCACTTTCCTGTTTGACCTCCTGCCCTATTTTCTGAAAAAATCACTCCATACCCCTCCATCTTTCTTTTTCTCAACTTCTCGGGGACGAGGGGAATGTGTTGTTGGGGTTTTTTTTCAGTTTAGCAGTTCAGGAGGCATCTTGGCTGGCTCGACTCGAGCCCAGTAGTGAAGGAATGAAAAGCACATCCAAAACTAAAGTCTCAAGATCCCTAGCAAAATCCCTAACTAACAACACTGCACTTGCTCTGTGCCACGTGTGCCCATGCTGTGCTGTCTATAGGCTCCCAGGTGGCAGCTGCTCCTGCTTCTGGACTATAAAAACAAGGGAGACAGAAGATCTTTTCCCCTGTTTTGTTCACCCTTGACACAGGGATGCTCTAACATAATTTTTGGGTACCCCCAAGCCAGCCAGCATCTCCGACAATGAGGGCGGTGATGGTTTTCCAGCCTTGATTTTCAGGATGCTTTGGAGCAGGACCTGTGTTTACTATAGTATTTCTCTTCCCTGGGCACAGTGGTAATGCCATCAGCATTGGAAGTAGGCTGATGTTTCCTAATGACTAATTAGTATGTTTTTTGGTGTCTGACCATCTTGCGTCCCTTCTCAGCAGTGCCGGTTGGTGAAGGAGGTGAAGGAAAGGCCATTTTGCTTTGTTTGTGAGCAGCATTTACTTGTGCCACCGGATAAATGTGCTTTATCCAAGAAAAGAGCTGTTAGAGCTGCAGAAATGCTGGCAGACACAGCTGCCGTGTGCCCAAACACCCACAGCCACTATCGCAACCCCCACGTGTCCAACCTGGGACAAATCCAGGGCAAACCTGGGGTCACATCTGAGCTCCAGCCTTTGCTTTGCCCCTCTGCCCCCAACAGCACCACGCGCCTTTGGTTACGCCTCATCCTCTGCCTTCTGCATCCCCACCAACCCCGCTCCTTGCAGTGAGGATTTCTTCTTTTTATTTTCCAGCCTAACCTTTGTCTCGTTGAGCCAGTGAGTCATCTCGCTCATTAGCTGAACTTTGAATATCTCTTTATCCGCTGGATCCCTTTCAAGCTCGTTCCCTGGCAGCGGAAGCGCCTGCTCGTCTTCGCTCAGCTCTGGATTGTAGAGGAACCGCCTGCAATTGCTCTTGCAGCGGCATCTGTCTCCCCGGATAAAGGGACATTAATAAAGTCAGAGGGGAGCGGGAATGGCGTTCAGCCCACGCATGCCTTCCCATGCCCCGGGGGTTAATTGATAGGAGGCAGCCCTGACTAATTAGGAAGCCCCCCATGTTTTCGGCTGCTGCTCGGCCCCCGTTCTTCCACCCACCGCCTCTGTTACTGCTGCAGCTTGTGTTTGCAAGGCGACAAGGACGCTCTGCAGCAGCTCTCCAAGCTGCTTGGGCTCGTAGCTGGTGGCTGCTGAAGCCTAACAAGAACTGCCTTGAGGAACCGGTCTCCTCATGGTCCTCTGCAGAAGGTCCAAATCCTCCCTTAGCGGCTTTCTCTGCTTTTTGCCCTCGTTCCATGCACAGACAGCCCAGTGGGAGCAGGGATGTCCACGTGGGGAGGAGAGGATATTTTGCCTCTCGCAGCTGAATGGACAATCTCAGCAGAAGGGCAGGAGAAGGTATGGATCAGGTGTGAAAGGGCACAGGTGGTTTAACAGGTGTTAAAGCAAGCTGGAGCCATGTAGGTGACCTCAAATCACTGTTCCTGATGTGCTCCCGGCTGCTCCCGAGCGGGTGAAGACTTGAGGAGCCTCTCGCCTGTTCAAATAAGAGAAACCCCTTCTCCACCACTCCCTTAAAGGTGAACAGGAGCTGACCTTATCTCCTGGAGAAAACCAGCAGCCTCCTCCGTGTCCCCGCTGCCTCTCAGCCAGCTCATTTTGCCACTGACTATTTTTTCCTGGTCTCATCATTTCACAGCGCTAATCGCTTTTCCAAATTGCCAGGCATGCGACCAAGAGCATCTCCTTCAGCATCTCAGCTCTCCTGTGCGTGCTTATGTGCACACCAGTAATTTGTGTCTCTCCGAGCCGGGGAGCTGGAGAGCTCTTCCCCATGAGGAGGTGATGATTCACGTCCCCAGAAAAGGGAATCAATAAAGCATGACTAAGGCAGCCCTGCATCAGGATGGTGATTAGAGATTGCCCCCGCATCTCTGTCCGGAGTGGCAATTTACTGATTGTCTATAGGACTTTTGTCTTGTGGGGTCTCCAGCAGCCCTTCTTGTTTATTCATTTATTCATTTATTTTTGACTCTGGCATTTCTCAGGGTTTGGATTTGCTTCCTTGCACTTTCTGGGGATGAGGAGTTGTGCCAGCCTACAAATTTCTCAGGGAACCAGCAAAAACAGCAATTCACGCTGCCCTAAACCAGCCCAAACAGAGAGATGGGTGTTATTAATCACTGCTATGGGGTTGCTTGGGGATTGCCTGCCCATGAAAATGCTTTGGGGCAGAAGACTTCGTGAGGGCTTTTGATTTATGAACTCACCACCAAATGCACCGAACACACAGACAAGATAAGTGCACGCTGGATGTGAAACTAATTACGTACTATCTGCAACCAGCCGTTCACGAGAAGGTGAATTAATGCTCGGCCATGAGACAGGGGATACTTTACACCTTTTGCAGCCCAGCTCCCAGGAGTACACGTACACACAGGTACCCCTCATCCTGGAGACCAGCTCTTGTGTGATTTAATGCTGTTCTTCAGCACTTCTCCAATTTACCACATGCTGAAGCATTCTAGGAGCAACATATAGACTCAGGGATGTGCTCGGTGCCCAGGTCACCATCAGCTGTGCTGTCGATGGCTCTAGGATTGTTTCTCTGGTGGCTGCGGTGTCCAAACATGGCCTGGAGAGGGGTTTTATTTGCAAAATTACTTTGTGCTGGATCAGTTTTCCTGCTCAGATCATTGCACAGCCCCACAGCATCAAGGCAAGGGATTTCAGGGCGGTGGCGATGTTAAAGAGGGAACAGCACCCTTAGTGACAGGTAATGTGAGGATGGGGTCTGCGACCACCAGCTGGTGCTGGAGGCATCAGAGAAAACTCTTCTTGCGAGGAGGGGCTGCTTGGAAAACCCTCCATAAGGAAGTG
The DNA here is from genome assembly GCF_037038585.1 of Patagioenas fasciata. Classification (NCBI taxonomy): domain Eukaryota; kingdom Metazoa; phylum Chordata; class Aves; order Columbiformes; family Columbidae; genus Patagioenas; species Patagioenas fasciata. The sequence goes on from NC_092520.1 coordinate 211,711,208, forward strand.
ATTGCATCTCCTGGAGGTCGGTGACAGAGAGGCCACCCATCACCTCACGGTGTTTCTTGGATAGCCGGGCTCTGGAAATGCCACCATGAGTGGAGACCCTGTTTTGGATCAGTCCTCCAAGCCTGAAGAGGTGATGACAGGGAAGAGGAAAGCCAGGAAGGAAGATGTGCTTCCCCGTGGCCATGCTGGGAGGGTGCAGCACATTTTTTAAAAGATGCACAGATGACGTTCTTAGGGACATGGTTTAGTGCCAGCATTGGGTTAATGGTTGAACTTGATGATCTTGAGGGTCTTTTTCAACCAAAATGATTCTATGATTCTATAATTTCTGGCACAGAGGTCACACTTCCCATGGCAGTTCCCAAGCCTCAATCTGACCTCCCTAACCACAGGAAACTAAAATGCATCTCTAATCTACCTGCTGAAGAAGCCTGTTATTCCTATATAGGAGATATTCCCTGATGCCTACTGGGAGAAAGTGCTCACAGGATGGACAAGTGCAGGAGGACCAGGACGAGCCTTAGCTTAGGCACCAAATTTAGGCTCTGCTTCATCCCATCCCCAATCCATTATGGTCCCATCTACCCATAAGAGGTGCTTTAACATCCCAAAATGGCAGATTTCTCTGCAGCCCTTCAGATGCCCTTAAACTTCTCCATCAACCCATCCTCACGATTCTTACTACTGGTACCGTTCTTGTTACCTCTGTCAATGGTGTGTGGGGCTGCCTCCAGGGGGCAAGCCAGGATGGCTAAATTAGCTCTAGGGAACCTGCACAGGTGACTTCAGTCTGTCCAGGAGCAGCGAGGTGTTCCCAGCAGAGACAGAGTCTCCCTGCTCTGCTCAGCCCTTGGCTCTATGGGGTGTCCTGGACAAAAGCATCTTCCTACCTGGGCATCTCCCACCGGGTAAATAAGCAAGTAGAGGAGGTACCAAGAGTCCGGAAGGATGTTGCTCATGGAGACCTGGGGTTTCAGTGGCCTCAGTCCCTCTGCACCCTCCTGCCCAGTTTCATGGATGCTCTTCCAACAAAAGGAAAATAAAAGCCAGATCCCAGCCAGGTGTCACAGGTGTGGGAGCACCGCTGTGCCTGGTGTTTACTTTCCTGAGTGGGAACGCAATTTGGATTAGACCTCCTGGTTGAGGCTTTAGGTTCTGGTGAGGATGGTGATGCCATGGGGAAGGTCCTGCTGCTGATCACAGAATCACAGGATGGTTTGGGTTGAAGGGACCTCTGGAGATCATCCAGTCCAACCCACCTGCTAACGCAGGGTCACCAGAGCAGATCACACAGGAAGGTGTCCAGGTGGGTTTGAATGTCTCCAGAGAAGGAGACTCCACAACCTCTCTGGGCGGCCTGGGCCAGGCTCTGGCACCTCACAGGAAAGAAGTTTCTCCTCATATTATGGAACCTCCTGTGCTTCAGTTTGTGCCCGTTGCCCCTCATCCTGTTGTTTGCCATCACTGAAGAGTTTGGTTTCATCCTCTTGACACCCACCCTGGAGATATTTATAACCATTGACGAGATCCCCTCTCAGCTTCTCTTCCCCAGGCTGAACAGACCCAGCTCTCTCGGTCTTTCCTTATGACGGTGGTGCCACGGGTGAGGGTCTTTGCTGGGGATGGTGATGCAGCAGGTGAGGGTCCCACTGGGGATGGTGATGCTGCAGGTCAGTGTCCCATCAGTGATGGCAATGCTGTAGGTGAGGGTCCCATCAGGGACCCCCTGGCCCTGGCGATGCTGCTCGTTGCTCAGACCCAGGTCCTAATCTCAGCCCGCCTGCAAGGCTCCTGCTCCTGGTCAGTTCCCAAAACCCAGTCAGATGACAGAGTTATTTACTAAGGCTGGCAGGAAGGAAAGGCCATAAATTCCCCAGATATAACGGCTGAGTCAGAGAACGAGGCGGCTGTGGCCAATTCCAGCGTGGCCTGGAAGAGCAGCTTAAAGGGAGGGGACAGGGTCAGCTGTGGCTTGTGCTGTCCACCCTTAACCGGGGAGGTCCCTTGGAGCCCAGGAGGGATGAGGAGGTATCACACAGCAGGTTCTGCTGTCTCCTGGAGGTCCTGGAGATGCTTTCCCTGGGCAGGCCACCCTGCATTTGCTTCCCGTGCTGGGAGGCAGCGGTTTTCTTTGGTCTTCTGCCCTGCTCGAGGATCAGAGTTTGGTTAAAAGGCCTCGCAGACAGCCTGCCCTTCCACCCCAGGGATTGCTGCTTGTCTGGCACGAAAGCAAACAGTTCATACTTCAGGGCTGAAGACCACATATTATCTTCTACGGGGGTTTTGCAACCCCTTGTTTTGTTTTTGGTTTTGTTTTGGCTTTTTTAAGAAAATAACTGCACATTCCTAAAATTAGCCCTGACATGCTGCAAATGCAAAATCAACACATTTCATTAAGAAAAAGAGAAAACAACAACAAAAAACACCATAAGGAGATACTTGGATCCATTCACATGCATGTCTTTTTCCTCTTGTTTGGTTGGTTGTTTGGGAGCAAATTCTCCAGGAGGCTTCAAGCAGCCACAAAACAAACTGGATGAATATTGTCTCTCTGGAAGGGTTTACTGCACCCATCTGCTCCTGCCCCTTCATGATTGACCTCCCCCAGACCCCATCCCCAATAATTTTGATCCTGGTCCCTTCATCAATCACTGCATCCATCCTTTATGCTTTCTCCAGGTTTCTTCCTGCTCCAGTGGACATCTTAGGGGCACCTGAGACCTCCTGGGAAAGACTTCCAGTGGGTAACAATGGAGGGTTCTACAGTTTCCAACCCCCACCCCCATTTAAGGCTTTAGGAGTTGCACAACATGATGTTTGAGGACCGGATCCCACCACATCTCCAGACCTTCTGGGTGCCATTGCTGTATTTACCTCCCCGCTTCAGGCCTCCTTTTCTTTTCCTGGGGTCGTGCTGGTGTCTGAGACACCAGCATCGTCGGTTCTACAGAACCAAGGACAACTGGTGGTGCCCTGACCAGAGCATCTGCTATGGGCAGACACAGCCAGGAGAGAGGACGGGGTGCTGGGACCTGCTGTAGAAATCACAAGTGAAAATAGAACATCTCCTGCCATCTTCAGCCCTTTCTCCTCTCCCTCCACCCTTCATCCACAGCTGATCCTGAGGAGGTTAATGGATGGAGGTGTCCCCTTCCCATTGTGTCTCCTGCTTCCTCAGTGACGGTAATGCTCTTCAAATGGCCAGGCTGATTTTCTTGCACTGTTGCGCTTTATCTGCAAGGAAAGACAAAAAGTGATGAAACCAGCCCCAGCAACAGCCTGTGTCCTTCTAGCCTGCTGAGAGAAGGCACGAATGCCCCCAGGTCTCTGTCCTCCGCTGCTCCCTCTCTCCTGATGGCCAGGAGAGCTCAGCTCAGTGCTCCAGGGATGTGGCTCACCCTACCCTAGTGATTCACAGCTGTTGCTCACGGATGGAAAGGTCTTGAGCAAGAGCTGTGAATCACCCACATACCGTGAGGAGAAAGATGTCAGGGAGCATTTTAGGTACCAAGAGGAGTGTGTAGGTGAGCGCAGACCTGGGAGGTTTCTGCTGGAACCAGTTCCATAAGCACTAGCGGGTCATAGAATCATGCAATCATTTTAGTTGGAAGAGACGCTCAAGATCATTGAGTCCAACTGTTAACCCAACACTGCCACTAAACCATGTCCCTAAGAACCTCATCTATGCATCTGTTAAACACCTCCAGGGATTGTGACTAAACGACTGCCCTGGGCAGCCTGTTCCAATGCCTGACAAACCCTTCTGTAAATAAATTTTTCCAAATATCCAATCTAAACCTCCCCTGGTGCAACTTGGGGCCATTTCCTCTCATCCTATCACTCGTTACTTGGGAGAAGAGACCAACACCCTCCATGCTACAACCTCCTTTCATGTAGTTGTAGACAGTGAGAAGGTCTCCCCTCAGCTCCTTACAGAACACTGAAGACAACACAGAGATGGGACAAGGTTTGAAGGCACAACGTTGTTCTCGAGTGGTTTGCTGGGCTGCTCATCACCAGCTTTTCAAGTGGTTTTCACTGTAGAAGGTGGCTGCGTGTTCTGGGCTGCCGTGTTTGCTCCAGAATCATATCTCTAAATATCAAACCAGGTGAGGACAAGGAGGGCTGGGTCCGGAGAAAGACCTGTAGGAGACACTGATAAGTATATTTGGAGGGTTAAAAAGAGACACTGAGTGGGCTAAGCAGTGAGTAATGAAGATGTCACTCAACAAGATGAGATCTTTTAGTGTGTTCAATGCTGCTTTATGTAGGATGGAAATATACGGATGTTTGGAACAAAAGTGGATCTAAACTCTTTATTTATTATTTACCAAACTGCTTCAAATTTACTAGCATCTGTGTATCTCATTTTATACTGAAAAGCATCGTCCTTCCAGATCAAAGATGCTAATGAAACTTGATCTTTAGCCCCGACTCTTTTTCTACCCCGACAAATGCGCCTTGCTCGATGTAGCACACTCTTGTTTAGGATTACTTACTGCATTTCAATGTGTTTTCAGTTTGTACAAACCGCATTTCGGACCAACGCATTTTTTTTCTAATTTTTTTATTTCCTGAGACAAAGAAACAAAATGTATTAGTCAAAACAAAACCACATGTTCACAAAGGCTGTGCTGCCTTTATTCTCTGGCTGTGCCATTCTCCGGCAGCATTCCTCTTTGCACCAAAAAGAGCTGGAAAAGAAGGAAACCTGGCAATTTTCTGTGCCCATCATCCCCTGAGTCTGAGTCTTGTTGCATGGTAATTTTATTCAGCATCTGGCTTCTGCAAAGTTTCTCCTCATTGATGCTATTGTGTGGACAGAACCAAGCTCTAAATATTTCATCATGATTTTTTCTTAAATATTCATTCTATTATTTTTATAGGCTGGTGATTGTCACAATTACATTCTCTCCTTTTTTTTTTTGTTTTAAATCATCACTGCATTTCCTTTCTTCTGCCTCTCAGGATCCTATTGTTCAAAGATTTTAAAACACAGCCACCCAAGGATCAATATGTTCATTAACTAATCCTGCTATTAGCAGCTGAGAATGAATACCAGACAATGTCTGCACCATACACAGGCTGATTTCTTAAATATAAAACTCCTCAAGAACACATTTTCCCTCTTTATCAACCTCTATCCTTTCTCCTTGCGCTTGGAGGACAGGATTTTAAGGAGGGTTCAGAGTATTGGTCCTTTTGGCTTGTCAGTAGTGTCATTTCCCTTTTCGCTCACATTTTTGGGTCTAAAAGCTCTTCTTAATCCTTTGATGAAGTCCAACTAGCTTTGCTGTATGGCTCACTGTCCTCCTCCCAGCAATCCTGAACTGTCTCAAAAGTCTTGCGTTTGGTTACCTCCCCCTGTTCTCCAGCAATGGGGAGATGTTCACCTCTCTGTTCACTCTGTGCCAGCTGGAAATGTCACCGTGCCCCAGTTAATTGTTACCATCCTCCGCTGGAAAGGACACTCTGCACCACTCTGTCAATGGCAAGTATCACCCTAACCCCAAATCCGTGGTGTCCGCTCCAACACGTGACGCTGCTTTGTGCTAAATGGGCTGGAGCAGCTGGTGGGTGGGGAGGAACAGCTGTGGGGGGAGTACATCCAGTGGCACATCTGGATCCAGGAGTGCGCATCTGTCCATGGCTCCCCATCCCTGAGGAGCCTCTTGAGACTCAGCCTTGGCCAGCTTGTATGTTGGACAATCTCCTGGCCTTCAGCCCTTGGTAAAGCCTTGTATTGGATTTTCCAGCCTCTCCCTCACTACTGGCTTTTACTGTCCCTTCAAGCATAGATTTAAAAACCCCCAAATGCCTGTTTTGCTTTCTAGCCCTACGCAGTCCTCTCTGTGGCCCTGATGAACTTCATTCACAAGCTGTGTATCCGAGGTTTCCCATCCATTCCCAATCTGTAAGAAGCAGGTTTAGGAAGGTCTTCAAAGCGCAACTCATCTTGCAATGGGATGAGCAGCTGACTTGGAGAGAAGCAGAGAGGGGATTGAGAATTGGGTGGAAAAATACTAAAGCTCAGTGCAGTCTCAAAGCAGCAAGACAGCATGACCGAGTATTTTTAGGGAGGCTGGGCTGGTCCTCCAGCCTTACAGCGGGAGCCGCCTGGATGGTGCCGATGAGCCATGGGCTGCTTTTCAAAGCATCGTACCATGCTCTGGCTCCAAGGAACTGGCGACTCAACCTCACTCGACAGCTGTAACCAGCTGTGACAGCTTTGATTTTGCTTGCGCTCACCGTGCTGCCTCCAGGCTCTGCTGCACCAGCCGGAGGCTTCATCACCTTGGGCTCCCTGCAGCTTGGTGCACTGACGAGAGGCACGGGTGAGGGCTGCTCCCAAAATAGCAGGAAGGTTCCTGGCTTTGGGTCAGATGTCCCCTGCGCCGGCCTTGTCGTGGGGGACACGCTTTGTGCCAGCGTTTCTGCACTCACCGTCCAGATGTGCGTCTGTGGAAGGGGAAAGGAGGAGCATTACGAACGCAGAAGCATTTTGTGAGACCACCACTGTTACAGAGAAAACACAAAAATGGGAAAAAAACCCAACAACCTATTTTAATCACTATCATGATTAAACCCAGAACCACCGTGATTTCGTATCAGACTGCAGCCCTGGCATGGGGAATAATGTGATTCTGTAATAATCACCAAATCACACAGACGCGATGGTCATCGCCTCGCAGGGCAAACAGGAGCATTGATATCAGCCTGACAGTCTGCATTCCTCTATAGGATGGCTCTAGTATTTTAGCTATAGTATTGGCTATAGTATTTTAGCTTCCAGGTCTGTCTTCTTCCCCAGCGAGAGGCTGTGGATGGAGTTCTCTGAAAGCAACTCAGAAACTGGGTGTGATTTTGACTTGCGTGTACCCAGAGGAACGTGGTGCACGAGTTAATGCAAAGCTCTTGAAGGTCTTAATATTTTATCTGCTTATTATGTAGCTAGAAGAGACTAAGCAGTGAGGAAAGGTCACAGGCTTAGGGGATCCTGGGGCTGGCAGGGACAAGCCTGGGGGTTCAGTCCCTGAAGCCATCCCTGGGCACGAAACCACGAGAAATCATGCAAGGCAGGATCTCTACAGCCTTTTTCTCCTCAAAAAGGGAGTAATTTCCCACGGAAATACCCCAAACAAACCCCAGACACCTCATCGGTTCCCCTTGCAAACTCAGCCATGGTTGGGATGCTCCATTATCTTTCAAATCACAGTGATTTGCCTTCTCTCTCCCAACTCCATTGCAATTGTTGCTCTTTAGAGGGCATTTTCTCTACACGCAGAAAGCTCTGTTTGTAGTGGTTTATACAGACGGAAACGGAGGCATAGAGACAAGGTAAATGCATTTTTCAGTGCTAGAGCTCTTCGGACCTTCTCCCCCACCAGCCTGCCAGGGCTGAAATCTCGGGTGAAGAGAAAACAAAGATATTTAGGCAGAACTTTCCCCAAATAAGAGTTATTAAACCCTCATCCCTAACTCCAGAGGCTTTCCAACGCTGCCCTAGGCAAGCGACCGAGCTTATTTGTGAGTCAGAAATAATGACACCTCTTCACTCAGCAGCGTGAGGATGCAGAAAGGAGAATATTGCGTAGCAGCGCTAAAATCCTACCGACGCTCCTATTTCTGAACCTGCTTCTCCTTCGCGCGCTTTATCAATGCATGTTCACAGTTGCTGTTTATTTGGAGGAGTTATTTAGCAGCAAAAGCTTTCCTAGCGGTGTTTCGACATCTGCCTCTCCTCCAGGAGTTCCCATCTGAGATGCAGATGTGCCGGCTACAACCTGCTGACGGCAAATTGTCGGAGGGGGTTCAGACAAAACGGTTTTGATAAGCAGAGCCCCAGGGCTCGATGTACCCCACCTGTATTCTGCAGGCTCTAACACCACTGTTATTTGTGCTGAAATGTGTGGTAAAGTTTTCATCGGCTCTCACTACGCTGAATCGAGGCCCGCAGATGGCAGCGAGCCAAAACATGATTGACGATTTTGCAAGCACAAGCCAAAGGTGGGTGGAAAACACATCTTGGAAACTGGCTTGGTAGCACTTCGATGCCTTCTGTAGTCTTACCAGGAGGTGAAAATGTACCTGGCATTTTGCAGCTGTAAATATGGTCTTCACAGCCACATACGGCGCTTCCAGCTGCACAGATGCGAGTTATCTTTGTGTTCTCCTGGAACAAAACCTTGCTTTATTTTTCTCACTTCCAAAATAAACTTCCTTTGCTGCAGTCCCACAGAGAATCGCCACCGGGAAGAAAAGCTGTGCAGTTTTCCACCCAGCAGATTGCCTCTCTGTTCCTTCTACCCAGAACCTGAAAGCAGAGCAGGGCTACTGTTGAGAGAAAACCAAGGAGCATTTAAAGCTCACTTGTTTCTAAATGCATCCATTTCTGATTGAAAGAAGCTGAGCTAGTCACTCTGACGGAGCTAATTAAAATGTAAACAGCGCCGCTTTTAATTGCTAGCGCTAAAAATTGTCATTATTTATTTTAAAAGCCGAGGTGCATAAGAATATGTGTTTAATTGGGAAAAAAGGAGGAGGAGGTGAATGTTAAATGTACTTTGGAGATGCTGCAGCCTGAGCTCTGGCTGGTTGTTTCCATGAGAAAATGCAGTGAGTCCTTCAAGTCCTTCAGTGCAGACACACGGTTTGATTTTTTGTGTTTCTCTTTCAGTGCATTGGTTGGTTTGTTTGTTTGGCCTTTCCTTTTCAAAATCCTACTCCTCATCTTCTGCAATTCTCACTCTTGGAGGAGTCTGGAAATCAGTCCAAGGCTTCCAGATCAGTCATTATTGGATGTTTTTCTGTTCACGCTGGTAAGTGCCTCGGTTGTGCGTAATTAGTTAAAGATGTGAAGTGCCGACTAAGTGCTAAGTAACGTTACATAAGTGTAATGTATGGCAGACACACTGTGCCACAAAAAGCATAATAGTATTCCGCACTTAACCAGCACCTTTTGCCCCAGGTTGGCACAGCTCCTCACAATCGCTGCTGGAGGCTGTCAGCACCCCGGGCAAATTAGGTTATTGTTTTAATATGCATTTACAGCTGAGAAAACTGAGGCATGGAGCAGTTAAGTGCCTTGTCTCCCATTTCCCGGGTGAGTCAGCAGCTGAGCGGTGCAGCAAAGCATCCCCAGTCCCACCACCGGCTCTGGTTATGGGTGATGCTGGGGCTCCAAAACTCCTGGCTGCACATCTGTCCTGCTCCCCCTCAGCAAAACCTTGGGCTGACATCCCAGGGACAAGCTGGAAGCAATTGCAGAGCGGGGGGATGTTTTGTATGGGCTCTGCAGACATCACAGTGTGCCAGGGTATATGGAAAAGTCTGCTGGGTGTGCGGCCGTGGTGGTTGGTTGTATGTGTGCCAAGGGGAATGGCTTGTGTCCTCAGAAACACTCCCAGCCTGGACACGGGAAAAGGATGGAGAGCCCATATCTTCCCTCTGCATGGCCAACCGCTTGTTAGAATTATCAGGTTGCTTTGAAGGTGGCAGCAACACATCTTTGTAGAGCTTGTACATTGCCAGTCAAAGGAGGGGATTGTCCTGCTCTTCTCTGTGCTGGGGCGGCCTCACCTGGAGCATTCACTGTGTGCAGGGCTGGGGACACAGGAGAAAAAGGAGATAAAGATACTGGAGAGTGTCCAGAACAGGCTATGCAGTTGGTGAAGGGTTTGGAGAGGAAGCCGTATGAGGAACAGCTGAAGTCACTTGGTTTGTTCAGCTGGAGAAGAGGAGACTGAGGGCAGAGCTCATGGGGCTGCAGCTTCATCACAAGGGGAGCAGGAGGGGCAGGGCTGAGCTCTTCTCTTTAGTGACCAGTGACAGAACCCCAGCGAATGGCAGAAGATGTGCCAGGGGGGGTCAGTTGGACATGAGGAAAAGGTTCTTCACCCAGAGGGTGCTGGACACTGAACAGGCTCCCAGGGAGGTGTCACGGCCCCAGCCTGACAGTGTTCAAGAAGAGACTGGACAACGTCCTCAGACACACAGTGTGAACTGTGGGGTGTCCTGTGCAGGGACAGGAGTAGGACTCCATGATCCTGGTGGGTCCCTTCCAACTCAGGACATTCTGTGGCTGAGGAGGGAGAGGAAGAGCAGTTTCATCTCGTTCTGTCAGGCTCACATCATTTGCCAGCTCATGCCCATCCCATGGATACACGCTGGACCAAGCTGCTTGTTAACTCCAGGACTTTCCACCTGCAAAACCAAAGCTGCCATGGGGTGAACCAGCACAGGCTGGGACATTGTTGAGGCAGAGCAGGCCAATGTTTGCATGTCTTTGTGCCTGAGGTCACCACCCAGGATATGGGACTTGCTGCTTTGATGGGATCCTGGTCCAGAACCATCCAAATTGTCCCTGGAGGGCTTGGGGCAGGATGTGCATCATCCCTGCTGCCCAGGTACCCCTGCTCTGTCCCCCATTTGCAGCATCGCTAGGTCTCCCCCTTTCTGGTGAGCAGAGTCCTTGCAGCCTCCCCCTCTCCCTCCAAGGTGTTTTCTCCAGGCTTTGAATTGCTTTTGTAACTCTGCCCTTCTTTGGGTTTTCAACATCCCCTGGAAAATTTGATTTCACACCGTATTTGTATGTTTAACAAAAATAATTCCAAACACCAAAAACAAGCCATGCCCTGACTTGTGTTACGTAGCATTTGTGATAATTGGACTCTCAGAAAGCCAAGCACTTTCTGGGTTTTAATGAGATTCAAACTTTAATTACTGCGTCCCTTTCCCAGGCATGCAGTGGAAGCAGGGAGGAAAATGACCGTAATCAGGTCTTCGGCATGTTGCAAGCGACGGCCTCGGTGGATTGCGTTTCAGTTCGTTAATGAGGGGCCATTTTTGCCACGCACAGTTGGAAAGCCAGTTTCTCCTGCATCATGGCCTACATTTACATCCCTGAGGATTTCAGCCACAAATAATGCTCAGAAGAAGGTACTTCTCCACTGATGGAAAGCCAGCAGAGATGTCTCCTGGACCTGCAGGACAAGAGGGGGAGACAAGGATGTGTCACGGGCTGGTGCAGACTTTCATTAAGGTCTTGATAACGAGTGATACAACACAGGGTGGCCCTTGGGCAGGGTCCCTGTAGGACCAGCATCAGCTTCCTACAAGCCCCTTGCACGGCTCTTCTCCTCCTGCACAGCTCAGATCCCAGGCAAATCTTGCCCGTAAGGCTGGGATGACTCATTTGCTGGCTTTCTCACTTCCCCGCCTCCGTCCCGGAGGATGCGGTGTTTTGCCGAGTTCTATCCGCACTGAGGTTGGAGGAGGCAGATGAATGCAGGGGTTTCGTGTATGCAGAGCGATGGCTTCAACAGAGGGATGGGGTCATTAACAGGGCTTTGTTAGACACTGCATCCAATTCTTCACAAATGAATTGGTATGGCGTTCCCACATCTACTCATGTTGTAGACTGATAAGACATCTCTCCATCTACATGTTCTTGATAGCCTCATGGTTAAACTTGCGTTACTCCATCATTCTTCAGATGGTCAGAGATTTACGTTGTGCTCTGCCTATCCCCTCGCTGTATTCAGGCCTAAAATCGGAATTGCCCGGTAAAAATTTCCAACATTGCTCTTCTTTCCACTTCATGACCTCTTTTTCAAGTTCCCAGCTATCTCCCCGGTTTTCCATCACTTAAAAAAGGTCACCGCTGTTGCTTCTTTTCCTCTCTCAGCAGTCTGGAGTACACGCTGTCCTTGCCTGATATATGAAAGCATTTTCTTGGAATTACCTTCTTTTTAATCGCTAGCTGGCTTTGCATTCCGTCATGTACTCTAGATGCCTACACAGCGAGACGTGACTGCTTCTTGCTGGCAGCAGGGGAAGCCAAGGTCCACGCGGGCAGGAGCAGTGGGTGGCTTGAATCACTCTTGACATGAAACACCCCAGCAAGTCACCGTGGGCAGGTTTGGCACCTCCACGGCCATGATCTCCATCGGATCCTGATGTTACCAAGCCGCTGCCTCTGTTGGCTGGAGATCAGAAACTCAGCTTGGAGCAACCCTGGGGACGTGCTTTTTGTGGTCATCTCCTCCAGTATCACCCAGGTGATATCAGGTAGCGCATGTATACACCTTCTAGCCCTTATCTTCCAGAGGTAGACCTGTCTGTTTAGTACTTCTTGGACCAGCATTTGGCAAGCCCTTCGCTCCACTTTAACTGTTCCATGACACCAATCCCCCAGCTCAGCATTTTACTGCTGCTCTGCCCGCTATTCCCATGCAAACCTGGCTTGATTCACGCTTTCTTCTTTGCTTGCTTCACCCTTTTCCATTTCCAGAACAAGTTATTTTTATCCTCTGAGCTGTGTGTTCCCGTGGGGAGCCATGTCTGCTGCTGCTGTCTTGCCGGAGGATGCAGGGCTGTTCTGCTTCCCCTGGGCTCATTTTTAGGGCTCTGTGGCTGGCATGGGTGGTAGGTGCTCCCCAGACACCCAGGGCAAACAGGGAGTCAGGAAACACAAGCAAATCTACAGCTTTGGAGTATGTGCAGGGACATATTTGATGAGGTTATGGCACAGCCTCGAGCTTCTTCCAGTTTCCATGGAGCCAGATTCCCCATCTATGATAAAGATGACTAGATTCATGGCAAAGGGCAGAAAAGAGGGTCTCAGGGAAGAAAAGAGAGAGAAGAGAACTGGACGGTTCCCATGGGCTCAGAGACTCACCTTGCAGAAGGGCACTTGCAGCCTTAGACCACAGTGAGATAATTCCCAGCAACAAAGCGCCCGCACAGAGGCTCTTACTCTGGGGCTTAAGAAAAGCAAACTCCTCCTCTCCCTGCAGTGACCAAGGACATTGAATTTCCTGCAGCTAGGTCTGGACAAACACAAATATTACAAACAGGTAATGTGGGATGACCTGTCCTTCTGGAACTGCGAGCAGCGCAGGGGAAAGGGACCTGGGGGTCCTGGGGACAGCAGGGTGACCATGAGCCAGCACTGGGCCCTTGTGGCCAGGAAGGCCAATGGTACCTGGGGTGGGTTAGAAGGGGGTGGTCAGTAGGTCAGAGAGGTTCTCCTGCCCCTCTGCTCTGCCCTGGGGAGACCACACCTGGAATATTGTGTCCAGTTGTGGCCCCTCAGTTCCAGAAGGACAGGGAACTGCTGGAGAGAGTCCAGCGCAGGGCAACAAAGATGCTGAAGGGAGTGGAACATCTCCCGTGTGAGGAAAGGCTGAGGGAGCTGGGGCTCTGGAGCTGGAGAAGAGGAGACTGAGGGGTGACCTCATTCATCTTTACAGATATAGAAAGGGTGAGTGTCAGGAGGATGGAGCCAGGCTCTTCTCGGTGACAACCAATGGTAGGACAAGGGGTAATGGGTTCAAACTGGAACACACAAGGTTCCACTGAAATTGAGAAGAAACTTCTTCTCAGTGAGGGTGGCAGAGCCTGGCCCAGGCTGCCCAGGGAGGTTGTGGAGTCTCCTTCTCTGCAGACATTCAAACCCGCCTGGACACCTTCCTGTGGAACCTCAGCTGGGTGTTCCTGCTTCATGGGGGGATTGCACTGGATGAGCTTTCCAGGGCCCTTCCAACCCCTGACATTCTGGGATTCTGTGATTGTGTGATGTTGGGCTGATACTCTCTAGACCAGGCTTTTCCAGGTGCCAGTGTTGAAGGACGTGGTAACTTGGGTCATTCTCATCTGGCTTTGGGTAGGATACCCTCCTCCTCTGACACATCTGGAACAGGACTCCTCATTCTCATCACGTGGGCAGGCCCTTGAGCCCCACAGCCACTCCACAGATGGAAGCAGGTTGAGAAACCATCACGGATGGCACTCACACAGCCCACAAACCTCTGAGCTCTGTCTGCCAGGCCCACACAGATGACTGGCTGGAAGCATGAGTCCATCCCAAGCCTTCAGCAGTCACAGGACCATCGTCTCCCTCCTCTTCCCAGGAAGCAGATTGCAAAACCACGTAACCGCAGAGATTAGCAGCATCTGAATGGGCTCAGGCACCATGCCCATCTGTGGCTCCTGGGAAATTGCTTCCTACGGGCTGGGAGAAGCTGAGGTTGGGGAGAAACAAAGCCTCCTGCTGGGTACATGGCTCTCCTGTCTCCCCAGAAAATGGAAACGCTGTCCTGCAACGGACTGAAAACCTCTGGATCTATAGGAAAAAAACCAAACCCTGTCCCATGTGTCATCCCAACCCTCCCAAAACAGCCTTTTGGGGGTGTTCAGCCTTCAGGGCTGGGCTCTAGACAGTATAGAGGAGGCTATTTGGGTGGATTTGCTGCTGAGGCAGCCTCTGGAGAAAAAAAAGCAACTTGAGATCCCCTGAATGACTTGCACTGAGAGACAATGCTTATTCCTTCATGTAATATTATTTCTCTCTTTGGTGGAAGGAAAAATCATCCCTGCTCACGGGAGCAGTGTGTTTCCCCTGTTTTCCACTTGAGACTGAGTGCTGAAGAGGGTGTTAAGTGGAGCATCTACCCATGGCCTGGAGGGTGATCGTGATGCACAGGTATATCCTTCCCCAAGCCCTCCCCTTCCCAGAACTGCTGCCAGTATTTCAACCTACTTTGTACAAAACCAGGAACAGATACAACAGGAAGCGATTCTCTAGAATAAAGAAGCTTTTCTGAGGCTTGAGAGACTGGGCACAACCTCTCCCCAGGGTGTTCTGGGATGGGGATGGTGGGTTTGGCACGTGACTGTCGCTTTCCCCTACACTGCTCTCCAACAGGTCGTTCCCCAACTTACACTGGAACCTGGGGTTGTTCTTGCCCAGATTCAAGACTCTACACTTGCCCTTGTTCTATTTCATTAAGTTTTTCCCGCCCCACTCTCCAGCCTGTCCAGGTCTCTGATGGCAGCACAGCTTCCAGTGTCAGCCACTCCTCCCAGCTTGGTGTCATCAGCAAACTTGCTGACAGTCACTCTATTCCCTCATCCAAATCATTGATGAATATATTGAATAATACCGGCCCCAGTACTGACCCCTGAGGCCCTGCACTAGATCCAGGCCTCAAGTGGACTCTGCCCCATTGACCACGACTCTCTGGCTTCTCTCCTTCAGCCAGTTTGCAGTTCTGTGGGCAGAAGCTGCTGAGATGTCTGCGGCTGGGGAAAAGAAACGGGAGTTGGCATCATCTCCACGTGGCCTGTGGCTGGACACTCAACAGGAAACAGGGAGAGCCCAGCAACCTCCCTGGAAAAGTCATCTTTTGCACAGACCAAAGCATGAGGCTGTCTCCAGGATGAGAAAATAAATAGAGAGCGTGAGAAACATCAGCTCGTTTAGGAAAGAGGCAGAGGGAGAATGTGCTCCTCTGGATCGGATGGAAAGTGAAGGAGCCAGGCTCGCAGATCACAGCGGCACTACCAGGAGGGCACTGGGACAGCACTGGTGTATTAATAATTTCCATATGCAACAAGAAGAGGTTAAAAACATTTGTTTGCAAATCCAGAGCATAATTACTACTGAGTCATGGAAAGCGTTGTTCCAGCTACTGTAAAAACAAGCCAGCGCTGAAGGCTCTGCTGGTCATTTGAAAGCGTTGAGAGCTCCAGCCCAAGATTCCTTCCTTAATTGCAGCACTCTCGGCCACTCACTCTAAATTAAGCAGACAGGAGGACAAGAGAGCTAATGCACTGCTCTGAAAGGCAAACTAATAACCAAAGTGTCTCTCAGATGTTTAACTTCAAGGAGCCACGATTGAAATCCCATCAATTACGATCAGCGGACACGAGAAGAGCTTGAAGTTCATCCATAACGTAATTTGCAGAATAATAAAAATTAAAGATGTGGAATCTCTTTTAGGTTGAGTCCACTCCAGTCCTCAGGGTTAGATGGGTCTCTGCATCGTGCTTCCCGCTGTGCTGCATGCAAGCAATAAACACAGTGCAAGGAAAGTTTCCCTGGTGCACTTTTGTGACGCAGAGGATGCTGCTATTGAATATTCACGCCACGGTTACAGACGTAAGCACTTTCTGTGCAGTCCCAGGCATGTTCCCTGCTTTTGTCTTTATTGGCAGTTTTCTCTTTCCAGAAGCCACCCTGTTATTCTCACAGCTCTTCTCCTGGATAGAAAACAGCACTCCACTGTCCCTGGCATCCTCTTCCTCCAAACACTTCGCACAAGTCCCCTGCCCTCAGCAGAGTAGTCAATGGGAACAATGAACTTCGGGGAGACCGTGACATTCCTGATTGAAAAACAAGATTGAGTCCTTCACTTCCCACTGTGCTGCTGACAGCACTACTACTTAGCACTCCTACCCTATGACGCATTACCCAAACATTAGCTAATTATCCTGCCTGACTCCTTAGAAAGTAGGTAATTAAGTATTTAGCTCCATTCTCCAGATGGGGAAACCTGGGTACAAAAAGAGGTTAATAGGGGAAAGGCCAATCCTACTGTGTAAGGTAAAGAGCATCCCTGCTGTTCAACGGAGCAACGTTGAGCATGGGGCTTGTCTTACCCATCTCAGCTCTCTGTACTAAAGCTGAGCTTCCTCTAGACTGGGCATAAAAGACCAGCACCTTGGGAGAGTGATTAAGACTCACCCAAGACATGTCCCATTGAGGTGGGCTCAATCATCCTCTAGGAAGAGCACTCAAGAAATCCACCTTCTCCATATCACCAAGGGGAAGGTGGGGATGCCCCAAGCAGACAGTGAGTCGTCTCCAAACTGCAGACCACAACGCTGCCAGGATCAATGTTCAAGAGCTTCTGGATCCTGGGAAATGTTTTGCTAGCGTCAGTTAAGTCAACTTTGATGTGCATCTCGGAGCACCGTGACAGAAAGCAGGCTGTGAGCTCCATCCTTCCTACCATCAATTTGGTGACCTGTGCTTCATCACAACCGTGAATTTGGGCTCTCTTGGGCGGAAGCAAATGCTGAAATAAACTATTTATAATGCAGAGAGAAACTGTTTAGCAGAAAGGTCTTTAAAATAAAGCAACAGAAGGAATCCAAACCTAATAACAAGAGCTCTACGCATTGTGACTAAGTACCCCATAAAATGTGTAATTATGGCACTATAGCAACTATTGAATTCCAAGGCACGCATCTGAAACACAGGACCGAGCATCCTCTTTGGGTGATTCAGAGAAATAATGACAACATCCAAGCACTCCACGTAAAAAAGGGAGAAGCGCTGAACTGCACCACGAGCAGCGTGCGCTTGGTGTGCAAGCGCATCCTGGTGGGAGCAGCCCTGCCTGGGATGGAGGCACCTGCCTGGTGGGGAAGAGATGAGCAAGTATTTTTAGCCTCCAGCACAGCTGCGAGCATCTCGGCTGCTTCCTACGAGCGCTCACCGAATCGTGGCGTGGAGCTGAATGCAGGGACGCGTCACAGTGGTGGGCACGGAGAGGGTGGCATGGGGTTGACATCGGAAAAGAACGTTTGGCCCAAGCACCGAGGGTGCGAACGCGATTTGTGCTGCGGTTCCCATCTCACCAGCTTGTCCTGCCCTCGGGTGCCCCGTTTCAGTTCAGAGAGGGCTGGGCACGCAAGGGTACCAAGGAGATCTTCTTTCCTCAGCGTGGCTCAGGGCCACTTGCATCCCTTAAAAGGCATTTTCTGACTCGGATACACTCTCCCCCGTTGTCTGGGGCATCTTGTTTTGCAGCTGGAGGCTGGTGAATGAAGCTGAGTTGCTGACCTTGATTTGAAAAAAATGCACGCTTGTGCTTTGTGAAACAAGCTTTTTAAAGTTGGCTTTTATGCAAAGAATTATGCCAATGTGCATATGGAGGCGCTGGTATTTCAGGCCCCTTTCAGTCTTCTGGATTGCCAGTGAGCTCTTTCACTGATTTAAGCCTTTAACCAAAAGGACAGATGCTGCAAGAGGTGGTGATGAGGGCTCAAGCAGGTATTGAAATGCTTGGCCTAGGAGCAGATGCTTGGATCAGGGCCTAGATCAGAAGAGGTATTTTATTACGTTGAAGGAGATATTGCTCCACTAGATTTAAGGAGGCACAGATGATCCCTCTCCCTAAATGGGGAAAAACATAAAACAACCTGTCTTTGAGGGTAGCTCTTTTTGGTGTGGATATGCACTGTGGTCCCGCAGAAAATGGATTTCAATCAGCTTTGCTGCTTTTTTTCCCCATTGTGTCATCAAAATGAGAGAGGATGATGAGTGAGGCCAGTTTGGGGAGTTTTTTGGAATTGCCCCCAGTCTTGCCCCAGCCTTGCCCATTGGTTAATTTGCTTTGAAGACGCTACGGGAGGCAGCACATGGCTGGGGAAGATGCTCTCCAGCCCAGGTCCAACACAGGCAGGCAGGTTTATTCCCTTTGCATGATGTACTGAGTTCAAACGAAGCCCTGGCTTTGCAGAGGGAGCTCGGTTAGGCGAGGATCGCCAAAATCTGGTACGACAATACCCCGTCAGGCCAGCACTTCGCTTCCGCTCAGAAAACAATAGGAGTTTACACAACTGCAGCCCACTTGAGGTTTTTCATGGTTAAAAACGAGACCCCAAATGTTACAGCTCTGCCTAATGTCCTTGGCTCTGTCCTGCTTTGGAAGGAAACACTATGTGGCCTGCGCTGCCAACGCTATTTCCTCTCGCTTGTCTTTAAAGGTCTCTTTTTCCAACAGCTGATCGGCTCTGCAGCTCCGGGGAGTACGTGAGATCCGGCTGGCCCACGATCGAGCTGGTATGGCCGTGTGCCATGTTGTTGTTTGTATTGCTTTCATTTTTCTGGCGTTACTTGGCTCTTCCATGCAACTTGTTTTCATCCCGAACTATGCGCTCATTACATATCCAAACACCCACGCAGGTTTTTGCATGAGGAAACTCGAAACACACGCGCGGTAGAGGAGCAAGTTTGGGACGGGGAGAGGGGGTGGGAAATGAGATATTTGTCTCAAGGCAGACACAAACAATTGTCAAATCCCTGAGCTGCCCGTGGTTGGATTTCAAGCTTAGCGACGACAAGCATGTGAACACCATGCGCGCGTCCCTCTGGCAAAGAGAGGTGGGGGACATCTCTTGTGGTCACCCTGGCCTCTCCCAGCAATCCCAGCTACTGTCCCAGGCACCCGTCCAGGGACCTCCTGGTGCTCTGGCAGGCTGTGCCCTGAATGCCAAAGGGACCCATTTTTGCTGCTAGGAAAGCTCTCGCTTCCCGTCCACGGCCCCATCCTCGCCAAGCATGGGCAGCACGGAGCTACCCGGCCAGCTCAGGTCCGGCAGCACCGAGTAATGCTGGAGGGTTTCGGCAAGGTCCCAAGTAAGGAGGTCAGAAATAGAATCATAGAATAATAGAATAGTTTGGGTTGGAAAGGACCATCAAAGCTTATCCAGTGCCACCCCTGCCATGAGCAGGGACATCTTCACCAGCTCAGGTTGCTCAGAGCCCCGTCCAGCCTGGCCTGGGATGTCTCCAGGGATGGGGCATCCACCACCTCTCTGGGCATCCTGGGCCAGGCTCTCACCACCCTCATCAAACCTCACACCCCTAAGTCAAACCACCCTAAGGAGAGAGGGCAACAGCACAGTCAGCTTTGCACAGTGTTTGTTTCATAAGTGACCTCTTTGGGGTTTTTCCCTAAAATAGCAGGTTTGAGTCGCTACCAGAGGCAGCACGGGCAGTGCTGGTGCTGTTGGATTACCCGGATCCAGCATTGCATTAGTGCAGCAAACCCATCGTGGCCCTGGACTAGCAGAATGGGGTTCAGATGCTCATGTTTTGTGAGTCTCTCCCGTTTTTATGACCCCACCGCCGCTGCAGTTGAGCTCTGGCAGCCGCCCTGATGGAGATGCAGAGAGCTCAGCTGGAGGCTCCAGGCTGTCCAGATCTGCACCGTGCTGCTCCCCTGCACATCGCGCTCCTCCCCATTGCACTCAGGCCACTCAGAGCATGGAAAAACCCTCTCCCAGTGACCGCCAGTAACTGCAGAGCACTGGGCAGGCTGAGCCCGAGAAACCAGAGGACTTGGTTTGCAGCTCGGGGTTGCTTTGCTTTCTCGCAGCCTTCCCTGCTGTGTGTGCTGCGGATGAATAAAGATTTTCCAGGCCTGTCAGTACTGCGTATTTCACCAGCATTCACTTCGTTTTA
This sequence comes from Patagioenas fasciata, assembly GCF_037038585.1. NCBI lineage: Eukaryota > Metazoa > Chordata > Aves > Columbiformes > Columbidae > Patagioenas > Patagioenas fasciata. Next base: position 211,731,246 of record NC_092520.1, read on the forward strand.
AGTCCAAAAATGTGCTAAAAATAAGCTGTCTTGGCATCCAGGTCTGGATTTAAGTGGTAACAGGATACCGGGCAGAGAAACTCCTGGGGTGGCTCGCACTGTGCAGTGGTGAGCAGGGGGGTGCTGGCTCTCCCTCCTCCTCCTCTCCCTTCCGGCTGCTACGGGGCTATCGCCCACTGTTCACTTGCAAGCCCCTAAATTTCATATTCAAATATCACAGGTTTTACATGGCATCGCTCCTCTTGAGCGCGTTATTAGTGAGGCTCCAAATGCCGAGGTAGCGCCCTTTCCTTTGTGGTCGTGAGTCTTATTATTAGTGAGATCCATAGGGAACTATTTCTTTTAATAATCCTGCGGGAATTTTGGGAGGGGGATGCCCGCAGGCGGAAGTTTGGATAAGTAAAGTACAAAAAGCCACGGGAAGGCCACAAACTTAAAACAGCTTCTTTAGCAGAGGGAGTTGTGGATGTTTGTGCCTCGTGCACGGACTTTGTTGTGCTGTTGCAGAGCCTCATGGCTTTGATACCACTGAATACACCGTGAACCCCCCTCCTGGGAAGGAGTTTTGAGATTGAATGCTTGCTGCCCCCCTTGCTTTGTAATACCCAGTTGATGTTCAGTCTTCAAGGCTGCTGAACCAGTTTTTCATCCGCGGGCAGATTTTGCTGCCGCATTCTCACTTGCTTTCCCAAAATAAAGGGAAAAAAAACCTCCTTGTGCTAATTTAATCTAGCCAGACATCTTGCTCTCCTGCCTGATAATATCTCTCCAATCTGTCATTTCCAATAGACAGCTGTTTATTTGTTCGGCTTTGTTCTTTTTGCCCTGCTCTTGAAATACCTCCTCTGCTTTCTCGAGCAGCCCAGAGCTGCCCCAGGGATGTCCCCCTTGCTTTGGTGGGGGCTCTGGGTGAAAAACATCTCCCTTCTCCAGGGAAAACCCTACAACAACCTCAGACAGAGAAAGATGTCAAAGGATACCCAACTTACATGCAGTTCTGTAGGTAGTTTGGGTTTCGGAGCCAACCTCTGGCAGACAGCCAGGCAATGGGTCAAAATACTGAGAAACAACCTGGTACAAGAATGGAGATCCCGACAGGAGCTTCTCTCCAAACCGTAGACTCGGAGAGGTACCGGTGCTGTCGGTGAGTTATTCAGCAGCATCAGCTCCAAAGGACAAAATTATCAAATACATGTTATTTCCTAAAATCCACAGTAAAAGAAAAAAAAAAAAAGTTATTAAATACAACAGTGCACAAGATGTGGGAAACCACTCGGGTTCCTTTCCACAGCCCAGACCTCCAGGTTGCATCTCCATGAAGCATGTAGGTGATCAGCTGTATGGACTGAAAAAATGACCCAAGAAGAACAAATTACCACCTAGCAAGCAATTTGCAATTGCTTTCAAATGAGTCTGTTGATCAAATGCTAAATCTAGGCACTACTGGATCATCTGCGTTTTCATTTTAATTGTTATTTATTTTTATGTATCTATTTACTGTTATTTATGGTGAATTTAATCACTTTAACTCCTTCTTGGGGAAACAAAACAAAAACACTGAGCGTTTACAAATTGGCAGAAGTGTCAAAACAAGTTTATTGGGAAGTGTAAGAACACACAGTCAGATATTCGGCGGATAAAATGGAGAGAGGGATGATTCTATGCAACCCACCCCAGGGACCGGTGCAGGAGCTGATGCGGGATCAGATCCCACTGGGTTATCCCAGATCTCTTTCCTGAGCACCCACCTGCGACTGCCATGGGGCTGGGAAAGGAGATGCCCATTTCGGTCACCAACACCCTACTCCAGCCCTATGGGTCATCCCCTCGACCCCCACAGTAGCTCTGTAGGGCATCCCCCGAGCCCCACAGCCCCACCTTTGCACCTTGGATCTGTGTTCAGTTTTGGGCCCCTTGTGACAAGAAAGCCCTTGAGGTGCTGGAGCGAGTTGAGAGAAGGGAACGGAGCTGGTGAGGGGCTGGAGCACAAGTGTGATGGGAGCGGCTGAGGGAGCTGGAGGGTTCAGCTGGAGAACAGGAGCTGAGGGGAGACCTTCTGATCTCTGAACTGCCTGAAAGGAGCTTGGAGCCAGGAGCATCAGGCTCTTCTCCTGAATAACAAGCAATAGGATGAGAGGAAATGGCCTCAAGTTGTGCCAGGGGAGGTTTGGATTGGATATTAGGAACAATTTCTTCCCAGAAAGGGCTGTCGGGCATTGGAACAGGCTGCCCAGGGCAGTGGTGGAGTCACCATCCCTGGACGTGCTTAAAAGACGTGAAGATGAAGTTCTTAGGACATGGTTTAGTGGTAGGCTTGGCCGTGTTAGTTTAACAGTTGGACTCAGTGATCTTAAGGTCTTTTCCAACCTAAGTAATTCCATAGTTCTATGAAAATCTCTTATTGCCTTCATCGAGAGACTCAGTGTTCACAAAAGCATTGCCCAAAAGGTACCAGACACCTGCCAGCAGCTCCATATTGGTGCTGCTCTGAATGTTCACGGTGGGAACCATCTCCATCCCCCAAGTGCCTCACAGAGTCCTCTTTGGCCGTGCCAGGACACCGGCTACCACACCTGGATCACTGCAGCTTGGATGGTAGCCAAGGTTGAGCTGGGTGCTCAACAAGTGGCCAAGACCTATCTGCTGGCTGCTTCTAGAGGAGACCCAGCTCCTGGCTGTTCCTTCATCCCTGACCCATAACTACACATCCATCTATGCTAATGAATTCCCAGCTTTATTGTGTGGCTGTTTTTGAGCTGTCTCAGCCCTCAAGTGAGTCGTCGAGATGGGTTGGAATAACACTGTGAAGGACACTGCCAACACAGTCAATTAATAATTAATCACTACAGAGAGAACAAGCGACAGGATGAGAGGAAACAGACTCATGTTGCACCGGAGGAGGTTTAGAATGGATATTAGGAACAATTTCTTCCCAGAAAAGGTTGTCAGGCATTGGAACAGGCTGCCCAGAGCAGTGGTGGAGTCACCATCACTGCAGGGGTTTAAAAGACACGTAGATGAGGTTCTTAGGGACATGGTTCAGTGTTGGGGTAACGGTTGGACTCGATGCTCTTGAGAATTTTTTCCAACCAAAACGCCCCCCGACCCTGCGATTTTAACCCCCCAGGCCCCGCCGCCCCCACCCGCGCGGCCCCTTTAAGAGCGCCGGCCCCGCCCCGCGCGGTCGCCGTTGGGGCTGCTGACAACAAGATGGCGGCGGCGGGGCCGGCGGGCCCCGAGAGCCGGGTCCTGGGCTACACCCTGCACCGCTGGAGCAGCTTCTCCTCCACATACCTGCCTGAGTGAGTCCCGGCCTCGGCCCCCATCTCGTCCTTGGGCCGTTCCGCGCCGCGGCGGGCTGCTGGGCCTGCGCCGGGCCCTTTGCCGCGGCCTGCGTGGGGAGGCCGCGGTGGCGGCGGCTCCGGGGGAGCGCGGGCCCGGGAGCCCCATTGAGAAGGGACCGGGGCGGCCCGGGCTGGTTTGAGCTTCTGGCCTGTGGGATCTGGTGAGGGCAAGCCCGGAGGTGGGGAGCTGTGTGTGGGGGAGGGGCTGGTCAGCAGGGTTTAGGGGCGTTATGTGGAGAGGTCAGCGGTATTTGGGGCTCTGTGCGGGAGTGGGTGTGTACGGCAGGGTTTGGCGGAATGTATGTGAGGGAGGACCTGTGCAGTAGGTTTTAGAGGGGCTGTGTCGGGGGGAGAAGGTTTAAGTTCTTTTCAGTTTAAGAAAAACAAGGAATTACTGGAGGAGTGCAGCGGTGGGACACAAAGATGCTGAGGGGTCTGGAGCATCTTTGTGATGAGGAGAGACTGAGAGAGCTGGGGCTGTTCAGCTGGAGAAGAGAAGCTGAGAGGGATCTCATCAATGGTTATAAATATCTCAGGGTGGGTGTCAGGGGATGGACCAGACTCTGTTCAGTGGTGCCCAAGGACAGGATGAGGGGCAATGGGCACAGACTGAAGCACAGGAGGGTCCATCTAAACATGAAGAGAAACTTCTTCAGTTTGAGGTGCCAGAGCCTGGCCCAGGCTGCCCAGAGAGGTTGTGGAGTCTCCTTCTCTGGAGACATTCAAACCCACCTGGACACCTTCCTGTGTGATCTGCTCTGGTGACCCTGCGTTAGCAGGTGGGTTGGACTGGATGATCTTCAGAGGTCCCTTCCAACCACAACCATCCTGTGTTTCTGTGAGGTGCTTATGAGGGTTTGGAGGGGCTGTGTGTGTGGGGAGTAAGCAGTTAGCAGAGTTTTGGGGGGCTGTGTGTGATGGAGGGTCTGTACAGCAGGGTTTTGGGGGGCTGTGTGTGTGGGAACGACTGTTCAGCAGAATTTAGGGATCTCTGTGGTCAGTGTGTCTGAGAGAGTGTTTGGGGAGGGGATTTAGCACCAGCATTTGGGGGTGTGTGTTTGGGAGAGTGGTTGGTTAACAGATTTGGGAGGGTGCAAAGTCTGGGCTGCAGATTTTGGGGGTGGTAGGTGAGGGTGGCCTGGTCAGCAGACTGAGGGTTGGTGAGGTTTAGCACCGGGCTTGAGAGAGCAGGACGGTGTATGTGGGGGGGTGTGATGCTGAGGTGGGGATAGACATAAGGAGAAGAAGTTGGACTCAGAATTGGGGGAAAAATGGGCACTGTGTGGGGGAAGGGCTGATCACCAGGTTAAATGGGGATAAGGGTAAGTAAACCTTTCCTCCCACCCCTCCACCCCCCCCAGCAGTTTTTGGGTATGCCAGGTGTCTGTGGACAGTGTGGTTTTTTGGCAGCCAGGCTTCCTTTCCTGCCCCTGACCTCTGATGTGCTGGAGGATCGCTGGGCTACCCTCACCTGGCCTGTGTGGTTTTGGGGGCATGTGGTCATTTGCTGCCCTCCTGTCCTACTTTTTAACTAAGAAAACCTAACTTTTTAACTAAAAAAAGTTTTGATGTGGTTAAAGGAGACTGGAGTTGTATTTTACAGTCATTGGTTTGTGCTGCTGTACTAATGTGAACCCATTCTGAATGAGAGACTTGGCCGTGTGGCAGTCTCACTATGGCCTCTGAAATTCCTTTAGTTGCTGAAAGTAAGATTTGAATTGATTATAAGATGATGTAGAGGTGCTAGTTGTGATACACCTTTTTGATAAGTTCATGTCAGTGTTGAAGGCTGGGAGGAACAGTAGGATTTACACTTCTTGGACACTTTAGTTCTTGCAGGCTGTATGGTCTTGTCTGATCATTGATTGGGCTGAATGTAATAACTTTTGATTGAAATACCTTTAAGTCACCCACTACCAACAAGTGACAGGGTTGCCTCATTTGTTAATAATTAAGGTAGTGAATTATTTCTCTTTCCAAAATGAAGTAAACCTTTAAAAAGGAAGTTTTTCTGACTAAACTCCTAGTTGTTGTATCTTTCTGTGTATTTGCTTTGTTAGATATTAAAAAGAACTGGGTTCTTGTCGAATTTGAGAATCTTTGGTGATAATTAAGTAATCTCTTTACCTTTATTGTTAAAAAGACTTTAAGTTGTTTCCTTCAGGATCATACTTGTAGTTATTTATTCCAGCTTTTCTGACTTTCAATGTTATATTTAAGTGTTGGTCCCCGAATTGAAGGATGATGGTCCATTATTGATCTCACTGATGCAATACAAAGAGATAATACCATCTTTCTCCCTGATATTTCTTTCCAAGGCTCCTTTTAGTCTTTTTTTGCTACAGACTTGTGTGAGGAATTAATATTCACATGGTATCTGCAGTGCTGCCCAAAGTCCTTAATGTCATTGTCTTCTGTGATACAATTCCCTGTCCTGTAGTAGGGCTGGTGTTTTACAAATCCTTGACCTTGCATTTGACTGTTTTTTATATGTACTTATCATCAGTAAAAACAATTTTAAAGGGTTCCTAAGCAGTGTTGGATAATCCCAGTGGTGGATCTATTCTCTAGCATGCTGATCTTGGTGTAAGGGATGCCTGTCCTAACGCTTGTGTGTTGTCTTCTGTGGAAGTTTTGGTTTTTACTTGCTATCTGCTAACTTTTGATTCCCATGTTCTGGGAGAGAGCTTAAATGTGATCTGAAATGGAAAGCAGTGGCTTTGACCTGCAATTTGAGATTAGATTCTTGAAAGGAGAAAATGTATAAAGAAACATATGGGAGGGTAGGTTTTTGGGGAGGGAGTAAAGATGGAGAACTTTAAAATGGCTGGGACAGGGAAATACTGTGGGATGAACACACTGAGCTAGAAGTCTTAGTATTTAATATGTGGAACAGAATGGTGCTTTTTTGGAATTATGTTGGGCATTCTGCTTTTACCATAGTTCAAACAAGTCTTTTAGTGTATGTAGGAAGAAACCCCTTTAACCTTGAAGTACAAGAGGGACTCTGCCGTAATGTATGTCAGAGTACACCACTTGATTTAATAATGTTTCTAGTTACTGGGAGCTGTGGTATTGCAATCAAAGTGCTTGTGGAAGAGGAATAGAGTTTATCATCTACGTTCTTTGTCAGCTGCTTGTGATTTAAACACACTTCTTAAGTAGATGTATGGTTTTAAATGTAAAACAAAACTATGAAATAAAACTGTTACTGCTGTCTAGGGAAGAAATTAGATGTCTAGTAACTTATATCCCATCTGTTTATGTGATGCTGAACTGACAGTGAAACTTTTCAGAGCACTGAAATCACCTGATAACTGCTGGTTTTAATTAAAAAAAACCAAACCCAACAACAAAAAACCCCAACAAAAGCCACAACAAAAAACAACTTGAAAAACATGAGTTTTCTTTCAGTGGCAGAAGTTTCTTGTGTTTGGTGGTGCTGCTAGGGCATTAGTTAGTGCTGGATCTAATTTCTGGCTGTTTTGCCAGTGCTACAGCTACCTGCATGTTTGCAAAGCCTTTTCCAAATGTTAAATGAAGTTTGTCCTTCTTGGGTCTGCCAAAGAATAGTTCTACTGTTTTTCAAACTGCTGGAGTTGTCCTGTTGGATTGTAGCTACCAGCAGGAAGACTGACTTGGATATTTACTTTGAAAACTCTGTGGGTAGAAGTGAAAGAGCTGGTTTAGTAATATGTCTAGTTCAGGCTGTGTTATAGGGGAGGTTGTGCCTTTGGGAAGAAAATTGATCCAAGAGGAAATTTGTTCTTGAAACATCTGGTGTTTCCAGAGACACTCTGTGTGTGCAGAGGCAAGAGTGTGTTGAGAGGCTTCAACTTGTCCAACTTGGAAAATGTTCAGCCCAGCACGTCGCCTGAGCCTCCTCCATCCGATCCCTTCGTGCCTGTCCGCGGTTCTTCCCCGAAGGAACGGAGCCACGTGGGAGGCTGCTCCCTGATGTCTCGTAAGGGACCGGCTGGGGGGTTTCCCCACCACCAGCAGTCACTTCACATGAGCTGCACAAACAGATGCTGGTGGTTTTTTGACATGTGCAGAGAGAGAGAGACCTGGACTTTATTCCCCTCTCTCCTCTGGCCTTCTGCAGAAAGGGATGAGCTCAATCACTTCTTTTTTTGGATGAGGAGGGTATAAACAATTTATAGAAGGTAACGTAACCCTAGTTCAAACTTTTTATGAGGAAGATATCTGAAAGCTGCTGCTCTGTGTTCTGAGAGAAGCACTTCATATCCTGATTTTTTTTTTTATAGCCATTTTTGTACCTGCCCCAGTTTAAACTGCCTACTTAGGTGAATAAGAGGTGTAGTATTGTGCATATTTTTCTATTGCCAGATACTAAATTACTGTGTCCTTAGGACCATGGTTTCTGTTGTTTGTATCAGACTTGTGACTGATGATATTTTGTAGCTGACCAGTGCCCTCAGGTCCTTCTGCAGCTGTTTTTTACAGCTGAAATCCCACTTTAGAGATTTCCGAGAGTGTTTGGTTGTATTACATTAGTCATGTACCTTTGCTAGGAAGCTTCATCCCATTTCTAGTGCTCAGATCTTCAAAGTTGTTCAGGTTTTTGTGTAGGATATCTCTGTAGAGGAAGATCAGTGAGTTTCCTAGGTTTGACTTTAGGATTTTTATTGATATTTTGCTCACTTATTTCTTGTGCTGAGGTCATTAAGAATATAAAATAAGTTTTGTTACTTAGCTGATAATTAAATGCCATTGGCAACCTCCTCCTCATTGGTAGTCACTTTTTTAATTGAAACCCATTTTAATCTGTTTCACTGTGGATTTCAGTTACTCTGGTAATTCCAGTCTTTTCCAGTTTTACACCTTTTGTGGTACTGCATGGAACGTTGGAGGCTGGATGACTGTTGTCTCTGTCGTAAAAGCGTAGTGGAACAGAGAAGGATCCAGCTGATATGTTACAATACACTTAAAATAATTGTGTGTTTGTATTGGTTTTCTGTATTTCCATCAAACCAGGAGTAGTAAACTAAGTGAAAGATTCTTTGATAGTAAAGTGTGAGTGTCTTGTAGACTTGTAAAGCGACAATGCACACTTTTTTGCTTTTTAGTTAGGAGGATGAGACAGTAAGTTCCTGCCCAGTCTAACCAAACATCTCCTGCTGTGTTTACTCTGAAACAGATGTCTTGTCCTGTGTTTTCAAATCTTACTAATGCTTTGCAATACCTTAGAAGGTAATGAGAATGTGTGTAACAAACTTTTTGGAGTAAAGCCTATAGGGATTTAAAAAAAATAGAAAAAAAATCCGGAGAATAACCTTAATTCCAACTACCCTGTTCTGAGATTTCTGTACCAGGAAAAAACATGTATTTGTGGCTAGTGAAATGTGATTCTCAGTTTCTCCTCCTGCGATGCAAAACTGATGGTTCAGATCTGTACCTTATAGTTCATAAACCCTGTTGCAGATGTATCCATGTCTTGTAGAATCTCATGTTCAATCTGAAATAGTCATGACTAATGAAAAGGTTTGGTTTTTCTGTTCTGTTTTCTGATACTGAGCTCTGTTTCCTTCAGCAGTTTAGAGCTATCTGAACCAGACTAAACCAGTGGACTAGCAGAGAGTGATTCAGAGTTTCTCTGTTGGGATGAGCTGTGCTCATCGTCCGTACGCTGGAATTCTTTAAGATACTGCTTATGCCTCATGTTTTCTTAAATAGCTTCACTTACATAGCAGCGATCATTTCCATTCTAGTTGTAGAACTGCAGCTTTGGGGTTTTTTTGTGCATATAAGCATGATTTTTTTTTTTTCAACTTAATGTCATCATTTATAGCTTTACGTGAGTATCTAAATGTAGTCATTCACTTACCTTGTTCTAATCCATTTACCTTTAGATATAGGAAGATGAACGGGCACACCTGCTGGCTGTAATTACTTGCTCCTGATGTCTTTGCAGTGCTGATCAATACTTTTAATGTTTACTAAAATGAGCTGGGAATGCAAACACTGGCTAACGAAGCGAGCTGAGCGACTCCGTTCCCCTCAGATGAACCCTCTACACAGAAATGTTCTCAGTTCTGCCTCTTGTCTTTTTCAGCGTCCCGTGGAAAATCTTTTTTTTCCCCACTTGTTTATGTGAATTTTCTGGATGTTTCTAGACAATCTCATGTTCTGACAGGCATTTTCCCTCTTGCTTATGTTGTTTCTGTAGCCTAGGATTTTTCTGTGAAAGCTGAAGTTCAGTACTGAAAAAGACAAATATTTCTGTAGAAAAGAAAGTCACCTGCAGATTGAATACGTAAGGTGCTTCTCTAGTGTCTGATAAGGTGAAGTGGTGAGAAAGAAAAAGGTCAGTGAGGTGGATCAAGTGAAAAAAATCACAAAATTATGAAGTTGTTCCTTCCTTATATTGGCATCAGAAACTCTTGCTTCCTGGGTAAAATTACTAATATGGTAGTATGAGCAGAAATTTCTGTAAGCTGCTGTTAAAATACAACCCTTATTTAGTGGATCAGATGAGAGTTTTAGTCACTGGCAGAAGGATGAAGGTGAAATGCTAATTGCTCTGGTTCCCTGGTGTGACTCACCTGGCAGAACCTGCATTACTCTGATATTCAGCCTTTTCTGGGATGGCATTTTTGGAGAACATTAAGAATGTGAAATTTTCATAGGAGGTGGTAACATCATCAGATTATGGATCATTTGTTCTGTATGTGGCTTTATATCCTGCAAACTTAATAAAGGTTTTCTAGCTCCTGATTGCTAATTACTTGCTTAAAGACTTAAAGACTATTTCAGAGCACATTTGGGATAACTGTTGTTAGTGCTCAGAGAGCATGTACAGCCCGTTTGATTTTTTTTTAATATTCTTGACAAAAATAGTGTTTTATTCTGCACATTCATCATCTTTCTAGCAGATCACTGCTAGAATGCACTGTTAGGTTTATCGCCACTATTGATTTGATGATGTGATCGTGATTTTTCAATTGAGGTTAAGTGGTGTGTGGAGCATTGATTCGGTCATTTTTCTAGAGGTCAACCTGTTTGAAACTTCCAAAGCAAGATGGTGCTTGACTGACTTTAATTGCATGTTAATATAAACTCCTAAACCCAAATGTAGTTTTGATTTTTGTACTACAGCCTGTTGAACTCTGTAGGAACAGTGGACTGTATTTTCAGTGGGGTGCAAATTCAATAATATACTAGTTATTGGAAGGGGACGAGGGAATGCTGAAGATGTAGAGTAGTTTATTGCTTTAGGTAGTTGCTATTTTTGTCATTACTTGAAGCTCAGTATGCATAATCTCTGAGAAATTATTTCCTTGATCAATTTAAATCAAGGAGCACAACCATATATTTACGCTGAGGATAGAAGCCTGCATGTCTGAATTTAAACTGCAAAAGCAATTGGGTTAATAGTGCGTGTTCCTCCTCTGCTGGCGTGTTCTGCAGTTCCTGGAAAACGACATGATCTGGATAATGGAGAAAAATTGCACACAGATCATTCTAATTTTTGGTGGTGTTTTCCTCAGTCCTCTCTGCCTTTTCTCCCCATACTGACTGCTGGGTTCATTGTATCATTCTCAAGCTTTGGGAAAGTGCCTGAAAAACACTGAAACTCTGCTTAGGACATCACCTGTATTTTTCTTGAATGTTTTTCTGTAGGCGCATACTTTAAGCAGCATTTGGCTCATATAGTAACTACTTAAATATTAATTTGCCAGCCTATTGTACACTTGAAAATCATATTAGTGAAGAGATGCTCTTAACGCAGAGTATTAAAATGAAAGAAAAAAAATGGCTTAGGTAAATTGACCTGTGAGTAAGGAATTGCTGAATGAGTTCCCACCCTGCTCTTTCACGATAGCATATTATTGCTAATTTGCATATTTTGTCTCCTAAAAAACCTGGTTTCTGTTACAGGGTTTGGAAACTGTTGAATGTCAAAGTAATGTTGACTTGGGAACTCGTGTACCCTTACACAGCAATTATTTCTATTGCCCCATGATAAGGAATTATTCCTTAATGTAGCTCTGGGGGCAGATATCTCTGACTTGTAGCACGATTCCTGAGATAATTAGTACTTAATGCCAGGCTGATATTTCTTGATTTTTTTTTTCCCCAGGTTACTATTTTGTGTTCTGTATTTCCTGATTTGCATTGTTAGCGAGAAAACCTTGATTTTGAAGGAAGACTAATAGAACGAAGGTGGTACCGCATGGAACCAGGAGTCGTTTTCCATAGAGTTTTGGTGAAAAAGCTCCATATCTGACATTAGTTTTGGCATGAGGGGGCTTTGGTCTGTTTTGTTAAACATAGTCTGCTTTAAATTCTTTTACAGCTGTCAGTTTTTGGGTAGATGCTTTACTAAGTGTGAAGTTACAGCGCTGATGAATATTAAAGATGTGTTTATGGCTTACATTATGAATTTATATCTTTACATGTAGTCACTTTGTTTTTGTGGATTCCTCTGAGTGGAAATATTACTAATATTGTGGCGTGTAAGAGCGTTGTTGCAATGCTGTGAAATCATAGGAGACCTAAATCTACTTCCTGGCCTTTGTAAAATGTTTCCATATGTGCATTAGTCAAATAAAAATACTCCACCAGGTTTGCAATGCTTCCAAAATATCACATAGGGGATTTACATAGATATGTGCTAGACATCGATTGTCTTCTTGTGAAGGGTCTGACCCTTTCCAAGAAAATGCTTTTGGAAATGACAAGTGGGAGCAATGCAATATTGAAATGCGTTGAAGAATTGAAAGATTTGGGAAGTCCAAGTTCAGTGGCTTTTCTGGTGATTGCTGGCAGTAGAAATCCCTGTGTTCACACATGGGCTGAACTATTTTCCCAGCAATAAGGGAGGTTTTTTTAAATGAAACTGGAACTTTGTTATAATGTGGCTGCGTGGCTGGTGTTGTCTTAAACTCTGGCAAATTTTACTACAATATTTAATTTATTTGTAAGAAATCCCGTGAGCTGAAGAACCTGATACCTTCATCTTTTTTTCCTTGGGTGTTGAAGGGTAGAATTCATTGTGTTCTTACTCTTTTTATCAAGCCAGGGATTTATTTCTGCTCAGGAATATCACCGAGGCCAGGTTTCATGCACACCACATTGCTTAAGTTAATACTTTGTGGATCACTTAGAAGGCTGGATTTCACATATCCTTGTGGCTTAGACATGTAGAAATGAATACTGAGTGTGAAAAGAAACGGGCAAAAGATTCCAGATAATCTTATATTCACTAATATCAGTTCCCTAAGATGATCATGTGAAGCAGTTTTTGTAATTGCTGATTTAATTTTCTTTTCCAAAAGTAGGTAGATTTTAAGATCTGTTGTTTGGGTGATCTAATAATTCTTACATTTAAAACCAAACCTAGTGCAGGGAGAGAATGAATCTTAGTAATTTTTAAGCTTAAAGGTTTGGCATCACTTGCCAGCTAAATTGCATCTAAGCTATAAATCCTTAAACATTGGGACAATTATGCTGGTGATCATCTGTGATGTGTGAAGTTACTGTGGTTACCAACATATGCAAATAGACCTGACTTTTATTTTATTTTATTTTTTCTACATATTACCAATGTGGAGCTGGGAGCTTTTGCTGCTGAGGATTTGTTGCTCAGAACTGTGATACAGTCAAAAGTTTAATCTGTGATTTAGGGTTGTTGTGTGTCACTGAAATAGAAGTTATTTACCAGGCTCTGATAACTTACTGGGAATTCACTATATTGCTGCAGTTTTAGTCACTATTGGTAACATTTAATTCCTGGTGTGTTGGGAGGAAACACCAATGAGTCAAAAATATCTTGTTTAAAGAAATCTTAACTAGATGGGGGTAGTGAAAAGGAGTACTTTCTGACTTGTGTTACTGGAAATGTCTGCAACAGTGTCAATTTGTGTGCGTTTTTCAGTTGGGCTGGCAGTGATGACAGGCAGCTTCAAAAAAGTCATCTATGCATTGAAAGCAATAGTTGAGAAGCTGGTTTTAATGGAACTATTTCTAGACCAGAGCTGCGTGACACCAGTTTTGTTGTCCACTATAGTCAGCTGTGATCTGATAAGTACATTTCTGTAAGGTGATTTCTAATTAATCAGTTTATTTTTGCATGCTGTACTCCCTTAGCGTTTTTACTTTTTGATAGAAATAAATTTATAGGAAACTGGATGTTTGTGTGAGACTCTGCTGCTGAGGAGGCAAATTGAACAGTAAGCTGGCAAATCCCATGACAGCATAATACTTAAAATTGCACATTTGTGTACATGTTTAACTTAAACTCTGTTTTACTATGGAAGAGGTCCTCCTGTACTTCTTAGCAATGAGGATAAGGACTGTGCTTTAAAAAATACAAAGTTGAAAAACAACACCCAAACCCAAAAAAATTTGTTTCCTGAATGTACCTGCATACTGTGTAATAATCGTGCATGTTTTGTTGTGTTTCAACCAAGAGATTTTCATGTCTTCACATCCTTATGTCATTTTAAGCAGAGAACTTTTCCAATAGAAAGAAGAAATACTTTATGACAAAATCTAAAATGTTGATGATGTTTGGGGGTTTTTTAACTGCTTTAGGGGAAAGCCATAAGTACATGTGGCTTTTTAAACATCACAGCCAAATGATTTGCAATCAGCTTTACTTGCAGTGGATTTCTGAGAGTTGCAGGAGAAAAACTTCTCTAGTTCACATAATCCCAGAATGTCAGGGATTGGGAGGGACCTGGAAAGCTCATCCAGTGCAATCCCCCCATGGAGCAGGAACACCCAGCTGAGGTTCCACAGGAAGGTGTCCAGGCGGGTTTGAATGTCTGCAGAGAAGGAGACTCCACAACCTCCCTGGGCAGCCTGGGCCAGGCTCTGCCACCCTCACTGAGAAGAAGTTTCTTCTCAAATCTAAGTGGAACCTCTTATGTTCCAGTTTGAGCCCATTACCCCTTGTCCTATCATAGTTCTTTCCAGATCTGAGGAAGAGGGTTTTTTGGTGGTGTGGTGTTTGTGTTGTATTATTTTTTCCTTCGTTAAGACTGTGTGTCCATTCCAGTGTCTAGACCGGCCAAGAGTATCTTGGTTGATGCTTTGTACTGGCTGGTGTGATTATTCCATGTGTTGGAGATAGTTGTCCCACCATGTCTTCTGTAAAGTGGGCTTAGTGGAAATTCGAGTCCGTGTATTCTTGATGGTCTGTTTTGGGACAGTTGTAGGAAAAAGAAAAATATTGTCACATGGACAATTGCGAAGGGTGAGCTTTGTCCGTTTTCAGTCAGGCTGTGTTTTCGTAGCACTTAAATGCTTTTTACAGTTTACTGGTGTGGTACCTCAGTGGTTTTCTCAAAGAGCTGTGTCTGAGTTCCAAGTGCTCTTGGAGACGCGTGTGCCCTTTTCTGCACAGCTGCTCTCTGAAGAGCAGTTTGAATGTGCCAAGCAAAGCTTGTGTTTTGCATTTGTTTATTCTTAAGGACTTGTTCCTGAAGTCATGTATTTCTTTAATAGCAGCTTCAGGAAAATATTTAGGCTAGATGCAAATCATAGCTGCCTTAAACCTAATTTGCAGTATATTGTGCAAAGTCATCCTATTTCTCCCTCCTGAAGCAAAGAAACTTTTTAGTGATTGTCATGCCTGAAACCACAGAGCTTTTTGCACAGAGAAGTCGTCTGGTAATACCAAGTGTGGAGACATCTCTGTAACTCCAGCAGAGATCAGCCAGCACTTGGTGCAGCGGATATGACAGTTTCTGGGTTGGTAAAAGGAAAAATTATCTACTTCCAGCAGTTGCACGACCAGTGTCTGCATGGCTAATAAAAAGAAACTTCCACTGTGTTCTGCCAAGTGGGTTTTCTACGCAAAACAGCCAGAAGGATCCACTTCTCCTATTTAGCAATGGGAATGCTTACAATAAAGGCTTAGACACTAATAGCTGAGAAGGAAGCCAGGTTATGAATTTAAGGCACACCAATACCACCTCAGGACATGTTTGCGGTGCAAATAAAGTAGCTTTTAGTGTGGGGTAGGATTGCCCACAAAGTAGCAGAGGTACCACAACATCTGATTTTTTTTCGTAGTTACTTACCAGTGGCAGAGTGGTATTGGGAGCTCACTCCAGTATGAAACCCTCGCCTAGATCCAGCTGCTCGTGTTTTTTCTCCTTTTGTGCTGGCACTAGTACTAAGCTGAATTGGAGAACTGATCTGACTAAAGAAGTTAATTATGTTAATCTTTATTATGGCTGCTGATGTAGGGAGAGGGAGGATCAAGCACAAGTGGGTGGAATGGTCCCTCTTGGCAGTGTTGTAGATTTATGCTAGACTAGAGCTTGCATCCACACTTTATGGTTATGAGTTATCTCAAACTGCGTTTAATGGGTTGCTTTTTTTCACAGGAAGAGCTTGCGTTAAACTATTTGGTACTTGTGGTAGCTTAAGGGTTTACAAATACCTTTTGTAATGGCTAGTGAAAATTACGTGGAAAGTCATCGAGTTAGAGGAATTTTCACTTCTAAAGTGTATCAGAGGTTTTAATCTAGGTGTCATATCTGACAGGTTTGCCTCCAGGTACTGTGCAAGTGTTGTGATGTACAGAAAAAGGACTTTACATGGAAAGAGATGTGCTATTGGGATATGCATTTGTTGTTTCTTGCTGTCTGATGACTGTTGGAACGCTTCAGTTCCTCCAAGTTTTGGAGCCCATAAATTTTCCTAAACCATTATGATAAATTGACTTTGTACATACGGATTTCTATCTTTGTTTAATCTTAATGAATTAACAACCCATGTATTTTTAAACATAGTTACAACTATGTGGATGCTGTGTTTTCTCTTTTAAAGTTCTTTTTAGCCTTAATTATGTGTGAGCTGCCCATCCCTTTCTCTGTCCCTGCAGAAGGATTTTTATCTGGTCTAGCTGTACTGATTGAGGTTCTCTTTGGTTGTGGCAAACTGATCTTTGACCTGGAGAAGCAAACAAATCCACTTCTAAAAATATGGTCTTTGGGATCTGTCCCAGTTACAAAATGCCTGTTTCAAGCAGGGCATTATCTGACCATGTAACAGTGCTGATTCCTGCCAATGTTGCTCAACCTATGAAGAGCTTATCGTCTAATGTTTAAACAAATGTAATAGTATTGTAAATATAATTATTCCGTAGGCTAAGTTGGCGTCTTGTGTGCTGGAATAAAGTTCTGTAAAAGAGAGAAACCATACATTTTTACACTTTTTTATCTGCCTTACTGTTCCTTAAGTATCTAGTGTAAGATACATATGTCCTTCAAGTTTAGCAGGTTTTTTTCTCTCTTCAGATAGCGAAAGTTATTAAGAAATTCTTTGATATCCTTTTACCTGTAGCATGGTATAGGAGATGGCAGGTAGGATTGTAGTTTCTAGTGGTGACTTAGCTTTGAGACCGACAACTTCTATTAGAAATCTGTGTTTCATCAGTTCCCAAATTCTCCCCTTTGGTTTGGTTGGTTCATTTGTCCCTGTTGTAATTGAAGATGGAGTTAGATTTTTCTCTTGGAGTTGAGCCTCTTCACTCTGGGAACTGATTTAACTTAGATGGATGTTTAATTATGCAGATTGATGACCTGATGTGTCCTATTTTGAAGGGGTTAAAGCAAGAGGGTAGTGCATGTCCATGTGTTGTCCAAACATGTTTTACCTGTGGGGATATGTGAATAAAGCAGCTGCAGATCAGGACTAGCACTGGCGCTGCTGTGTTAATAAATGCCTTGCTGTGATGGAAACCAGCTAAAGGGAGAGGGAACCTGCATGAAAATCCTGAGATGTCCCTTTTGAAGCCTGCAGATGGACAGGCGCTAGGCCATTTCTCTAAAAGGTACGTATTTTAAGGAACCCCCCTGGTCTAGCTCGTCGCTGTCTCCCCTGTCACGGCGTGGGGCTGCTTGGATACCCCTGCTAGCGCGGTGATTTTGATCTGTGCAGTGCAGAAAGAGCGAGCTAATTTCTCTGTTAACGCTCAACCTCTGACTTAACCTCTTTCCCTTCTGAGCTTTTATATGAGCGCTTTTTCCTCCAGCCCTTTGTAGTAATCCAGATGCTTGTGTTCTTTCCCTCCTACACAGCAGATGGAGGTGGCATAAGCCTTTTGATGACTGCTTCCTTCTTTTTACATAAGTTTTATGAGCTGGTGAGTTTGTTAAGTTGGATGTGATAGAGCTCATAAGCCCTGTCCAGCAGGTGGTGCATCATTATCTCACTGATAATTATATATTTTTAGGGACTTTTTTTTTTTCGTTTTTAATCTGGGAGGTGAGCTTTACCACATTGTTACAGGAAAGGGGAAGGCAGATCCCTCATATGACTATTGTGATGAATCTGTTTCATTTTAGCCAAAAAACCAGTTCTGAGTTTATGTTCATTACCTGTATGCTATGCTGTTCCAAACCGTAAGAAAGCAACTCGGAGGTGATTTTGCTGGTTGAAGAGTTGAACTTCTGCCTTCTTGTGTGTTATTCTACTCTTGTAGCTCATGAAAACTACTTGTTAAAATTTGGCATGAGTTAGATGGTCATCTCCAACACTCCAGGAAAGCTTAAGTAGGTTAGCAGCTCGCTCTTTCCCTTCCAGTATCGCCTGTTTAATAAGGGATAGTTTTTGGCTTACCGACTGTTTTACTGCTCATCATTTTAAGCTTATTGAAAAATTCTTACCCCATTGAGGTGAATGAGACCGTTTTTTCCACTTCATAATGGACTTGGGCCTTACGTAAATTCATCTGTTTTAAATTTATTTCACAACTTGGATTTTTTTTTTTTATTTATTTCGCAACTTGACGCTCCATTTCACAACCACGAGGCTTGGAGGCGTATTTTGATGGGTCCTGCAAAATAGTGGTGGAGGAAAAGGGGGTGAACCTTAGTCTCTGCCTAGTAATTTAGGTAGCTGCATGACAATGTTACTGATCTGTGTGTACGACATATCTTATTGGAGATGTAAAATACAACGTGGCTGTTACTTAAATTACTTCTGGCTTCTCATTTTTTAGGAACATCTTGGTGGATAAACCAAATGATCAGTCCTCAAGATGGTCTTCAGAAAGCAATTATCCTCCCCAGGTAAGCATCTGAATCTCTGCAACTATATATTCATGTTGTACAACTTAATATACGCTGGAGTTTTTATTTTAAATGTAGGCTGCTGCTGTTTATATTGACAGCCTCTATAGGCTACTTTCCCTCAGTAAAATGCAGGTTGTTGGTACATTAGGTATTTACATTTCCAGCAATTTGTCATCTTTCAGTAGTTTTTCATTGGTGAAGTTTTGCATTTCATCCTTGACAATTGCGGTTGTACTGGAAATAATCGAACCTTATGGTTAGATTAAGCTGCTAATGAGGCGTGCAGGTCCCCCTTTGTCAGCACTACTGGAAACTCTTGTAATTTGCTGGCCTCCAGTCCTAGATCTAAGGAGCTTGTATTTGTTTCTCCTAATAGTGCATTTAGCAATGTAGACTCTGTTTAAAGAGACACAAGTGTCACCTCTTCTGTTGGTTAAGCACCTTATTAAAATAAGATTTGTATTGATTTTAACATCTAATTTGCGCTTTCACTGTTAATTAGATTGTTAGATTATCCAGAAAAAAATATGCTTATCCTTTTATTTAATCTCTTTTTCTCCAACAAATGTTATGCTCCTCTTTGTGCTAGATCTATGCCTTTATACTCTGGTACTACTTGATGAGCTTCTATATCTCTTATGCTGATTACTTTAAATTTTGTTTAAAACACTGATGTACAGCAACGTGTTGCGCAGTCTCTCTCTCTCATGAGGAGTTCTTCTGCTTATCTACTTATTTAATCTGAGTATTCCTCATGAGTTAAGTTTCACAGAATTGTTGTCTAAGTAAATCTTGCTACTTGGCTTTGAAGGTGCGTTAAAAATCTATAGTCTAGACTGGTGGCTCCCTATAGTAGCAGGTCATCTCATCCAACTGGAAAGCTTTCATGTATTTTTTTGTTCTATAGTGTTGTCTGTAAAAGTGGGGTGTTTTTGGGAGGAGAAGAACTATCCTGTTTGTTCCATTAGTATGTTTCATAAACCTGCCTGAAGTCTAATATTTTTGATCCTCTTGATGCCTCTGTGCATCTACTGCTCTTTTAACCTAATTTTTTACCTATATATTTAGATAGATAAACAGCATAGGAATTTAATCTGTAGTCTGAAGCCATTTTAGTCTATCTAGGAACTACTGATGCAGGGTAATGGGCATTTAGCATGTATTTTATCCCAGTGTGTACCATCCTTTATTTCCTTTCATGCAAGAAGCACATGTTTTTTGTAGGGCTCTCTTGTTCACATGGCCAAGTTGGCTTGTAGGGTAGCTTTGGACTGGATTTTTCACCCGAGGTGCTCTTAGTTCTTGCTAAAAGTTGTTCTTTCATTTTCTGAGCCATCCTGAATATTTTTGTGGTTTCAAAAACCTGATTCTGGAATTGAAATACATCTCTGGTAACTATCTGCTTTAGAATATTCCCAACCTATACTTAAAGCTGATAAGCTGTGATGCAAATTATATTCAGGCATGTAGATTAAGCAGGGAATAATTAGGAGTGGTAGACTTCTGTACAAACTGTGTGAGCTTGTTAGAGAGATGTCTTCCAACAATTTTGTGTATTGATCATGGCCTGAATGAAGATGCTGATGCAGAACTACAGAATCCAACCCTGGAGAACTGGGCACTGCTTTGCATGCTAAGAAAGTAGTTGAAACCAAACTTTTGATAGAAAAGAGGTGAATTAGTATTATATATGTATGTGAGGTATCCAGATCTAAGGTCCTTGCAAAAAGTTTCTTTGTAGTGGCAACTGAGCTTGGCAAGACAGTATTTGAGTTTTATTGTGTGTTATTTAAAGACAAAACCAACAGAAACCTGGCTGCTGAAGTGGAAAAGGGCGTCCTGCTGGATTCCTCTTACTCAGATCTCTGCATCCAACAGTGAGAATATAAAATGCTGCCCAGTAGCTCATGTGTTCAGCAAGCCCAGGGAGAGAAATAATGTCTTTGCAGTGTCTCTAATATGTACTTTATCTAATTCTCATGCTTCTAACCTGAGTGTTTAATTATACATGTAAAGCATTTTTTACAGTGTAACTTTGTTGAAAAATTAACTGGAAAGAGAGAATGGGGAGTTAAAATTTGCAGAAGAGGCCTGCGTGCGAAGAATGCTGTTTTTGTTATTCATTATTTCGGTGTATACAGAGAGAAACAGTTCCAAATTATGTTGTCTCATAATTGACAAAAGAACTTCAGATTTGGTTGCATTTTGCTCAAAAAATAAAAAACAACTAGTTCTTGCACCTTGCCCATTTTATGCAGGTTTTCTGCTTCCTCCTTCTTGCAGGCTGAAGCTTTTAAGGAGGATTCTTAGCTTGGAAAACTTCAGTTGAAATAGTGGTTGGCCAAATCATAAGGGTGCTGAGAAGGTGGGGGGAAATCAGTTGCTTTATGTTAGAAGATGAGTATTTTGTATTCCGAAAAATGCTGATATATACACAGCTTTTAATCCCCCAAATAAACATCATGTCTCCTATAGAAAATGAAGTTGCAAAGCATTTTATGGCTTGTGTGCTGGCATCACTTCATTTCAAAATTGGTTGCTTTTGTGGTGACGCACTTGTTAAATTGTGTGGGCGGCCATAATAGTCCGGGACAGGAAATGAACTAAAACTTGGTAAAATAAAGCTTTCCTTGTTTCAGACTTTGTTAGCTGAAACTGCAAGAAGATACAATACAAGGATTAATGTTAGTCATGCTCACTGGAACGTGCCGTGAGATATTTTAATAAGCTGCAGCCCTAATTGTTAGTGTTTGTCTCATTGGAGTGTTTCACCTTAATGTAAGAGTTTAGTAATTCCCTGCCAGGGTGGTAGTGCTGTGCTGGCTTAGAGATCAAAATATGATTGAGTGCATAAATTTTGATTTATTCTCTTCCCTTGTTGAGTGAAACAAACCCCCTCCAGGCACTGCTTCTTTCAGAGCGTTCCTCTTGCTGGGATGAGGATGAATCAGAAGAACAAGGCTGAAAAATCAGAGCATGTGTTCGGTAACTCAACGGAGATATGTGCCTTGCAGTAAATGTGCCAGAGTCCATATTAAACTTTTTTGAAAAGGCAAAGTAAATGAAAGTGGAAGTTTAGACACTTGAAATGCTGCCATGTGACTATATTTAGTCATGGGTATTCCTAGTTTTCTGGGTATGGTAGAGTTAAATAATTCTCATGGCCATGAAGGCCACCGGTTGGTTATGAATGGGTGCCAGTGAAAGGAGATACATGAGACAACTGTTTTTCTGTTTATTAAACTAGATATCTTTTGTGAGTCTTGAAATAGAATGACCCAGAAATTATATATTCAATAACAAACCTGTTATATAGTAACCTATTCAGGCAGAAGAGGGCTGATTGGTCTATTTTTAAACTGGTTCTAGGCTTACATAGGAAGTGTGAAGCAATAAGGCTGGTAATGCTGAAGACCCACAGGCCTGTGATAAATGCACGTGGCTCCAGTGATGATCTGACTTGGAAGACTGCATGCAGAAGAACATTTAATTCCCCTGAATGGCTTGATTAATAACATGTAGAACAAAAAGATAGATCTTTGTTTAGCCTCAAGCTTAATTGCAAAAGCAATGGGTAGGTTTGTGTAGAAGACAAAGACAACCCTTCTTGAGTGTCTCGGTTGCATTGCGTGTGAAAATAAATACACAAAATGAGTTTTGTTACTCCCTAATACAAAAATGCTTCAGCAGAAATGCTCGAAGAGAAAGAAATTAATAAAATGCAGTAATGTGACTCTAATCGTGCACAGACAGCTTGCGTGGTGCAGTTGGGAATCTCCTCCAACATGTTTGATGTGGAAATGTAAATGCTGAACAGTTAAAGAGCATATGGATAAAGTTAGTGACACCGTCCAAACAATTGGTTTCAGTTTTGCATCTGAGAAGACCAGTTTTCCTCTCTTCATTTCTGTCCTGCTGTGTAGATTGTATCAGGAACTAATTTAAAGTACATTAATAAAATTTACACTCAGCTCTGTGATGCAGCAGCATGCATATGGTTGTCATCAAATGGTAGCACAGACCAGCGCTTCAAAAACGTTTGGAATTTTGCTGCAGCTCCCAGTGTGATAGGGCTGGATTTGCTTTTTTGAATGTACAGTAACAAACTGTTGAGATGCTGAAGTGCCGTGTGTGACTTTACTCTGCTCTTTGGGCATCTGCACTTACAAATGCTTTTAATCATAAACCAGAAGTTTTACTCTTCTGATGTTTCATAGCAACTTTTTTAGTAAGTGTTGTAATTTGAGGCTTAAAATTCAGGCTTGAGGTTTTTGCACGGTTACTCCAATTAGTGTCTGTGTGCTGTGTCTCTAATGAACAAACACTTCCGTTTATATTTGGATTTTTGGAATACTTCATGAATACTTGGATATTAAACATACTGATGTCACTTATAGCAATAGGACAGAAAAATGTCAAATATCTTGATCTATGTATTTGTCTGAAATCTCATAGACTTGTTCTCTCAGCCTTTAGTAAATCACTTGATCTTCTGTATACTTTTATCACATCTTTGAAGGCTACAGAGAATAGTCTGTCACCTCTAAAATCCTGGGAGCAGTCCAAAAATATCCATGCAGCCAGCTGTTTGCAGCTCTTGAGGCAATATATTTTTATCAACATCAGTGAGATTTGTAGCCTGTACCCACAGTGGCAGCAGCATTATACATAAAAGCAAAAATAATCTACGTATGTAGACGTATTTTTTAAAAAATATAAAGTTGCATACATAGGTACAGGTATTAGGGCACAGGCTTTGAATCAAATGTGTCTTTTGCTTCAGGTGGCAGATAAATTCACAAGAAGATTGTCTTTAGCTTTTGTGGTTATATTTTCTGTAGCGTCTGCCTGACTCATCAAGCGATGGGATGTGTGGAAGCAGCAAGGAGAGCTGCAAAGCTCCTTCCCTGTCTGTAGGTTTAAGAAATCACTGCTGGCCATATGGAGTAATTGCCATTCCTTGCTCCTTTCTAGGCACGTATGCCAAGATAAACAGTTTAACTGCAGTCCTGCTTTTCTCTCCCTTAATTTAGGGCAAAAAAAAAATTGAATAATGCAGGATGATGTTTGTGCCAAGCCTTTGCAAACTTCGCGTGATACTGGAGAAAAGTATGTCTTCGTGACCCAAACGTCAGGTTTATGATTCCAGCAAGATTAAGAATTGCAGTTGCTGATGCTGGTAGCGTTAGCTTCGCTTTTTCAGCTTCGGGAGAAATCTGCAGGGAAGATACGATGGTGTAGGAGGAGTTCTCAGACGTTGTTGTGTACTGTCTGTTCTGCATGGGAATTTTGGCAGCGGGCTGTGCCATGTATCAAGTATTGCCTTACTCATTACAGGACCAGCTTTTTGCTCATCCCTTCCGTTTCTCTGCTTTAGAAAAATCTGTTTTCTGGATAGAACTTTGCTTTTTTTTCTGAAGTTTGTAAAGTACTTTGGAACAAAAGCATGGCTTACTGCTAGTTAAACTAGTGGGATCTAGCATTAAAGTTGATAGTGTTATCTGCAAAACTAGAGGTTTTTCATTAAAAAAACCCCAAAATCTGGAGAAGGACCAAAGCATTCTTCTGTTGGACCGTGACAGTGCTGATACTGTTTTGTCTTCATTCTGAAAATCTTTGAGTTGCTGGAAGCATCTTTGGCAGTAAATCTTCCCTATCTAGTTTCCATTATCATCTATAACCACTACATATACTAGTTTTAAACTAAGATTTTTGGAAACATAGTAAGAACCAGCCATTGAGATCACACGTTTATCCTGATGCTCACTAAAATGATGTCAGTGCTGCTCCGAGATTTGGATTTAATTGGTTTATAGGGCCATGACAGAAAGACCGAGAAATGAATGGATGGGGAAAAATTGTTCTGCTTTTCACCCAAAAGAAATGCTTCTAGGGTGTACAATTGTCATCCTGAGGGAACTGTTTAGGACAAGCAGGGTGATGCTCATGACACTTTAAGGGGAAGTAGTCTTTATTCAGGAACCATTGAAAGCAGCCACATGCATGTAAATAATCTATGATGATGGAACAGGCTGTCCAGGGCAGTGGTGGAGTCACCATCCCTGGAGGGGTTTAAAAGACACGTAGATGGTGTTCTTAGGGACACGGTTCAGAGATGGCCTTGACAGTGATAGGTTAACTGTTGGACTTGGTCTTATAGGTCTTTTCCAACTAAAATGATTCTATGTCGATGAAAGAGTCAAAATACTACATCATGTGTGGTTTTGGCTGTGCTGCTGCTTGGTGAAAAGGGCCACCAGCAGTGGCTGTGGTGGGAGGTGTTCCCCAGCCCTTGCTGACATGCTTGTGCTGTAGCCTGGACCACAGGTTTTTTGAACAAAATCCAGTATGATGAGTAATTTTGATTCTGCAGTTAGTCCCGTTTCTCTGCATACTGCTTATTTCTGAGAAGTCAGGGAAGGCAATTAAACACAGGTTTTCAGGTATAAAACAACGTATTCTGCAAAACAGGATGTCTCCAGGCTCCCTCTAAGACCTGTTTTGTAGCAAAAGGTTAAATAAGCTTGATGGTCCCTGATGAATGATGTAAGCACTTCCCCGCATATGCTTTTCACAGAATCACAGAATATCAGGGATTAGAAGGAACCTGGAAAGCTCATCCAGTGCAATCCCCCCTGCCGGAGCAGGAACACCCAGCTGAGGTTCCACAGGAAGGTGTCCAGGCGGGTTTGAATGTCTGCAGAGAAGGAGACTCCACAACCTCCTTGGGTAGCCTTGTCCAACGTTCTGTTACCCTCACTGAGAAGTTTCCTCTCATATTTAAGTGGAACCTTTTGTGTTCCAGTTTGTACCCATTGCCCCTTGTCCTGCCATTGGTTGTCACCGAGAAGAGCCTGGCTACATCCTCCTGACACTCACCCTTTATATATCTGTAAACATGAATGAGGCCACCCCTCAGTCTCCTCCAGCTCCAGAGCCCTAGCTCCCTCAGCCTTTCCTCACACGGGAGATGCTCCACTCCCTTCAGCATCTTGGTGGCTGCGCTGGACTCTCTCCAGCAGTTCCCTGTCCTTCTGGAACTGACAGACCAGAACTGGAGCAGATCTTTTCATCCAGCAGTGCTGGTGAAGCTGGTAGCTGGGACCTGAATATAAATAATCTGACTATTCATACACTGTGCGGGGGGCATCTATGTGAGGGGGAGCACAAGGGAGAACTTTTCATCCTTTTATGTGTAAAACTCCTTTATTGTCTGTTAGTGGCTTGTTTTTATTTGGCGTGGTTAATAAGCAGTTGGTTCCTATGTTAGCCACACATCAAACTTAGTCTGTGTTCAGTGGTTAAATAGTGTGAGCCCAGAGAGGAAAAGTAATTTGGTGTTCTTTTAGCATGTGGAACATACTGTATTTATCTAATTGTGCATTCAGTTTAGGTTTCATTTCAGACTGTAGTGGGTGTTTGAATCATCACTCTCAGTAGTTTGATCCTATTTGCCAGATTTCAGGAAGTCTTGCATCCAACTTGAAGAAATGTATGTAAGCCCTGAATAGAAATGCCTAGGAATAGGAAGTTCAAGCAACTCTTTCCTGGATAAGCTGCTTTTTAAAGTCATATTCCTAAAAGACCTTTGCTTCATTCCAGGAACACAGGAGATAATATAATAATGGGGAGGACTCATCCGTCATTCTCTGGCTTTGTAAACTGAATTTTTTGAAGGCTATAATGCTTCTCCCTTAGTGTGTTTTACAGCCTTGGCTTTAATATTAAAATTGACTGTCCTTTCTTCCGCAGTATTTGATTCTGAAACTTGAAAGACCTGCCATAGTCCAGAGTATCACATTTGGCAAATACGAGAAAACGCATGTCTGCAATTTAAAGAAGTTTAAAGTCTTTGGTGGGATGAATGAGGAAAACATGACAGATCTCTTATCCAGGTAAGATAATCGTAAAGCTATGATAATTGTAAAGACTGGACCAAAATGTTCTTTACCCCTTCCCCAAGCAGACACATGGCTGACAGTGTAATAGAGCCATGGTGGTGATCCTGCCATTAGCTGCCCTTGTGTTTGTGGTCAGGTCAGAGAGCAGCAATCCCAATGCTCGCCCCAGGAAGCCTTCCTTACTCTGCTCTAACCGCAGAGCATTTGTGCAGAGCAGACTCTTGGAGATTTGGAAGAGCTGAGAGTGGGGTACAGCGTTGCTGGGTTGCAGTTCTTTTCTTCCGTGTTCTTGAGGCACAAGAGAAATGATTCCCCAGGTGCAGGTAATTTAAAGTAGCTTTTAAAAGCCCAAGTAACCTGCGTGGGTTAAGGACCTTGTTGCAGCTATAAAGGTCTAAACTAGTCAGCTGCTCTGCCTTTCTGCAAATGGGTAAATAAATAAGCAGATGGGAAACCTGTGTTTTCCTTTGTTTACTTTGATTTGGTAGTTTTACTGGTAGGAACTAAAGAAAGAGCCTTTTGGCTATTCAGGCTATCCAGAACTTCTGAGTAGTTGCTAATGTAAAATTGTAAGGGCCTTGTAAGGACTGTTTTCTTTCAGAAAGGGGAATTATGTTTAAATATCTAGGAGCACAAGAGAAATAAGTAGGAAGAACTAGGCTATTTTTGGAGGCCTACAGAAGGAAAAGTCCATTTCTGGGAAATATATGGGTGTACATTGTCTGTACTCAAGCAGAATAGCCATGGAGAAACATGGGAAGTTCTTTTGTTGCAGGTATCCTTCAAGACCATCTAGAAACTACCCACAACCCTTCCCACCCTTTTGCCCTCTTTAGATAGACCAGTCTTGTAATGCTGACTTTATTGCTGCTAGAATTAAGGGGAAAGAAGTCTTAGTAGCATAGTAATTATTAATATCTAATGTCATTTGACTTGCACTGAAGTTTAATAGAAATCCATTTTGGGGCCTGTACTTGCATCTTCAGTAAGAATGGACTTAAGATTTTTGATAAATTATACTAAATATTTGCTGCTTTTATAAAGTAATGCCCATAAATGGATCACACAGCGCTCTGGCAGTGTGATAATTGTGAGAGCTGGTCCATGTCCCTCTTAAAAACAGATCAGTGAGGTTCAGGCAGATTGCTGAAGTCGCAGGGGTACAGGTGCAGACGAGCAGCGTTGATCCGATGTTCTCTCCCAAAGCCACCAGCCAGGGAGATGAGGTGGTGGACAGCAGTCCAGGCATTGGTCCAGCATGCGTACCTGTGATTCGTAGTAATATGAAACAAGCTTCGCATTTCAGGCATGACCTAGATCGCGTTTATTAGCTAGTCCTAAAATACAAGGTAAGATTTAGTAACCTTATTTATTTTTTCCCACAGTGGCTTAAAGAATGATTATAACAAAGAAACATTCACCTTGAAGCATAAAATTGATGAACAGATGTTCCCCTGTCGATTCATTAAGATAGGTAAATGCATTTTTTCGGCATTCTGAGTAGAAAATAATCTCTTCTTATACTTGTGCCAGTCTTGGCACTTGTGACTTCATTGTACACAGGCAAAGTATCCACAATAGCTGTTCCATTTCATGATCTTTTAGGCTGGTTAGATTGGAACACAGTGAAGTCCTGTTACTAAGGAATAATAGCTTCATAATTTAAATCCTGGGGAATGAAAGTGAAATACAGTAATTTTCAGAAATATAGTGTTGAGTCAACTAATTGCTGGAGAAGCTGCTTACTGTCCTACTATAAATTGCTGTATAGAGCTTTAAAATAATCATTAAACTCTAAATACTGGTAACAAGTTATAGCACTGACAACTTTAGAGTTTGAAAAAGGTTGAAGTCTTTTGTTCTCCAACAGGCTTGCGACATGTAGAGCAACAGCAGAACCCTTCCTTGTTCTCTTCCTGCTACTCTAAACATTGTCTCATCTCTGGCTAAAAGTGACATCCAGGGGCAAAGAAGACTTATAGCCTGTGATATCTAGTCTTGTTTCTCTGAAGGTTTTTAAAAAGGGTGCTAATGAAGGTGACTTGCGGTGGGAGCAGGTGAGGGTCTCTCTTCCTTGCTTCATGCAGGGCAGAGAGAACAAGTGTCTTACAGAGGCCGTCAGTGATACCGGTTGGATTTAATTCAAGAATTTAGGGCCTTTTGGCTTTTTGTAGTTCACTACATTTATCTTGCCCTTCCTACCTACTGAGATAGTGAAAGAATGACTGGTTTTAAACGGGCTGCTGAAGGTTAAAAATAGATCAAGGAGGCAGTTGCTTGAAAAATAAAATCCTGTTGACTAATTCAGATGAATTTAGGGAGTGTTTTGTAGCGTTGGGTAATTCCTTTGCCAAGACTTGGATGATAGTGACTGTAGGGGCTCCCCTTGGAGCCCATTGCTCTAGTGTTTCCTACAGCAGTTTCTGAATCTCACGTTTGCCTGAGGAACTGAAAGCTTCAGGCTGGGAATCAAGTTCTCATTTGTGTGCCACGGATGGTGGTGTTTCCCATTCCTAGAGAAGTGGAGAAATTTGGTTTGTTCATTTGGTTTGGTTTTGGCTGCTACTTCTTGAAGCATCTGTAGCACTTGGCTTGAGGAAACCTCAAGAGGAGCAGAGGAATACTTAAAGCTTGAGTAACATCAAGAAAGCTAAATTGATTTTCTTTTTTCTTAATGTATTCTGAAGCTTCCCACATAAGGTTTTTAGGCAAACTATTATTTTTCCATGTCTAAAAACCAGCAGGTAGTTTTTGAAGGGCTAAATGGGTGAATGGAAAGATTATCAGCCACTTCTCTGGACGTGTGAGTTGTATTTCAGCAAAATGTGTTCTGATGTTACGGATCGTAGCAGTTAAGTTGGAACTTGCTAGGGAAGTAAAATACTGATTAATTCCTACTACCAGGGTTTTTTCTCTTATGTTACATGAGTAATAGTAAGAGTTACATGGCTTGTTTTGTTGAGATGGGTTCCTCATGCAGCAATAACAATTATGTGTTTAATACAAAACTAATATTAATGTAACTGTCACTTGCTCACTAGTTATGCTTTGAGATGAGCTTTCCTTTTGAGCTATAACTTTTCATTTCTTGAAGCTATCTTCTATGAAGAAATTCCTGTGCTAGGACAGAAATCAAAGCGGCCTTTTCACCAAAACCTATTAAAACCTGGAGTTGATGGCTAGCGTCATTTTGTTATGAAATTGCGATGGTGTTTTCTGCTGTGAAACAACTGCAAAACGATGTTACGAAATTCTGTTATTTTTCAGAGTCACAGCTTGAATATGTTTTCAGTTTGTTAAAATTTCCAAGCTGCTCGCCAAAGTAACTCAAAATTCGAAATACCGTGCTGTGTTCCTTGAAACACTGCCAGTAAACATGAGACCAAAATCTGCCCTTTTGGACTTTTAGAGACGGACACCACGGAAGTTACTGGTATCAGTGAGGTTTGCGTATTTGGGGAAGGCATTAGGTGGTTTGGCAATGACTTGCCTGGAGTATTTGCTTTATAATTTTGTGGTTAAAGCATTCTGATCTATATACTACTGTTAACAGGTTTATATGGGAGGGCAGGGCGGGAGGAACATGACATGAGTAGATCTATAAGAGGGCAAAATACTTCCTACAACTTCCATTGCTCATGCATTAGAGGAAGTTTTAGACTCGCAGAAAGCAAAAAACCCAACTTTTTCTCTCTTTTTGTCAAGAAAAGACTCACACTCTTTTAGTTTAATTCGTTTGGTGTCAGTTCCTGAGCGCTGAAATGCCCAGTTGTGCAGGCTCTTGACCTACTTGACATGTAATTTTTACATGTCATGTAACACCTCGTTAAGAAACTTGGGAGGGGGGAGATGATGTTTATCCAGACAAAATATTGAAGAATAATCTTTTTAATGTGTGAGTTTTTGTTTCTGACTCTTTTTGTGATTACTCCAAGCATAGATTTTTTTTGTTGTACTGTGTCCTTGAAAGCAGAAGGTGATGTTGCAACTGATTGCCATGAAAGAGCTTGAAGAAATGCCATTTGTAGTTCTCGTGCCAGCTTGTTACCAGCATGGGAGTTATTAATGAGACTTCAAGATTTAAGTTTTGGTGTAATAAAAATGAGCAATACTTTCTTTATGGAATAGTTTCCTGTGTTAGATGTATTGACTATGTCTTTACCTGCGTTTTTCCAAATAGACACTGTGTGTCTTCTGCATGTAGATGAGGGACACATAAATCAGCTTGAGAGGTATTTGAAATTGTTGTACTGTGCTTGGTGCCTCTGCTACTGTCCTCTCTAGTTTATAGGATTGGAGTCCTTGTCTAGGCAGAGCTTCCGATTATTGAGGAATATCCCTTAAAATCATCCTTGTGTGGGTAAAGAAATGTTTAAGTGACCTAAACACCTTCTGCTTCTGTTGAAGGGATATTGTTTTTATTTTATTTTTTTGATTGTATTTTATTTTTCTTCTGCTGGGCACCTGGCTGTGACCATTCAGCTGCTCTGAACTTATGTAATGTGTTTCGGGGTGGATTGCTGTAGTATATGCAGCAAAAAAAAACCCCATATTGAGGTGACGTTATGGTAAGAGCTGCAGAAATAACTGTAGCTTTAGGCTTCAGATTCAACACCTCTAATTGTAATGTGTTTTCACCTCAAGGGTGGGGAAGACACCGATATAGCAAATAGGGGATAGTGTAAGATGTGGCCTCTGTAGCTGTATTGCAGGATAGGGTATTTACTGATATTTGGAGGATGTTTCTCAGCTGTTGCAGAAGCTCTAGTAGGTTTGTGTCTACCCAGGCTGTGGTGTGAGGTCTAAAGTGGGTGAAGGGGATGACAAATGAAAACCAACCATTGGGAGAAGTGAGAAAAGAAATGGGCTTGGACTCTGGAGGGCTTATATGTGATTCTGGGATGTGAGCATCCCAGACTGCTGTTACCTCCCAACTTTGTGCAAAAATAAAAGTAAGATTCGTGTGGCACGCTGGCAAGTAATGCTTATCACTGTTTGTGTGGCTGCTGTTACTTTCACACTGCACTTAGTGTTTCCTTGTTCCAGGTCTGGGTTAAATTGTACCTGGTCTAAAAGGAGATGTGTCTAAAGATCTAACCACACCTGTGAAGGCTTCAAAAGGGGGAAGGCAGAGAAAAGGATGGGAGGTGTCTCCTTCGTGAAGTCTGGGAACCAGGAAAGAGGTTCAAAACTGAGATAATTTGGCAGAACACGTGGCCCTTGTGAAGGGACTAGAAATCATGTTACCACTTCAACTCTTAAACTTCATTTCTTTTCCTGCACATGTGGAGTAGTTTAAATAGGTGAAATTCAGTGTTCTCTCTGTGCAGCCCTGCGTTCGCTGTATAACATCTCAAAGTAGATGATGGTACCATGAAAATCTTTGTTTAAATCACCATTTCTGGTCTTTTGTTTCCTTCTTTTAAACAAGACTTTGCAGTCTCTGAATTAACTGAGGGGTGGAAGTGTCAGCAAGTTAATGGCTTTGCGTTTTTTTGTGGTGGTAGCTACCCAGGATTCCTTTGCATGTCCTGATAGATCTTTCAAGCTGTACTTGGCTACGAAGACAAGAGGATTGTTAATTTTTGCCAGGAGAAGTCGGTATAAGTTGTATGAAGAGCTGCTGGAAAGAAATAGAGGTGGACATCTCTGCTTTTTTCTGGAGTGAGGTGGGAAGGTTGTTTTTCTTACCCAGTCAACTCAGACCTGTGAACTTGGCCTCAGGTTGGCTATCAGGAGATCTATGGTCTTGGTCCATCTGAGGTGGACTGTGGTTTGGTTTGGTGTTTCAGTGCAAGGAGCTGATGTGTAAGTTTTGATTCTTTATAGCTGAGCAAATAGCAAATTTAACCTCAGTTTGATTTTGGCTTCTTTTTGTGTCTGAGGAAAAATCAAAGGTGGTATTTTACTTTTTACTCTTACACGTGGTATTTTGGCAGTCTGCTGCCTTTATAGGTGGGATAACCAGGGTGAAGTTTCTGTGTACTTGGATTTAAAACTAGCAATGTTTCAGGGTATTAAGGTACCATATTGGCAACATTCAGCTTGTGCAAAGGGCAAAACTAAGCAAGAAAGAAGTCTCTTGGGCAGGGTATACAATGTAGAGGGAAGAGAAGTGACTCTTGGTATTCCTGACCAGTTCATTTCTCGTGTTTCCACAAACATGCACCTCCTAGGAACTGCTCTGGAAACATCTCGCTTTGTTTGCTGAGCAATCACGTAGAACAAAACTATTTGTACAAAATGATTTGAGAGCTATAATGTATAAAACACCTACTTATGGATATTAAAATCAGTTACGAATTGCATATTCAAAGTCTCTTTGGATCTTTTCTAAAAATCTCTTCTGATGACTGTTGCCAGAAGTTGTCAGTATTTACTTAATAGGTTCATAGAAACACCCTTTGGAATGTAGAAAATGTGTTTGAACGTAAGCTTTGTGCCTGAATACATTGCAGAAAATGATAGATCTAGGTTGTTTGAAGTGTAAATGCTTAAGAACCTTTAACCGCTCAGGAACAACTTTAAGATGAATGCTGGGTTTTATTTCTTGAAGGAGTAGGTCAGAAAACCCTTTAGTTCAACAAGTTAATCTCCGTGGTGTGTTACAGTGGTTTGAAAGACAATTTCTCCGTGGCACAAACAGTTTCTGTAGAAAGGGAGGGAGTAGTGGGCTCCATGCTGTTGCTGGTAGCTACTCATTCATGTCTAACACTGTCTCCTCCTGTTGTTCTGTTGTGGTCAAATCAAAAATGAAACAAAAGTATTTGAAATGAAACAACTTGATTTGACTGCAGTTTTAAGGAGTCAGAGTTCACGTGGGTTTTCTGGGGTTTGGAGTTGCTGTGAAAAGCAAAACCAAGTCTTAACCTGCAGATTAATCAATAGATCAGTGCAAGGCCATAGATGTTAAGCCTTACGTGAGAGGCCTGCAGTGTGTTTCACAGGACATTTAATATTTTAAGTATGTTTGTTCCAATACGCAGATAAAACAGTATTGGCCAAAAAGCTGCACAGACTTAAGCTTTAAAAAAATACAGTTTTTAAATTGGAAACTGTCAGTTTTCCCTCCCTCTCTCCTCCACAACTTGCAGACGTTACTAATTTTGTAAAATTTAAAATACCCAAGTTTCTCGTCTTCATCATTAGGGAAAATAATTGTTGCTGACAAATGCAGAAATAAATGTACTGTTAGGAGCAACGACTGGCGCTGGTATGCTCGTGATTCCCATCCATGTCAAAGCTTGTTGCCTCTCTGAGCTGCTTGAAATCATAGTATTTTTGCTCTTTTGCTTGCAGCGAGCTTCTGCTTTGTAATGATCTGCTGTGTTAATGGCGCTTGGCACAGGTTGCTTTAAATGACAACTTTAACATGATGTATTTGGTAATTTTCCTAAGCTTGCTTAAAAGAACTAGAACTTATGTCAAATCAGAAATACTGAATATTGTGTAACGTTTAGCAGCATTCTGTTGAAATAGTACTATGTATATAGCCTGTTAAGACTAACGCAGTGGTTGTCTGATGTTTATGCATTGTTTTTCTCCTTTTCCTTTCTTCTCCAGTTCCACTCTTATCCTGGGGACCTAGCTTCAATTTTAGTATCTGGTATGTTGAACTTAATGGCATTGATGATCCAGATGTGGTCCAGCCGTGCCTCAACTGGTACAGCAAGGTAGGCCTGCATTTTAGATGCCTGTTTGTTGGAAGATTTGTAGCCTTGGAATCTTGTGAAACTTCTCTTACTGGAATTATGTGACCTTTTCATTCCTTGAATATCAGCTATTAAAACAACAAACACGCGTAGTTAAAACTCAAACCATGTGGCTGACTTGTACTGAGTGAATCTCTTGGAATTGTATTTGCTGATTCTCTTTAAAAAACAACAACAAAACACTCTCCCAAAACCACCACCACAAAAAAACCCACAAATCAAGAACCAACCCCCCCCAAATAAACCAACACCCACAACAAAGAAAAAACCAAACCGAACAAACCCCACAAAAACCAACCAAACCCAAACTAAGCTGTCAGGTAGACATCACGAGAGAACCTTGAAAGAAAGGAACACTGAGTCAAAATGGACAATTTTAGTAAAATAGCATTTGTATTGCAAGTTAAACGAATCTTATCAAAACCAGATTCCATTTCTCCCTTTTCTCGCCTTTTGACTGGTAATTCTTTTACCCCACGAGTCCTTTTGTAGAATTACATGTGAGCTTAGAGCCTTCTGGGTTACATATGCAGCTTTTCTTACAGGGTATAAAAATGAGCTTGTTTTAAAGAGAATCCATGTTGGTGTCTTTGCTGTTGCAGCTCCTTGCACTTCTGATGTTTCCCTCTTAGCGTCTTTTTGCTGAATATTGTGGAACAGAGGGGAGCTGATGCCCCTGGACTGTGAGATGAGATGATTTATACCATTTGTCGCTTTGATAGACAGAAAGTTCAAAGGGTTCTAAACATTATTTGTATAAACTGCATTTAATTGCGTACAACAGATGCCACTCCTGTGGGAGGGAAGCGTACGTTGATGACCAGAATTCATTTCGTGGCTGCTTTTTATGCATAGATCTTCTGGAACAATTCATGAAATTCATGTTGTGTTGCAGAGAAGACATCCTTTCCAGCTGAATAGGACTGGGTAGCGGAGCAACATATCTCTGCTTCCAGAAGGAAAAACTTTAAAGAGGATAAAGATTTCATTTTATTGTAGTATTGAGGCTCCCTCCCCAGTTTATGGTGTTGCCAGTATGGTCAGGAAACCTTGTGGCTGTGCTATCTGGCTCATACTTGGTTATATCAACGTCACAAGCTGCTTCATGGAGCATTTTAAAACAGCATTGACAGCACAGTGGAAATTGCTTGTATCTGCTTTATGATTAAAGTGGTATTGTGGTCATTAGTCTCCTGATTACTGGTGTATGACTCTGAAAAGTCCAGTTGACAGAGGCTGCTGATGGTTTTCTGTGCACATGGTGGTGTCTCTGGCATTTTTGACCAGTTGCTGCAATCAGGAAGCTCCTGACATCATCATCATCATCAGAACCATCTGATGATGATGTCAGCATCTGTTTTGTTCCCTCTTATCCCACAGAATTGACACTTTTCATGGTCAGCGTGTACGTAGTGACAGCTTCTTCAAGGGGTGCCAGCATTGTTCTTCTGGAGCTTAGAGCCCTAAAGCAGCCAGGCAGAGACTTAGTCATGATTGTTTGGGCTCTGCTGGGAGCAGTTGCCAAGTTTTTGGTGATGAGTGCGTGTCTCACTGATGTTCTGCTCTCACAGTCCTGAGAGGCCACTGTTGCTGGACCCACATAGGAGGATATAAGTGCTGACCCATATTTGGGGAAATGCAGAAAGGTCGACCTGTTTCTTCCAGTTCTTTGAGATGGTGTGAATATTTTAATGTATGTTTTTGGAAATCTAGTAATGTTCTTTGAAACCTAATAATTCTTTATTGCCTGAGATGTCAGATTAAAAGAAGGTTCTGCGTGAAGTTGCTGATTCTTATTTGTTGTGTGTGCTTCAACCAACAAAACCTCCCTTTCCTGGGGGGAGTGAAGTTGGGGGTAACAGATGAGGACTTAAAGCAACAACCGCATTCCTCAGTTCCTTCCCTGCTGCTTTCTCCTTGCTGTCCTTGCTTTTCCTCAAGACTGGGCACACTTAAACTATTTCACACATTGGAACAGGCTGCCCAGGGCAGTGGTGGAGTCGCCATCCCTGGAGGGGTTTAAAAGACACGGAGATGGGGTTCCTAGGGACGTGGTTTAGTTGTGGACTTGGCAGTGTTGGGTTAACGGTTGGACTTGATGATCTTAAGGGTCTTTTCCAACCTGAATGATTCTACGATTCTAACAAGTGGTAGTTTATCATTGGCTATCACTTTTGGTTTTGATAATGAACACTTAAATATTTTTTAATTCTGCTGGTGTTTGACATTGTTAATGTCTTAGTCTCACACTCTCGTTACATTTTTAACCATGGGAATTATTTACAGCTTCGGATCAAAGCAATTGTTTGGATTGTCATCTCTTTAAACCTTTGTGACAGCATATAAAAGGAGCCTTTTATATACGTTTTATACACCTTTTTGCATAGAAAAGTTTTTACAGTTAACTTCTGAAGTACAACTGTGGCATCACTTAAATCCAGACATTTTATTATCGCATCAAGTGGCCAACCTGCACCCAACAGTCATTGCATGTTTGATAAACCGTGTCTGTCAGTCAGTGGAAATACGCCAAGCCCGAATTTGGTCTGATGTCTAAACTAGAGGAGCTCAAAGTGCAGAAGCTGCTTATTCCTGGTGTGCAGTCTTCCTTTTCTTTGCTACCCCTTTGAGCAACAAAGAATCTAATGTGGTTTTGGCCTTGACTGATTTAAGTGAACTTTAGCTTAAAGCCAGTGTCTTAGGTATCTCTCTTAGGAGGAAAACAAAAGTGTTTTTTCCAGTTGTGCTGTGAAACTCTGTTTTAGCTTTAATATTACTCTGCCACAGTCTTGCGTTTTTATCGGTACGTGTCCTTGGCCTTTTTCGTGTGGGCTGGGAACTGATTTTCTAAAAATGCGTAGTTCTGGCTATTTGCAGCTGTGAAATACTGATGGATTAAGAACTAAAAATATAGCACATGGCCGTGTTTCTTTTTAGCTGCTTCAGTTTGAGATTCTTGCCATAGAGCCATTATTTTGAGACCACTAATTTTTGTTGAACGTTAGCGTCACTTGCAGGTTTTCAGAAAGATTCTGTTCATTTAAATACCATAAACTTCACTTTTAGCTGTTGTGTCCATTTAGGAGTGAAATATTTTGCCTGTACTTTGATCAGTCTTACAGATGGTTAAGTTACATTTGTTTTTTACCGCAGTAGGTGTGTGTTAAAGATAGAAATTGAGATGACTTATTTTTTCCTTTATGCCTTAAAATTTAGGTTTGAATTTAACATAAGTGGTTCTGCTATTTACCAACTTAAATCTGTGTTACTTATATGTGTTGTTAGAAGCTTTGAAAACACAGCGAGTGATTTGATAGGTTAAGAGCACAAGCTGTGCCTCTTACACAGTTTACTAATCCCTCATGTTTCTGTGCCTGGGTGTTTGATCTGGGGTGGTTTCTCCAGCCTTTCTCACCCCTTCCCACAACTTGGTAGGAAATGAGCAGCTTTGGCTCATCTGCAGTATAAAAACAGGGGTTCTGCTGCCAGCTGCATGGGAGCATTTTGAAGGTGAACCTTCGGCGTGCATATAAATCCTTATTGCCCTTGATCCGAACCCTTTGCAAACCTGCAAGATTTGGGGTCAGCCCTGCCTTTCCGTTGCAGGAACAGTGGTCATTGCAAGTGTTCCTGTTCTCCTGGCTTTTTTTTTCTTCTGCTTCTAGAAAAGCTGTGACCTACTTACTCTTCTAAATTGTTTTGTTATGTAAGAGTCACATAATCAAATTATGTAAGGCTGATAGCGAAGGCTTTTTCCTGCTCCATGCTTCGTGTAGGCCTCCAACAGCAGGGCCAAGCAGGTTGGAGGGGAATAATGGTCACTCCAGAGATATGGGACATTGTATGCTCTCTTCTTGTATGCTTATTAAACTTGATGATATCAAGTTGTATGATTTCTTTATTGTTAGAAACCAAATGCCTGCTCAGCTTGTAACCTACAGCGTTCCTCTGTCAGCTTGTGAGCAATTTATGTGCAGAGATCTTGCTTCTATCTCCAAGCAGGTTCTCAGGTAGCTCCCAGCAGTACAGGTAAAAGAAAAATCTACATGTCTCATAGGTTTTCTTGTGTTCCAGTAGTACCGTGAACAGGAAGCCATTCGCCTTTGCCTAAAGCATTTTCGTCAGCACAACTACACGGAGGCTTTTGAGTCGCTGCAGAAGAAAACCAAGATTGCTCTGGAGCACCCTATGTTGACAGACCTGCACGACAAACTGGTGTTGAAGGGAGACTTCGATGCTTGCGAAGAGCTGATAGAAAAAGCTGTGAATGGTAAGAGAATCAGAGGGGTCTGCTATATTAGTTAAAAGCGCATTGAAATGTTACTGCTTTGAATATTAATGTACTTAGTGGTAGAATTGGTTACTCCGTGTGCTGTTTTGTATCTAGTGTGGTGTACTATCAGCTTTTGGACTTGAGTATGTGTATGATGGAGGCTAAAAATTCACCTGTAAAAATCTCTTATCATTGCTACTTTTGGAGTCTCTTTCCTTCAGCAGTGACAATGTGGTGGCCTTAAGAGTAGGTAAAGACAAGTTCTTCCTGTAAGTAGTTGGCAAACTGAAGGTGGGCATAACTATCAGAAAAGTCACTGCAGCGATCAGCAGATAAATTGTGAGTTCTCGGTAATGATGTATATTATGACTTCTGCTTAGAGCTTACCTCACTGTGTTGGTGTTTCAGCAGTTCTCAGCTCTATTTAAATAAGAATGCTGTCTTTGTCTATGGGGAAAATAGTCCTTGGAGAATGGTGTGGAGAAGTCACAGTGACTGGAGGCAGAGGGTGTCCTTCCTTGCAGGGTGTTGGCAGCTGCTTTAATTGTAATTATTATTCATTTTCTACTTGGAAACTTTTACCTTAGAAGCATTGCATGTAAACAGCTCTCCTCTCCTAAAATGGGAGATATATTCTTTCTGTTGATAGAATGGGACACAAAAAGAATTGTGCTATTGCACTGAAGTGTCTCCCAAGACCTGCATGGTGGGTTTGGATCGCAATCTGATAAACAGAGGTGCTCTTGGTTGTGAGTATAGGGCTTGTTAACTATGTGCTGTTGCTCTTCATGGGAAGCTTATAGTGGCATGAGAAGAGAACCTTGTGTCTGCCAGTAGAGTTAGGTGCTTAATGGACCAATTTCATCAGTCTGGCACCAGAGATTTTCTAATTCTAGAGTAATCAGTCATTTTGTAATACATTTTTGGATAGATGCCAGCATACCTGCTTGACTCTGTGTAGTTTGTACTACTAAAGTTGCATGTGGTTCTCAGGGAATGTTAGAAATGATACCTTTAAAATCAAGGTTTATCTTGAATGAAAATCCACCATCTTTTTTTGTGAACAAACTGTTCAACGAGACACAATGATAGGGAGCTTATTGCAACAGGTTGTCAAAAATGCAGTAAATGGCTTCCTATGGGTTTTGGCTCAAGGTTTCTCAACTAAGCTGAGCTCTGCCCTGCGCTGAGCAGCTACAACCGTGGAGACTGAGAATTGCCAGAGTTCATCCTCGCTCTCCTGAGACGACATAGCGTTGTTGGCTGGGATGGCAGTGGAATGTCTTCCTGCAATGCAGGGGCATTTTGAAACTGGCAGCTTCCTCCAGAATCTCAAAGGCAAGGGAGGGCTGCAGAATGAGAAAGCAGCAGGGAACCGTGCCTGGCTGTTACTGTCTTTGCAGTGTTTCTCAAAGACATGGGTGCCTGGGGGGCAGCTGATGAGCCCACCAATTTGAAGCAGGATCTGCTGAGAGCCAGAGGCATCCTGTATGTTGATGGTGATGATTTTGCCACTGCATCAGTCTGCTGTCTTGGCTGTGGCTTAATCTTGTCGGTGCTTAGAGGCCGTCCTCTTTCCACTTCATTGCAGGCTGTCGTAGAAACTATTTCTTGAATGGAATTTCACTAGAGGTCTAGAATGTGCTGAATGAGTTCTCTCAAAAATGGACTTTTGGGCACTAATGAAACGAAGGTTTGTGACCTCATTTTTGGGGCTGTTTTATGTTGATTTCTTTTACTACTTAATATTTAACATACTACATTTATTCCATCCAACTTGGACTCAAGCTGAGGTGGTGCCTCTGTTTCCCCTTGTATGTTGAGAGTGGGGTTATTGTCTCCAGTACTCAGCTTTTCCAGGTGTGGAAGTATTGGCAAAGCAGTTGCCTGATAGAAAACTGTAGGTCTGGCGTTGTGCTGTGTGGCACAGACACTTGCTTCTTGTCAGATTTGATGTGAATAATCCTGGTTCTTGTAATTTCATCCTTGTTTGGAGGCTGAGGAGCTCAGCGTTGCTTAAGCAAACTGGAGAAATGCTGTAGCTTGTTCTATCAGTCTCCTTTTTTGCTCCAGGAAGTAGAGAAACAAGTATTTCCAGTAACAGACTGTGGATAACTTAGCAGGAGAGTCTTCAGGTAGCATCATTAAGTTTTGTCACTACTTCTGAGGGACAGAATAATATGAGTGAGGATGTTTGTGTTGCTTTCTTTTAATCTGACACCTGGCTAGCTGAAGTTAAATGTCAGTGGCCGCATCTCCCATTGCTCCGTTGCTTATCCTTAATGATTTTGCTTGTCTTTGAATACATTAACCTTCTTCCCCCATCCTTCTGCAATTCTTCATGCTGCCTTCAGCTTTCATACCCATGTGAAGCTCTGTCACCTCCCGTCACCCTTCATAGAGAAGTTGTCTCTATCCCAAGACACTGAGGCTGTATTAATATTTGCTTTAAGCTGACACAGCTACAGATTTCTACAAAGTGGGTCAATCCTGCCCTCGCTCAGGACAGAGTGTCCCCTGGCCCCTCACTTGCTGGCACCGGTGCTTGTGCTGCCACGTGGCAAAGCAGCTCAGGGAGCTGATGGGACTACGATGAGAAGACGACAGGACAAACCCCTCTGAGAGCCAAAAAACCCACTGAAACTAGCTGGAATAGCTTGTCTGGAGTTGTATGAGATAACTGTCAAGGTGCTGGATGTAGCTGGTGTTTAACAGTCGGATCGTTCTTCTTGGTCAGATGGGAATAGACGTTTTCAGCCTTCAACTCATTCTCATATAGTCTTGCTACCATCTGTGCCCTGTGGTCCTCCACAGTGTCCTCACTTGGAGCTGCATCTCTTCCAAGGTCCTCTGGTTGAAAGAGGCTCATTAGCATCCAGCATTTTACCATTTTATTTCTTAGCGGCTTTGCGAAGTCTCCGTCGCTTGCTGCCCGGTCTCGAAGGTGTGGGTGTTCGTACAACTGAACTCCTCTCTGTGGTGTTTTTCCTAATAAAAGCGGATTAACTGTAGTCCTGTTTATGGTCTGTGTAGCATAGTTGAAGTGTGGACTTAATTATGATACACAGATCCTTAAATTGTCCCTGAAATCATTCAAAGTGGGAACTGTTCTGTCACAAGCTGGACATGAATATGCGAACTTCTGACCTCTTGCTGATCTGTTTGTTGCCTTAAAAGAACAAACAGAAATGCAATGAGGGTGACAGAGATACTGTACGCTCATTTCAGCCTAAAATCTTTTCTGGAGAGGCTGACATTTGCAGCGGTAGGTATTTAAAAAGTGAGATGCAATGCATCTCTCGCAGCCGATTTCCATAGGCTTAGTCATGTAGAAAAAGAGTAGGTGGTCAAGAATTAGTGCTAGCAGAGCTAAATTCTTGTTCTTTTGCATTGCTAATGATGAACGCTGTCTTCCACCTCACATCACCAGATGATTTCTTTTGAGAGCTCGGTGGCAGGCAGCCACACTTTTCCCGCAGATTCTTTTGACTTGTGCATTACACTTAGAAAATGGGCAAATGGAAACTCTGGCAGCTGCCTGACTTCCTCTCAAAAATAAAAGGTTCCCTAAATCTCAGCTGGTTCACAGACTTAGTTCAAATACTTCACATTTGGATTCATTCCTATAGCTTTCAGACAGCCTATATTATTGAAGAATAAAATCTGC
Organism: Patagioenas fasciata; assembly: GCF_037038585.1. Lineage (NCBI taxonomy): Eukaryota > Metazoa > Chordata > Aves > Columbiformes > Columbidae > Patagioenas > Patagioenas fasciata. The sequence continues at coordinate 211,773,199 of NC_092520.1, forward strand.
TTAATATTCCTACAGAGAGTATGCAGCGTGCAAATTACTCAGTTGAACTGTTTGCAGCTACTGTAGATGTAGAAGGCTGCTTGAAGTGGGTTGAAGATCTGCAGGTTTCATATTAGTATTCTGTGGACCGAGGTGTTTCTTCTGGCAGCTCTCATGTCAATATGTGATATGTGTTTATCTGTTGACAAGCCGTTCCTGTACGACAAACAAATTGTGCAGCCTGCAAACTGGAATGTCTCAAACTCAGGATGCACAGAGCAGCTGTTTGCCCGGAAGCTCAAGACACCTTAATTTTGCCATCAAATACGGATTTGGTTTTGAGAAAGGTTCTGTAGTTGTGGGAAGTATGGAGGGGAGGGTCTTGCTGGGGATCCAGAGCTTATGGTAAGCATCACAGAATCCCAGAATGTTAGGGTTTGGAAGGGACCTGGAAAGCTCATCCAGTGCAATCCCCCCATGGAGCAGGAACACCCAGGAAGGTGTCCCGGCGGGTTTGAATGTCTGCAGAGAAGGAGACTCCACAACCTCCCTGGGCAGCCTGGGCCAGTGTCTGTTGCCCTCACTGGGAATGTTTCTTGTCAAATTGAAGTGGAACCTCTTGTGTTCCAGTTTGTACCCATTACCCCTTGTCCTATCATTGGTTGTCACCGAGAAGAGCCTGGCTCCATCCTCCTGACACTCACCCTTTCTATATCTGTAAACATGAATGAGGTCACCCCTCAGTCTCCTCTTCTCCAGCTCCAGAGCCCCAGCTCCCTCAGCCTTTCCTCACACGGGAGATGCTCCACTCCCTTCAGCATCTTTGTTGCCCTGCGCTGGACTCTCTCCAGCAGTTCCCTGTCCTTCTGGAACTGAGGGGCCACAACTGGACACAATATTCCAGGTGTGGTCTCCCCAGGGCAGAGCAGAGGGGCAGGAGAACCTCTCTGACCTACTGACCACCCCCTTCTAACCCACCCCAGGTACCATTGGCCTTCCTGGCCACAAGGGCCCAGTGCTGGCTCATGGTCACCCTGCTGTCCCCAGGACCCCCAGGTCCCTTTCCCCTACACTGCTCTCTAATAGCTCATTCCTCAACTTACACTGGAACCTGGTAGTAGAGTTTACATAGAAGCAGTCTATCTTGCAGCAGTTTGAGAGCAAACCTAATATCCTGTTTCATTTTCCTGAAGAAGGGTGTGTGAGGGGATAGTACAGCTTTGAGACTAGAAAAATTCATGTGTTTCCTTGTTGTTTCCGTATCTTGAGGAAATTGTCAAGTAATGGCTGGATTTTTATTTGGTCTCGTCTTGGTTCTCCGCTTCTTACTTTTCTTTAGAAGGATTTTTGTGACTATAAAAACCTCAGTCTGTTTAGGTGTTTTGGGTGGGGTTTTTTGTTTGTTCAAGAAAAATCTTAAAAACAAACCAAACACCCAGAATTTATGGGCCAACTGCCAGTGGGTTTTTTTTGGCCATTGACAGTGAAGTGAATAGATGAGATTTTAGTAATACTATCTGTCCTATCTACAGATGTGTTGTCTAAAAAGAACTTAATACCAATTTTACTTGTTCCCAGTTGACTTCAGCAAGTTAAATATTTTTGTCTGCAATGTTAGTGCTCATCTTTTCCAGGTAACCTGTAGCTGGCTGGCAAAATAAAGACTTTAAGTATTAAGACTTAACCAGGGTGAACTTCATGTTGGTGCATCCAAAATGAATCGCAAGTTGCTGTGAAGGGCTTTCAAATAGTATAAAATCAAATGAGAGGTGAAGCATTCCTTTAAAATGTTCCACTTAACAGTTTTTTTTGCCTACATGGGTGTTATTTTAAATTAGTGATTCATTGGGAAGAGCTGGCAAACCTGAGCAGGCCTGGGGCTGAAGTTCAATGCCCTGGAGAAGCTTTGGAGACCCTTTGGTCAGCGGTGCTGGCCTGGCATGAAACATAAGGAGCGCGCTAGAATAGGTCTGGCGTCAGCTACAGAATCCACCTAGAGATTCTCCTCTTTTTCCCTGGTAGTGTCAGACAGGTGGTGATTCAGCTTCCAAAACAAGCTGCTGCTGGTTTGCGGTACAAGTAGAATGAATGTGGAACTGCTCCCAGCAGAAAGAAACATTTCTGGGAAGCGAGCTGGAGTATTTCCAAACCAATGTCCCATGGAAGACAAGAAGCGTTATTAAGAGAGGCTGAAGGCACAGTGGGGGAGAAGTGTCATATCTTGACAAGTGCAGCCTGTGGGTGTTGAGCATGGGAGAGAGGTTAAATCACCCTTTCAGATTGTATGTGGTGTAATTCATCCTTTTGAACTATTTATGTCCAATTATCTATTGACAGCCATAGGGATAAATATGGTTTTGCATTCTGTCTTGAAGACTGAGTGCTCTAATGGCAACCAAAAGACTGGATTTCTGTCTAGGTTTGTGGCTTGAAAAATGTGAGTCAGTATGGGATTTCTTACAGCACATGCATCTATTCTATTGAAAGTTGGCTTTTCTGAATCAGAATTCATGAAATCTCAAGCTTTAAAGCCTCTCATGTCTTGTTCCAGCTTCATAAAAGAAGTAGTGGGAGTTAAGAAGCCCAGTCTTAAAACCAAAGTAAACCACTTTTCTACATAGGTTGAGCAAACTTTTGGCTTTCCTCGATTACCTAACGCTGGGAGCAAGCTGATGTTTTTGGCTCTAAGGCAGGTGAAAGTAAAATACGCCCTGCCTTTGGAGAATATTAAATTTGAAAAACTTGCAGAGCTGAGTTTATGAAAGTTGAAAGCAGTTTTGTGTTTGAAGACCAAATTCAGCACCTTTCCAGAGCTCTTGAGTGCCCTTATTTGCCTATTACATGGTCTCTAAATAGAGTATTTGTCTTCTCCCAGGACGGACTTGCTGGCTTATGTTTTAATTAAAACCTGGATTTCAGTCATGACAAACTACAGCATGCCAGGAAGCGCTTTAAAATATTCTCCGAACATTGTGTTGTGCTTGATGTGAATTTTGGGGCTGTCCTGTGCAGGGGCATGAGTTGGACTTCATGATCCTTGTGGTGGGTCCCTCCCAAAGTCAGGACATTCTATTACTCTGTGGTTCTTAAAGTGTGGTTTAATTTTTTGGTCGATAAATAGGGATGTGTGCGGTAAGGATTATACTTTTCTTGTCCGCATGCCTACCAAAGGATTCTCTATAAATAGAGGCATTCATAATCTGTTAAGTTCTTACCTCAAAGCTGCAATTACTGGGATCGGAAGAACTAAGTAGTATTAGGTCCAATTTAGCAATTTCATTTTTCCTTTCTCTGCTGGGGCATATAAAACTAATTCTGGAGCAAGTTTGCCAGGTGCTGTTCTACCGAAGAGCGTAGCTGTTGGATATTACGTGATTAAGGACCCCTGTGTGCATCCTACGTCTCAGCGGTACAAAACCATGTAAATCTGTCATTTCAGTCCTCAATCTGCCTGTGGTAGTTACGTTGGTACTAGTGATGTAAACCAGGTGTCTGAACTCCTGTGTTTTTTCAGGTAATGCATAAATGCCGAACAAACGCTTGCCATGAGGAGCTTGTGTCTGGAGATGGTGGGTGGGTGGGATGTAGCAGTGGTCAAGAGGTTGGCGTTTGGCCATCTAATAGTCTGTTGTGCCTGCAGAAGGTAAGGTAGGTTGGTTTTGAGAGGCAACATTTGAAGAACAACACCAACAACCTCCCTGAGTCCTTCTCAGACTGAAGGGCAGTCCTGGGTGTTTTGAATCTCCTCTTTAAAAGAAATTAATGCATGTGGTAGACTGATATGTATGCAGAACTAGGAATTCACCTCTTGATGCTGAAGAGATGGAATGTGGTAGGTGTAGAGAAGAGAGAGGAAGGCTCGAGGAGAGCGTGGAGCTGGAGTTAATGCTTCTTCCAGAAATGCCGCAGTTGGCATATCTGGCCAGTGCTCTAATGCGTCTTCTGTTTCTCTTGCTTAACTCTCTGAAGAGAATGTAAACTATTAAATTGTTTTTCATCCAGTACTTGGTTGTCCCATATCGTAGCATTTAAACAATCTGCTTTTCTTCCCTTTTCTTCTTAGATGAAGCTCCAGAGATGCTGTCTGACCTAGTTTTAACTCAACATGCACTAAAACGGTTGGGTTTTACATGCACTGGCAACTTTCCTCTTGCTTAAATAAGGGGGAGGGATTCTATTCTTAATTAAATACACCACACTGGAGATTTATAGACAATTGGCATGACCTGGCAGGCAAACTGAGTAATTCTTGATTGATCTAGTAACAAATAATCTTTTTATTTTAGTACTTGCACATTTAGTTCATTAGCAAGTTTAACAAACTAACTGACATATGTAGAGAATTTACTTAAAATGTAGGCTTTGGAGTAGCATACTGGACTGAGTTAGGTTGAAGTTACCTATGTTAAAAGTTATTGTGCTATAATGGAAGTATAAATATTTTATATAGCAAAATGTTTATTTTGCAGATGGCTTATTCAATCAGTATATCAGTCAACAAGAATACAAACCTCGCTGGGGGCAGATCATCCCCAAAAGCACCAAAGGTAAGGACATTTCTTAAGATACAACTCATGTACTGCCGTGTTTTATCTTGGTTCCTTTGAGGATATTGAGCGAGAAAATTATGTGAGAAAACCAACTCTAGGAGAGTTGTTCTAGGAAATGGTTTCATCTATGAAAATCTTGCATTTGTCTGCAAAGTCAGTAAATGCAACCTGATTTAAGGCTGAGTAAGGAACACTACACGAACAGTAGCTGTAACTTCAAGCATAGCTAATCAGTTCAGAAACAAGAATATAGGTTAAGCATGAGAGCAGTTACCTGTATGACAGGATTTAATGCATGGAATCAATTTAAATGTACAGCAAAGTGTGGCATTATCTTAACAGGGAGTATTTTAAATTTGAGATGCATCTTTTGAAGTCTTGGTCTTTTATACAGTAAATCTAAATTGCGGAATCTTTTTCTACTTTGAGAGGAGACTCGTAGCGGCAGCCTTGAGTACAAAAATCACTGTCATACAGCAAACATAGGATTCAAGGTGACAATCACCAAATGTGGAGCACTGTCCCCGAACCTCTCGGGAAGGGTTATCTATGAATACAAGCAGATTTCCCGCAGAATGTGGGTTACCTTTCTAATGTTGCTTCCCAGAGATGACACCTGTCCTGAATGCTTAAGATACCTAAAGTGGTCAAAAAGCTGCTTTAATTGGATGGTTGGAGTTCTATTACATGTGAGAATAATTGGTGCAGAGCTACCTATGCCATATCTATACCGCTACCTCTTTGCTTCCATCCCATGGGTACATCATTTATGTGGACCTGGATGTTTCAGGAACTCTCAAGCTCCTTTCCAGGGCAGTTGTAGTACAGTATTCACTTTAGATATCTGTACTATCGGTTGCCAGATAATTAAATATAAAACTCTACAGTTTTATAAGAATATTACATGGGAAAAGTGGTGTGCTAATGTTTAAAGAATGGCGAGTTACTAAGGTGCTCTGCTTCTGTATAGTATTCAGGCCACACATGAGGTTGTATCTTTCTGTGGTTTAAAAATCCTATAACAGAAAACTCTCTCCTCCCTCATTTTTAAAGGTGATGGGGAAGACAGCCGACCAGGGATGAGAGGTGGCCATCAGATGGTTATAGATGTTCAGACAGGTGAGTAGCTGCTAAATTTCTTCAAGAACTTCATCATTTACTCAGATATCTTTCAGATCAATGTGCAAATATGTTTTTCTTTAGAGACTTATTTCAGCATTTGAGGAAAAAATTGTACTTTCGAAGAGCTGGATGAAATACTCTATATTCTTTCCAGATCTGTGTTCCAACTGCCTTTCCCACCCCCCTTGTTCCCTATTAGTTCTCTGTTATGCCTTAGTCATTGTCTTAACTAAGAAACCAAGAACAATTGTTAATTTTTTTTGTCCCTCCTACCCTGTTTGAACAGGAGCTTAAACAAGAGGGGAGAAATTAGGGTTGATAATTTCCCGTATCTGCTACACGCTATGCTCTTTGGAATGGTGCTCAAGCAATAGATCTGTGTTGAAACATTCCTTGTATTTTGGTTGGAGCGGTTTCTTATTTCCACAGTGTGCGAGAAACTCCGGTTAAATATAATTTGTTAGACGTTTTTACAGAAATGTTTCCTGTAGCAGTTTCAAGAATGGTTCAGCCTCTTATTTCAACAAGCCTGCAGAGAAAAAGTGTGGGGGGGTATAAGTAACAGTTCTGGTGATTGTTGTTCTCCGTAATTTTCTGTATCTTTGTTTTGCTTTTATCTAATCAGATTTTGGTGGTGCGTCATTCCTTAACTAAAATATCTCTGAGTAAATGATTTGTATGAGTAAAAATCGTTCTTAGGAAAGGAGAAACAAGTTTGGGGGCTGAGTAGCAGAGAGGAATATACAGTGGCATGGAGGGAGTTGGCAAAAAATGCCCACGGCCGTATCTGTTGTGCTCATATGGACGGGGACCGAAGCATGTGACGGACTGGTACCTTCAGCCGTAATTTGCTAAGTCATAGTGAACAAGCAAAAATACAGCAGTAGTTGCAATCTTTGGCTCTTACTCAGGGTGTAGTTATTGCTCTAGAGGAAGCACTCGAATGATTTTGTATATGAAAGCAAACTTTTTTTGGGGGCGGGGGTATCTGAGGAGTTTGAGAAGCATTAGGATAAAACACTGCTGGAGAATCGCTGGTGTTTGCCTACAACAGCAGCTGTGAACGCTCTCTAGTGGCCTCAGTGAATAAACAGACAGTGGCTGCTTGACAAGCATGAGGAAGAAACATGAGGCTTGTCAACTTGGAAAGGGTAGTCCTTTAGACCTCCTGAAAATAAGATATTCATGCGAGTGAGAGTCTTTGTTACCATTCCTTTGGGTTTTCTTCAGTCCGAATAAGCTTATTACCTCTGCCTTTGACTTCAGTTTTCACTTGACTTTCACAAGGCAGTCAAAAGCATACATATATATATAGATATATCTATACTGTGTTTTTCTTGCACAAAAGTGGCTGGAGAGCATCTACAGAGGCCGAGTTCCAGTGGGGGTGAACTGTGAGTCCTTTCTTGCTGCAGCTCTATCCTGTACTAGTGGGGTATTCTCAGAAAGTTCTTCTGTGGGATATTTGGAAGTTGCTCTTAGTTTTGCTTCCAGACCCACTGAGGCTTGTAAAAACCTTTATGTTTTTGAGATTATCAGTTTTGCTGTTAAATTCAACTCATAAACAGGCCAGGGGAAGTTCTTGCTGCTGTTATTCTTAAAACCAGCTGTTGCTGATTGCTGGAGTTTTCCTTTTGAATACAGGTAGTGTTTAATGAGCCCGTGGGAGTTCAGCCAGTTATGTCGGGATGTGTTTTACAGGCTGGAGCTATAAAACTCCCTGGCTAACCTTGAGCAAATCTAGTATTAATGGAAAAAGGAGCAGCGGTGTGCTCTTGCCTTCAAAGACATCCTCCCTTCCTTACCCACACACTTGTTGAGCTGGTTTTCTTTTCAAAAGTCTTTGGCAATTGAAGAAAAATACGCTCTATTTGTACTCCTTGTTTGAGGGGTGAGGTCCTTTTCAAAAATTAGTATTTTCTCCGGCTTTAGTCTTTTTAGAACTGAAGTGAAACACCAAAATCATAAGGAGGTTCTGAAGTTTCGTAGCGCATAGATGTTGGAAGCAAATCTTAATCTCTGATATCCAGACCTGCCGTAGCTGTAACTGAACTATAAATGGTTCTGCTTTATTAACCTCAAGGAAGTATTAACCAGTTATTGCTGACTACAGAAAACCAGTTTATTTCTATCAAGTTTAATAAAGCTTATAATAATGCTGAGGCTGCTGGATGCACACGTGTTGCTGTTAGAGGATATGGGCTGGTATCAGTTGATATGTAGTTACTGATAGTGTGTTGAGTCACTGAGACTGTTCATGCTCTACGTTTCAGGTAGAATATAGTTCAGCTTGGTCTAAACTCTTTTTTTCCACGTTTTATCTTCCAGTTAGAACAGGCTGAAAGCCACTGAAGGAGCAATTCTGGGTTCTCAGCTGGCAACCACTAACTTGTGCTACAGCTCATTTCTATCCCATGTTCATGCTCTTAATCCCTGCTGCAGCTTTCTTAGAATAAGGATTGTGTTCTTTGTGCTTGGAAAAACTCTGAAAGCACTTTGAAATGAAAGCGTAGGCATTTGGGGATACAGAGCTGAGAATGCAGCCTGATATCTCCCTCTATATATAAAAACAATTGGGGAGTTACTGATTCTCAGTGTCTTTCATGCTTTTAATTACATTAACACTCAGACTGGAATGACTCTGGGTGGCAGAATTAGGAATTTGGTTTTGGTATGCATGTGCAGAACCATTCCCAGTTACAGCTGGAAAGGGCTGTTATGTGCTTTAAAGCTTTAGACTGTAAATCAAAACAGAAAGCTGATGTTATTTTGCTTTTTCTTACAAGTTATGTGTTTTATGGAGTTCTCCATATGGGAGGCTGGAGAGTTTTCTGTGTTTCCCTGCAAGGAAGGGGAAGTACTTGGGTAGTCACAACCTAAATCCATAGATTAAAACAAAAGTGTTCCTAAAACATCATATGTGAAAACAATCGCCAAGCTAATACACAAGAACATACAGCGTTAAGTGCGCTCAATGTCAGTCATGAACGGCTATACTGCCATTTATGTAGGCCCTAGTGAAATATTCAAGCAGTAAATAGTGTATAGAACTTTGTTCCCAGGTGCATTAAGCCCTAATGCAGTTTTGGATGAGGTTGTAGGTATTTAGCACTGGTACCCTGATTAACAGAACTTTGATTCTGCCCTCGCAGGCCTTTTTATAATTCAGATACTGCACGCATTTCAAAATACCAGTGCTTATTCTGGAAGAATGTGGGAATGGGAACGTGGAGTGCCAAGTTCAAGTTCGGAGGAATAACGCCTGTTCTTCAGAGGAATATGTGCACTGTGTTTTGGAGATTTGGTTTATAATTCCATAGTTAAGGTGGAATTGATCTCTTTAGCTCTTAGAGGGGAGACACAATTTCATGTGAATGCAGTGTAGTCCATGGAACCATATCATTTATTTTGATAACAGAGTTGTAGACTATATAGAAATCATTCTATTAAAAAGTAATCTTTTGTGATTTTTATCCTGTTTGTTTAAATGTTCATATTTTATTTCATTGAGATAAAGTCTTCAGAAGTTTTCTGGTGAGACTGTTTTAGAAATAATAGCTAAGCAGCCAGGATGATATTTTATTTTTTGTCTGTATTTCTTTTCTCTTTGGCAAGCGATACTTTTTTTTGAAATAAAATATTAGTGAAATGGTCTTTATTGCTGTTACCTCAGTTTACTCACTGAAGTGAAACTACTGAGATTTTGGCTGTACATTATTTTGCTTTTCATAGAAGGAAGGAAGCAGAATTCCTTCCTGTGAGAGTGCGAACGGATCTGTAGGTTGGGAACGGATTCAGAGCACAGGGCACAGTGGGCCCATAGCATATGTGGGCAATACAGTGGAAACAATGAGGCTGGTTCCAAAGCAGCGTGGCAAGATGGAGAAGCTGAAGTGAGAGCAGCAGACATGAAGAAGGATGCTGTTTTGCCTGGGGAAAACATCTCTATCTGTAAGATATTTAAAGACAGGACTTGTGTACAAGATGAAGAGATCTCTAAAAGAAAACACAGATGGCTTCTAAGATCTGAAACACAAACAGCTGCTGAATCCTGGAGGTTACTCAAATTCACAGTGCTTTTGCATTTGAGAGGAAAACTGTGCCTGCCCAGACCAGCCCTGGCCTGAAAAATCTCACATCCAGCCACCTTCTACACTGACCTGTGGTCCAGAAACTGAGTGCTGTGCTTCAAGAAAATTTAGGTTTTATGGTCGTACTCTAAGTGCTTTTTACAAAATGGACAACGCTGCTTGCAGATAACTGAATCTACAGTTACTACACAGGGAAGTGATGTCCTTTTGTAGAAGGCTTTTGAGATAAATATATATATATATATATATTTATGTCTGATTCTCAAACATGCCCTCAGCAAGTTTGGACTGGTAGCAAATTGGGAGAGCAGTGCTTGAAGAACTAGACTGGGGCTGTGAGTCGAAGGGACCCTAATGGGTGACATGGAGAACCTTGTGGGGTTCAACCGAGGCATGTGTGGAGTCTTGAACCTGGGATGTAACAGCTGTGTGCAGTAGTATAGGCTGGGGACTGAGTACATGGAAGGAAAATTTGCAGGGTGGTAGGCAGCTGAATGGTTGTCACCAATGTGTCCTTGTGGCCAACCTCCTGCTAGATGTATTACAGAAGTGTGGCCAGCAAGATAAGGCGAGGGATGATGCTCCTCTGATTGGTACTTGAGACCACATCTGGAGTGCTGTGTTCAGTTTGAACTCTTTGGTACAAAAAGGATGGTGACAAGTGGAAAGTGAGCTTTGTGATGGGCCAGCAAGGTGGTTGGGACTGGACACAGGGTGGATGAGGAGATGCTTAGGGAGCTGGTTTTGTTCAGCTTGCAAAAGAAAAGGCTTGTGGGAGGATCTCAGAGCTGTCTTCAACTAGCTGGTGGGAGAATCATGGAATGTCCTGAGTTGTAAGGGACCCACAAGGACCACTGAGTCCAACCCCTGTCCCTGCACAGGACAGCCCCACAGTTCACACCGTGTGTCTGACGACGTTGTCCAGTCTCTTCTTGAACACTGTCAGGTTGGGGCCGTGACACCTCCCTGGGAGCCTGGTCAGTGTCCAGCACCTCTGGGTGAAGAACCTTTTCCTGATGTCCAACCTGAACCTCTCCTGCTTCTTCCACATTTTATGGACAACTGTTCTAACAGAGACATGGAAATACCATGTGACCAACATGTTATGTTAAATATATCACCAGGATTGAAATGTATTAATTGTGCTTATTCATTAGAGGGTAAAAGCAGGGATGCTCATGCATCTTTGATCAGCCTGGCTTTAGTAATTTCACAGAATCCCAGAATGTCAGGGGTTGGAAGGGACCTGGAAAGCTCATCCAGTGCAATCCCCCCATGGAGCAGGAACACCCAGCTGAGGTTCCACAGGAAGGTGTCCAGGTGGGTTTGAATGTCTGCAGAGAAGGAGACTCCACAACCTCCCTGGGCAGCCTGGGCCAGGCTCTGCCACCCTCACTGAGAAGAAGTTTCTCCTCAAATTGAAGTGGAACCTTTTGTGTTCCAGTTTGTACCCATTGCCCCTTGTCCTATAATTGGTTGTCAATTTGCAAGTAACATCCCAATCAGATGAGGAGGACATGCTGTACCAGAATCCCCCCAAGGATTTCACCACACAGAGGTGTTACCAGAAGTTAGGAGAGCTGACTTCAAGAATATATCTGAGCCTAGACTAAAACTATCCCAGGATTTTTAGTATTTAGCGTGGATTGGAGAAGGCTGCTTTGCATTTTCTGTTGAAAAATGGAACTTAATGGAGAGGTTGACAGGAAATACAGTAATAATTTGTGGAGTGCTCTGGTACCTTTTGGTCTTCAGGAGAGTAAGTGCAGAAAAGAATTCAAACGTTATAGGAACATTTTTGACTGAGCAAGCAGTTCACATACATTCACAGAACCTATTTAATTCTAAGTGTTGAATTTGTGTTTAAAAGTAAATGTAAAGGAGATAAGGTTAAGATGCTAGAGGAGAAATTCGATTTCTGAAATGTAGCTTTTAAAAGCTTTGGGTAAATACAACCGCTTTCGTGTTTTCCTTGTTGCCTTGCAGGTACTTTTGATAATTCTGTCCTGAAAGCAGAATAGAGACTTGCTTTAATAAAGCAGCAGCAATATTGCCGTGTTACATATTACTCAGATACAAAGGAAGAATCCTTCCTTCTGCCACAGCAAGATGCTCTGCTTGCATCTGGAGTTCCCTGATGGCACTAAAGCAGGAATAGTTATATTGATGTGAGACTGCTGGGCTCCCCATGAGCTTCCCGCTCCTGCTGCCTGGAAGTTTGTGGTCTCTTCCCTGTGTCTGGGCTCTCCTTTGAACGTTTGTTGATATGTTGTGCAGGTTTTGTGGCAACGCCTGGGAGCGCTGGGCTCGTGTCCTGGGTCTGTCCTGCTTGGATCTCTGAAAAAATAACCCTCCCCACAAAATCTGAACTGGCAAGTAGAGTGGAAGGTGTGATGCTGGTTGGGGAACGGAGTGAAGTTTGACTTTTTTCTTAAAAAACAACAAAAACCCAAACTGAACTATAACAAAAAGAAAAAGCCCACTAAACAAAACAAAACCAGCACCCAACCGCAACCCCCCAAGCAAAACCAGCACCCAACCACGACCCCCCAAGCAAAACCAGCACCCAACCGCAACCCCCCAAGCAAAACCAGCACCCAACCGCAACCCCCCAAGCAAAACCAGCACCCAACCGCAACCCCCCAAGCAAAACCAGCAACAAAATAAACAAAAACCAAACCAAAAATTAACGTCAAACAATTAATTTTTCCTTATACCACGGGAGAGCAATTACAAAATTTGGAAGGAGTAGAAGATATTGTTTTCTTGACATTACCAGCAACAGGTACATTGATGCATTAAGAAATATTCCTTTTAAAAATAGAGAAAATTCCTATAGAAATGTGTATACAGTTCTGTAATAAATCATAAGACTTCAGAGCCTAGATAGTGATGGAGCATTGATTTCATCTGATTTTCAGTTTGACATCAGGGTGAAAATCAAGTCTGGCCCAGTGTTCTTGCGTTATCGCTGATGCTCACGGGTCGCACTCACTGTTTGATCATCCTCCTCTTTCCGCGTTTACACGCAACTTAAACCTGTCAGCTCGCTTTAGGTAACGTTCAAAAATCTTGAGTTTCCATCAGATTTGTTCAGGTTTGCTATTAAATTTCATCGGAGACAACAAAGCCTTTCCAGGCGGGCATGACGTTTTGGCAAGGCCCCAATAGGATACTTAGCTGGTGCCAAATCTTTCTATTTTTCTCGGCTATCAATGAAGCTGTTGTGGTAATGTGGGTTTTGTGAGCTGTGAGAATTTATGCGCACAAAGGGACCTGCTCTTTGCAGGGAACACTGAGAGCCCTGAGTCCAGGAGGAAGGGTAATTAAAGTTAATGAACCAGGGTAACCTTTCCATGGTGATGACCACTATCCTGATGGTAGGTAAGGGTCAGGGACTATTCCCATTTTCTAATTGTGCTTCTGATTGGTGTTGGATTAAAAATTGACCGTTACGTCCATAATAGAACTGGTTTGTGGATTTTAAAGGAGTTTTTCAGAGCTCTGCGAGACTTAGGTGGCTTGTTCTTCTTGGACTTGGCTTTGCGTTGAGTTTTAATGCAGTCTAAAAATTAAGAATTTTTAGCATTTGAGAGCAGGTAGTGATTTTATTATAATGGGAGCAGCTTAGTTATCTCTCCATGTCAGAACAGAGGCTTCTTCCTTAAATGCTTCCCATGTTCCGAGGCTTCATGTAGTTATTATCAGCAAGTCTGAGAAACCCTTGAACTTGCTGTGCCTGAAGCGCTTGTGGATTTAAGTTAACAAGATCTAAAGATGGGCGTGAAACACTGACTTAAATCTGTAACTCTTCTACTTACGTGCTTTTGTGGCATCAGGTAAGTTACTTTTTGCCAGGTATTTCCCTCGAAGAGGGTTTCATCAGTGGAGTTGCTTTTCAAAGAAAGTACTAAACAGAAAAGCTTTGTTGCTACTGTCTTGTAAGTCTTTCTTGTCTACAGATCTTGTACCCAATGGGGTATAAGCCAGGATGGCATTGATAGACTAAAACACACAGTATCCAAAATGCTACGTATTGTTCATTTCTCTTTCTTGAATTCTAATCAGAAGGCTGTGGATTTGCCTCTTACGTATACATAGAAATAGAAGACGACTCCTTGAGATTTGGCTGCCTATCAATCCGAAGAATTTCCATTGCTAAACCACACATTTCTTTGTCTTGGTGACTGGTTCCATTCGAGGAGGAGCAGCGCTTTAAGAATTGGTTTCAGTTTCCCATCTGATAATCTATTGGTTACAGGTGTTTTTTAACTATTAGCCTATTTAAAGGCATTCCCTTCTTAACATAGAACTAACATGTTCTTCCTTTTTTTTTGAATAGAAACCGTTTATTTGTTTGGTGGCTGGGATGGAACTCAGGATCTGGCTGACTTCTGGGCGTACAGCGTGAAGGAAAACCAGTGGACCTGTATATCCAGGGATACTGAGAAAGAGGTAAGTCCTGCAGACATCAGTATTGTTATTAATACATGAGTTGTTGCACAGAAAAATGTAATTCTTCTGAAGTACTTACATTGATGTAGAGCACACAGTAAGAGCCACAAAATTCAGACCTTCAAGTTCTGAAGGCTTTTGAAATGCTTACATTGGGAAGGTGTGAGATCAATGTGAATTTGAAGAGTAAAGATTACTGGAGGGGAAAGGTTTATTTCTCAAGAGCAGACTGAACGGCCAAAACTCAGTTCAGTGGGTGGAACGTGAGTTAAATGATTTGATAGGAGTGAACAACCAGGCTGACTAATAAATGTTTCAGACCTGATGCTGGTGTTGAGCTTCAGAAAGAAATTGTTTATTTTCTTTCTTATGTCAAAAATGTGAGTAAGAGTAGACAACTAGCAGACAGAAATCTCGAGGACAGGGGTAACTGCCAGAGGCCACACAATCCCGAGAGCTTTCGTGGTATTCGAGCCATTTTCCCTGGCCTGTTTTGCTCAGTATTTGACATATGAAACCTCCAAAATAAATGTAACTTGGGTTATAAGAGGTAACCAGGAAAAAAAAGTCCAAGACCTTTGGTTTATGTAATTTGTTTTACTGTATACTGTGAAATGTTAAAGTTCCATGTGCTAATTGTTTTGAATTCGTTACTTGTTTGTCAGAGGAAATTCTTGCAGCCTCTTCTTGAATGTACGAGATGTTTGAGATTTCATCACTTTGATGAATTCAGGAGTTGATTTCCCCGACTATTTGAAAAAAATATAACTTATTTCCCACTTACATTTTTCCCATTTCTTGTTGTAGCTTACTTTGTGACCTTCCCTACCAGATTAAGAAACACTTAAATATTGCCAGTTTTCCTGGCAGAGGTGTTTAGAGGTTGTAATCAAGTAGAACAAGTAGCCTGAGCTGAAAAAAAGAAAACACAGTAAGGTACTTCCTGTAGCTTCAAATCTCAGTGCATGTCATGCACTCGCTGTTTCTAACATCCTTTACAAAGCGGACAGTAACAAAACCTGAACGTGATATTCTGGTTTCTATCATACGAGCTCTATAAATGTAAAATTGTCCTTACATTTTACATCCCTGAAAGTTACTTTTTTCCTCTTAAGTTGCTTTAGTTTTTTTTAGTCCTAGTCCTTTCATCACTGCCTGAGGCTACTCGTATGTTTAACTGATGGGATGCTGAAGCTGGATTTAGTCTTGCAGGGTCCAGTCCTGTAGGCTGGGCTTGTGTTGCTCTGTTACTCCTGAACTATGGGTTTTACCATTTTTCTTGCTGTTTACCCACCACGTAACCTCCTCATGATAAGGAGCGGCGTGTGTGACATAACACCAAAGGGTAATTAGGACTCAACTCTTTTATTGACTATATGGTGAAGATAAACAGCTAGACCTTCCTTTCATTTGTCTCGCTTTATAAGGAGGTTGGAAAAGCAAAGAACAACCGTAGAAAAGAAGACACAACAATTTTAATCATCTTTTCTTTCACTTCTCGCTCTGTAGCCGCTTAGCGTGTACTTTTGTCGATCTCAGGCTGCAGTGAAACAGAACCCTCCTGTCCAAAAGGGGTTACTGTGTTTTCTTCCTGCACAAACCAGTGTGGGTAGCTCTGTTTTTTACGGGATTAATTTGCTTTCCTTGCTGGGATCCTGCCTGATCCGGTTGAGCCTGTGCAGAGCCTGGGAGGCCTGGCTGGGACACGAAGCATCGGCAGTGCCAGCAAATGTTTTCTCCTCGAGTTCCTCACGCCTGACACTAGCAGGGTAATGCTAGGATGGGAGCAACGGAGACACAGTAGAAGAGTTGTGAGTTGATACAATGAAGTGGCTGTAAAGGGATTTTGGAGGGGGGAAAAAAAAAATTACAGGGTGAAATGGAAGGTCAAGAAATTCCAATGGAAGATGAGAAGGGTCTTGGGCTGAAAGGAAGCAAGATAAGGGAATTAAAATAAACAACTACTGAAGACTGAGGTGAATGTGTGGAGAATTTGGAAGAAGAGATGTACTTAATAGACACACAGAATCCCAGAATGTCAGGGGTTGGAAGGGACCTGGAAAGCTCATCCAGTGCAATCCCCCCGCTGGAGCAGGAACACCCAGCTGAGGTTCCACAGGAAGGTGTCCAGGCGGGTTTGAATGTCTGCAGAGAAGGAGACTCCACAACCTCCCTGGGCAGCCTGGGCCAGGCTCTGCCACCCTCACTGAGAAGTTCCTTCTCAAATTTAAGTGGAACCTCCTGTGCTCCAGTTTGTACCCATTACCCCTTGTCCTATCATTGGTTGTCACCGAGAAGAGCCTGGCTCCATCCTCCTGACACTCACCCTTTCTATATCTGTAAACATGAATGAGGTCACCCCTCAGTGTCCTCTTCTCCAGCTCCAGAGCCCCAACTCCCTCAGCCTTTCCTCACACGGGAGATGCTCCACTCCCTTCAGCATCTTTGTTGCCCTGCGCTGGACTCTCTCCAGCAGTTCCCTGTCCTTCTGGAACTGAGGGGCCACAACTGGACACAATATTCCAGGTGTGGTCTCCCCAGGGCAGAGCAGAGGGGCAGGAGAACCTCTCTGACCTACTGACCACCCCCTTCTAACCCACCCCAGGTACCATTGGCCTTCCTGGCCACAAGGGCCCAGTGCTGGCTCATGGTCATCCTGCTGTCCCCAGGACCCCCAGGTCCCTTTCACCTATGCTGCTCTCTAATAGATCATTCCTCAACTTACACTGGAACCTGGGGTTGTTCCTGCCCAGATTCAAGACTCTACACTTTCTCTTGTTATATTTCATTAAATTTTTCCCTGCCCAACAAGTGTGAAGAAATGCGTGTGCTTCAGAAAAGACATTCTAGAAGGACTCTCTGCCTGGATATGGTCTGCAGTGAAGTTCAGAAGACTTGCCAAGACATGGTCCAGGGTTTTGGTGACTTACTGAGGTACAGTCGGCTGGCAGCTGCTGTACTTGCAAACCCAACAGTGGTGTGTTTTTTTTTCTCTAAAGAGATCTGGATAAAACCTGATTGAGAAATGAAAAGGTCAATTTCAAATGTTGAGAAGTAAATTCAAAAACAAAGACTCCAGATGTTTCTCTAATTGGGACATCAACTGTTCACAAACAATTTGCGAAAAGGAAATGTCTGTTGACATGGAATTTTAAAAAACATTCAGTAGATTCCAGTAGAACTTCGTATTGTTTTTGTGTTGTATTGTGCTTGTTCTGCTTCTAGCTCTTTTGTTCTAATTAGTCAGTGGTTAAATTAGCCACTGAATAATTAAGCTTGGACAAGAGAATAATATGGTAAAAGTTACATTTTATCCAGCATTGTTGTAGGGGTAACACACAGTAACGCTTTTGGGATGAAGGCACTGGTAGGTTCTGTTGCAATGCCAGATTATCATAATCTTCCTGTTACATTGAGTTATGAAAAGTTTGTCTGACCTTTTTAGTAAACTCTGGTGCTGTTTATCTGCCAGTGAGCTGGAAAAATGTTGCATTGTCACCTGAACTTGCATGGGGGATTTTTAACAGTTTGTCTACTAAAGCTAATTTTCCATCGTTCTTCTTACGTCAGCAAAAAAATGCTCACAACGCTGCCGGAGTAGTGAACCACTTAATTTTAAAAAGGGGGTGTAGGGGACCTGCTCACAGTGTTGGGCTGAACCTCCAGCATATGGACAAGGGCCCCTCGCTATGGAAGGGCCTTGAGGTGCTGGAGCGAGTTGAGAGAAGGGAATGGAGCTGGGGAAAGGGCTGGAGCACAGGTGTGATGGGAGCGGCTGAGGGACCTAGGGGGGTTCAGCTGGAGAACAGGAGCTGAGGGGAGACCTTCTGATCTCTGAACTGCCTGAAAGGAGCTTGGAGCCAGGGGGTTGTTGACCTCCTTTCCCAAGGAACAAGTGCCAGGATGAGAGGAAACGGCCTCAAGTTGTACCAAGAGAGGTTTAGATTGGATCTTGGGAACAGTTTCTTCCCAGAAAGGTTTGTTGGGCATTGAACAGGCTGCCCAGGGCAGTGGTGCCGGAGTAGTGAACCTCCCTGGGGAGGTTTAAAAGACAAATAGATGATGTTCTTGGGGACATGGTTTAGTGGTGGACTTGGCAGCATTGGGTTAGTGGTGGAACTCGGTGATCTTAAAGGTCATTTCCAACCACAATGTTTCCATGATTCTATGAGTCTATGAAGGAAAACTTCCCCACCATCCCTTCAGCCTATGGATCTGGCAAAGCTCTTGTAGTGCTTGTCAAATCATCCTTCTGCAATTCTGTATCCTTCTGAGGAGAAGCACCATGGAGCAGCTCGTGGCCCACAAGTGGTCAAATATGCAACAGCTCTATGATTTGGTTGGCATGAGGCACAGCCAGAACATGTGAAGTCCAAGAGCCTTGAAGGGTTTTTACCCTGAACCCAATTAAATGTTCTGACAAATGTTGTTGTCTCCAGGATTTGGTAGTGGTTGTAGATCAGTAGACTTTTTCAGGATTTGGGAATAAATAGTTTTGAGAAAACAAACCTTGTCATTCCTTGGGCATTTTGATCCTAGACCAGTGTCAATTAATAGAGAAATTTCATGTGTATGTTTTGGTGTCTAATATTTCTAGTTTCCAAGCAGCAGCTTTATCTTTTGAAGGCTGATTTAGTGAAATTCAGTACAGTAGGACAGTTTCAATGAACTATAGGAAAGACTTCACTTTGTGGAAATTGGTAGTTACGTGGATTTTTAAATAGGATCAAAAGGCAGAGGGATGTCCATGTCTCTGGAGATTTGATAAATGAGAGTACAGAAGCATGATAGTTGACATATTTTGTATGTAACTAGTCTTCATGTACCGTTGCTCAGTATTTCCTAGATACATGAGAAGAGACAGAGGTTGTCCCTTCAAACACTGTATTACTGCATGAATTGGTAGCTTCTGTAAATATTTGTAGCATTTGTAAATATGATGTGTTGACTCATCCTCATTCTGGCTTTTGTAGAGGAAAACTGTGCTCACAGATAGTTCGGTGAAGGACGTGGAAATTGTGTAAGTGGGTTAGGTGGAGATGACACTGTTCTTCAAGTTTTTAAGAGCCTTTGGCAAGAAACAGGTAGAAGTGAAGGTCTTGTCATGGGTTGACTAGTTGAGAGGATAAGTTGTTTCTTAGAATGAAGGAAAACTTAGGTCAACAAGTGCGTACAATTCAGTAGGTTCCACATGAAAATCGGTGTGTTGTGAAGTGACAGTTTGCTGCTGACACCAAGTGCTTTTTCAGGTTATTGAAAGTAAAAGCTGACAAATGTAGAAAGATCTCAATAGTGAGAGCCAGGGTGAATTTCAGCTGCTATTGTATTTCCAGTTAAATGTTTTATGGTGTCTGCATGTCTTTCTTAACTTTGGTTGACATGGATGAATTTACGCAAAGCTGCCAGTGTCATAACCACGCAAACATTTGATGCATTTGTGTTTGTGACACCTATGACTGATTTTTTTTGGGGTGTGATGCAGAAGTATATAAGCTTATCTATGTGAAGTTTTTACCCTATACTGTTTTAAGTGTAGAAACTGAATTAGTCTCAAGTATGGGCTCCTTCCCGCAGATGGTGGTATAGTTTTGAATTATTTGATGTGTATGGACTTGAGATCTAATACACTGAATCTACCATGTCCTACTTGTGAGTAGTTCCAGTCGTACAGATGCTCAGTTGTACGAGGTGCCTGGTGCCACAAAAGCACATGGGGAGAAAGCAGCTGTCCCCAAAAGCCTGCGATAGAAACTTGGATGCTGTAGATAAACCTCTGAGCCAACTTCCTAAATAGCGTAAACGCCTACAAAAGTGGGGACAAAGAAGGCAGATGCTGAAGTGGACCAAGTGATAAGTATTCCAGGCCGATCCTAAATATCGCATGTTAATGGTTTATTTTCCGTCCTGCTTAGTAGCATAATAGTTTTAAAAATGTTCTAGCCAGTATTCTTTCTCCAAAATGTTAGGGAGACTTTCGGATATGCCTAATTTCTCCAGTGATTTTGACATAGGCAGCGTAAAACAAATAGACCCTGTTGAGGGAGAAGTACCTCGATCATTAATTTTAAAAAAACGTTTTTGAAAAGGTTTTGAGTTTTAAAGGGAACTTATTTACCTTATACTACCTTGTGTACCTAAGGAGCTCTGTCCTCTTAACCTTGTTAGTTGTCCTTTTAAGAAAAGATCATTCCTATTTTAAACAGCTCTGTTTTGTTATCCAGTTCCATCACTAGGTACCTGTAATTCTTGCTTCCAGCATGAAAAAAAAGCACAGAAAACCAGCCAAACTTCAGTTATTCTTAATAGCAGATGTTTCAATGTGTGGAGGTCCCTTTTCTCCAAGCGTTGATATTGAAGTCAGCCTCACAGAGAAGGGAGTACTTAAATAAATGCATTATGCACGGTGTTCTGAAGGCTGCAGAACTTTGGAGCTTGTGTGCACCAGGCTCGGATTATATGTGAATTTCTAAACCATCATAAAGCTTTCAGTTGCAAAGAATGCAGCTTGTAAACCACTTGTACACCTTGAAGTAATACATCATGTGTAGTCGATTTGTGATGTTTACGTTCCGATGAAAATCACCATTGCAGCTCTAGCTCATGATGAGTGTACTGCTCTGTTCTCTGGTCTGGAATGCAGCTTTATTTTACTTCTGTGACTTTATTATGAAGTTATTGCGTCATCCAGTTCCCTGTAAATTGCAAATGAGGCCGTACACAGAGACAGGCTTGGGTGGCTATGAATGCATCTCTGGGAAGATGACACGTTATTCAACTACTTAAAGTATTACAGAATTTCCAGGTGAGGTTTTAGCCAAGTGGTGGAGATTGCTATAAGGAAAGCTGGTTTATATCCTTTTGGATTTTAAAGACACAGAAATACGCACCTGTCAGACAAGAGCCAGCTGGAATCCCTGCATTTCATACTAAATGCATGGGGAAAAAGGGTTTTAAAGAAACAGGGTATGTGGCGGTAGAAGGTGGGAGGAAAACTTATTCTCTTGCCAGCAAGGTGAAAGTAGCTCCATACACCAGTCAGCTTCATCTTGGGAGCGGAGCACTCTCTGATTTCAGGTAGGCTGTGAAAAATCTGTTACATTAATGCTCCCCAAGCTGTACAGATATGGAAATCTCTAAAGAAATATCAGTTATGTCAATATGATAACACAGGGGAAGAGTTCTCAAGTGGTATCATAGGCAAAACCTTTGCTGAGTTGTCTGGATAATTACGTGCTTGAAAATGTAAGTTTTTGTGGACCTTGTTGCTAATAATGAATGCATTTCTGCCACCGGGTTTTGAAGGTAATTAGGACTTAAATATGCTGGACTGTCTCAGGAGTGTATACAGGCAGAATGGATAATGCATTGGTTGGTATGATGAGTTCTGAGACGTGAAAGAGTTTAGTATCACAGAATCGACTGGGTTGGAAAAGACCTCAGAGCTCATCAAGTCCAACCCCTGGTCCAACTCCAGTGCATTGACCAGATCATGGCACTAAGTGCCATGTCCAATCTCAGTTTCAAAACCTCCAGGGCCGGTGAGTCCAGCACCTCCTTGGGCAGCCATTCCAATGCTGACCACTCTCTCTGCACAGAATTGCTTTCTAATCTCCAGCCTAAATTTCCCCTGGCAGAGTTGAAGCCCATGCCCCCTTGTCCTATTGCTGACTGCCTGGGAGAAGAGCCCAATCCCCCCCGGCTAGAACTGCCCTTCAGGTCGTTCTAGAGAGTGCTGAGCTCACCTCTAAGCCTCCTCTTCTCCAGACTAAACCAGCCCAACTCCCTCAGCCTCTCCCCATAGTACCGTGTTTTCCTGAAAATAAGACAGGATCTTACATTAATTTTTGTGCCAAAAAGATCCGTTAGGGCTTACTTTCAGGGGATGTCTTATTTTTCCATGAACAACAACCTGTATTTGTTCTTGAACAAAAAAAATCAACATTTATTCAAATACAGTCATGTCATCACATTCTGAAACATGATCATAAGTCTCCAAACCCTGAATTCCATCATGAATTTGTGACTCTTATTTCCTTTCTCCATGGACAACAATCTACATTTACCGATATTCATCAACAAAAATCAACATTTATTTAAATACAGTCATGGCATCATCTTCTGGAACATCGTCATAACTTTCCAAACGCTATCTGTGCTGCTGTATTCTATTACCAATTAATTCTAGTTTTTTACATGTATAGCTGCCTGGACACTATTTAAATTGACCTTTTTTATAAAGTGTAACTAGGGCTTATTTTCGGAGTAGGGCTTATATTTTGAGTGTCCTCAAAAATCCTGAAAAATCATACCAGGTCTTATTTTCGAGAAACACGGTATGCTTAATAGGACTTAATCCATTTATTTTGCAGGGCGTTTATGTGATGGAGAGTTTAGTGGTACTGGGATTCAGGAACCGTTGGGTTCAAGTCCTTGCGTTGCCCCAAGTTGCTTTGTTTTCAGTGCTCTGTGTTTAAAAACTCTTCCACATGTGTTTGCTGCCAAGCTTTATACTTTTTTATTATCTAGAAAGGAATGGTTTAGGGTGGTGTTTAGACTTCCGATGAAAATACTTACACTCTTTCCTGCCTCATTTTCCTCCATGTAGATTATTGCAAAGTTAAATATGCCTTGTTTCCGAAACTATGACACAGCAGAGACTACACTGCAATTCCAGTCGTAACTGATACATTTCCTGCACCTGGATAACTACATAATGTTCTGAGAATAGCTGAAAGGTGATATAAACAACCATTTCAGAAGCTACATCTTTACTCATCTATAGATTCATTCAAAAGAAGTGTTGGGAGTCTCCGCAGTTCTTTTCAATGCTGAAAAGATTCTGTTCTGATATATATATATATATATATATATATTTATCTTGCCATGTTGCTGTAATAGCTAACAAATGAAGCCTGCATTAAACTGTACTTAGTATCTAAATCCCTGAGAGGGGAATTTCATAGCCATTTCCTAAGGGCAAAAAACTCTACAGCCACTTCTAACACCTCTGAGTACCAACTATTTGTTATCTGTTTTGAACTGTTTTCACCTTCTCAGAAACACCTGAGAGCCTGTGGCTGTCAAAGTATTTGGACTTAATTTCATGTTTTGCTATCACCAGTTTTTCAAGGACAATTAATTAAGAAAAAAAGTACTTCAGAAGTTCTAGCGTTGCTGCTGCTTCATCATTGTGGCTAAACAGCCCATAAATGACTAGTTTGGTTTTGTTTTCAGCCTGGTAGCTACAAGTGTGACTGCAGCCGAGCCGAATAGTTTGCATCTACGGAAAAATCTCTCTTGGCTGGACCTTCTCTAGCCATTGTTATCGGTAATGAGAGGACAGCGTGAACTTGCGATCCACGAGAAAATGACCTCATTCCACATCCTGCAATTGTTAATGGGGTTGGTTAAATTCGGTGCACGAGGGATGTTGTCCTGAGGGCCCATCTCTCAGAGCTGGTGAAAGCTCTGATTCTGTGGTGGGTCATCTGTGCTATTTCATCAGTGTTACTGAAAGCAAAGCTGAGCAATTGACATGTAATAAAGCAAGTTTCCTTGTTAAAATTAAAGCAGCTACATTTTGATTCATGTTTCATCAGTGCGAGTAACACTTGGTTTGCAGGTAAATTGTGTCTTCTGTTAGAAATAGCACAATATTGATGCACTTTTGCTCCAAGGTTGACTTGTATTAGAGCATCACTTCAGTGCTTCTCCTGTTTGCATTTGTAAGTTGAATCATATAGGCTGGATGACTTAATTTTTGACTGTAAACTAAAGCCTAGACAAGACCTTTATTTGTGTTCCTGCAACACGCTTCACATAAATGAAAGAATTGTTTCACATTGTGAGCTTGAAGCTCTGTGAGGTTTATTCCTCTCTGCTATTCCACTTGCTTGCGTAGGAATTCTCTTGGACTTGGTTTGTGCAACATGAGATCCGCAGTGTTACGTGTTGCTGGAAGGCCTTGATGATACCTTGATGTGAGAACATGTAGCTCAGAAATGACCCAGGAATGCGGCTCCCTGCACTGGCAGCATCACAGTCATCGGTTGCCAAATTTGTTTCTGTGCTGTAGGTAAACTAGTGCAACACAGCTGTCAAAAAGAGAATATTGGTACTTTGGGAAGTTCACAACTCAGTTCACCCAGTGCACCTTATTTTTTAGAGAAGTGTGTTAATTGGGATTCATCAGAAGCCATGTTCTGGCTTCCCCATGTTCTGGGGATTCATCAAAAGTCATGTTCTGGCTCATCCCATTCTGCAAGCAGGCCTGCTGGGAGAATAATTTTTAAGAGATAATCTCATGGCGATAGAACACTAAGCATCTGTTTGTTTTCATAGCAGAGTTTGTGTGCTGCCCTGAGTCTGTGCTCATCTGTGCTGTGATGAATCACAGAACAATTGTGGTTGGAAGGGACCTCTGGAGATCATCCAGTCCAACCCATCTGCTAACGCAGGGTCACCAGAGCAGATCACACAGGAAGGTGTCCAGGCGGGTTTGAATGTCTCCAGAGAAGGAGACTCCACAACCTCTCTGGGCAGCCTGGGCCAGGCTCTGGCACCTCAAAGGAAAGAAGTTTCTCCTCATATTCAGACGGACCCTCCTGTGCTTCAGTCTGTGCCTGTTGCCCCTCATCGTGTCTTTGGGCACCACTGAACAGAGTCTGGTCCATCCTCCTGACACCTACCTTGGAGATATTTATAACCATTGATGAGATCACCTCTCAGCTTCTCTTCTCCAGGCTGAACAGCCCCAGCTCTCTCAGTCTCTCCTCATAAGATACTCCAGACCCCTCATTTTCATAGCCTGCCACTGGACTCTCTCCAGTAATTCCTTGTCCTTCTTAAACTGGGAAGTCCAGACCTGGACACCAAACTCCAGATGTGGCCTCACCAGGACAGAGCAGAGGGGGAGGAACAACCTCCCTGACCTGCTGGCCACACTTTTCCTAGTGCACCCCAGGTACCATTGGCCTTCTTGGCCACAAGGGCATGTTATTGATTCACGTTCAGTCTGTTGTCAGCCAGAACTCCCAAGTCTTTCTCTGCAGAGCTGCTTTCCAGCAGGTCAACCTCAACCTGTACTGGTACCTGCGGTTGTTTTTCCCCAGGTGCAAGACCCTACACTTGCCCTTGTTGAACCTGATCAGGTTCCTCTCTGTCCAGCCCTCCAGCCTGGCCAGGTCTCGCTGAGTGGACCTGCACTGATCCCTGAAGGATGGAGCAAACGGAGTCAAGTCTTACATAGGACAGAAAGGGATGGTCCCCTCATTGGTCATCAAATCCAGTCTACTGCTATCGTAACGATCACGTTGTATGATCTTTGAGCTTAATCATTTGACTTACAAGGTCATCAAACTCTTTCAAAAATAGAATGCTGGGCCATTTTTTTTACCTGTACTCTAAACAGGGAAAATCTCTCTGTGGAAGGCTCAGCTTGAGGCTGTGAAGATCAACACTGAGAAATTAGGACTGTTGCAAATGTGTGTGCGCTTCTAGGAAGAAAAACAAAAAGCTTCATCCTGTTGAATTTTCTTGTTTTCCCATCTTAAGAGATGACTCAAAACTACGTGCTGAAAGCTTCCACTGACTTTAATCTGCTCCATCATGTCTGAGTCAGATGCCCAGAAAGGACTTTGCGAGTAAATCTATTTAGTTGCATTGTTGTAGGAAGGTACTTGTAAGCGGATTAACCATAGCTCAAATACTGTGTCAACTGCCTGGCCAAAGGATATCTTCCTTGTCTTAGCTGTGGCTACACTTATTAATAGTTAAATATTTGCAAATACTTGCCAGAAACCTTTTGATATCCAAACTTAAAACTTGTCATGAGACTTTTAACTGGTTTGTGTGAAAAATTGGATAGACTCATGGCTTCCCAGTACTGGTCCTGGGGACTTTTAAGTGTTGTAATTGTTAGCCAGGTTCTGATCTATTTAATAGGCTTCCTGAAATATTGACAGAACACATTCAACTTGCATACTCTCAAAGAATGTCCTTCATAGCTGGTACAGCAGCTGTAAAAGTAAGTTGTAATATCTGTTATCTTCCATAAATTGTGGCAAGAATATATTAGCGTGGAAATGTGTGGCTGCTGGTCTAGTTTTGTATGCTGCTTTAAGCTTTTACTTAAGAGTAATTTAATGAATGAGGTGTACAGTTGGCATCCAGAATATGTTTTTGGAGCTACACTCCCATCTTGTGCACCTAGGAACTTTTGAGATCCCAATTTAATCCTTCACTATATCTACCCTGTGTGACATGCAAGGATTTTTAAGGCTAGTGCTAGAGCTGTCAAGTCTTGGATGTGAAATGGCATATGTAGCAGTGATTTTTTACCATCATACAGATAAGGAAAAAGTAGCTGGGATATGCTGTTTATGGGAGGATCTTGCTTGCTGAAGAAACCGTTATAGATACATGTTGGACACCCTGAGCCTGTGCTGGGTTCTTTGGCTGCAACTACTGTTGTGATGCTCTTGTTCTTAGTGTGCAAGACCCTTGTACTGGGCACTGGTGAGACTTCAAATCCTGGAGTCAGTTTTGGGCTCCTGCTGGAGCGAGTTGAGGGAAGGGGAAGGGGCTGGAGCACAAGTGTGATGGGAGCGGCTGAGGGACCTGGGGGGTTCAGCTGGAGAACAGGAGCTGAGGGGAGACCTTCTGATCTCTGAACTGCCTGAAAGGAGCTTGGAGCCAGGGGGGGTCAGGCTCTGCTCCCAAGGAACAAGCGCCAGGACCAGAGGAAACAGCCTCAAGTTTCTCCAGGGGAGGTTTAGATTGGATCTTGGGAACAATTTCTTCCCAGAAAGGTTTGTCAGGCATTGGAACAGGCTGCCCAGGGCAATTTTGAAGTCACCATCCCTGGAGAGGTGAAAGACACATAGATGAGGTTCTTAGGACGTGGTTTAGTGGTGAACTTGGCAGTACTGAGTTAATGACTGGACTTGATGTTCTTAAAGGTCTTTTCCAACCAGAATGATTCTACATTTCCGTTGGGGTCCTGCACTCCTAGCACGTGGTCAGTGATCGCGTGGGCGTTAGAATCAATAAATACATCATCCTCCGCTCATTTTGCTTTGTGTTTTGGGCTGATATGCCATACAATTACTCTATACTACCATAAGAAACAATAGACTCGATTCTTTTGTTAGGTTTCTGGCACTCTAAGTTATGAGAAAATTAAAATGCCTTCTGTGAGCAGCTTGAGTAAAGTGTTTTATTCTGCGCAAGGCTGCATTTGTTTCTGTTACTGAATTTAGTTCTCATCTAGATTAAAGCAAATCATTTTGAGCTACAACTTATATTAAACATTTTGGGAGTACGCGTTAGCCTAAGACTGGCATTGATAAAGCACTATCAAGCTCTAATCCTAAAGCGTATAGATTTGACTGAATGCCAAGAGTAATATACATTTCCTTTCATTTTCAAGATTGAGGCGAACTTTCCCCGTTTTTTTGGGGGGTGGAGCAGGAAATGAATTATATTCTGAAAGTGGGAAATGAGAGCAATTAATCTCCACAGTTATGTGTAGGCAGGGGGGACTATTTGTTGCATGACAGCCTGCTCTCAGAACTGGAAACAAAGTAGGTTGTTTGTGCCTTTTTATGTCCTCGTCCTAGTTTGCTTTAGGACAAGAGCATTTACCTCATGACGCTTATTTTTGAACTTTATACTGGAGGCAGTGTTCACATTCCATTCAGTCTTTTACAGCACCGAGAAGGGAGAATTAGTCAGCTGTTCTTTGTTTTTATTTCCCTGACTCTTGAACAGGGTCCAGGCTCGCTCCTGAGGTTTTTCATCTGGATCAGCCTGAATAAAACAGATTTCCTTGCAACTGAAAACCCTTTCTTTGCAAAAGGTTATGACAACCAAAAGAAGCCAAGCTCCCCCAGTTTTGATTCGAGGGGTGGGATGGGGAGTGGAACTGGCTTCCCGCTGTCCTGTTCACATTAAAGCGGGTTCATAGGACACTTATTTAAAAAGAAAACAAGAAATGAAAGCTATCATGTTTGTGCCTTAGCAGAGCATGCCAGGATGCTGTTGCTAAGATGATGCATGGTGATTCTGGCATAAATAGTTATTTGAGCAGGCCCTACCCTAAGGAGTTGAGTCCCAATCCTTTCTCTCCTGTATAGGAACAAATCCATTATTCTGAGGCAGTGTTGTCTCTCGGTGCTGTTGTGTTGCTTTTTGAAAACGTTTTGTAAGTTAGTCCTTAAGTGGGATAATTGCTTTCAGCATTTGCAAGTTAAATGAAGAAAGCTCTAATTAGATTTTATAAAGTGGCTTAGCATGTTGAGAAGGCTTTTCATAAAGTATACTGTGTATTCACTTGGCGTTGCACAATTGAATTTCGTGTAGAGCTGACAAAACCAAAAAATCCTATTTGGCCTTGCTCGCTACTGGGTGCTTAAAGAATTGAAAGCCTGTTTTAGGTACTCCGAGCTCCACATCACACTTCTCCTTTCCTTACCATCCCGCCCTCATCAGGGCATTCATCTGGATTTTAGAGACCAGAAGAGTTGCTTTAAGACCAACCTGTTTGAGGAAGGGTATTAGTGTTGGGTTTAGAAGCCTGGTATTTTGTAGCTTTTTAAAACGGGGCCGTGGCACGTACTGTTTAATCTGTCTTAGCCGTTATTATGCTGCGCTAATTGCACGGCGGTGCCGGGTGGCAGAGAGCCATTTTGTTCGGGTCCGTCTTAGCTCCGTGTGGGCGCTTATTGAGTCCCACAGAAACTGAACGGTGCCCGTACTTGGTAATCTTTGGTATTGTTTGGTGTCCTGCGGGTTAGAAATGTGATATGCTAATGCTTTACTATTGCCGTTGCAGCCTTGGCGTGAGTGCAGGGACTGGCCAAAGCAGCGTTAACACATTGCTCACCATCTGAATAAGAACTTAGCCCGGTCACAAGCTGCTTTCACGTGTGGTTTCTGCAGCGTGCGTGCCAGGAGCTTCCTGATGAGGATTGGAAAGATGCCCCAAAGCTGGTGTTTGTTCCGATCATTTGGGCGCTGTTGTTGGATGTGACTTACTTGAGTCTGTTTTAACTAAGATGAGCTCTTTTTAGGAACTAATACCTCTACTAAATCAGTCAATCGGTTCTCGAACCTTCATCTGCAAAAACGTAGCTCCCATGCTAAGAACTTTGAAGACAGTTCAATGAAACTAGATCTAAAGAGCGAGTACTTAATGAGAAGGCTTGCATTGATTTGTTATGACTTCAGATGGCCACAGGAGCAGGTGATGGCAAGCTGGTCAGATCTGTTTTTTGCTTTCTGCTCTGCTCAAGAAGATTTGGGCTTGTTTAATCTTCTCTTGTGGTTATCAGTGTGCAAATGAAACTGTCTCCATTAGCTGCAGGTAGGTTTGGGAATGGCAGTCAGTGTGCTTAGAGGTGTAGCAAGTACAATAGATACTTTTTGTGTGTCTACAGTTTATTTTTCTTGATAAGGCCCAAATTGGA
This sequence comes from Patagioenas fasciata, assembly GCF_037038585.1. Taxonomy (NCBI): domain Eukaryota; kingdom Metazoa; phylum Chordata; class Aves; order Columbiformes; family Columbidae; genus Patagioenas; species Patagioenas fasciata. Next base: position 211,802,863 of record NC_092520.1, read on the forward strand.
AGAAGGGTATAGAGATCTCTAGTAAGATTGAGTCACCTTGGGATGTTAATGCTTGAATTATCAACCAGCCTACATTTTGGCATGAGGGGACAAAAGGTTGTTCTGCTGTCTAACCATCCTTGATCTCTTTAACCACAGCTTAAGAAGAGTCATGTTAATTTTGGTCAATTTTTTTCACTTGTTGCTTTTAAGGGGTCAAGTTCCAGTTCTTCTGGAATCAACAAGCTCTTTCCCATTTGAATTTGGTGGGTCACTTTCTCCATGACAAGTTGCGGCAGCGTGTTCTTTGTCTGCACAACAGGCTCGCTATTGTAACCACATCAAGCACTCATCTTTAAATGAACATTCACAGCTGCCCACGGGCTCTTGATTCACTTAACCACATGTGCCTTGAAGTGTTTTATTCATTTTAAGTGTCTGCCCATTTCTGTCTTGGTAAATGGACTTCGTGTCTCCCTTTGAGGTGTATATTAAACATACTACAAGGACTTCCACTGTCAAATTGAGTAGCTCTCAAGTGAACACAGTTTTGGGCCCTTCTCCTGTCTCAAATGTCAAACCAATGTCTACTGCTGTTTGTTTACTCCTGTTAGTAAACCTTGGGCAGGTTCCATGTGGTCTTGTAAGTGATGTGCAGGCATAACTCCACTTTGAGAAAATACCATTAATTGGGTGAAATTTTCTATATTACAAGACAGAGTTCATGCTGTGGTAGATTCTCCAAGTCGGTGCAGTTGAAGTTCTTAAGTGAACTTGAAGTGATGAAATTATCAAACTTAAATCCTTTAGTAGCCCTTCAAAAAGGCAGATATTACTTTGTGAGATGTGACCGGTACATAATTCAAGAAACAATATATTTTTTCCTGAACTCTTTTCATATTTTAACATAGTTTTAGGGGCTGAAATCTGTATGTTGTTTGCTTAACCAGTGTAGTGCCTGTGCTGTTGATGACAGTGGTTTGAAACTGGTGTTTTATGTGCCAAATATCTCAGCTTTATGTCTACTCAGACAAATTTCAGTTGATGTGGCTCTTCAAGGCAAAGCAGGTGCGGAAATGGAGATTTATTTGTGCAAGTGCCCAAGGTGTTATTTGAGCAAATATGTTAGGATTTACTTCAGCCCATGAAGCATATACAGTTTGCAGGGTGCGGGGAAATACTTAAATCAGCGGGTTCAATTAAAAAACTGCAGTGACCTGACATAGGTAGGTCTTAATGTTTCATCTGCAAGGCCACTGTGCCAAGACAATATGTGGCCTTTGGCAGGGGAACAATGACACATCCTCAAGTGTCCCAGCTGCACAACTGGAGATGGATTTTGTTTGCTGGGGTTACTTTCTTGTGAATCAGGGACAACAGAATCCCAGAATGTCAGGGGTTGGAAGGAACCTGGAAAGCTCATCCAGTGCAATCCCCCCATGGAGCAGGAACACCCAGCTGAGGTTCCACAGGAAGGTGTCCAGGCGGGTTTGAATGTCTGCAGAGAAGGAGACTCCACAACCTCCCTGGGCAGCCTGGGCCAGGCTCTGGCACCCTCACTGAGAAGAAGTTTCTTCTCAGATTTAAGTGGAACCTCCTGTGTTCCAGTTTGAACGCATTACCCCTTGTCCTACCATTGGTTGTCACCGAGAAGAGCCTGGCTCCATCCTCCTGACACTCACCCTTTATATATTTATAAACACGAATGCAGTCACCCCTCTTCTTCAAACTCCAGAGCCCCAGCTCCCTCAGCCTTTCCTCACACGGGAGATGCTCCACTCCCTTCAGCATCTTTGTTGCCCTGCGCTGGACTCTCTCCAGCAGTTCCCTGTCCTTCTGGAACTGAGGGGCCACAACTGGACACAATATTCCAGGTGTGGTCTCCCCAGGGCAGAGTAGAGGGGCAGGAGAACCTCTCTGACCTACTGACCACCCCCTTCTAACCCAGCCCAGGTACCATTGGCCTTCCTGGCCACAAGGGCCCAGTGCTGGCTCATGGTCACCCTGCTGTCCCCAGGACCCCCAGGTCCCTTTCCCCTACACTGCTCTCTAATAGCTCATTCCCCAACTTATACTGGAACCTGGGGTTGTTCCTGCCCAGATTCCAGACTCCACACTTGCCCTTGTTATATTTCATTAAACTTTTCCCCACCCAACCTTTGGGAATACACAGGTTGGTATTTTTTATGCAAAGAAACCACCCTTTATGTGTGGAACAGGGTCCTTTGGAAGGTGCCTTTTTTTATTTTCTAGGAACAAAGTTAAGTATGTTGCTGCCTTCTCTATCAGCTTCTTCCATGTGACCAAAGGCGATGAGTGAACGTTTGCTGCATTTCAGGATTTTATGCTTATATTTCAAAAATTATCAAATTATTTTAAAAATTAATTAATTACCATGATGTAACTAATCCTCAAGGATGTAATCATGGCCAACATAATGCTTCATATTTACAAAATATAAACAGTGCAGTTCCCCTCTTCAGCTTGTTGTTTGAGTTACTGTTAGGAGCTTCCTGTAACTGTTCTTTAGTCAAGAAATTGAATTCTACAACATGCATAGTAAAGTTTTGACTAAAAAATGAAATGTTTCCTTTCATATTTTATTAGTGAAATATATTCCAAGAGTTTATTTTAAATTTCAGTAATTAGTTCAGTATCATTTTTTACATGAAATGGTACAATAATGAAGATTTTTCTATAAAGACAGTATTTAGTAGGACATGGAGCAAATGCTGTGCTGATTATTTGGTGTAGCATGACTACTTTTTCGTAACTAAGTCTTCTAATAAATGGTGATTTCTTACATCGTTGCCTAATTGTATAATCTTTATTTTTGAATAGATTTTAATAGATTTTTTTTCTTTCATACTTCTGTACATGTTTTTGTCACTTGAAATAGTATCAGTTTTAATGTTGTTTTTCGGACTGTCAAGTTAGCTAACCAGCCTTATTCTGCCATCCTCATTTATAAAGTGCCCAAATTATACAAACCAGGGCCAAATCAACTGCAGAATTTCTCTGTAAGCATGACGCCAAGTTATTTTTTTACCTCTTCTTTTACAGACAAGACTTCGTGCATCTTGATTTTTAATATTTTGTGGAGTGCAGGAATATCATTCTTATGCTTCAAGATGAGGGTGGGAAGGGTCTCCAAATCAGATTGGGGAAGCAGAAAGGATTCTGCCCAGCACTGTGTAGCATCATCATAATGTCATTCAATAAATCACTCCGTGTTTTAAGCCGAGCTCTCCTGGATGGATGAGCACGTCCCTCCGTGTCGCTCTTGCAGATGATAATTCAAGGCAGTTCTGCTTTCCGTGGGAAACCTGCTTGGAGTTGAAGGCTGGAAGGGCCGTATCTATTTGTGAAGGACAGGGAGCGCTTTTGTTACCTTCAAAGACCCGTTATGGGATACGATTGCTTGTGGGAGTCTCTAGTTATGATCTGTTGGAAAACAGCCTATTAATAAAACAGGGGCTCTTGTAATAGAGCGCTTCTTAATCTGCTTTCTGTGTGGTTATTTATAGGCTGTGACATCTTAATTTGCCTCTTCTGTGCATCAGCTTCTGTTGTTTTAAAAAGATCAAGTGGCTTTCTCACGCGTCTTGTGGAGGAAACAGTCTGTTTTCTAAGGAATCTTACAAAAAGCATTCCAAGTCATAAGTTTGTTGTTAAAAGTCGCGGAATGTCCTGTTTATATATATACTTTTATATTAATTGTGTTTTTGATTACAAGCAGGTTTTCTTGCATTCTCAAAGGCTTTCCAGTTGCTGATAGTTATTTGCCCTCAGTGCCCTACCAAGAGCAACACTAAATCCATTATTCTCTTTCTCTTTCTGGTTGTTTTCTTCGTTAGAGCGGCCCTAGCGCCCGATCCTGTCACAAGATGTGCATTGACATCCAGCGGAGGCAGATCTACACGCTGGGACGCTACCTGGATTCCTCCGTGAGGAACAGCAAATCTCTGAAAAGCGACTTCTATCGCTACGACATCGACACCAACACGTGGATGTTACTGAGCGAGGACACCGCGGCGGATGGAGGCCCAAAGCTGGTGTTCGATCATCAGGTCGGCTACGCTGATACTCTGAGCGCGAGTTCTCAATGTTTGCAGGTCGATTTTGATCGTGGATTTAAAGTGCTGGACCAGGTCTCATCATGGTGATCTGCATGTAGTTAAATTCTAATAGCATTTATCTAATGACACTGACTACTGGTATTCTGATCAAACTGAGTCAAGAGAATCATAAAAGCGATTACAAACTAATTAATTTTATTAAGACCCATTTTATTAAAGCTCAAAGCGCAGTCCATCTGGTTTTAATGGGTTTCGTTGAGCTCGGTTTGCAGATCTGCCTACTTGGAAGGGCGTTGGGGAACAACTTGCAGAGCTGTGTGTGGTACATTTAGAAAAATACGCAGACTGCCTAAATGGGGCCAAGATGATCAGGATTCTTTCAAAATGGAGTATCTCGTCAAATTTGGAGAACGTCTTTACTTTGTAGAGATTGAAAGACTTTCAAGGGGTGGTGACTGGTCTTTTAAAAAGCCACACCTGTCGGTGTGTTCAAATGGAATACTTTTATTAATTTATATTGCATTTTTAATGACTTTTGTGTACTTGAAAAAGGTTTTTTTTTTCTTAATTGACTTTTATAAAGTACGGCCAAGAAACAGCACATCAATACTAATTTTTAAAGCAGCTCGAGAACGGCTTTTATTGGTACTCGCTGTTTCGTAACTCAAGCTGTTGCTTGCCAGCACAATATGCGTTTCTGCTGACACCAAAATTAGAGATACGTGTTGTCTGCAGAACAAAAAGCAATCAGGCTTTCTGTTCTATTAATAACAAATACCAGTCTCCCAGGTGTTGGGGAAAAGGCAAATGTAAATGGTCAGCTGGCAAGGATACTCTGGGTACCTTGTTTGCCTGCTTCTGAAGTTGTTTCTTCTTTCTCCCTGGTGTCACTTAGGAATGTCCTCGCTGAATTCTTTATCAATCTGCACCTCTTCCTTTTCTCTCCCTCAGTGCTCACTGCGATAGCCATTTTTGTTTAACCTTCCCAAAAATGTGCTGCACTCCAAGTGTTGCGTTGCTTTGCTGAGTAGCATCTCTATCTTACTGTAACCTTGTCTGTGCATTGGGTTTTGTTTTCCCCCCGGTGTTTTGTATCTCTTTGCTTTGCACTGTGGCTGAAAACATCACCTGGAGTCAGGGAGTTTTGATTTATACCGCAGTGCATCTCCTTGTGTTGTAAGCTGAATTCACACTCTGGGGATAAACATGTTTTTGCTGCAGGCTCATCAAAAATCCTTGGCCACGTTATAGCCCTACTTTATGTTGAGGTAATGGGGGTAACAGTAAATATATACTTGGGATGGAATCTGAGTAATAAATTGCAGAGCGGTTTTGGACCGGTTGAGTGGCAGTCAGTAAATTTAGCCATGATTTTTGATTTCTCCCTTGCATAGCCACTGTCAAAGGTGATATTCTGTTAACTCTCTGGCAGAATTGGCTACAGATCCTGGTGAAACACTCTGAAATATTTTTCCCTATAATCAGTAGCTAGAAACAAGTTTTTTAGGTGATGAAGGGTGCATGTAGTCTTTTGCTTATTAGATAGTAAGTTAAATTAGACTCACTTTTAACATAAAGGAACCATTTTCAGAGATTAATACCTGTCAACCATGAAGACAGGTGTGTTCTTTTCTGCTCATCAGAGGTTCAGGAGATGTGTGGATTATCATCGAGCTTACTCAGTATCACTTGCAGGGGAGGAATGTTTAATCTTCATGTTAGAGTCTCGATGTGATGACTTAAACCCGCTTCTCTTATTCTTACAGATGTGTATGGATTCCGAAAAACACATGATATACACCTTTGGAGGCCGAATTCTGACCTGCAATGGCAGCGTTGATGACAGCAGAGCCAGCGAACCGCAGTTCAGTGGGTTGTTTGCTTTTGACTGTCAGTGTCAGACATGGAAACTTCTGAGAGAGGATTCCTGTAACGCTGGACCCGAGGATATCCAATCCCGAATAGGACACTGTATGTTGTTCCATTCTGTAAGTATCCCCACCGCACTCTTGATTCATGACGCCTGACATTGAGGAGAACGTCTGGTTTTGATTTCTCTTGCAAGTTTGGAGCTCTTTAGTCTCCCAAGCGGTGGGTTGTCTCGCTTGATTTTTATGTTCGCTGACATTCTGATGCGGCTTTGGAAAGTGCGGGTGGTATTAATTCAAGTCTTGGAGCTTTCACTGCTTTCACTGAATAAAACTCTAAGTAAAAAGCAAGGTGTATTTTAAATAGTCATTTTTAATTGAATAATGAGAAATAGATCCAAAGGCTGTGATTTAATTTGATCTAAAGCATTTTTTTAAGTTGGTAGAGCAACTTAGAAACTTCTGGGCTAGTAAATCCCCATTGTGGTGACTGGAATGTTAAACTTGGCTAGTGCAGGGGCTTACTGGGTGTGATTAGAGATGCACAGGCCTCATATTCCTCTGTGCTGAGCACCCAGCTGCTGCTTGTTGTCTTGAGCAGCTGTTAACAGCTGGACACAGCTGGCATTATGGGCACTTCATCCAGAGCCTGATGGAAAGGCAGAGGGATTGAGGGAGAAGGGGCTCTGTAGCGCTTTATTTAGTATTCAGTATTAAAAGAGAAAACAAATCTTCTATTGCCTTTCCAGTTGTGCTCATCAGCCACATGTTTAAGTGCAGAACGGAGGAACCGGGGGGTGTTTTGCTGACATTGAACTTGGCGGTGTGGAGAAGAGAATTAAAATTAACATTGTGGCATTCAAGTGTGTACTGGTACCACTTGGTACTGACCAGTTTCAACAACTTAGAGTTTATTTCTCTTCCCCTTTCCAATGGAAAATCAGAATTTTTGTAGTGAATACTCTGCTTTCAGAGCTTTCAACTTTGTTTTTGTTTTGAACGGCTTTCTAAAATCTGGCCAAAAACATGTTGCTACATAAAATTCTGCACAGGTACTGGAGGATTTTCCAAGTATATGTATATTGTCAATGTAAGAATACAAGTTTCTGTAAGCACAGTTTATGGAAGGTCAGGTCCTTTGCTGTTTTCTTAACCATTTGAAAGAAAAATAATCTGCCTCTTACGGACTTTCCACTTGGCAAACTTGAAAGAAGTAATAAACCTGTTATTCTTGGCTTGCTGCTCGCCATTTGCCTGCTCTGAGTTTAGTAAATGTGCTCATACCTGGATGATTTATCTTACAGTTTGTCTTTTGTTCTTTTCTGAACATTTTTTAACAGCAGAGTTATGATCTAATGGGTTTTAGATGTGAACGCTGTTATTTTTTTAAATATTAAACTTGAAAAATGTATTGCTCTTCTAATGTTCTGGAGTTATAGCTTCATCTGGAAAAGCTATAGCAGTTAACTATGTAAAATCTGCCTGGTCACTCGAGCTGAAACTGTGTCAGATCCATGTTTGTGGATCATGTAGATTGTGAAAACAAAGTCTTTATAATTGCATTTGTAAGAGGCTGTGAGGCCTTAATGGTTTAGTTCTGGAAACTGAGAAGTCATTAATTCAAGAATCAAGAAGATTGAGAAACCAGTCGAGAATTCTCAAGTTTTTATTGAGTTTGAGAATGAGAAACTGTTCTGCATAATTATTCCCTGTGAATCTTTGTGGAGATGGAGGTAAAAGATATTTACCAGATAAAGATGGTGGATCTGATAGTTAAAGCTGGAGTTTAAGCTTAGAAGAAACATACCTACTGCTCTTTGATTCATTAATGTTTTTGTTAGTGATCACAGTTGGCCAGCGTAATTTCTTGAGTTTCGTAAAGACGTATTTGTGATTCTCCATTCTAGAAAAATCGCTGCTTATATGTATTTGGTGGCCAGAGATCGAAGACTTACTTGAATGACTTCTTCAGTTATGATGTGGACAGCGATCACGTGGACATCATATCAGACGGCACTAAGAAAGATTCAGGGATGGGTAAGGATATAACTACATATTCATTTATTTAAATATATTGTTAAGTAGGTGAAAGGCCAGTGTCAGTGTCCTGTAGTATCAAGTTTACATCCTTAATTAGCCCTATGCACCCAAGTCAACTCCACAGTATATAGGTTAAACTTACGCCAGCTCTTTTGTCCTTCCCATCACTTGACACTCACCATCTTCAGCATAAAACAAATAATTGATGCATGAAACCACATAGCCCCTTAAAAGGAAAAAAAAATATCAGCAAAATAAGAACTTACAACATCTCATTTGAAAATTCAGCAAAGGCAAAAAGAAAAAAAGACCGACAAAATAATTTTCTTTAAACCAATGAAGGAGAAAACATTTTTTAGTTTTCATCAAGTTAAAGATGCCATAAAGTAGAAATAATCTGCTTAGTTTGAGATGCAGAAAGGTGGGTAAGATGCTCAGAGATGTAGAATTGGAGGAGAGGGACTTTACTTTGCCTGGCAGGAGCTGACTAGAAAGATGAGGCCTGTTGTCCTGTTAATTCATTATCATAATTCATGATCAAGGAGGGGCAATAAAAAAGAAGGAGCGAGACTTCAATCCTGCTTGGTTCATACTATTGGGCTTATATATACAGGGCATTGTTCTGTATGGCAGAAACCTTTAAAAACACTGAAAAGGTGTTGTAACACAGCCATAAAGAACTGATTTTATACCTTTTCTCCTCCAATGTCAGAGAAAGATGTTCCAAAAAGGATTTCTGCATATATAAACACATCATTTTCTTGTCTTGCAAATATCCTGATTTTCAGCGTCCAGCTCAGAAGTGGAAAGTTGTGTTGCAGCGCGGACCACTAGAGGAGAAAAGTTATGAATATTTCTCATATTATGTATATTTAGTCCCGATCTTGTTGTCTCATCTTCCAGTTACCAAAATCCCAGGCAGCTAATTTATCTGGAATTTAGGCTGCCCGCCTTATTTCGATCAAGCTTAATTTTTAGCAAATAATTTTGCTTAACTTTTGAAGTGAATTATTGATGGATAGAAGTTATTGTTCACTCGTCAATTTCATTATGCCAATGAAGGAGAATGAGTACCTGAGCTCCTATTCTCTGGAGCTGTTTGTTTACTTGAGTGCTTCCAAGAAAGAACTGGCTGGTATTGTTGACAATCTCCTTTATTAAGGTGCCTGCATGTTGCCTGATGCTGCTCTACACACACCCACGCACCGTTAGTTGTCCTTAGAGCTTTTAAAGAATTGATTTTCTTTTCCCCTTATGAAATTGCTAACGTCCTACCATTTTGCTGTTTCAAAACTACATTTCTTTATAGCTGGAAGCTTGAAAATATGCGGCTTTATAGCTGATACCTGTGTCTGTGTAAGATTTAACGATACGGAGCTTGCCGTATGTCTGGAGAAGACACTGACCTCTTCTCAGCAACTGCAAGGGTTTGGTTAAGCAAATGAAATTCTAATATTTAGCCCTCCTCATTCCCACAGGCCCTGAAGTGTTGAATAGTAGATCTTGTAAGTAAATGACTCATTGGAAATAATTCACAAGTAGCTTTTCAGTTTGCTGTTCTCCTATGTGGAGAAAGTAAACAGATTTGCATGTTTCCCTTGCTTTTGAAACAAAATGCGAGGATTATTTGCGTTTTAACAGGAAGAGAACAAAATGCCTGTTACATTCAGACAGCAAACGCTGACAGTGCTGTTTTCACCCCAAAAAGCAAGTGTTTATTGTGCTCTTGTTAGGTGGTGATAGACCGTTTTGATCTGTATGAACAAAGCGATTCCCTGACTGGTCGCTGTGAGGTTTTAAGCTGCTCGGTGCGATGAGTCAAGTTGAGGATGCCTGACCTAAATGTTCCTATAAAGTCCCATGATTACATTTTGTTCCTGGCTCGCATGTGGCATTCAGTTCTATTCTTAGATGAGCTATTTTGATTTTTACCCTTTCCGAAAGAACTTAATTGTGCATTTGTTTAATTTTTTTTTTTGTTAGAGTAGTGAGAAGATTTTTTTATTAAAGTAATAAAACTGATAGTTAAGGATTATCAGTAATATGGAGTTGTTGCAGTGCTAGAAGCTATGGTGACGATAGGTTGGTTTTGCTGCTCTAATTTTCTGGAAATGAGATATTTATGCTGTTTAGTGTTTCTTGGCTTTTAGCTGTGCTTTTGATGTTGATCCTGAAACCAGTTCCTTGTATAGATTGTGTGTTTGAGAGAATACTAGTTAAGTATCACTTGCAGTTTCTCAATTTGGAGTAAAGGCCGATAATTGTATCAAGTCTAGATGTATTTTTGTTTCATTTTGGGGAAGAGTTCAAAGTTGACCAAGTGTCACGGTCCGTTCGGTGATGGACCCGTAATGGTTCTTTTACCTTGATCTCAGAGCACAAAATTAAGGCGACCAAAATGCCAAGGGGTTATAGTTCAATCAAGCAGTGTTACTTTATTAATTTGCCCGTAAAGCAGCACGTGATAGAGAGAAAAAGTAAGAAAAAGAAACGGGGAAAAAGTAAGAGTGAAGATGAGAAATGAGGTTGCGTTTATCACCAGTCCAGTTCCAGAAGCTCCCTCTGCTCTCCGGTCCCGTGCAGTCCGACCGGTCCTCTGTCATGGTTCGGGATCCTCTGGCGGGAAGATCTTCAATGGTGTCCATTCTGGAGTCACCTTTTATGCTTCTTCACCCCCCACACCCTTGCTCCCATTGTTTCAGCCCAGTCTCCGCCTTGATTTCACAACCCACGCTCATACTGTGCAGGCTCGAAAGATTCACACTTTCTTTTGCCAGTGCTTACGTGTCCAGCATTCAGGGTCTTTCTCTGGTCTATTGGGTGACCTCAGGACCCTTGTTGAGCTGCTGGCCGTGCTCCTTTTCGTTGGCCATTGTTTGGGGAGCAGGTAGGGACACGTGTGACTGAGGCTGCAGGTGAGAACACATCTTCTGGACGGCAGCTCTTGTCCCTGGGTCAGAGACCCTCAGAACAACAGCTTTCAGGAGGGGGGGCTGGTTTGGCTGAAGCAGCAGGCAAAGTCCACACAGCAGCCATTGTGAGCAGGAGCCCCCGTATCGGAGAAACCAGTGCAACACAACGCTTCTCCTCGGGCCTTTCTCCAAGTCATTGTCCATGCGCTCTTGCTGTCAGGGCCTCAGTTCTCTAAGTTCTTGGTGGCGATGTTCAGGCAAATACTGCTCCATCTTCAGACCGACTCACGCCAAGGTATAATTTCTACAAGATTTGCACATAGAGATTTGCCTACTAAAAATGTCTCCTGACTTGATCTGCTTTGAACACGGGTAAACCCTGCAACTCTTCATCTCTGGCAAATTTGCCAGTGAATACGATTGCGTTCTCCAATGCATTGCATCAAAAAACTTCGTGTTTTCTCTTTGCTGTCAAAGGAGGGCACTACAATGAAATGAGGCCTTTAGGGATGGTTATCTTTGTTGCTACAGAAGTGCTAGGAGCAAGAGATTTGTTAGTTCAGCTAGAGAATGGACAAAATGGGATTGAGGAAAATAAATGCAGCTGTGATAATGAGTTGGATGTGAAGAGAGGCAGTGGTGGTACAAGTTGGAGGAAGGTGTAGTCCAGTTGAGTAGAGGCAGTGGTTGGAAGAGAGTCAGAAATGTGTATGTTGATGAAGCAGTCATATACTTTTAATTACTTTAAAAAGCACCAGAAAACAACACACAACCAACAACAAAAAAACCCAGCCCAACACGCATATGCCAGAGTGTATCTCTGAAGGATACATGTGGTCTAGAGGTGCAGCCAGTATCAGATGTATTCAAAACGCCATCTGCTCTGCCCTGGTGAGGCCACATCTGGAGTTCTCTGTCCAGGTCTGGGCTCCCTTAAACCTCCAGTTTAAGGAGGACAAAGAATTACTGGAGGAGTCCAGTGGTGGGACACAAAGATGCTGAGGGGTCTGGAGCATCTTTGTGATGAGGAGAGACTGAGAGAGCTGGGGCTGTTCAGCTGGAGAAGAGAAGCTGAGAGGGGATCTCATCAGTGGTTATAAATATCTCCAGGGTGGGTGTCAGAGGATGGACCAGACTCTGTTCAGTGGTGCCCAACGCCAGGGTGAGGGGCAATGGGCACAGACTGAAGCACAGGAGGTTCCATCTGAATATGAGGAGAAACTTCTTTAGTTTGAGGTGCCAGAGCCTGGCCCAGGCTGCCCAGAGAGGTTGTGGAGTCTCCTTCTCTGGAGACATTCAAACCCACCTGGACACCTTCCTGTGTGATCTGCTCTGGTGACCCTGCGTTAGCAGGTGGGTTGGACTGGATGATCTCCAGAGGTCCCTTCAACCCCAGCCATCCTGTCATACTGTGACCGACAACCTGCCTGACTGGCTTAGCGCACAATCCATGACTAATCACGGTCAGTGATTTCAGGTCTGAGGGAGCTCATGGGAACACTTGTGGTTAAGGTTCCTGTGATAATCCTCTTTGGCCCTGGCTCAGCTTGTGCATCAGAGCTGTTGGGTAGAGTGAGAAGTTCCTTTTGCAAGAGCATCAACCTCATCTTACATCCCTTGGCATTGAGTAACTTCTGAAATCAAATGAGAACCAGCCTTAAACGCTATTGTGGCTCATTTTAATGATGAGGTAGTTCTTGTGGGCAAACTGGGGATATTTTTCAGCTACCAGTGCAGTTCCCAGGTCTCTTGCTGGTGCTGGTCTGGATACAGAATTGAGCACCTGATGGACGGGAGGGTTGGTGGGTAAGGACCACGGACAGAGGCGGCACAGCCCGGGCTGGGAAACCCTGATTTAAAACAAGACGTTCTCAGCAAAACAGCAATTAAAATAGAAAGCATAGCTAGCCCAGCATGGCCAGGATCCAACTCAGACAAGCAGTCCAAACATCCCATTTTGATTGTCTTTGTGACACCTGATGTGTTTTGCCTTTTGTTCAGTTTAAGATCTATCTTGCCAGGGGCCAGTGTGTCCTTTCCTATGGAAGTGCTTTATTTTGTGAGGGACCTTATGTGCTTTTCATCTTGTGAGGTGCTTCTCAGGCCAATCTCAAAAATACTTTGATTTTGAGGAGAAGAGCAGGCAGTCACCAAATCCTGAGGATGCTTTACAGAGATGACATAGCAGCAGAATTCCATTCAGATTCGCTAGCTGACCTGTTTTTTCCAAAATCTCATTTAGCTTTGGGAAAGAACTGTTGGATATCAGGTTGTTGCTTTTTCAACATGACAACCAAACTGTTCAAATGGTCTCCTTAGTTGCTCCTCGGCTGACTGCCAAACGCAGTCTCATCATGAAAAATCCAAGAGGATAATCATTATCTTGCTGTGTCAACAGCTGGCCTGCATGCAATCTCTATCACTCATCAAGCTTCACTCCATTAAAGTTCAGGGGAGGTGCTGCTTTGGTTTTATAGGGTTTACAAGTAGCGCTATGGAGTAACTTGCTGAGTTACCACTTTTTTAAAATTAATTCATCAGGGTGGTGCCAGGTTCTGGCAAAGAACAATATCCATGTGATATAGCTCTCTCCTATTCTTTTAATCATGCGGCATCACAAGAGGGGAGGATACTTGCAAGTCACTTTTGGTGGGATTAAGAGTAACATCTTTGGAGAGTTTTGTATCTTAGGTGACACTAAAAGGTTGTCGATGAACTTGCTTAATTATCCTTCAGGAGTGCTCTGTAGACTGCGAGTTTTGTCTCGTTGTTTTGCCAATGCTGTGTTTCAAAGCATGTTTAAAAACATGCCGCAGTATCCTCGCAAATGAGAGTGGTGCTATTTAATTTCCGGACTTCCATCTAGTACTATGAGAACCACATCTGTGCGAACTCAGATTTACTGCTTTGCCTGTGAGTTGTAGAAACTGGTTTTTGTTGCTTAGATGCTGGCAGCAGGCAACATTGTGCTTGAAACAACTGTAGCTGTTAGCACATACAAGCCAAAAAAAACATTCAGCTTGCTGAAATGATCACTGTGATCAAATAAATGCCCATAAGTAGGGACTGTGTTATGTGTAAATAGAAATTATATTGTACAGGGTTACACAGCGTCTGATTGAGGGTTTCGCAGGAATTGCTACTTGTTATAGGCTGCTAACTTAAAGCCTGTGTGGCTGAATATTGTTTTCAAATATTGAGGCCGTGAGCTTTTCATTTTTGCCATATAAAAACAAATGAAGATGTTAAGTCTTGGAGAGAGGATTCAGACCTCTTATTTTCAGTTAGTTGCTGCCCTTCTACCCTGGACTGCTTAATGAGATTATGGGGAGGAAAAAAATGCGGCGACACAAGAAAAGCATTCACCACGTACTAGACTTTTTGGGATTGGATTGTGTTTAGTAATGTCTCTCTACAGCTTTTCCTCTTCAATCAGTAATGTATTGTCATGGGAGCCAAGTTAATATCGCATAGCGACAGGCGGGTGCTGTGTTCAAAACAACCCGGGCTGAGTCCTCAGTCGCTGCTTTATGTACTTCTTGCTGCCCGACAGCGCTCTGAACGGTGTGAAATCGGTGGAGAGTTGCTCCAAAGCTGATTTACATCTACATTTATGTGAGTGAACTTCCATGGAACCATCCTCAAGACTCTATGCACCCCTTGGATCCACGACGTTGCAAATAATTGTTCTTGCAGGGCACTGGCATCACCCCTTGTTTATGACTTTCTGCTGAGTCTTAAAATTCTAGAAAAATATATATATATATCCTAAGCACTCAGCTACTGTCACAGGTTTGGTTTTGTCTCCCATGCAGAATTAAATTTCCCTTCCCAATGTACATTTTGTTCGGTAAATATCCCCAGTACTTTTCGCAAGTTTACAGCCCGTGTCCCTCTCTAATATGCTGACTGCAATCGTTTGAATTGGATCCAGCGCTTGCTGCGAGTTCGCTGCGCTGCAGATCACGAATCTCTCTTACCCTCTAGTGGAAGCGTTTGTCAGTCTTGAGCATTTTCTGTGGCCCTTTTGCTCTGGCAAGGATCAGACTTCCTTGGTAAACGTTTTTTTGACGTTTACGTTGTGTTTAAAATATCACAGCATCTCCCTCTTGCTGTGTAGCAGCTTGACTTATTTTCTGTATATTTTCAGGGACTTGTTTACCAAATTTGTGTTGTCTTATGTATGTTTTGGTTTTAGTCATATTACATCCAACTTTCTAGTTCTATCTTCCTCTGCAAAAGACTGGATGTCAACTTTGTCTGGCCTAAGGCACTACTTAAATATGGTTTCTACACAGCTGCTTAGATAGGTCAAAGAGCTTTATGTAAGTTGCTCCTCATCTTGGGCCCTTACTAAATATTGGAATATATAGATTAATTTTCTAGACTTTCTGTATTTCAAGCAGTCTCAAGAAGAGGTTGATTTACAGCTGAGGGAAGCCTGAAATTACTTGACTTGAATTTGGTTTTGTAAATAAATCCTGTTCTTCTTATCCACAGCGAAAAAACTGAACTTTGGTTTTTCCCTCCTTCGTTATTTGAATAATAATTTAAGCTCCAAGAAATCAAATATAAACTAGATACAAAATTCATTTACCAACATTTCGGGAGGAGGGATGGGATTTCCATAGACAATTTTCATATGCCTTCGCTATCAATAGTAATGTAGCAACCGTATTCCTCATGGTTATAATAGTTTTCATTTCAGTGAGCCTGAGGTATTAATGCTCTGAAGATTTCCATGCTTTTTTTCTAAAAACCCAGCGTAGTCCTGAATGTTCAAAGCAGCAGATAGCGTTGCAAAGACATTTTCCATATACATTAGCATTACTGATCCAATTGAGATTTAGACTCTCCTGCCAGAAATGTCTCAAATATGCGTTGAATATTCTTCACCTTTTGAGTCAATGATTTAGTCCCTGACTATGCAACCAAACACATTACATGTTACTTTTCAGAAGTTAACGACATTTAGTTTATAATTATCTTTTTGTTCTCAGTTTCCTTACCGAGCGACTTTCACAGTCCTCATTAGTCTTATTTTACAATTTCACAGAATCCCAGAATGTCAGGGGTTGGAAGGGACCTGGAAAGCTCATCCAGTGCAATCCCCCCATGGAGCAGGAACACCCAGCTGAGGTTCCACAGGAAGGTGTCCAGGCGGGTTTGAATGTCTGCAGAGAAGGAGACTCCATAACCCCCCTGGGCAGCCTGGGCCAGGCTCTGACACCCTCACTGAGAAGAAGTTTCTTCTCATATTTAAGTGGAACCTCCTGTGTTCCAGTTTGAACCCATTACCCCTTGTCCTACCATTGGTTGTCACTGGGAAGAGCCTGGCTCCATCTTCCTGACACTCACCCTTTATATATCTGCAAACATTAATGAGGTCACCCCTCAGTCTCCTCTTCCTTGTGGTTTCTAGCTAAAACAAGGTATGTGGTGGTTGTGCCAGCATTGTTCCCTGATTTTCATTCTATTTTCCTTTTCCTCTGCCACCCATTTGCTTATGAACTGGATTAATTTTCATTTGAAACTTGGAGGCCTCCAAAGGCTCTTCCTCCTGCCTTTTCATAAAACCATAAGGAAGGGTTTTGTCAACAGGACGCTGGGAATGAACCATCTTAATGTATTTCATTTTCTACTTTACAGAAGAATTAAACGCTTTTTTTTTTTTTAAGGAACATTTGGATTTTTTTTGGCTTTGCTGAACATTTCAACAGGGGCTTAAACTGTAGAAAACCAAATGCTGCTCAGAGTTTTTTAATTGATGTTTATTGCTTTCCTGGCCTGCCAAATGAAAAGGTTGAAGTACGAGACCAAACCCTATTACAGAATGGGCTTGCAAAATACCATTTTATGTGTTCTTTAACAGCAATATTAAATGGTTTATTAGCATAAGGCTTGTTTTCTGGGCCCTGCGTGCGATTCACAGTTAATTGCAGGGAAGGCTTTGCAAAATACACGAGTCCTGAGAATTTTTCATGCCAAAATCTTGATCGAAGGCCAGGAACCTTTACCAGCCTTTGTAAACTGACCCAGAAAGAGAAATGAGACAAACAGGATCTGTAAACAAAAATCACGTGCTCCTCACAGATACATTTTGGAAGGATGGTTGCCTAGGGAAGCAGGAAATGGGGAATTATACAACAAACAAAAAGGGCTGCCAAACTAATTTTTGCTGACCTTTTTTTTTCTGGGGAATTATGATGAAAACTGCTGGAATCCTTAGTATTTCACCATCTTGCTAAATCTGGAGGTGGAACACAAAAGTAGCTTGGTGATTATACCACAACTCTTCAGAAGATACGAAAATCTCCCTCAGCATCTTGGTCCTAAAGGAAGCAACGCAGGTTGTGAGCTGCGTAATCCTGAGTTCATCTTGAATATTTTTGAGTTTCCCAGCTTTTGCAATGAAGCTTTTTGGAATCTACTGCTTCTTATGGTTGAGGTAGTAATGAAATCGCTCACCAAGGATCATCCAGCTCTATCTTGAGGCGGTTTAATCCTCATTTCTGAGCTGTTTGTCTCCCAAATAGCTCTGCCTGTGTGTTTCCCTACAAAACGGCGGCTCTCAGAATGGTTTTTGTACTTTTCAAGGGTCACAAATAGGAAGAGACTTGGCAAATTTGCGTTGGACTTTGCCTTAGCAAGGAGTCAGCCCCTGGGTGATGCTTCTTCTTCTCTCTCTCACCCTGTTTTGAAGGGCATGTGCAAGAAGCAAATGGTTTTCATAGTGATTTCCACACGCCTCATGTTTTGAGATGTGCTGTTGCAGTTTTAAATGGTGGTAAATAACATCATTGTGGAGGGGAGATCATAGAAAATACCAGTTGGGAATCACTCAGTCTGTTGGGTTTGGTTTTATATGAGAGATGAAGTGATGAAAGTAATTAAAAAGAAGAAAGTGGGAAACTTGGTAGTGAGGTTAAACTTAAGAATCTCTTTATCCCAGAATAATTAAGAGGTATTTATGTGAAATGTTGTGCTTGCACCAGAATTGTGGAGGGAGGGAAATCCATTTGTCTGATGCTTGAATCCTTTCCTGTATCCTCTATTTTATTTTTTTTAGTGTATAACTTTTCTTTTTTGTCAGTTCCAATGACAGGTTTCACTCAAAGGGCTACAATTGATCCCGAACTGAACGAAATCCACGTCCTATCGGGGCTCAGTAAAGACAAGGAGAAGCGGGAAGAGAACGTAAGGAATTCCTTCTGGATATATGACATAGTGAGGAACAGCTGGTAAGTCAATGAAAGGGCTGCTGTTTCTGACACCCACACTGACTTTCTTTAGAAAGCAATCCGACATAATCCTGTCTCCCAGGTAACTCTGTAACCTCCTATAACCATGGAACGGTAACGCTCAAGACAACTCAGATCTCTTGAGGCACCTTTTTCCCATAGTCTTTAGAGACACTGTGGCAATGAGCCAAATGAGGGAGAGAAATCATATGAATTTCTTTATTGCAGGCAGATGGGGGGATGTGGGGAAGTAAACCATTGTAAGAAGCTTTTCCTGTTCATTATCAGTGCCTTTCCAAAATCACAGAATGTCAGGGATTGGAAGGAACCTGGAAAGCTCATCCAGTGCAATCCCCCCATGGAGCAGGAACACCCAGCTGAGGTTCCACAGGAAGGTGTCCAGGCGGGTTTGAATGTCTGCAGAGAAGGAGACTCCACAACCTCCCTGGGCAAACTGGGCCAGGCTCTGGCACCCTCACTGAGAAGAAGTTTCTTCTCAAGTTTAAGTGAAACCTCTTGTGTTCCAGTTTGCACCCATTACCCCTTGTCCTATCATTGGTTGTCACTGGGAAGAGCCTGGCTCCATCCTCCTTACACTCATCCTTTACATATTTATAAACATGAATGAGGTCACCCCTCAGTCTCCTCCAGTTCCAGAGCCCCAGCTCCCTCAGCCTTTCCTCACACGGGAGATGCTCCACTCCCTTCAGCATCTTTGTTGCCCTGCGCTGGACTCTCTCCAGCAGTTCCTGTCCTTCTGGAGCTGAGGGGCCACAACTGGACACAATATTCCAGGTGTGGTCTCCCCAGGGCAGAGTAGAGGGGCAGGAGAACCTCTCTGACCTACTGACCACCCCCTTCTGACCCACCCCAGGTACCATTGGCCTTCCTGGCCACAAGGGCCCAGTGCTGGCTCATGGTCACCCTGCTGTCCCCAGGACCCCCAGGTCCCTTTCCCCTACGCTGCTCTCTAATAGGTCATTCCCCAACTTATACTGAAACCTGGGGTGAGCAGAGCTGACGACATTTTTGTGTTGAAGGTCTCTTATAATGTGGGGCTGATCACTTTGAAAGATGTGAATGTTTTTTCATAAAAAAGTTTTTTTCAGTTACAAATAAGGTCTGCTTGGAAATCAGCGATTGAAATACGAGCTTTGCTATGGTCTGTGGTCTTTAGCTGTACTTTGTCCAAGGTGGTATTGTCCATAATGAAAAATACTTCTTGCTGACAGTTCTGCTAGCAAATAAGCATCCAAAGATATTTCCAAAGTTTGTGACATAACTTTTTCTAGATTCTTTTTTCCTGTTTAAGTTGCGATTGAGGACTGTGTTCAGCCAAGATGACCTCTGATTATTGGATGGGTTTCTATGTAGAACTAAGAGTGGGGATGGGATAATGGAGGACAGTATAAAGAGAAGAAAATTTTTGGTGTTTTATGCCAGGCAGTTCAAATTGATGTTTTTTACCTTAGAGCTTTTCAGTAACTTTTTCTGCTTCCTGTAGGTATTACTAATCAGTACTCACTGCCTTGTATTTCAGGTCATGTGTCTATAAGAATGACCAAGCAGCAAAAGAGAATCCAGGTAAAAGCCTTCAGGAAGAGGAGCCCTGCCCAAGGTTTGCCCATCAACTGGTGTACGATGAGTTGCACAAGGTATGAAGGTCCAGACACACATACAGTGATTTTTTTTATCATTTTATTGCTCATCTAGTGTAGTTGCTGTTTCAAAGATGGTACAAAGAGTATAGCCTCTCATATAGTGTTAATGTGTGGATTACTGCCGTTTAACTTATGATCTTTTGAAATAAGGTGATACGTCAATGTGAAGTAGACATGAGAGCTCCTAGATGAGGGACGCCAAACTCATTTTCACATTTATTTATTTTCCTGCTTTTATACAGTCCTAAAGTTACATTTGGTCCTCTGAAGGCAACCACAGGGCTGATGTGGCCCCTGGTGAAAATGAGTTGGACACCTCTGTCCTAGAAGAAACCAAAATGCAGCCAGTGGGATATACTAAACCTCTACACGGTTGTGGAAGCAGCTCCTAGCTGTTCTCCTACTTAAAAACACTTGAAGCTTTGTTCATTGTCTTCAGGGACTTAATCTCACAACCTGTTAGTGACTAAATGGTCACAGTTACCAACACTTCTAGGAAGAAAGTGTCTTTGACTGCACTAATTGCTGGTAAGGATCTGCTCCAAGAGAGATGCCTTACTTTGCACTGCACATCAGAAGCAACCGTTACTCTTTAGCACTGACTCTAATGGCCATGTTCATGCTTAAATATACTTAAAATTGTACGTGACGACTCAATAAACTTAGTGCTCTGTGGATAATAATCAATAAAGCACAAACCCATGGATTAGGTTACTGTAACTTCATTAGCCAATGAATTTAAACTACTCTGACGTGCTTACTTAACCTTTCACAGATATTTTGCAATTAAAATCAAGTGTTTCTAAATGTTGGTTTTTTTAGTCTGAAGCAGTCTGAACTGAAAGAGACAAATATTTCAGTCTTATCATTTTTAGGGAATGTTAATCAAATATGGGAACCCCAACTAACCCAAAAGTTTGGGGATAAGGGGGATTTTGAGGAGGAATAGGTGTAACTTTTGTATGATTTGTCTTCATCACAGACATGTTGGTTAGTAAATACTGTTCTGCTTCTAATGGTTTACTTCTAAGTGTAAGGTACTATGAAATTCACAGCGGTATTTCATAAGTTACTGTGAAGGTTGTTGAATCATGGCAGTTGCCCAGCTTTATCTGAAGAGCTGTTTGATGTACTTGTTTTGAAGAGTCTTATTTTTAGAAACCTCTGTTCAAGTGACCTTTCTAAACTCCTCTGATATAAATAAGGAGAGCCTACATCAGTGGGATGCAGAATACATTGTTTTGAGTGATTATTTTTAAAGCAGTGGAAGAGAAAGGTGACCTGTTGGACTTCTTGAACCGCAGTATTTGAAGACCCTTGGTGACTTGTTTAATATCAACAGGTTTGGAGTCTGTGATGCCAAATGATATGAAGAAAAAATGAAGAAATAAACAGTCCTTTTTTTAACACTTCTACTTTTCTTGAGATTTACCTCTAAGTCTAGCCTTGCACTTCAAAGGTGTTTTATCCTGAATTTATCAGAACGGCTGTAAAGACTTCATTTGAGCTACCTTGACCAACACAAATGAATTTTGGCGTACAGGTATATGTAGTATTTCCATGACTGGCATCTCAGGATGGCTCGGACTTTTTTTGAAGACAATCACAGTCATGGTTGTGACTTCTGATATTAAATAAGATTTTTATTTTCTTCATCAGTTCTTCTTAGGATTGCAGTTTGGGCTTTTTGTTTTGCTCTCACTCAGTTAATTCTCTCCTTAGTGCCCAGGAATTGAGTGTCTTGTAGCTAGGCTGCTGTATTGAAGTGAGACAAATCCGCCCTTTGGGGGCCATGGAAATCATAGGATCATTTTGGTTGAAAAAGACCCTCAAGATCATCAAGTCCAACCATTAACCCAACGCTGTCACTAAACCATGTTCCTAAGAACCTCATCTATGTCTTTTAAACCCCTTCAGGGATGGTGCCCAATTCCCTGGGCAGCCTGTTCCAATTCCTGACAAGTATTTTTTCTCAACAAGTCAAATTAAGGCTCTGCAGAGTTTATGGGACATGTGGGGACACAGGCTTGTTGGTCATTTCCCGGGATTATGCTGGACTGGACTTGTCACATGGATCATCTGTAGGACTTCTTCCCACTCACTTTACCAGTGGCCTTTGGTTTTGGGGAAGATAATGGTCTTTGAGTCAAGGAAAAGTCTGACCCATAGTGCTTTAGTCATGCAGCTTCATCATCCAGAGCATTAGTCTACAAAATCCATTTATTTCCTGAGCCTTTCTTACAAGCTTAAGTGTTTCTTCTTCAGAGAAAACGAATTACTGGAGTCATCTTACAATTATATGGGTATAATCTGCTCATCCCCAAATTAGAGAAGGGCTTGATAGGGGTGCCTTAATTTAGCCTCTCATGACAACAAGAATTTGGAATCTTTGAGGACAACGTTGGAAAAGAGGTTGGCAATCCATCACTTTGAGTATTATTTGCATCAAGTATTTTGAACAAGGCCTCAAGAATTGGCTCATATCCTTCATTTCTGCTCATATCTTACATGCTTAAGGATTTATCACGCTCGTAGGTTTTTGCTAAAGGAAGAGATTGCGTGGTTTGTGGGTTTTTCGTTGATAAATATCTCAGGAATCTGCTAGAGGGATGTTCTCACAGTGGAGCTTTTTTATTATCTTAAAAATGTAAGCAGTGTAAGAGAACTTTCTTCATCTCCTAGGGGACAAAGTAAGGCTAATAATAAGATGGAGCAGCTTGTGTAAAAGACAGAGTTTTCTCCCTCCGGAATAAACCTCTCCAAAGATGCTGACATAGTAAATAGTCTTTGTTTAACAGATGTACACAAGCAATCAACTTTTTGATCTGCTTTGCTTAGGTTCACTACTTATTTGGAGGGAATCCTGGCAAGTCCTGCTCTCCAAAGATGAGATTAGACGATTTCTGGTCTCTGAAGCTCTGTCGACCTTCAAAGGAATATCTGCTAAGACATTGCAAATACCTCATCAGAAAGCACAGGTATGGAAACAAAAGATGTTCTGCAATTTTCTTTGCCAGTGTGTCTTTTTGTAAGTCTCTAAAACACGAATATATTGTAAACTGTTTTGGGAGGTATTATTTTGGTTATATGATGGTGTGCAGGTTTCTTGATTATTTTTAACTTAAATACTTTAATAATAAGCAATAGGGCAGGGCTAAACTACAAAACTTCATTCTGGTTTTACTGTGTTATTCTAAAACTAGAAAAATATGACTATTGCGCGGAGAATTTTTAGATTCTCTTTTCGGTTTTGCTCATCAACACATGTTTTGATACTGTCACCTCCCAAGGAAACGGAGTGTGTTTCTAAACGCGGTGCTAGGAGATAGTAACAGCTCACGAGGATGATGATGAAGTCTAAGGGGTGGATGCTTTTGCACATCTGAGACTCAACTGTGCCAAGGTCCTTGGAGATTCTCATTCGGAATCACTTGAAACATCTCACGCAGAATTCAGCTACGCCGTGATGCTGCTTGTACTCTGGACGTTTCAGAGCTGCCTTGTATTTGCTATTTAGGGCAACAGCTTTTTAAAATCAAGCTGATGGTGTTGCCTTAGGCAAGAAATTGCAGCAGCGAGGCGGCCTTTTGAGACCCAGCAAATTATTTGAAGCCAATAAATAGTTCTTTCTGCATTCTTGGTGAGAATACTTTGTTATCAGGTTCTGCCAAGAGTTGGAGGTCAATTTTTACTGATTGTATTTTACTTCTGAGGCAGCAAGCAAATTGCTGCGTTCAAATCGCTGTCCCTGTGGCTGGATCAGGCTTTTGGCAGATTAACCATGCAATAGATGTGAATACCTACAAGAACAAATAAAGGCCTTGCCCAGTAATCTGGGAGGCTTATTAAACCCACGTGTGGTTGTACGCAAATGCAGCTGTACAGCCTCCAGAGACAGCTCTGGATTACTTGTTTTTGCTTGCTGAAATTGCATTCGAAGGAAGCGTTGCTGCAATTTGTCTGGCAGATGGTTGGGGTTTATGTAGCGCGCTCCCATTTATTGGGGTCCATTTTCACAGAAGCGTAGAATCATGGAATAGTTTGGGTGGGAAGGGACCTTCAAAGCTCATCCAGTCCAACCCCTGCAATGAGCAGGGACATCTTCACCCAGATCAGGTTGCTCAGAGCCCCATTTAGTACCAGTTAGCCATAGCAGAGCCAAACGGGTCAAGCACAGGTGTGGATGGTGACACTTATCTAAGGTACTTCAGCTCCCTGGACCATGGTGATATATTCTAAAAAATTTGATGCAAATGTTTGGTAGAAATTACCTTTTATTACCAAAATGTTGTGCACATCAGGTAACAGACATGATCTTTGTGTTCCATGCACTGGCTCAACACCTTGCGTCTTCAGACAATTTCTAAATTTGGGTGACAAGATGTCCATTGCTGTATAAATAGCCAAGTGGATAACCCAAATAAAAAAACCAATATGATTGAATCTGTTCAGTGTGACTTGTTTCAGTTTGACAAGCTATACCCTGTTAAAGGTAATGGAAATATATTAGGAATAAAATATCTTGTGTAAGGTAGTTGATATAAAGCAGTTAAGTAACAGAACATGGGTTTTAGGGTCCTTGTCTATAGAACCCAGAATTGTCTGAGCTGTTTTCTTGGGAAGGCTTAATGCTGTGTGTTGGTGATTCAGAAAATGACAAATAGAGTGCGATCCTGCACTTCACGGGTGATGGGGAAAAGCAGATAATTTTAAGCCTTGTTTGATAGGTTTTGCTCTTTGTAGAAATAGTAGTACTTAGTCTTGTTTTCTGCCTCTTCTTTGCAGGTTTGAAGAAAAAGCTCAGACTGACCCTCTTAGTGCACTGAAATACCTGCAGAACGATTTGTATGTCACTGTGGATCACTCGGACCCCGAGGAGACAAAAGAGGTAGGGATGGATGATCTTTTTCTTACTTACAAAGAAATGTAAACCGTGTGCTCACAATTTAGCTTTAAGCCTCTTAAACCTTGTTTTATTCAGTTTGGAGAGCTCTATAGGTGCATGACACTGTTATATAGTAAATTTTGCCATGCTAGAGATCATAATGATTTAGAAAGTAATTTTATAACTGTAGTTCCAGATAAAATAGCTTTTGTACTCAGAATAGTGAAGACTAGGCTTTTGTTTTAATTCCAATGAACTGGTGTGTATTTTGGGAGCTTTAATTGAAATGTAAACTCTCTGAAATGCCACGAGTCCATAGTTGGTTGTGTGGTAGAAAGTGAATAGAAACTCTTATTCACGCTGCCTTTTGGCTTGTCAATATTAAATAGCTCTAGGGGAGGGAAAGAGGCTTTTCTCTAGATAAGTATTTCTGGAAGTGGTTTGTATATATACATTGCTCGCTAACCTTAAACTCTTATTTCCTCTGCCTTTTGAATATTATCCAGGAGACATGTTCTTTTATTTGTTCCAGGAATTTGTTCCCATTTCCTGTTTTGAGTCCATTACCACAGTACGTGTCACCTTACAAAAAGGATTAAAGAAATAGTGAGAAGTGTCAGATAAGGTGGTTGATTTGACTCTGCCATTAATTTCCACACGGAACCTGGGGCACCCGGCTGCGTGTACAAACATGCAGTGCTTATGGGTAGATGGGGAAGAGGAGACCATGGTTCTTACCACCTCCTTGCATTAGTGACTTCAGAAGTGATTTGACAGCTTGTTGTATAAAACTGGAGAGTGCGCACTCCTATGCTGAGTCTCTGGATTAAATTGACTTCAGTAAGGCATTTGAGTGTCTCCCACAGCATCCTTACAGCTAAACTGAGGGAGTGCGGTCTGGATGATCGGGTAGTGAGGTGGACTGTGAACTGACAGAAGGGAAGAAGCCAGAGAGTCGTGGTCAATGGGGCAGAGTCCAGTTGAGGCCTGTATCTAGTGCAGGGCCTCAGGGGTCAGCACTGGGGCCTATATTATTCAATATATTCATCAATGATTTGGATGAGGGAATAGAGTGTACTATCAGCAAGTTTGCTGATGACACCAAGCTGGGAGGAGTGGCTGACACTGGAAGCTGTGCTGCCATCCAGAGACCTGGACAGGCTGGAGAGCTGGGCACGGAGAAATTTAATGAAATAGAACAAGGGCAAGCGTAGAGTCTTGAATCTGGGCAGGAACAACCCCAACTTCCAGTATAAGTTGGGGAATGACCTATTAGAGAGCAGCGTAGGGGAAAGGGACCTGGGGATCCTAGGGACAGCAGGATGACCATGAGCCAGCACTGGGCCCTTGTGGCCAGGAAGGCCAATGGTACCTGGGGTGGATTAGAAGGGGGTGGTCAGTAGGTCAGAGAGGTTCTCTTGCCCCTCTACTCTGCCCTGGGGAGACCACACCTGGAATATTGTGTCCAGTTGTGTCCCCTCAGTTCCAGAAGGACAGGGAACTGCTGGAGAGAGTCCAGCGCAGGGCAACAAAGATGCTGAAGGGAGTGGAGCATCTGCCGTGTGAGGAAAGGCTGAGGGAGCTGGGGCTCTGGAGCTGGAGAAGAGGAGACTGAGGGGTGACCTCATTCATGTTTACAGATAGAGAAAGGGTGAGTGTCAGGAGGATGGAGCCAGGCCAGGGGGTAATGGGTTCAAACTGGAACACAAGAGGTTCCACTTAAACATGAGAAGAAACTTCTTCCCAGTGAGGGTGTCAGAGCCTGGCCCAGGCTGCCCAGGGGGGTTGTGGAGTCTCCTTCTCTGCAGACATTCAAACCCGCCTGGACACCTTCCTGTGGAACCTCAGCTGGGTGTTCCTGCTCCATGGGGGGATTGCACTGGATGAGCTTTCCAGGTCCCTTCCAACCTCTGACATTCTGGGATTCTGTGATCACGTAATCTGTTAGTTTTAACTTATTACTTCAGATAGAGAAAAGATCATTATACAGACACTAAAAGCTTTTTGGGGGGAGAATGTGCTGCTTTCGTAAGCACAGTATTGAATTGTGGGGTTAGAACAATTAAGAAAAAAATACTTATATCAGGGTCTTGGAACTGATCATGTTTGTCCTAAGTTCTGTTTAGCCTTTAGAAACATCTGATGCAATAAAATGTTTAAGTGCTGTGCCTTTTAATTTCTCCGTTAGATGGTTTATCATATAAATTGTCCCATTTATAATGGATTTACATCCCAGCCATTTCTAGCGTGGGAAAGACAAATAACAGCTAATTCTGCTTTTCTTCAGGTAGGAAAGGCTTTTTTTTCTTTTCCCGTATGCAGCATTTTAAGGGGGCTCAGCCCAGTTGTGCCCCATCTTCCCAGTGTGGTAACACTTTCCTCGTCTTATTTGAACCTGTAACACACAACCACCATTCTGATGCTCTCTTCTCTTCTTCTCCATCCCACCCACTAAAAGACCATGTCCTGAGTTCTCTGATGTCAGTTTTTCTCATGTGCTGGTGGCCCCATCGTGCCTGTGACCAGTTATTCCTGAAGAAATCTTATGTCTCGTGACCGGCTGGGCTTTTTTATTGCCTGAACAGAAAGCATTTATGATATGACCAGCAAACTCCTTTTCATTCATGCTGCCACCAGCTGACCAAAGGAACCTTGTGCACATCTGGCATAGGAAATCCTGTCATATTCTACATTGGTTTTTCCCATTTCACTGTGTAGTATTTAACTTGACTGCCTTGTGGGAGTGAAGAATTTACCAGACCGCATGGACTCCTCTGAGATTTTGAAGAATAGCAGTTTTGTCATACAAGTTAGAAATAAAGTGTTAAACCCAAATCCCTTTTTATAAAGCGTACGACTGTTCTGCACATTAGTGATGAAGTGTTTGAGCTTAGGTGGCTCAATCCAGCTGAGTACATTCTGAATCATAGAATCATTTTGGTAGGAAGCAAGCTTTAAGATCAAGTCCAACCATAACCTAAACTATATCCCTAAGAGCCTCATCTGTAATCCTTCCTTAGCAGGCCTAACACCCGGTCTGAACAAATCTCAATAACTTCTGTGTCGTGCTGGTCCATCGGATCAATGCGTATCGTTCAGCATAAGTAAAACTTTCCTTCCAGCAGTCTCCTACAATCATTTAACAGTTTCCAAAAGGCTTTTTTGTTTGGCTTTTTTTTATTAATTGTGCTGGTCAAAAAGCTTAAACTCCCGAATGTTTTTAGGCTGGAACAGATCTGCCAGGTATATGGCACAGAGCCAGTTATTGCGTTGGTACTGACTGGGTGTATTTCCACTTGACGTCAATTTACCTTCCGGTTATCGCATCGAGTTGGCTTTTCACTCTGGCATTACATCTTCAAATAGCTCTTGTGCTTTCCAAAGGACTGACGCAGGCTTTTTGGATTCCGTTTCAAATTTCAAGCACCGGTTTGATTGTGTCACTCAGCCCAGACACCTACATACTGTCTTTATTTGTAGGTGAGATCGTCTTAATTAATATCAAAGGCTATATATCTGATGGGCTGCTCTGTGCTGGCTGCAGCCATTGAGTGTTGCAAAGCTTCTTAGTGTGAGAAATATTAATGGAATTGGGTTTTGCCTGTTTTTTTCCGTCCCACTAGGGCAAATGTTAAATTTAGGAAGGACTGAAATGAATAGGTTTATCCCCAACTTTGTGCTGCAGTTGTCTTGGAGACTGGTCTATATGGCTTCATGTGTTATAGTTTAGATATGGGCAGTGTTATATAGCATTGCAAGCAGAATTTCACTCTGAGGTAAGGCTTACTTGCTTCATAGTGTAAGTAATTTCTTCTAATTTTGTTAGGCAAGTCTCTTCAGCTGTTTTGAGTTGGATGCCAAAGAAAATAAACAGACTGTTCCTGAAACTCTTTGTCGTTAGTAACGGGTTTTGTTTAAAGTAGCATTAATGATTGACAGTAG
The DNA here is from genome assembly GCF_037038585.1 of Patagioenas fasciata. Taxonomy (NCBI): domain Eukaryota; kingdom Metazoa; phylum Chordata; class Aves; order Columbiformes; family Columbidae; genus Patagioenas; species Patagioenas fasciata. Next base: position 211,831,470 of record NC_092520.1, read on the forward strand.
GAACACACTCCCAGATCTTCATTCCTTTGTTGTGAATTTTAGGGATGTTAATAGGTAATAGGTTTATAGTTTTATTTCCTTTTTGATTATTCTAAAGCAAAGTAGATGCCTGCAAACAACAGCTGTTGTATGGTGCTTTAGTAGTCACAGGCTCTATGCCAGCCCTGTCACCGCATTTACCCACAAATGCAGATCCAGGTCTGTGATTCTGCTTTAGATTGCATTAAACCTCTTCAGTTCGTTCAGTGTTTTCAGATCAGTGAATCTCTGTATGCAGAGGAAAGTAGATCCCCCGAGCACGTGGAAGTTTGTCTGTGGATTCTAGTTCACGGAGAGATTAAAGTTGTATAACAGGCTGCTATTTGTTAGTGTAAAAATTTCTGGTGACGCGGGTGTTCTTCTAATGTCATATCCACACAGATGTGCATTTGCTGGTACTTTAGAAGTGGAGGCTTTTAAAGATAAAAGTCTGGTCCAAATAGAAAATCAGAATTAATTCTAACTTTTCTACTTAAGTCAATGAAAAAACAGGTGATATTAAAGCACAAAAACATTAATAGATCACATTCAAGGCTGAAGATGGTGTTCTTTAAACACTGGAGTAATGACACCCAGAATTTACAGCTGCTTAATGGGCTATAGAAGAAATTGACACAATATGAAAAATTACCAGTGCTACCCAAGTAAAGGAGAATAACATGATTTTGTACATCGAGATTCAGCTACTAGCGGAGCTCAGTCCTGTGATCGCTGTGAAACAGATACAAAGTGCAAGTAAAATTTGCGGTATGTTTTACTTGGAGCGTGGCAGGAGAAAGAGCAAGGACCTGGAGGCCAATATGAGGCCTGACCAGCTCGTGGACTGAGGCTGGAGGCCCCTGTTTGAGGCTGCTTCATACTTTCCATTTTTGAGACCTTGTCTTTAATACATTTGCCAGATAAAGCCAGCGGGGCCCAAAAGTATTGTTTGAGTCTTCATCAGACTGATATTTCTAGGAAAATTTGAAGCCCAAATGGGAAAAATAGTTCTAAGAAAGAGTGGAGGAAAGCGTGCTTCTCTTCTTTGTGTCCTGCTGTGATTCTTGGTAAAGCCTCAGAGTCTGAGTGCTGCAGTGGCTTTGGAGCCAAGGAGCCTTTACAAAAACAGCGTTCAGCCTTCCCAATTTCAGCTGGTGACGGCTCCGTCCTCAATCATTTGAGCCTCTCGCTGCTGCTTTGAGCCTGCGCCGCGAGGCACCATCCCAACAGACCTGGGCAAAGCTGAGAAACTGCTGAACACTGTGATCTGAGCACTCGTTGTACAGACGGCAAGGAGGAGGAATTATGTCTGATTCATACAACCTGCGGGGTAGCCCAAACAGGAGTTACTCATTCCCCCTTCATGGTAAATGTTTCATTTGCACAAAGGGCAGAGCCATGCAGCTATGGGTAGAAACTGAAATAAAGTACACACAGAATCACAGGATGGTTGGGGTTGGAAGGGACCTCTGGAGATCATCCAGTCCAACCCGCCTGCTAACGCAGGGTCACCTGAGCAGATCACACAGGAAGGTGTCCAGGTGGGTTTGAATGTCTGCAGAGAAGGAGACTCCACAACCTCTCTGGGCAGCCTGGGCCAGGCTCTGGCACCTCAAACTGAAAAAGTTTCTCCTCATGTTCAGATGGAATCTCCTGTGTTTGAGTCTGTGCCCATTGCCCCTCATCCTGTCATTGGACACCATTGAAAAGAGTCTGGTCCATCCTCTTGACACCCCCAACTGATAAAAGGACAGTAATGTTGGAAACATGGAGAGGGAGGTGCTGGACTCGCCTTCCCTGGAGGTTTTTAAACTGAGATTGGACATGGCACTTAGTGCCATGATCTAGTAAACGGACTAGAGTTGGACCAGGGGTTGGACTCGATGATCTCTGAGGTCTTTTCCAACCCAGTCGATTTTGTGTGATCATAAATTGGAATATGCCAGAATTAATATTACCCAGCTAGTCTTAATTTAGCTTCCCTCTGAATGTGGTTGATTATATTAGTAAACCTTATATTAGTGAGCCATGTGTATATAACTAATAAGCCAGATATCTAACTAAAATAGCCATGTTTAGTTAAGCAGACGTATTTATCTCTAAGGAACCCCTGTTCCATTTCAGAAGGTGGGTTGGATCTCCAAGAGGGAAGTTAATTGTATAACGAAGGGAACTGTTGTCTTTTGAATGGAGGCTTAATTTGGAATGGATGAAGCCAGTGAGCTGGAGGGATTGTCAGAAGAAAATGGGTGGTATTGTGATTAAAGCAGTTGGATGCTTCTGCTAGATAATTGAATTCTGGTCCTGCCTCTGTAACAGAGTTGCTGTGTGATGTTAAGGAAATCATTTTTCCTAGATGGTCATTAATTGAGTCTTTCATTCTGGTGCCTGATGGGAGAGATCTGAGGTACGATTTGCTCGAGGGCTTCGCTTTTCTGGCTGCAAGTGAATTCAGAAGAAGCTGCGTAATACAAAGTGTTTTGAAAAAATCAGCTTCTGGTTGTTTCAAACAGGGGACCCAAAATTAATCAGGATTTGAAGTGCTTTGTGTTGGGATAACAATACGATAGAAAAACTGGTGAAGAAATTGCTTCTTTAGAGCAGAGTTTGAACTTCATGAAGAAAAGAATGTGCTGTGAACAGTGTGTAGGAGACCTGGTCTTGAGTAAGCAGTAACTGTCCTATGTGTTCGGGGGAAAAATTAGGGGACCTTGGGGACAACATCACACTGTTTGCTGGCATTGTAATGCAGATACAAAGTGAACCAGCTTAGGCTTCAGTAACTGATGTTCTTAACTTACGCGCTTGGCTTTTTCTATCAGAAAGTGCTTTTTAAATGTGAGATGATACATGAAATATCATTTCAAAACAAACAACAAACTCCAAGGTTAGCTGAAGCACAGTGCCATCGGTGAAGGAGGAAAGATGCTTCTTCCCCACAAAGCTGGAAAGAAACTTGTAGCTGTGAAAATCCATCATGCTCAGTGCAGATGAGGCTGGAAAACTGGGCAGAGGGTCTTTTCAAGGGATTTTTGATCTCAGTTCAGTGATTTAGAAGCTGGATCCTGTTTTATGTGGTCCCTTAGTTGGGCATCCTGAGACCCAGCGTCCAGCACAGCTTGATTTCTGTTCCCGGCGTTGCTGGGGGAGGAAGGGGCGCCCCTCAAAGCATGTCACCCACTTTGTCCCAACAAAAGCTTCATGTGCTACCGGGGGTTGCAATTGTGTGGGAGGGAGCGATGGCCAGGACATGACCTTTGCTATCAGAAGCGGCACAGATTTACCCCCTGGCTTTATTGGAACTTTTGGAGCTATTTATGCTGGGCATGTGTTTAAGTACGTTGCTGATTTGGAGCCAAGAAACTCTTACATGTTACATTAGCCGTGAGGTACATGTGTAGTATTGCAATCCCCGTTGATTTCATATAACCAGACCTTGCACTCAAGAGGGTGCTTAATCAACCTCTTCCCTCTCTTCTGCAGTTTGCCAATCCTGGATTTTTCTAACCTGTTCTTAAATACATCCAGTGCTACCTTCTTTGATAACCTCTCCAAAAGATGCAAACTTACTCCAGTGTACTACAGTCCTTATTTTAGACTTTTTTCCTTGATGTCCTGTTGAAACTGATCTTGAAGTGCTTTTGTGGCTTCTTGCACTTAGTTGTAGATTTACCTTTTTGTAGCGGCCTTTTACATTTGTAGCTTTTTGCAGTTGTGTCCTTGGATGTTCTTCTGTGGAGGCTTCACAACCCTGACTCCTTTGAACCTTCTTTCTAGAGCTTGATTTTCAGACCACTTGAATTTTCTAGTGCTTCCCTCACATGTTGCTAATTGATACAGGGCATCCACAAGTGGTTGCCTTATTGTAGATGAGACTTGCGAGCCTTGATAGCAGCAGGAGCATTTGATTTATTTGAAGATCTTATTCCTTTTCAGTAGGATTCTGCTGCTCTATTGTAACTCCTAAATGTGTTTACACAGAGCCTGTGTGCCCCGGCCTGTTTTTGTATAGCCAGTTTTTATGTTGATTTGTGCTTGGCCCTAGCGGTTGGCTCCTTGATCCATCATTGTAATTGTGATCTCTATTAGAGAGCAGCGTAGGGGAAAGGGACCTGGGGGTCCTGGGGACAGCAGGGTGACCATGAGCCAGCACTGGGCCCTTGTGGCCAGGAAGGCCAATGGTACCTGGGGTGGATTAGAAGGGGGTGGTCAGTAGGTCAGAGAGGTTCTCCTGCCCCTCTGCTCTGCCCTGGGGAGACCACACCTGGAATATTGTGTCCAGTTGTGGCCCCTCAGTTCCAGAAGGACAGGGAACTGCTGGAGAGAGTCCAGCGCAGGGCAACCAAGATGCTGAAGGGAGTGGAGCATCTCCCGTGTGAGGAAAGGCTGAGGGAGCTGGGGCTCTGGAGCTGGAGAAGAGGAGACTGAGGGGTGACCTCATTCATGTTTGCAGATGTATGAAGGGTGAGTGTCAGGAGGATGGAGCCAGGCTCTTCTCGGTGACAACCGAGGATAGGACAAGGGGTAATGGGTGCAAACTGGAACACAAGAGGTTCCACTTCAGTTTGAGAAGAAACTTCTTCATGGTGATGGAGCACTGGCCCAGGCTGCCCAGGGAGGTTGTGGAGTCTCCTTCTCTGCAGACATCCAAACCTACCTGGACACCTTCCTGTGGAACCTCAGCTGGGTGTTCCTGCTCCATGGGGGGATTGCACTGGATGAGCTTTCCAGGTCCCTTCCAACCCCTGACATTCTGGGATTCTGTGTAAGGCAGATAAATGGAAAATCAGTCTGCAGCCTGTCTGCTCCCTGGCAGCCTCCCAGAGTGTGGTGTGTGGTCTGTGGACTCAGCGAACGTGTCCTGTTCTGTCAAGCAGGTTATCGCTGGAAACCCACAATGATGCTGACCCTGGAGCACAGATGAATCACTTCTGATTCATGGCTCTGTTTTGGTGTCAAACCATTGGCGGCTACCCACAAGAAAGTTATTTCACCTATTTGCCGTTCCCTGTTAGCTTAATCTAGGTGATACCGTGATAATTTGCCTTAAATATCATATAAATGCATCAGAAATCCTATGAAAGTCAAAATGGACAACGTATGTTGCCAAGTCCCATCCATAGGGCCTGCTGTTTTGTAGAAAAAAAAATCAGTTTGATGTGATACAACTTACAGTTGCCAAATCCACATTGGCTGCTACTTTTACCTTCTGCACTCCTAGATGCCTCCAACTTGTCTGCGTTCCCATTCTTTCTTGACACTGAAATTAAACTGATGGATATGTAATTCCTGGCTGTTCTCCCCACTCCTTCCCTGAACATATTTTACTTCTCTTCTTTCTTTTTTTTTGTCCCCCTCCTTCTTTCTTTTGAGCTGCATGCTATGAAGACACATAGATAAGAGAAATAAGATTATAAGCGTTTAAGGGATCAACTCATTCTTGAAGGAAACATGACAAAGCACTCAGCTTTGCCGCAACCTAGGTAACTGAAAACAGCTGAGGAAGATGCTGTGTTCACCATCTACCAGTAAGATATGAAGGGAGGATAAAACTCAATGTGCTACTGAAAGTGTTTTTACTCTTGATTCTGATGTTCCCAAGGAAAGAACTATATGTTGTTGTTTTTAGCTTTAACCTTGAGATATGAGCTTCTCTGGCATTTCAGAAAGGTTGTTGGCATTTAAAGCTTTCTGTGTTCAAGAAGTTCATGCTGCGCCGTAGCTGTTACCCTGTTTTCGTACCATCTCACCCTTCCTCGCAGAGACTGTGCCATGTTCACCCCTGGGAATGCTGTTGTGTGGAAGAGGCTCTGCCTTACTCCTGCACTGCGATATATATATAAATATATATATAAAAAACCCCCTGGGTTTCAGGGCTGCTGGTCAAGTGCCTTTCATTGCATTAACACTGCTCTAATTCTAGGAAAAAAACATCCAACTTGCTCTGCCAAAGTGACAAATTTTCTCGCTCCTATGAAAGTGCTGCTGTTATTAATGTGTAATTATAAGGATTGTGCAAAGAAAACCAAAGAGCTCTAAAACCACTTGGACTTCTATGAATCTTTTGGGTTTTTTTTTCCTGTGCACTTAATAACCCTTTTTTTTTGTCTCTTTCTTTGGCCCTCCACCTCCTCTTGTGCAGTTTCAGCTTCTTGCCTCCGCGTTATTTAAGTCTGGCTCGGATTTCACCACTCTTGGTGAGTATTGTGTATCAGAAGAATTACACTAAGTATTTTCCCTCTGATAATTACTGTTAGTTTCTATTGTGTTTCACATTGAATGTTATAGCACATATAAATGGTATAGGCCCTTTTTGGTTTGAGTATGCAAAGTGCCACCACATAGACATTTGAGAGATTATTTATAATGACCAATGTCCAACGCCTTGAGCCCATATTTAAAACCTCTGTCAGTGGTGGTTTTAAATCCATACCTCCCAGGATCATTTTGTGTGTCTTATTACATCTGATGCTTCACTGTTACCTAAATAAACGGGAGCTTTGGTCGGAATAAAGCACCTCCTGTCACGTCTCTTTGGAATCTCACAGCGTGGCTACGGCTCTGTTTGCTGTGATAACTGCAATTCCTGGAGTAGTTTGGTTCGCTCTGTTCTTTGCAGAACTAGTTCTTCGGGCAGAATGTCAAGAGTGAAGAAAACAGTGGCGCATAGGGCTGGAAACAGGAGTTCTGAGCCAAAGCCATAATTTGTTTCACTCTTCTGTCCAGTTAGCTCTTTTAAACGGTGGAGAGATTAATCCTGGGCGAGCTATAGGAAGGCTGTAGGCATAACTTACATTATTGTAATGATGTTTCGTCCTCAAGTTACCGAGCTCTTGCTAATAGCGTGGATGACTTCGGTTGTTGATGGATGTGTAATTCCCAATCTAAGGAAGGAAAAAGCCCCTGCAGTGTCAGCTCTGCTGGATGAGGAAGCTCTTCTGAGCTGGTGTGGTGTTATCTAGTTAATGCTATAAGGTTAATATTTTCAAGGAGGAAAACCCAAGTTGCAGAAAACTTTTTTCCCCCTAGTGTTAAGTGTTCTAGAAGATAAATTAGTTCTTGACACAATATCTAATACTTTATTCTGAGGTTGGCTTTACAGATAGGAAGCATCAAGTGGTGCTTCTAAAAAGAAAACAAAAACCCAAGTCCTCCTTGATTTGATTAACTTGGTTGACTTTGATTAACTGAAGAGTGAGTTCACTGAATTAAAACGCATTCCTTTGAGATAGCAGTGATGGAAGTAATACAAAGCAGAGGAAATCGTTGTACGCCCGCTCTATTGTTCTTACTGTTGGTGGTTTAAGTGTGGGGTTTGGGATTAAACAATGCTGCTGCTGCAGACTAAACCCAACCCTGTCGGGAGGCAGCACTTCACAAAGCCTGGTTCGCAAAGAACCCTTGTGCCAAGATGCTGCTGGGTCCTCCCCTCAAGTCCAGGGATTAAATAGCGACTCTGATTTGGGACTCTTGCCATCAGCAGAGCTTATCTCAAGAAAAACCACAAGTAATACAAGTACCAGTTCTGCTTAAGACAGTGGTGAAGATAACGAGGAAAAGCCTGAGGACGGAAGAAATGAGGCACCAAATAAAAATAGCTCCGCAGATTTTGTTTTCTGGGACATCAGAGCAGGGCCCTGAGGACTCTTGCTTCCCCCATTTCTTCAGGGTTGTCAGTGAGCTTGACAAAAATAATTTGCTTATTACTTTTTATGGCATTTTTGATTGTAATGTTGGTGTGGGGTGACACGATTTCTATGTGTATATGTAAATAGTAGTGGGACGGAGAGCTGGCAGCCCTGTTAGTTGAGGCAGAAGTAGCAAATACTTCTGTCCCAAATGCACAACTGGGATATTCCACAGCTAAACTGAGTGTTTAAAGCACCGAACACTGACTTTCTCTCCCCTTTTCTTCCTCCCCCAGGATTTTCTGATGTTGACCACACATATGCGCAGAGAACTCAGTTGTTTGACACACTGGTCAACTTCTTTCCGGACAACATGACCCCTCCTAAAGGCAACCTGGTAGACCTCATCACGCTGTAACGGAGCAATCACTGGACACGTGGAAGAGGGGAAAAGCATCCATTTTTCAGTATTTTCATTGTTTTTTTTTTTTTACTGCATTGATTGACTGCTGGGAGGAAGTAATATAGTAACCCCTCGGTGTTTGAAAGGGGTTTTATACTTGTATGGTGAATCCCCAAAGCTTTTCCCTTGGAGTAGGTTAATAAAATGCAACTGACGTACTTCTGACTAAATAGATATATTTTTTCTGACTTTGGATTTTGTGTTAGCAAAGGGTGGGGGGAGAGGAAAGAAAAATAAAACCCAATCATATAGTGAGCATTTTTGCCTGGAGGGGACGACTGAGGTTTGTGGGTTGTCCGTAAATAAAGATGATGGGTTTTATGTTGCGTTTTGTGAGAAAGGCGGAGGGGAGGTTGTTCTGTGCTCATTTGTAGCTAGTCATGGTATATTGTTTTATCCTACAACTCCATCCTCAGCAGCTGAGTAACTCCGTGGCAGGACACTGGTAATAGTGATGTACGTGTCTCGATTGTTGTGATCACAATGTGTCATGCGAAGGGGAGCACACGTTCCAAATTTACCCCTCTCCTCGTCCCAGAATCGGGCTGACAGTCGTGTCTTATTGTATCTGATATCTGGTCTAAACGTTAAATACCTAAATGACTTTCTTCCATTCTCTGGAGCCTTCCACTCAGATCCAACAGGCGAGTGGGAACCTCGGAGAAACTACTGGAAAACGGGACCCTTTTCGGGAACGGTTCGGTTTTCGCTGCCGTGGTCGTCCCGTGAGAACCCGGGTAGGTCCTTGCAGAGCCCGGCAGAACTGGGTCTTCCACCGCACGTACACCCGACCTCTGCAACCGGACTCCGCGTTGGGTGTAGGATTTCTGAAGCAGATTGTCTTTGTTTACATGCACCTCCGCTTCTCGTGTGCGTTTGTTGATGTGTAAATGTAAAGAGGATTGCTCTGAACAGCTTGCCTCCTTCCTATATAGTGCAGCTCATTCACTTTTAAATGCATTTGAGACCCACATCTGAATGTGAGGGAGGCCTTTTTAGCATAAATCTCTTTGAAAGCAAGCTGATGCATATATATAGAAAATATATTCCTCGCTGAAAGCCTTCTTTATAAATAAGGTAAGGGCTTGGTGCTGCACTATGAAGTGAAATGAAGGATACGTGTACCCAGCATTAGAAACTTCTCACGTTTGGTGCTGGTGAGGGTTCAGTACAAACTGGCAGATGTAAATATTTATATGAGACTGCAAAGCTTTATGTCCAGAAATGTTCATGCCGATAGGGCATCATTGCTGCACCCGCTGTGGCTACGCGGCTCCTGTTGAACTCGATGGAAGTCTTGTGTGTGCAAAGATGATTTGGACTCTTGAAATAAAGAGTTGGTGAAGTGTCTTTTTCAGAGCTTGAGTGTCTGCTTGCTTTGATTGCGTTGTATTGCCTCTTTATCCTGTTCTTTGTGTGACTTTTGTGGTCCTGCTACCTTAGAAATAAGTTTAAAAACTGATACGAGCATCCATTTGCTTAGGAAGGAACGAGATGTTAGGCTGGGCTTTGCTTTGTCTTCAGGGAGGACTACAAATACAGTGTTTTTTAAGTAACCTGTAACTTGAGAGTGATTAGACATTGTATACTTCAGTGGATGGCAAATCAGATGTCCGTGGAAGAATCCACTCCTTACGTAGAGCAGTAAATGTAATCTGATTAAATAGTTTCTTTGAAGCATCGCTTTTTTTCTTGGCATGGAAAGTTTTACGTCACTGCTGGACTTGACGACCTGTACCTTTGCTGATGCTTCATTAACTAGTGAAAGCAGAGCTTATATGGTATGAATGTAGCTGGTGACGGTGCTATTCCAGGGGAATATTCCAGTTGAGGTGTTGTTTCCATTGGGATGGAACTGAGCAGTTTTAATGCAACCACCCCCTCTAGTACTTAACGTTGTAGTGCTGTTGTGCTCCCTTATCATTAGATCTCATCGCCTATGTTATTCTCCAGCTTCAGTCAGATGATCTAATTGTTTTTTTGTGACTGTTTTCTAATCAACCAAGCTCTTTGTAGACTTTTACACGTCCATCTTTGACAACTACATGTGGGGCTGAACCCAAAAAACACAGCCAGCCTGAGGAGCCCTGGCGAGCAGACAGCAGAAGTTTTAGGAGTGCCCAAAGCTTTGCGAAGGTGCGGTGATTGATTTGTCTTGCAGAAATTAGATCCCAACTCAATGTCCTCCACATCAGGGGTGCATCCAAACCCCCCGACAGCCCGGCTCTGCTTTTTTGTAGCGTGGCTAAGTGACTTGATTTGTCTGAGCGAGGCGAACGTTGCTTCTGCAGGCCTGACAACCCCGGCTAACGAGAGCACTTCAGAATGATCAAATATTGACGTGTCTTTATCCCTAGCACATTGATTTCAGCTCACGCCGAGTACGATCTGTGGATTCCAGCTGGTGATTACAGCAGCAGACACGATTCTGCTCGGCGTGGGGAGAATTTGTTGAGCAGCAGAGGCACCCTGTGGCCAGAGAGGTTAATCCAGAGCGAAGGTTTCTTGTGCCTTTGCCAAGAGTCTTTCCTGGTTCTGAATCCTTAAAACTAGGTGTCAAAATTAAATGGTTTCTTTGCACCGGTGTATGCTGCACTACCCAATTTAAAAACTAATTACAAATTCAGAGCAGCGAAGTAGAAATTTCCTTCCAAATTAAGCCACTTATACAGGGAGAGTTTGAAATTAATTACTTGCAGATCTTTAAACAGACCGGTGATATTCCAGGAAAGCTGTAGATGTGAGCATTACAGAAATACTGAAGTACAAACAGAAAAGAGACCTATTTGGTCTGCAAACAGGCACCTGAAGATGTTTCACAGCACAGTGCTTGCAACATTATAAATGTATAAGCTGTATGTGAGAATTCGAGCTTTACCCTTATTGCTTGCAGGCTGTAGCAGCGACAACTTTTCAGCTTACACAAGACAAACATATTTACCTTTCCCTTGTATTATAAGGTGACTTTGTGTATGGATTTAACGCTACCTAATCTTTGCACTACAATAGTTTATCTCTAAATTATGTGTTAACATGTAAATAAGGTACTGCAGAAGAAAATAACATTACCTGTCAGAGGGACACACTTACGGTGAGTGGGGTCTTTAAAGCCACAGTTACAAGGTGCTAGTATGTTTTTTAAAAGTGTAGGAAGTCAGCATGGGATAAACTTGATACAGACATCAAGAGATCACTATTGATTTAGCTCTTTTAAAATAGAATCCTTTTCAGATCCATGAGCTTGGTTCTTCACTGGTACTGTGCCCTTACAGTAACATTCAGTAGGTCAGATTTGGAAATCATGAAGTTGTACTTTACACTAAGTTTTTTCTATCAAGTGCCACATATTCCTGGAGAAATAAAGCCCTTCAGATTCCATTGTTGGTCACTTGGATTAGGAAGAGTTGAGTTTCTTAATATTTGCCTTACACAACCCCTCGCATCAGTCACAAAGCAGAAGCCCTTTATCCTGAAATCCCTTCTCCAAGCAAGAACTGCTGTCACAATGTGACCTGATGCGTTTTCTTGTGACACATGGCAGAAGGACCTGCTTAAATTGATGATGTTAAAAATAAGGAGACCGTAGCCATTTTTTTACACTTGTTTTCAAGGATCTCATTACTTAATATTGACCTTGAGGGAGATGTAGACTGTGATGCAAAGCAGTTATTAAAATTAGTTGTAATTTTTCATCTTCTGGCTCTTCTACAGATAACATTTGCGATGTATTTATTCCTAAGCATCTCTCTTGCTGAGTATAATGAGGAAGGAGAACTTTGTCTCGGAAAAGTTCAGTTTGCCCTTTCTCTGAACAATGTGTAGGTGTAAATTAGGTTGAGTACCCAGTTATGTAAATAAATGTTCCAGGATTTGGTACATCAAGCTGGAGGTTCCTACCGCAAAGATCAATTAGCAAAATCACGCTCTCATTTTGGAGAATGAATCTGTGAAGACCCAATTAGAAAGACTTTTTCAAAGGTATTTTACCTCGTGCAGTAGCAACTGGAGTGGAATTAGGAAACTTTCCTAAAGAGCATACAGTGAAGATTGTACTGAAATAAGGACGCAGTGACAGGCTTAAATGAAATAGATGAAAGTTTTTCATCACTGATTTTATTAACCTGGCTTGAAAATGTGATGACTGAGGAGTCAGAAAGCAAATTAATCAGGGCACCCTGTTTGTATGAGGGCAGGGACTTTGCTGGTGGTGAGAGATCGTGATAACTTCATCTATTTGTTTAATTAGCAGGGTCTCCGTTAGCTATTTCTCCTTCCAAAGCAGAGCAGTGACTCTGGAGGAGTGTTTTCCATAGGGCTTTACAGCTTATTTCCAAATCGCTTTCCTGATGTGTGAAAATCTGTAGAAGGGACTTTGTCACAAAGTTGAGTGTTGACCTTGCCCACCTGTGCTGGGGAGGGATAAACTCAGAGCAGTGTCCTGAGAAACCCTTAAAACTTGTTTGCTCTAGCAAAAATCAGCATTAATGCCGCTTGTTTCAAACGCAGGAGGGTGGCAGGTAGCTGTAGCTCTAATTCTATTAATTCACTTACCTCCTATATTGAGAAGGAAATACTTTTATAGAGCTTATTGAATGAAACTTATAGCTCTGTCAACCTTAAACTTGAATACTCCTCCATCTCCGTACATGCAGTAATTCTATGGATATAATGCTGTGCTCCTTCTGGGGAGAACAGCAAAACTTGTTAGATCCTTTTCCATTGGGTACCTTTGTTTTCAGAAGTGGAAAAATGTCTTGTGAAACCTCGAGTCGCAGCGTATGCTTTGAATTTTCGCTTATTAGCTGTGGTTGGCTCAGAGTTCAGGAATGTTTGGCTGTTGTCAAGTGAAGTCCTGACAGTTAAAGCAATTTATGTGTGTCTCTGGAAGTACTCTTGTTGTTTTATAGCTGTAGTTATTACAGAAACAGAGGTGGCCCCAGTTTAAATATACATATATATATATATATTGCTGTTCCGATTAGGGGAAAAATTGTAGAAATTCTGAGCTTAACCAGTTTTAATAAGTACACATGAGAATTTGGAGGCTTATTTTGTGAGAGTCTAAGAATAACTATATGACTTGATATAGATGGATAGTAGTACATAAGCTGTATATATTGATGAAATGTAAATGTTCTGTCAGAAGCTTGTTAGTGTATCTAAACACCCTGGGTATGGTAGAGCTGATCATATCCTGTCATGGAAAAGGTTGTGCTGGGAATTATTCAAGTTGTGGTCATGGCTTATAGGCAAAACCCCTGTTTTACTGAAAGCTTCTATTATAATGAAAAGTTGGCGTGGAAAAAAATAGGTTTGCTGTACTGGAACTGTGATAATAGTACATGGCTCAGCACTTGGATAAATTGACTCCAGATGTTTGGGTTTTTTAATCTTAAGGCAGTGGATCCCAGTGCAGTTTGAGTGGAAACCAGTTAATGAGCCTCTTATTGCCGTTTGGGAGTCGCACAAGAAAATGTCCCAGTTGGTGCCAGCAGGTACAATTCTGGTGTTCCTGGCAGAGGTCAAAAACTGGATGGATTTTTGGCTTATCCACGTGTGCTTTGGTTCTATATGTAAAGCTCTGAATAACATAGTGGTTGCGGGAGCTGTATATAAATATGGCTGAGGTATAGAGGTCTGCAAGGCAAGCACAGATCCTAAAGGTAACATATGGCTTCCTTCTCCTTTACTTTTATATATTTGAACACGATTTGTTGGTGATGATCTCCACATACTTGCTGTGACTCAAATTTGCTGCTTTGCTCCCAAATACCTACAGCCACAGACTTGCTTAAATCTGCTGCCAGTGCTTCGCTTCAGTACCACGACATCTTAATTCATACTGGGTGCAGACAGAGGTCCGCGTTGCCTTGGCTTCCAGCCGTTTGCTGTACGTCAGCGCAGCTTTTACTGCCGGCCTGGAGACTGTAGGTGTTTGAGTGCTGTCAGAAATCAGTTGACCCTGTTCAGCTCTAGTGTGGCATCGCTGTTCGTTCCTGGGAAAGGCAGCGCGAGTGAAGAGCTCAAAACCAGCTCTACCAGGTTAGATTTGTAGTTTTACGACTAATTTGAAGGGAAATACTATCACTAGCGTGTATGCTGTCCAGCATGATGATCAGGGCATGGTCCCTTGAGTATTCCCCCATTTATTCTGTTTTTTCCTCTCTTCACTGCTATTAAAACGCTGCGCCTTCACACTTCCCTTGGTTTAACAGAGGGAAGAATTACAGGTTAGAGCTGTGTGGTGCTTACGAGGCATCAGTTTCCCCATGTTGTGTTATGTAGTCCAGTTGCTTCCTTTGCAAAACTGCCTCTGAAACAAGCAGGGAGGATCCTCGTGATTTATGTTCTTCTCCCCAAGGGCTGTTCTTCCTCCAGGGTGAGGACAGGGAAGCGTGGGAGCATTGATGTAGCGCTGCAGCATAAACCTATTTATGACTTGTATCCCTCCATGACCACGCTCAGGGCTGTGCTGAATCTTCCCTTGTGTCTCAGCAGGGTTTATTTTACGTGGCACCCCGACTGTGGTTGACAGGAGATGACCAACTCTCAAGTTCACTTAAGTCACAGAATCCCAGAATGTCAGGGGTTGGAAGGGCCCTGGAAAGCTCATCCAGTGCAATCCCCCCATGGAGCAGGAACACCCAGCTGAGGTTCCACAGGAAGGTGTCCAGGCGGGTTTGAATGTCTGCAGAGAAGGAGACTCCACAACCTCCCTGGGCAGCCTGGGCCAGGCTCTGACACCCTCACTGAGAAGAAGTTTCTTCTCAAATTGAAGTGGAACCTTTTCTGTTCCAGTTTGTACCCATTACCGCTTCTCTTGTCAGTGGTTGTCACTGAGAAGAACCTGGCTCCATCCTCCTGACACTCACCCTTTACATATTTATAAACATTAGTGAGGTCACCCCCAGTCTCCTCTTCTCCAGCTCCAGAGCCCCAGCTCCCTCAGCCTTTCCTCACACGGGAGATGCTCCACTCCCTTCAGCATCTTTGTTGCCCTGCGCTGGACTCTCTCCAGCAGTTCCCTGTCCTTCTGGAACTGAGGGGCCACAACTGGACACAATATTCCAGGTGTGGTCTCCCCAGGGCAGAGCAGAGGGGCAGGAGAACCTCTAATAATAATAGTCCGAGGTTTCTGCCACCTGCTTTCATAATCCAGTGCAGGCAAACAGCTCGTAATTGTGGTGTTTGGTTTGTTTCTGCAATGTAGCAAGGCAGAGGGAAGAGAAACAGACTTGGGGGTAATGTGGTGTGTTTAAGGAGCGATCTGTCTTCATGGAAGGGCTTTGAAGACTTAACAACTAGGTCTGCTATTTAAAGCTGATTTTTTATTTTCACGCAAGCTGAATTATCTGGCTCTTTTTTTAAATAGAAGTGATGTAAGACCAGGATCTTCCAGTCCTTGGAGCTTCACCTTGAGCGCTGACCCTCTCCACCCCCAAAAGACACCAGAGAGAGTAATACAATTCTTTTTCTCCTTCCCAGTCCCTCTGCAGCGATTGCTGGGCTTCAAAATTACTCAAGCATACTGGAGTTTGTGCAGCACAATCAGCTATCAGACCGGGTCTGGCAGCCTTAAGAGGCTGTTAAAACCTGGAAGTGTTCTGAGCTTTTTGATGAAAGCTGCTGGTGAGATTAAGGGAGATTAGCTGCTTTTTAATTAATAGGATGGTGGGAAGGCTAGAGCACAACAGTGGTTCCAGTGGTTGTGGTCTTCTCCACGTCCCAAATACTGATGGGCAGGATTTTCTCCCCTATGATGAGAAAATACACTTTAAATATCCTGACTTTGTAAGTAGCTGCCCAAGGGATTCAATCAATTACTTTGTGTTTCACTGTACAGAACAATGCTGCAGTGTGTGAAAAGTGATCTTATTTTTGAAGTCTTGACAAAAGCCTCAGCTCTTAAAAGAGGAGAATGATGGTTTTTATCAGCCTGAACCTTCTCAGGTGCAAGTCAACGACTTCACTGCGCATAGTCCAGCCTGAGCATCGGCTGATCCTTCTCCCTCTGCTTGCCCTGCAGTGATTTGTGTTATTCAGAATGTGACAGCCTGATTTCCTTCCCCAAGCAGTGCAGAGAAATACGGCCCTGGAGAAGACTTCTATCTGAGCATGGAGGAGATACCTCTTGTGCTGCTGACTCGTTTTCCCCTCACATCTGCTGTGGAAACTGCTAAAGCCAAGCAGCAGAGGCTGAATATTCCTTCATCTCTTCCTCATCATTCGCATCCTTCCTCCCCCCTCTCTCCTTCCTGTAGATGTTTTGATGTGCAAAACACTTCTCACTTCAGAAACTGCTGTGCTGGGTAGTGGAAAAGAAAACAACGCCCTGGTTATTAGTAGCTGTTGCTATTTATTAAAGCTGTATTTTCTGCTGTGTCTTCCAGCAGACCCTCCTCCACAGCAGGAAATGAGGGGATGACCGAAAGCAAGAGAAAAGAGCTGAATTATACAAACAAATGTGTTTATGGGACTCTTGAAGGCCCTGAACCTTGCAGACCACTTTGCTTAGGGCAGAAAATCAAAGCTCGTAGGCTCATTCTCGGTTGATGCGAGACAACTTTCCTCTCTCTGTGGGCTGGTGGTCTCTTGCATCTTGTACATTTAGATGCTGAGGTGCAACCCGCCTCATTTTAGAAGGATCAAGTCTTGGTGAACATCTTCTCTTTGACCGTTGTACTTTCAAACTGCTGAAACAGGCTCACTCCTCTCGATGCATTGATGTTGTGGGGTTAAACAGCGCTGGGCTGGCCGGACACCATCACCTGCTTAGGGATGCTTTTTCAAGCTGTTTCTTCGAGCTGTTGCCTCTACTCTTAGCATAGCACTACACAGAGTGGTGGTTTCTTTGTCTGGACCTTCCGTGTTCATTATCTTGTCCTCTACACCCTCATGTGGTCCCCAAACACCTTTGTATGCCTGGAGCTGTGACTGTCCCCTCCCTGTCCAGGATTTGACCCTTTTTGATTCTGTTTGAGCATCCAACTTAAAGCATTTGCATCTCTACAGCAACCCCGCGGACTCTGGTGTCCCTCTGATTTCCCTTTGGTGTCTGTCCTGCAGTTGTTGTCTCGGATGCTTGACCACAGGAAAGCTGAACCCGGAGGTGCAGACAGTCCTGAGCTGGAATGAGTGTCTGGGGGGTGATGAACACTGGGAACATCACATGTGTTTTAATAAGCAAGTTGAATATTGACTGGTCCTATGTTGAACCCATGGTGGTCACAGGCATCGCTCCTGGACACTGGTGATTTCCACATCCTACCCTTTTCTTTATCACTAAACGAATGATGTTTGTTCAGTCTGGAGTGCTGATTTTATTCCTTGGCATAAATAATCTTTGATAATTTCTGGGTTAATATGTAAGCCCCATGCTGTATATAAATGAGTGAAATGAGGAATATCTACAAATGTTGTATGTAATGTACATAAGGAGAGAATGTATTTTGTTCATTTTTTTTCTTAATAAAAATGTATATGCTAGCAAGAGTGTCTATTTAAGGTCTGTTCATTCTAACATTATTTGCTTCTGAGGATTGGAAAGCTGTTTGTGGAGGTCTCATAGCAGTGGTGCAGGAACCGTGGACACGTTGGTGTGTTGTGTCCGCTCTGCAGAACAGCTGAGAAAATACCCTGCTCCCCAACATCAGTGACAGGCTGGGCCCATAAATCCAGCGTGTGCTGAGCAGCGGCAAAAACTTCTACTGGGGAGGAACACAGATTAGTGCAAAACACCAACTTTAAGAGTTTAAGAAGGACAAGGGATTGCTGGAGGAGTCCAGTGGTGGCTATGAAGATGAGGAAGGATCTGGAACATCTTTGTGATGAGGAGAGACTGAGAGAGCTGGGGCTGTTGAGCTGGAGAAGAGAAGCTGAGAGGGGATCTCATCAATGGTTATAAATATCTCCAGGGTGGGTGTCAGAGGATGGACCAGACTCTGTTCAGTGGTGCCCAGCGACAGGATGAGGGGCAATGGGCACAGACTGAAGCACAGGAGGTTCCATCTGAACATGAGGAGAAACTTCTTTCCTTTGAGGTGCCAGAGCCTGGCCCAGGCTGCCCAGAGAGGCTGTGGAGTCTCCTTCTCTGAGCCATTCAAACCCACCTGGACACCTTCCTGTGTGATCTGCTCTGGTGACCCTGCGTTAGCAGGTGGGTTGGACTGGATGATCTCCAGAGGTCCCTTCCAACCACAACAATCATGTGATTCTTTAACTTCTAATATTTAAATCAAACCAAATGGTTTTGGGTGGGTTTGTGTGTGTGTGGTGTTTGCTTTTCCCTGCTTTCCATAAGTGGAAACTTAACCTGGAACAAAATTGTTTATTTTGGGCACTTGAGGGCAAATGGAGCTGCCGAGCTGCCCACGCTGCTGCTGCTCCTGCCCCCTCTCCTCAGGGTGGTTTGACTTTGGGGTGTGAGGTTTGATGAGGGTGGTGAGAGCCTGGCCCAGGTTGCCCAGAGAGGTGGTGGATGAACCATCCCTGGAGACATCCCAGGCCAGGCTGGACGGGGCTCTGAGCAACCTGAGCTGGTGAAGATGTCCCTGCTCATGGCAGCGGTGGCACTGGGTAAGCTTGAATGGTCCCATCCAACCCAAACTATTCTATGATAACCAGATTAACATCTACATAAGGGATGGTTGTGTCTCTTGAGCACAAGCTCTGCTCCTCCCACCCCTTTTTCACTCAACCAAGAAACAAGCCTTTTACATAAGAATGTTTATTGACAGAAATACATGATGCTTTCAAAATATATTTGTAGGAAAATGCAAGAATAATCTCTACAATCCAATTCCTCAGTAAATTCCAGTGTAAATCAGACTCCTGTCCCCGTGAGAGATGCTGCTATACAGTACGTAAGAGCTCTACTATATGTGCAAGGTTCAACGGGTTGGAAATAGGAAATTAAGTTCTCCTTCAGTCCCTTATGGATTATGTACGTTTTCTGTAGGCAACAGTTGCAGTATCAACCTCATCAGCTGGGTCACGGCACTGTGAGCGGGAGATAAATGGTCCTGAAGTATTTATTTACACATTCCTCGCGAATCTGAAAATAGAAAAGTCTCTTGCAAGGACATCTGAGCTGCTTGCGAAACTCTCCCCAAAAGGTAAGAGCAATAATCTCTTTGTACAACGTGTGTTAAAGCTGTTTTGGGGGAGAAAAAGAGGAGCGTGGGGAAGGGAAGAGGAGCAGGGAGGGAGGAAATGCCTGGGTAGAATCTTATTTATTATTATTATTTTTAGTCTAACAATTATGGCTACAGTCTACAAAGGGAAAGGTTAAGGCCAAAGATGCTCATCACTGCATTTCCTACCTGATTTTTGTTTTTTTGCACAAAGAATGTTCTCAACATAAAAAAAAGGTACTTTTTTTTTCTTTTTCTTTTTCCATGGAAATAGTTCTTTAAATAGGGGAAGGAAAATCTACTATAAAATATTAGTGGTTTAAAAATATGGTGTCTGGAAAAATAAATAAATGTACAATTCCTATTCAAATATAAATCACTATAAGCACTTGCCGAGCAGTTGATATCTTCACTGGTCTCTGCTCGCGAAGGTTTAAGGTGGCTTGATCTCAAGCCTTCGCAGGGTTCTCTTGGAAAGTCTTTGGACCTGGTTTGTTAAAGCACTTTGGCATCTCTTCGCTGGGAAGGGGGATCTGAGGCACGTGCCGAACACCCGGCTGCCTGGAGATGCTCTGCTCAACCAAAACTGCCCCGTGTTTTCACCACGTTTCCACCAAGGACAGAAACACGAGGCCGCTGACCCGCTCTTTGTCTCTTGGGATCGCTGGGAAGCAAATGCGCTCATGCAACAAATTGCAAACGCCGAGACGGGTTCTTCGAGCCTTGCTGCGGTGTCAAAGAGCTGAACGTGATGCTGCCGGAGCGGGGAGAAATCTGTGGCGCGGGGTTATCTTGGTGTTGAGTTTTGATCCCCTACCAGACCGGCCTTTAGCTTTTTCTATCTTTATTCTTTTTTTTCCCTCTATTTTTAATTCCACCCCCCGTCCCCTCCAAAATGACTTCCCCGTAGTGCAAGTGCACAGGTAAGTGAGGTGTGCTGAATACATCGCTAATGAATAGCAGGAATATTTACATATACAAAAATATATAGGTCTGAACGCTCCGAACTCTGCCCTTCGGTGCCGGAGAGAAGGGACAAGAGCAAGTCCCTTGGAGAAGACACATCTGCCAGCTTCTGGAAACCACCCCGACCTTCTCCTTTGTGATACTGCGGATCGACTCGACCTGGGTTTCTCCACCTGGACCACCATGGGCTGGGAGATGCACTTGCCCAAAAAACCTTATAGCCCTCTTATTTCACGTGCTGGAGGACACAACCCTGCTCTGATCCCTGCCTAACAGGGCTGAGCTGCTTCACCAGAGCCGGAGCAAAGGTTTTGAAACTCTCCCCATCCTTTCAGAGCTGTTTAAGCGCTGCGATGGGGAGTAGAAAATCAGAAAAGGCCTCAGTCCACCCACTTTCTGCTCCTGCATATCTTTCCCCCCACCCCGTCCCGCTCTGATTTACAGCAAAGGGAGACCTGGACAAGAGATTGAGGGCTGCAGGGTGAAGCTTGGTCCCAGCTTTACTGCTGAGCTGGAATTATCTTTGCAGGCCTCTACTGTCCTCCCTGCTTTTGAAGAAAAGCTTGAGGATGTAGACTGAGCTTATAAACCTCAGGAGGAGGAAACACCAAGGGCTGTACCGATGGAAAACCCTGAATACCACCGAGCTACCTGGCTCGTGCTTCTGCTGCTCACGCGGGAAAACGTAACCACAAAAATCACAAACCATCACAACACACGTAACCCGCGGTCTCGGGAGAAGGATGGACGTGGGCCATGAGATGCTGCTGCGTAATCACTGGAAGGCAATTAACGCTTCTGCAGGGAAATGCAGCGGCAGAGCTGGTCTGCGCTGGAGTTTCTCCCCAACCTCATGCCTGGGTTGGTGAGCAGGCATCGCTCTCGGTCTCATTAAACCCTTCCTAGGAGGGATGATCTCAAGAAACGGCTCCTTTTGCTCTCCCTCCGCTTTTCATCAAGACAAGAAGCTTCTGCACCTCTCCTGGACTCCAACTGGGTGCAGGATCCGTCCTGCAGCCCTTTTTGGTGCAGCGGTCCAGGACCGAGCATCCCTGGGCACCGCTGCATCCCATCCAGCCGAGTCCGGCTGCGTTCGTCTGCCTGCGGCACAATGCGGGGGCTCTTGTGCGTTTTAGCCGGCCCTTTATGGGGAGAGGATGGCGATGGGATTAAAAAGGAACAGGCTGTTCCAGTTTTTCCTGCTCGATACCTGGGCGTTTCGTGTCGGGGAGGGCAGAGCGATGACTAAACCGTGTGGGCTAGAGGATTTTTCTAGCTCTAATTGCCAGGTGCTGGTTTGCTGTTGGGAGTTCTGTGCTCCCTCTCTAATCCTATTTACTTTGTTTATATTTTTTAAATTTTTTGAGTTGCTCAGTAGCTGGAGGCTGCGGTTAGACACAGAATGAGGGGGGACACGTTGGCAGGAGACACCCCATTCACCTGAAGCTGGTCAGGTCTGGTGTGGTAGGTCCTGCTGAGCACCCATGGGTGATGGAGGATGCTCATCCAGATGCGGCGACCACAGTGGCTCGTGTTGGTGAAACATCCCAGAGGTGTCTTCTCATGTCCCTCCTTCCATCCTGCACCCCATGTGTTGGCACAAGGGACCATGATTAGTTCATTAAGGGAATTTTGGGGGGGGGGGTCTCTTGGGAATTTTGTTTTGGAGTTGTGTGTGTGTGTAGGGATTGTGGTGTGGGTTTTTCTTTTTGGGGGGCGAGGGGAGGTGGTCGTTTTTTGCTTAATCGAGTCCTGTATCCTATAAATGCGTGTCCTCCTCTTCCTCCAGGTCCTCCTTCATGAGCGTGTCGAGAGGAACGATCCAGCTGTCCCCCAGCTCACCATTGAGGTTCACCTTCTTCTCCTGCATTTCGGAGGAGGTCTCCATCACCTCCAGCGTGGGGTTGTCGTGGTAGCCGTTCTCCATGGTCTGCAGCTCCTCGGTCAGGCGCTGCTGAGAGGAAAGAAAACCCAGAAACACCCCCCCCGGGTGAAAAACAGCTTGGTCATGCTGTACGTGCCACCTCGGGGCTGTCACCTCCCAGCCAGCCACGGCCACTGCCCCGCATAGATGTATGTTATATATAGAGACTTTCACGGTGGGTTTAAGGCTGGGGGCTGCAGTCAGCGCCAGCACAGCGAGGGGATAGCGTGGAGCTGGCAAGAGAGAGACTCTGCTGATGGTGGCAGGGAGGAAAGAACAGCCAGAGATGCACAGAAAACCTCCAGGAGCAGCTGCCAGCTCTATCCAGGTCCCCCCGGACCTCGGGAAGAGGCTGAGCATCACTGCTGTACCCTCACCCTGAATCCCAACCCCACCTCCCCAGCTTCACTCCACTCCTCCCCTTCCTGCCCCCCTGTCCCTTTTTAGTTGCTTTATCGTTACTCTCCCCCTTGACCCAGGGGCAGCTCCCACCTCGCAGTTGCTACCGGCCCATTTTCCTCTCTGTAAGCGTCATCCTGGAGTCCTATTCTGAAGCTTGTGGTGGAAACCAGGCGGGGAAAGAACAGCCCTTCCTACTCCTTTCCCTTGGGCCGTGCGTGGTTTTGGCTGATTCACGGATGAATCAGGTGCTGCATCACCCTGGTCCCTCCATACGTGGTGCTTCAGGCTCTGACCCAGCCCTTGGCAGACCCCCCCATCCCAATTTTGCATTCACCACGGTGATTCCTTCATCCCCTCCCACTTCGGAGGCACACGCTAAAGAGTCCTTTGTCACCCCTTTTTTCGGCGGGGGGAGCATGGGGCTCTCACTATGCACCCCTGTGAAAATCCACCTGGATTTCCAGCTTGATTTATTACAGCGCTCCTAATAAATGTCAGGAGACAGGCGTGGGAGGGAATCCACAGAGAAGGAAAGGGATGGAGAAGCAAAACCGCGGGGCTCAATGCTAGCGGGGGCACTGCGAAGGTGCTGCTGGGGGGGCCCTCAGGCTGTACATGGTGGGGAGGATGCGGGCAGGGATGCTGGAGCTGGGCTGGGATGCTCGCAGGGGCTGTTTTGCCCTATAGGGTACCATGCTGGTACAACCCCTTGATGGATGGATGCTCAGGCAGCACTGTGCAGCAAGGGAAAGGGGTCTGTAAAGCCGGGCTTTAGTAGGCTTTAGTCCTGTTAAAAGCTATCGAACCCTACCAAGCACTGTGGGGGGGGTGAGAGCTGGGGTGTTACGGATGCGGCGCCCGCCCCTCCGATCCCTGCGTTGGAACTCACATTAAAGATCAGGGCCACATGTCCATCATCAAACCCGGGGAGATCAGGGTGGATGTGCTGGGTATTTCCAAGGTAAAACAACAGCAAGGTTTAAAAGGAAGGGGGGAAGGAGAGGTTGGAGAAAAATAAAAACTTTCAAGTCATTTTTGGAAGAGAAGTAGGAGGAAAACAAAAGCAACCACCCAAAACAAATCCAGAAAGGTGAAATGTGTTTGATTTTTCTAAAAAAACTATTAGAAAAGATCATCTCTGGTGCTCCAAGCAAGAGCTGTACTGGGAATTGACATCCATTGCTTTGGTTTCACTACCTTACACCATGTCTGGTGGGTATTTACCTCCCCAGCATCCAGCCAGGGCCGGTACCTGCTCTTCTGCACCATCTCCATTCAGGGACATGCATTCCCATTACTAAAAATACCCTATTTCTACCTGTTTTCTCAGCAATACGGGGCAAGAGTTTCATGCTGCTCCCTGTCCCTGCATGGGTGTTTCTCACCCTGATGAGGGAGAGTCCATCTGCAAAACCCTATAAGCTCCAAGGAGACTACAGCACAGTGGAGGTCGAATATCTATCGAGGTCTTACATCCTCCCCCATTCCCTCCCGAAAAAATCAAACCTTGTGAAAACAAGCCTGACTCCAGCATTGGTTTGCTCTTCCCTGCCTCCTGTGTTTGCCTCCATTGGATGGCAAACATTTAAGCAAAGGTTGCCTTATCCTTCTTCATGCAGCTCCTGACATATGGGGCAGATGCTGGGACCCCCAGGGAAGGATGGGTTGGTTTGGGGGGCGAGAAACAACCTGAAATAGGACCCAGGGGTTTGCTTCTCCATCAGGAGGGTGATTTCCTCTAATTGTATCATTTGGCCTCATTTTTGTTCCTCCTTTCTGTTGCTGTCTCTCCTCCATAGCTAAATCCTCAGCAAGTGGAACAGGGACCAATGCAAACCCCAGGTCCATGGTAGAACTCTTCCCACCAGTGCAGGTGGACCCCTGAGAAGGCACCGGGGTGATCCTGGGTACCCAAACCTGCTCATAAAGGTATTTCTGAGATTTATTTTAGGGAGGGATGGATGGGTTCGGAGGGGATTGTTGGGTTGAGAAAGCTTTTCTTGTCGAGATTATGATTTGAGGATGCTGCTCAGCTGGCCTGGGTGGCAGCAGGGATGGATGCTGCTCATTGCTGTACCCCACCACCATGACCACCCCTTTGTTTCTCTGGTTTTCATCCTGGTTGACACCCCCCCATCCTGACACCCCAAAAGGAGAGCTCCAGCATCTCCAGAGCACCCACAGCACTTGGGCACCTCTTGAGCAACACCCAAGGGTGGTACCCGCTGGGTGAGCCAGGATGCTTTCACCAGCAGAGGTTGCAATGCTGGTGCTCTTCATCTCCTGAAGATGCCTCTGGGACAACAAGGTCCCAGGGTACCTGTCCCACCCCTCTCCCACCTTACCTGGTCCTTCTTTTGGGAGAAGCGCTGGTGGCAGCAGCCGTAGATGGCCGCGATCAGCAGCAGGGAGCCGGCCAGGGTGACGATGGTGATGATCAAGGGCGTGCTGAACTCATCGTTGATTATCTCCCTCTCCATTTTGTCGTAGGTGATGTTGGCGATGCCGAGCTGCCACAGAAGGGGTGGGTCAGGCCCAAGGAGGGCTTCCTGTGCCACCCACCTTGGGGGACATCAGCAGGGAATCTGCTGTGCCCATGGATGTGCTTACCTCCTCTAACTTGTCCTTTTTCTCCTTCAGCTCCTCGAGGACCTTTTCAGGGTCCAAAGGGACTGGGGGGAAGAAAGAGGTTGCGATGAGCACAGGGTGGAGGGGCAGGTTGTGCCACCACCTCCTGATCCATGGGATGACTCCCTTTCTGGAGGAGGTGGATGGAGATGTGTGGCCATGGAGCTAACCCTTGCAGATACCTCCATGGCTAGACCAGGAGCTGGGACATCTTCTCCTGGCAGGGGAACAGCCCCGGAGACCCCAGTTCCCCATTGTCCCCAAGCCCTGGGCCATGCACGGCCTGGTGGGGGTTTCTGTTTTGATGGGTGATTTGTGACTGGGACCGGTGAGGGGCTGTAATTGGCTACTCCAGGCCATGCTGGAGTGGTGTAGGATCAGTCCCCAGGGCCAGGCTGCTCTGCCCATGGTTGGGTGCTGAAGGCTGGACCTCTATCCTGATGGCAAAGAGGAAGACAATGGGGCTCAGTCCTTCCTCCCCCTGGCACTAAGGCAGCTTGATGCCTCCATCCTCCCGGTCCCCTGGTGCTAAAGCATCATTTGACCACCCCTGGGATTTCCCCAAAGGACTCTGACGTGGGCAAGCAACTCCCCTCGGTAGTCCCATGGGGAAGGATTTGAGCTGGGCACTGGGTTTGAACCACTTGTGAGGATTTTTTCCTCCTGGAGACTGGTCCCTGCCTTATAGAATGTTAGAACAGTTTGGGTTGGAAGGGACCTTCCAAGCTCATCCAGTGCCACCCCTGCCATGAGCAGGGACATCTTCACCAGCTCAGGTTGCTCAGAGCCCCGTCCAGCCTGGCCTGGGATGTCTCCAGGGATGGCTCATCCACCACCTCTCTGGCCAACCTGGGCCAGGCTCTCATCACCCTCACTGTGAAAAATTTCTTCCTCCTTTCTAGCCTGAATCTCCCTCCTTTAGTTTGAAACCATCACCCCTTGTCCTATCACAACAGGCCCTACTAAAAAGTCTGTCCCCATCTTTCTCATCGGCCTCTTTTAAGTAAGGAAAGGCCACAATAAGGTCTCCCCGGAGCCTTCTCTTATCCAGCTGAACACCCCAACTCTCTCAGCCTGTCCTCCCAGCAGAGCTGTTCCATTCCTCTGATCATTTTGGTGGCCTCCTCTGGCCACTCTCCAACAGGTACTATCATGGATAGGAGAGGGATCTGGTGCATTCATTGGAGACTAAAGCTCATTTCTGGGGTCCTTTTGTCTCTCCCAATGCTCTGAGATAGAGCAACCCAAGGCAAGGAGCCCCTCAGCCAAGCTCTAGCAGACCCTAATGGCTCTGCCAAGCCTCAGGCTTCATCCCCATGCTGGAGCCCCCAACACCGCTCCCTTCCTGCCATCCTCAGGGCAGGATGGTGGGACCATACTCACGGTGCACAATTGCTGTGACTGCCCAGTGCTGGGAGTGGGACTCGCCGGAGCTCAGCATCACCGTGCACGTTTCCCTGCTGGCGTTGAAAGTGTGCTGGCTCGTCGAGCAGAAGGTCTCGAAGAAAGAGACGTTGGTGCTGGCGGTCCTCCACTCGACCTGCGGTGACAGCAGGGGCTCGGCAGCCTCCTCCCAAACTGGGGAACGCTGAGGAGCATCCCACCCCATCGCCAGGGATCGTCCATCCCCAGGGATCGTCCATCCCCATCCTCCACCGTCCCTTTGCACCACTCAACCGCCGCCGGCCCTCCCGGGGAACAGGAAAGGCTTAAAAGTAGTTTCTTTACGAGAAGCCGAGCTTTTGGCTGCCGTTCCTCACCAGGGCCCTGTGACGGCCTTATCTGAGGGCTGCAGCTTTCGGTGTTACAGGAACAGCAGATCCCCAGGGGAAGCAGAATGGGGAGGGCGGGGGAGGCCAAGGGGCCACAGTGGGAACAGGGCAAGGCTGTGCAGCCTCCCCATCACCTGCATTTCTACCCTCTGCCCCCACCAACTCCTGTTCCTGTCCTCCCAAGGGCTTCCCCATGCTCTGTGGCTGCACAGAGGCAAGAGAAGGTGTTTTGCTTTCCGATAAACTGGAGCATCCCTGGAGGGGTCAGCACGGGAGGGATGGTAGATGGGTGGATGGAGCCCATGTCCTCTCTGAGATATTTCTGAGGCTTTTTGCGTCTGCTCAATGCTTTGTAGAAGTTGTGAGCTCATTGAGGTTGAGATGATTGCCCTGCTGCCTGCACAGGTGCTGTGTGCACAGGTCTTATAGGTAAAGATGCTGTATGTACAGCTCCTAAATGCACAGGTAATACATGCACATGGAATCAAGGAATAGTTTGGGTTGGATGGGACCTTCACAGCTCATCCAGTGCCACCGCTGCCACAAGCAGGGACATCTTCACCAGCTCAGGTTGCTCAGAGCCCCGTCCAGCCTGGCCTGGGATGTCTCCAGGGATGGTTCATCCACCATCTCTCTGGCCAACCTGGGCCAGTGTTCTACCACCATCGTTGTAAACTATTTCTTCCTTATGTCTGTCCTGAATCTCCCCTCTTTTCATGTGAAACCAATACCTCTTGTCTTATTGCAACAGGCCCTGCTAAAAAGTCTGTCCCCATCTTTCTTATCAGCCCCTTTTAAGTACAGAAAGGCCACAATAAGGTCTCCCCGGAGCCTTCTCTTCTCCAGGCTGAACAACCCCAACACAAGCCCTTCATGCACAGATGCCACGTGCACAAGGTCTCACCTGCACAGTGATTGTGTGCAAAACTCCTCCATGCACACCAACAGGCAGCACCAGGCAGCACCTGCCCTGCCTGCAAAGGGCTCTGCCCCTGCCCGCTCCAACACCTTAAACCTTCCTGTCACCCTTCAACCCCATCCCTGCCAGGTCCCGCTTGCTCCACCTCAAAGGTGGGAGCTGTCTGGCTGAGGAAGGCACCTTATCTCACCCTATCTTATCTAAGTATTTGGGAGACAGGATGCGCTTGCTGGGGCGGGGGTGAGCTCAGCATTGTGGGGCCCATCCGTCCCTGGGAACCGCTGCTGGCCCTCGCTTGTCCTTTTGCTTTCCATGGGTAGAAACTTCCCCCAGGTCCCTCTGTCAAGCCTGCAGCACCCCAGCCGCATCCCTGGGAAAAGGGATGGGAAACCTGCCCCAGCCCTGTGCCAGGGCAGCGAGACGAGACCTTGGCAAGGCAGCGTCTCCCAGAAAGCTCATTCCCAGCAGGATGGGGAGGAGAGGGTTACAGCTTGCTAGGGAGGGTGTTTTTATCATTTTCGGACGCTGGGTTGTGCTCCTACGCTTTGAATGTCCTGCAGTTAATCAGTCCCTGCCTGTGCAGCGTATTTTGCTCTGCAGGGGCACGAAAAGCCACTCTGCTGTCTCCTCCTTCCCCAGGTTCTGCCTCAGCTTTGCGTTCCCTTGGCCCTTAATAACTCAGTTCTCCTACTGCTCCACGGGGTTAAAAAAATAATAGACCTTTACAATGCTTTTTTTTTTTTTGGGTGGGAAAGGAAATCAGATGCGAGTCTAAAATCCAGCCGAGCACCGAAGTGCTTTGTTGCTGGATGGTGAGCGGTACCTAAACCCCTTATGAGGCTGAACCAGAGGCATTCACCCTTTCCAGGGCTGAAGGAGGACACGGTAAAGCCCAAGGCAGCCGTCAGGGATGCCCCGGTGACGATGCCATGGCCCTGGCATCCCTGCATCCCTCCCCTCCCGCCACCGGAGCCGCTCGCATTCCTTGGCTGGAGTTGACAGGCGCTTGCCGAGCAGCTCGAATCCGGTTCCCACACTGGCGGGGACCTAAAACTAACATCCCCGAATGAGGTAACGGCACTTGAGTCAACATCCATCCCCGCCAGCTGGATGGGGCAAGGGGGACCGCAGCCCTGCTCGGTGAGGGGGTCCCTCCACCTGCTCTGGGGAACCATCCTGCTGTCCCCAGTAAGGTGGGTGTCACACAGCAAATTCCCTCGGGTGCTTGGATGAAGGTTTGGGTGGTCCTGGTCCCACTGTTGCTTTTGCATCCCCTGTCTGGAGCGTGTTCCTCTCCAGCGTCCTACAACTTGCCTCACTCGGCACATTTGAATCCCAGCTGGGGACATGATGGATGAGTCACCCTGGCACCCTGGGAGGTGGCCACAGGGTTGTGTGGCTCAACCAGAGCTTGGGGGACATCAGCCACCTCTGACATGGTCACCTCTTGCTTCATCTAAAGCATTTTGGGGTTAGGATGTGGAACAGAGCGGCCATCCGCTCATCCATCCATTCATCACAGAATCACAGAATGGTTGGGGTTGGAAGGGTCCTCTGGAGATCATCCAGTCCAACCCACCTGCTAAAGCAGGTTCATCCATCCCTCCAAAGGCTGGAGCACCCCAAGCAGCTAACAAAACCCAACTGTAGAAAGACTTGTGAACTGTATCTTGGGAAAGTCATCCTATGTAATGCAAGGCATCAAGCTAACAAGCCTCATTAAGAAACTTGTTAAGATCGTGGTGTAATCAAATGAAGGAGAAGGGGCAAAAGGGAGGGTGGGGGAACATGGATCAAACTTCAGCGTTGGTTAAAAGCAGCAGCTGAAGAGGGAGGATGGTGGGAACCAACCAGCCTATAAAGTATCTTTAGTCCACAAAGTGGTACCAAGCATGTCTTTGGCTCTTCTTTTTCAAGATGTACAGTTTAACTTTTCTTTTTTATTTTAAAATTTATGGTAGCTGGAGAAACTAAGGTGCAGGGAGCTGCAATTCCCAACTGTTTTGCTGAGGTCCCTGCATTGCCAGCATTGCCCCATGAACCCAGCTACGCACTGGAGGGGTAGCTGGCATCACCCCCTCCCCTGCCATGTGTGATTGGGACATGTCCCCCACCATTTGGTCCCATATTACCCTCGATGCTCCCCCAGCTTTTCTTTGGAGCTGTGAGCACAATTCTGCCTGACTCTGCCTGGTTCTTGCGAACCAGGACCGGAGCCATTTCTGGAACATTTTTCCTTATAGCACGCACTTTCCTGTTTTCCCACGGGTTGCAAAATGCAAGGGAATATTTTTTTTTCAGTTTGCTGTCAAGATTTGGCTAGAGACTTGTTTATGGGGCCTACAAAGCAACAGGGAAACCAGATAGTGCCATTTCTCTGTTATCTGCTCAGCTTGGGAGGCATAAAATTTGTTGCAGTTTTCAGGAATGCACTGAGTGGAAAAGTTAACGGTGAGCGGGCGGGAGGTGTTTTGGAAGCCAAGGAGAGCGATGCTATGGGAGGATGCACCCTGGCAGTTTTTCTGCAGCTGTTTCGAGGTGTAATTGGCATTTTGTACTAACAATGCTTCTTCTCGTTATTATGCCCAGGGGAATTGAAGGGAAGCAGGGCGGCAGACTCGCCGGCTCGCCAGCTCCAGCGGAACGGGCAGAGAGGAGCGATGGATGACGCCAAACCGTGATGTTCACCCACCCCTGAGCATTTTCCAGCCTTACCATCCCAATTTCCAAAAAATCCTCCCAGCACAGCTCCAGTAAAGCCACGGGGAAGTCAGCAACTCTGTGCAGAATGTGCGGTTGGACTCCATGATCTCAAGGGTCTCTTCCAACCAAAATGATTCTATGATTCTAGGACTGCACCCAGAAGGTGGGAATCATTAAACACCAGCATGGTTGTAAGTTGCCCAGGTGCTTTAGGCTCCAAAGTGAGATTTTTTTGTTAATCTGATGAAATACTTTCATGTATTCACTATAAAATCTGATGAGAAGGTTCAGACATTGCACAAAGCAGGGATGCTCTCAGGAGGGGTTGTCCTGCTGAGGCATCTGGGCTATGGGCATCGTGGTAATAAGGTCCCTCCTTGGTGTAGATTGACAGAATCATTTTGGTTGTGAGAGATCCTCAAGGCCATCGAGTCCAACTGTTAACCCAGCACTGGCACTAAACCACATACCTAAGAGCCTCATCTACATGCCTTTTAAACACCTCCAGAGATGATGATTCCACCACTGCCCTGGGCAGCCTGTTCCAATGTCTGACAACCCTTTCTGGGAAGAAATTTTACCCGATATGCAATCTAAACCTCCCCTGATGCAACTTGAGGCCATTTCCTCTTGTCCTATCACTTGCTATTTGGGGGAAGTCATCCTCAGCGTTAAGGGCAGCACGACTAAGAACATCATTTCTGCAGGTGTCCAGTCAAGGAACATTTACACCCAGCAGCAGCCAAAGTAGGAAGGGGATGACCATGAGATGGCAGCAGACAAGCATTTCCCCTCCTCCAGCAGCATGGTGGGTGCTATTGGGAAGTCCAAGCCCTCTCCAGGGTTGCCAGGCAGGGCCACCATGGAGGCACGGGGAATTTCAAGGGGCACTGTGGTCAGTAGGAGTGATTGTACTCATCTCAGTGTGTATCTCAGAGGGTTTTAGGAACACAGTGTGGCTTCACTTTGGGTCTCACCACCGTATAGTCAAGAGTCAGTCCATTTTACACATGGGAAAGTAGAGGTTCATGAACCTGAGCAGCTATTTCTGATGCTATACAGCATAAGCTGTGAGAAGGTCCATGAAGTGCCAATTTCCTGATGCTTATGCTGTTACGGCAGTGCTGAGATCCAAAAACCAGAGCATTATAATACCAAAAACCACCTCCGAGCTCTACTCACAGTTCAGACACGTTAAGATCTCACCAACCATGTGACATTGTCTCTTCCTCATTGTTATAAACTTAAAACTTCAGCCTATTTAAAAATGATCAATATATTGTATCTTCCCTATTGTAGGAATCTCACAGTTTCCTCAAGAATCATTTTGAACATGGGTATCCCTCAGAAAAGCCAGCAGACAGTAGCCACCCACCAAAAGGAGTCTTGATGTATAGTCTTGTGTTGGGCTTGCCTTTCCCCAACCTTGGATCTACATTTTATTACTCCCTGGTCTTGTAAAGGGTCTGAAACCTATGAAATGCAGTTTTTTGCTCTCAATTTAGGGTGATATACATCAAGGAGCACAGTGAGTCCCAAACTCCAGTGTGCTGTGCTTCCCAGTTGCTCTGCAGTCAGATCCCACCCTACCCCAGCTGTGAGGTTGCAAGACCTCACCAAGCACACAACAACCGGATGAACTCCACATTTTTTGCTTGGATTTTGTGATGAGCTTCTTGCCTTTCTGCTAAGGCAAAAAGTTTTCTCGTTAGCCTCTGCAAAGGGAAAGTTTCACCCTCTCTAATCTTACATTGCTCTTTTTCTGAGACCTGGGCGGGTTCAGTTGGTCCTTCTACTTGAAGAAGACCACATGAGCCTCTTCACCTGTCATATCCCCCATCAGGTGATGCTGTTGAGTGTGGGTTTGCATTTACCATTTTGCACCCTAAAAGTGGTTGCATCTTCTTTTGATTAAATTACTCTCATTGACGAAATTAGGCTCACATGCCCAGAGCACCACAGCTCAAAAGTTGATCTCCAACAGCAACAATCCTACATAGAAGTCCAAAAGAGTGGTACTTACACAGGTTTTGGCTTCTTTCAGATAGATGGTGGGCCGATTATTTTGCACTTGGTCTTTACAGATGACCTGGAAAGACAGAAGAGAAGCAACTCTCAAATGGTTGACATAGGTTGGAAAGACAGTTGGTCACTGATAAAATAGACTGCCCCAAACCAGGAGACATCCCAACCAAAGCTCTGATCTGTTTTAAGGAAACAAGACAGGGAACCCTTTATTCAACACTTTATAAGCGGAAAGTGTTCTCACAGATAACTGAGGTGGCTATCTGTGGGATATTTGCTAATGCCCTTCCTAAACCAGGCTTAGGATTTGCAGTACGGGATGAAGCAGGAATTGTCTTTGGCAGTAGGAAGATCCATGCTGGTGGGCCAAGTATGCCATCCTGCCCTGCAAAAGATGAGCATCTAGAAACAAGATCCCTTTCCCTCCTTGCCAGCACTTAAATTATACTGGCTTGTGTTTTGAGATGTCTCTACACTCCCAAACCATTTTCTGCTAATATCATCCTCGAATGGTTGATGCTGAGTTGTGGTCTTTGTTCTCTCATCATGCCCACGTCTGTCTCAAGGCAGCTTCTGCTCTCCGTAATGCTTCCCTCTCTCTCCCCAAACTTCACTTCTTCCCTGTTAAGCACCCAAACCTTAAACCCCTTCAACTCCTTCTTCCATTTCACTTCAGTGGAAAGCTATGGGAGAAAGGGGTTTAATGGCAATGAGGGTGGTGAGAGCCTGGCCCAGGTTGGCCAGAAAAGTGGTGGATGAGCCATCCCTGGAGACATCCCAGGCCAGGCTGGATGGGGCTCTGAGCAACCTGAGCTGGGTGAAGATGTCACTGCTCATGGTGGGATTGGATGAACTTTGAAGGTCCCTTCCAACCCACACTGTTCTCTGATTCTATAATCTAGAATTATGCTGCTGCCTTGTGTTCTCCTAAGGTAAATCTCTCTGACACAGCCCTGTGAAGCAAGAAGGGCTGCAGGCTTTATATGTACACGAGATGCCAGATAAATATTAATAGACACCACTACGAAGTGCCCACCTCCCCATAGGCATCATTACCTCGTTTTGCAAAGAAGTACTGGGATGCTGGTGGCCAGGACTGCTGCTCGCCGGCTGGTCCCCTGGGGCTGGGGTTGATGGCTGCGTGCTGGCAGGGCTCTGGTCAGCACTTGTAGGTTTGGTTGACACAGATCTGACATCTTGGCTTCTCTGGTCTGGGTCCCAGCAAAAAACAAGCAGACAGACACTGATACAGTATAGAGAATACAGCTGACAGGTCTGTTCATAGCAGGTGAAAATAAGTTTTCAGCTCTAGCCCTGCTTTGAAGGTCACCGTGTCAAAGCTTGGAGAGGCTTGGGGGTTTTTCTTCTTCCTTTTAAAAATTGTAATTAACTGTGATATGAAGACAATATTATTGCAGACTCTATTTTCTGCTGCTGAAACCCATCAGACTGTTCTGGAGAGAAAAACCCTAAGGTTATGATAGCTGTGAATTTGTAGCTGAGTAATCACTTAAAAAAGGAATATTACTGGGTAAATGGGATGGCCCTCATTTCACTTTATCTGGGCTGTCTTCCATGGAGGTTTCTACAAGAGAAGTCTGTCTGACAAACCAGAATCTCTCAGCGAGTGGAATTCATTGTGCAATCCCACTGACAAGGGCAGCTGTCTCCGTTAGGAGGGGATGAAACACCATAACTTTGGTTGACTGTGTCTCCATCAGCTATGGAAGAAGCCCATGGTCACAGGCTTAGGAGTAGTTGCTGGTACTATGGGAGACAGCCTGAGGTGTCCTGCCTGCCTGCTGCTCCAGAAGTCCACATGCTCCACATCTACCAGCTCCATGCAGGTGTCTCAGATACCTGAGATCATCTCAGAGGCCTTTGTTAAGGTCTGTAGTGTCTTAAGAGTTCCCTGTGCAATGGGAGTAGTGCAAGGAGCATAGGAACCTCCTGCCTCCCCAAGTCCTTTTGAAGGACTGGATCTCCACCCCTGGGTTCCTAACTGATCCTTAAATGGTGTTAAGGAGAATTAAAACACCACATCCTGTTCTCAGCCTGTTTTGGGACTCCTGCCTCTTCCACAGAAAAGATGAGGGATATTTCTCTCCCAGGCACATTCTGAAGGCTCCAGGAGAGAATTAATTTCAAAGCCATTTGTTTCTTTTTCATTATCTCATCTATTTTTAAATGTAAAGAGCTTTTTTAAAACCTCTTCAAGCTCAATGCTTGATGCCAAACCTGAATTAACTTAATTTCATATATCATCCTTTAATGGACAACAGTCCTGTGGAGCAGGAGGGTAAAGAAACATCCTTCATGAAGACACCTGTTTCACCTCCTAATATCTGCTATCAAGCCCAAAACATGGCTTTGATGAAGCCAGTGAAGATGATCTTGCATTAAGACCTTGGCTCATTTTGTGGTGCTGATAGCAAGGAGGACCTGGAAGGCTGAGGAGGGAAGGAGATGGTTTTTTGAGTGGCTTTTGTATGGCAGGTAGTTGGAAATTGGGTCAAGTACAACCTTCTCCAGACAGTGATAATAAAGGGGTTCAGTGTCATCACAGCTTTTATTCAGAGCCAGATGTGAGCTGAACCCACAACCTCACCCAAGTCTGGAAGGCTCCATGGAGCCCTCACAGCCCCACAGTGTGATTGCTTCTCTGTAAATGCTACCAGAGAAAATGCCAGTGGGGACCAGAGACTGTGCCTCACCAAGACAGTTATGAACAAGCATGGCTCTAGAAAGCTCCAGAAGTCTAGAGAAAACATGTTAATGGTATTCAGCAAGATCCTAAACACCACATGGACGCTCATAATGCTGCTTAGACAGAAGTCAGCAGCCAAAAGCCTGCAGCAATGATGAATATCCTACCCAACTACTTAGACTCTTTAGAGGTTGTAGACTCAGTTTAGCCACAAAATCTCCTTAGTCATCTAAAGCTTATTTTCTATGAGTGCCCAGACAGCCTTCACTAAGCTGTCAGCCATATGACGGATCTTCTAGAGTCAGCATTTGGGGTGCTGTCAGTCTCATTCACCGACATTGTAAAATGTCACGCTCCACCTCCAGACTCATCACTACTGGGTCCCTCTTACAGTCACTAAAGGTCGAGTCATTGCAGTTGATGGTGCTTTGGGCACGGTTTGGTCCATCCAAAAGCCAATGTCTATGCTTTGCCAATTGATTCATGTCTGCCTCGAATTTCACTAACTGCATTGACTTGACCTCCACTGATGACAACAGGGACCAAAACACCCATTTGTTATGGAGGTAACTATGCTGGAAAGTCCTAAAATGGGACAAGGTGATGACATAATTACACCCCATAATGACAGGAGGTATTTGGAGTAGCCAAAGGAAAAGACTACAAAAGGGCCTCCCAACCCAAGAAATCAAGGTTCTTGTCTTCTGGTACCTGCTCCAACAGTCGGCGTGGTGGCTGCCTCTGAGACGTTGTTGATGCTGCCAGGTGGTAAGGTCAGAGACGCTTTACTAGTAGAGACAGATCCATCACCTGGCGTAACAGGAATGTGGGTGCTCCCAGGTCTGGTGGAAGAGACTGGAGAACTAGGAGAAGAGGAAGGTTGCTTGATGACAAATGTGGAAGGAGGGACACTATAGTTCTTGAGCCCAGGGCGAGGGCTGCTTGTTGTGACACTGGTGCTCGCAGCGGTGCTGCTCAACTGGTTTGAAGGCTGTCCTCCCTGAGGTTTCCCACTGGGAGGGGGTGCGACCACAGTCCCTGGATCTCTTGAGGTGGCTGGAGGACTGCTCCCATTTGCGGGGATGGGACTTGCAGTAGTGGTGGCTGCTGGGCTTCCCAACCTGGCTGGAGGGCTGGTCTGCTGCTGGGCCGCAATGGAGGCTGCAGCAGTGGTGGTTGTTGAGGGTTTAGAGCTGGTTGAAGATCCCTCCTGCTGAGACAGGTGGGGTGATGATGTTGAGGGGCTGGGTGCTGGATTTTCTGGCTTGCTTGTAGAGGTGATCCCTTGAGCTGCCATAGGTGACGTTGGACGGGCGGATGGTGGGTTGCTTGTAGGCGTTGTCCTTCGAACAGTGGTGGGTGATGTCACAGAGTTGGGTGGTGGATTTCCTGGCTTGCTCGTAGAAGTGTCCCCTTGAACTGTGAAAGGTGGCACCGTAGGTACGGATGATGGGTTTTCTGCCTTCCCTGTAGGGGTGATCTGTTGCGTCTTGCTGGTGTCTGTAGTTGTGAGTTTCTGCCCCTGTCCTCCTGGGGCATCTGTAACATCTTGAGAGCTGACACCTAGGGAAAAGTAAAAACACCAAGATAAACCTTAAACTAAGGAAACTACCCTTGGTTTCCACCCTGAACAGGTATTTGTAGAAATAAATGCTCACCAGAAGCAATTAGTCTTTCACTCAGGGCTTGTCTCATGCTCTCTAAGCTCATAGCAAATGCCACGTTCTGATATCACCATGTCCAGCAGAAAGGAGAGCAGAGGAGGAGGAAGAGAAGGAGGCGGAGGAAGCTTGAGAAACCTTCATGACAAATATACTCAAACTCACACAACTTCAGGGGTTGGAGGGTGAGCAGGACGGCAAGACCTGATGGTTCCCAGAAGGCTGGTCTCCCTCAGATGGAGGTGCACCAGCTCTTGTGCAAAGTGCTGCAAATCATTCCCAAAACAAAGGGCGCTGAGCAACCTCATCTGGGTGAAGATGTCCCTGCTCATGGCAAGGGGTTGACTGGATGATCTTCAACGGTCCCTTCCAACCCAAGCCATTATCTCATTCTATGAAACTTCATACAGACTGAAATTCCCAGTTGGATGAAGTGTGGAAACGATATTTCCTATACTTGCTCTGAAAGAATGGGTCATCGCTGGACAGAGTTTGCCAATAAATACAAAAAGTATTTACTTGGAGCTGCGTGATTTTAATTTTAAGGATGTTCAGTTCAGCTGCCATTGGAAATATTATCACCAATCTACAATCACATGCTTGTTTAGCTGATTATTTTACTATTCTGAGAAGGTCACACAAAGATGTTTAAAGTCAGTGTTCACTTCCAAAGGGTAATCTTGAAAAAAAATAAAAGAAGAAGAAGAAAAATTGCATTTAGGAAAAGGAAGGAAGCCAGGAAAACAAAGGGCTCCATCCGTATGTGCCATGCAAATCCATAGTGCCACCATCTGAACCATCAGATTCCCACGTGTTTTTACATGGTGTTTACCCTGCATTTGTACATCACATAGAAATTCTACTTTAAGATGGCTTATTTATTTTTGAGAGAATCTGTGAAGTATTTTATCAAGAGATTATGTTATCTAAGTGGGGAAAAAGCTTGGTCTCGAAGAAAAGAGAGTTGTCCATTGCTCAGTCATCATCCCACATTATCATACGTAAGGAGATCTGCAGTTGGTTTCTGAAGAATACTTTAAATGTTCAGATTATTAAGTTGTTTCTCAGTGAGGGATACAGCTGAAGAACAGTTTGCCAGACAAAAGATCACAATGTCCCGTAATGCTAAAACCTGGTGTATTTACTACTAGACTCGATATAAAACCTTTGGCCCATTTTTCTGTTTGTAATCACTGCAGGAGCTTCACCAATTACCACGGACATAATTTTCTCTCCAATGCACGTGGTAATCACGAGCCCTTGGCACTTTCTCAGGTTCACCCCAGGAAAGGTACAACCAATTTTTCACCTTTCAGGAACCGTGGGCTGCACTGAGCCTCTTCACCAGAGAATCTGTCTGGAGTCAAAAAAGCAACCTGATTTTTTTCCTCTTTTTGGGAGGGATGTTCTTTCATTTGGTGACTATGCAGAAGAAGGCTATATCTTTGCCCCATGAGGCACTTGTGTGCTATTACCAGCCTTCCAAAACAGCAGTCACACTTCCAGACTCTGATTTTTAGCTGTATCCTACTGCTACTCTCCATAAATCTTGTTTGTTCCTCTGTGCTGGCATACCAGCAAAGTATTTTCTCTTACAGAAGCTGTTTACTCACTCTGAGTTTCTGAGAGCTGGAGAGTGAGGTTTGTGATCCTGCAGCAGGTTTGGGGTCCCATGGGAGCTGCCTGGGGACAGGATGGGTTTGGAGGAGGCAGGGGGTCAACAGCTGGGCTCTGCATAGGAACCTCAACAAGGTAAGGTAGACCCAGGAGAAAAGATGTGCAGACCCCCTCTTGAAACATGGTTCTTATTCCTGTTTCTCCACCAGCTGCCAAATCTGAAAGCACCATTAACATGTGAGTTTAACTGGAACTAGCAACATGAATTATCTTAGGAAACCCTGGACTTGAGATAAACCATCCCTACTACATCTGTGGGAAAAGAGCGTTTGTAGAGAGGAATTTGGGGAGGAAATTTTTCACAATAAATATGGTAAAACACTGGCCCAAGTTGGCCAGAGAGGTGTTGGATGCCCCATCCCTGGAGACATCCCAGGCCAGGCTGGACGGGGCTCTGAGCAACCTGAGCTGGTGAAGATGTCCCTGCTCATGGCAGGGGTGGCACTGGATGAGCTTCGAAGGTCTCTTCCAACCCAAACTATTCTGTGATTCTAAGTCATATTTCCTATAGATGACCACTGTCTGCAGGAGAAGAGGGAAGGAACCAAGCACAGGCACCTAGCAGAGGAAACCCAAGTGCAAAAGATTGGAGAGAATCTTTATCTAGCCACCTCCTTAGCTGGATTATCAACTTGCCAGGCTTAAATCTTCAGTGATGGTTGCACCAAGCTAGAGACAAGGCATCCAGTTAGCCACAAAATGAGTCTATCCCATAAACAGGGCTGTAAAAGTTTGACAGTGATTTTGACAAAGGAGGAAAAAAATATCCTAAACCCCCAAATTATGTAAGAGAGATGTAAATAAAGAAAGGTTTGGAAAGAAGGTGGAGACAATCCCCCACTGTTCTCACTTTCTCTTCATGCCCCAGCCCCATCACAGAGAAGCAAGAGGCAAACATGCACCGAAGGAGAGGTAGAAAAGACAATTCAATCCAGCTCAGTCCAAAAGAGAAAGTGGCAGGTCCTTCTTTGGATCAGGACCAGCCTCGGTGGCCAGCCAGGACCCTGTGAACCAAGAACCAATGTCCATGCCCCAGCACTTCCCCATCCCACCTTGGGGAGCTGCAGATACCTTTTTACCACTCTTAGAAAAAATTGAGGAAAAAACACAAAGCAAGGGGTTGTTCTGCTGATGGAGAAATCTGGTGGGATCTTCCAGACTTGCCCTGGCTGGGGTGGTAGTGGGGTCTCTTTCAAGGGACACAGGCAAGACTGAAGCTGATGCCCACAAAACTTACTAGCATTTTATCTTTCCATTTCTCTGCATTCACTCTTAGTGTTCCTCTCCTGCTAAGGTCAAGAGATGTTAAAAGATCGATTTATTCTTCCTTATTAAACCAGGACCAGTGATTGAAGTGGGCTCAAAGCAACTTGAGGAGACAGCACACTCCTGCTTGGAAGGGGTGAACCATCATGCAGGGGGATGGATGGATGGATGGATGGATAGATGAATGGATGGATGGATGGATGGATGGATGGATGGATGGATGGATGGATGGATGGATGCATTCAATGGGTGCTGACCACGCTGGCAGGTACGATGCCATCCATCCTACTACACAGGCCTGGATGAGATCAAGCTATGCTAAATGCCACAGAGGTAGAAATCTCTCTCCTTTGGTGAGTAATGACCTGCATCCCTTTGGCAAGTGGCAACACAAATGATACATGAGCCAGAAAACACTCCACCACACCATTCCTTCCCTAAGATCCCACTCCTGATGCATCAGGTTGGATGGGACCACTGGGAAGCCTTTTGCAAAAGATCTCCCATCTCAATCTTGTTCTGAAGTTGACATTTCTTTAATAACCTCCACCCCAGCTCAGCTGAGATGCTACCAAATTTTCCCTTTCTCCCTTTCATCTTCCACAGTTTGCTTGCCTCAAATCAGACTGTTTCAAATAATTATTGTTGCTGGCTGAATTGCAATGGCTGTGGTGAACAGCAGCCATGGAGATGGTCATGGGAAAAGGAAATCCAGGCAGGTTGCAAACCTGGTGCTCTTTGAGACAAAGTGCACCACAATAGGCTGGACCCACAGCATCCGTGTCTACGGCTCAGCAACATCCTCCTTCCATGGAGGATCAGCATCCCTATCCATCCCAACACCCATCCCAGAGATTTTTGGGCACCCATTTGTCAGCAAAATTTACCTTCTCTCTCCAGTTGCATTAAATTAAACTGTTCTTCTCACTGCGGTTGCACAAGGAGCCAGATGCTACTGCACTCATGGGGCTGCACACCTTTCTGCAGTTTTATTGCTCAGGGCTTAATATGAGTTGTTTGTCCAGGGGCTCTGTCTCATTGCAGCATTGGGAAAAAATCTATTTTGTTTATCCTGAGGAAAAACAAATTGCATTTTTTGGTGTCTTTCGGGTTCACCACCCGCAGAAGTCCTGAGTTATGAAAACTCATCGCTCTCACTTTCAGAAGCCTCACAAATGCTCAATTCCAGAGCAGAAACAAACACAGAACAAGCAGCGAGAGCACTGCAAGGACTCACCGTTTTCCTTCCACATGTGCTGTGAGAACTATTTTTTAATCTCTTCCTCCATAACTGGCCAACGGTGCCAAATCTCGGCAGCAGACCCAGGGGTAAAAACTGGTAATGAGCCCCTGTTTGCTTGGGCTGGCAGCCAGTATTGCCTGGCGACTGTCCTCAACAGAAGGAACAAGAAGGATCTGGTTGAAGGAGGAGAAAAACCCCTGTAACCACAGACTGATGGTAATAACATCCAGGACAGGATTATGTTTGGTGCCCCTTTAGCATGAAAATTGCTCACAAAAGATACCGTACGTCCTTTTGCAGGAAACAAATGATCCTTTCACGCCATAAGCTCCGGAGATAAAAGGATTTAATGCGTGCTATGAAAGAGAAGGAGGATGGAGGAGAGGTCCTTTAAGCTATCATTCCCTTAGCAGCAGAGTGGTTTGTTTCCGAAAGAAAGTTAATTTGGATTTCAACCAGAGTCCCTCACCCTGTTTTCCAGAAGGCAGAATAAACTACCCACCCCTCACCTTCCTAGCTGTGTTTTGGCAGGGCAAGGCCACTCATTTGATTTCACTTTTTGGACCGTCATAAATTCCTCATTTTAAGGAAAATGAGAGTAACACAGTAGCTACCAGTGTATTTTGAGAGCGCTAATGCTTTGGTCTGCAGCTCTCCTCTTGAACGTATAAGCAAGCCCCAAATCCTTCTAATTCTATGCTGGGTGTGGGGTAGCCCACAGGAGGAAAGTGCAAGCCCTCCACACATGCATCCGTGTGCATGGTGGCCAAACAACCCGGAGGAAATGAGTCCACTGCAAAAACATGATTTCATTTCCGGATATGTGTATCCCATGACTGTGTCTGCAACACAGTGTCTCTGCGATGGGGACAGCCCCGGAGGGGAAAGAACTTTCCCTTGTTGTCGGCTATCAAGATGGGCTTGTTCAGCCCCACCGTGAGCAATATTTGGGAGGCTGCAAGTGCCACTGTTGGTTCTTGTTGCTGTGGGACCTTCTGGACGGGGAGTGCTTTGGTCAGGAGCTGCTGGGATGTGTAGAGCCACCCAGAATGTAAAGGGAAGGTGTTCTGGTTTGTGCCAATGCAGTTCCTTCCAATATCAGCTGAGGTCCACAATTTTCAGCTGCTGTGCACCACCACTAGCCATGCCATGAAGTGATGTGGTTGTAATCTAATTTCCCCTGGACTGGGCACTGGGGCGGACAAACTTCAAATCCTGGGGTCAATTTTGGGCTCCTCACAACAAGAAAGCCCTTGAGGTGCTGGAGCGAGTTGAGAGAAGGGAACGGAGCTGGGGAAGGGGTTGGAGCACAAGTGTGATGGGAGCGGCTGAGGGACCTGGGGGTTCAGCTGGAGAACAGGAGCTGAGGGGAGACCTTCTGATCTCTGAACTGCCTGAAAGGAGCTTGGAGCCAGGGGAGGTCGGGCTCTGCTCCCAAGGATCAAGTGCCAGGATGAGAGGAAATGGCCTCAAGTTGCACCAGGGGAGGTTTACGTTGGCTATTAGGAAAAATTTTTTCGTGGGAAGGGTTGTCGGGCATTGGAACAGGCTGCCCAGGGCAGTGGTGGAGTCACCATCCCTGGAGGGGTTTAAAACATGCGTAGATGAGGTTCTTAGGAATGTGGTTTGGTGCCAGTGTTTGGTAATGGTTGGACTCAATGACCTTGAGGGTCTTTTCCAACCAAAATGATTCTATGATTCTACAATAGATGCATTGTGTTTTGCAGGCTGAGGAAGATGCTCAGGTCATGACTTGGAGCACAAAAGGAGAAGCAAACTCACGCAAAACACAAAGCGAAAGGACATGTCCCGTCTCTCCTCCCATCAACCCCCCCGAAGCCACCACCTCTCCATGCAGCTTCTCTGATTAATTCCCTGCCCAACAGCTTCCCGCTTCCTATTTTGGTAACGCCTCCTCCCCCAGCACCCCCCAATCCACCTTGTTGAAACAGCTCAGATTGGCTGAAAATCTATTAATAGTGAGAAAAGGAAACGCAAAAGAATAACTTAGGAAATGGTGGGTGACACACCCCATGCTGGCGAGCTAAGCCCAGCTCAAAGTCTTACGCCAGCCGGCTCCTGCTCCTCCCAAGGCGGGATGAGAAACCTCAGGAGCCCGAGCAACCCAGGGAAGGGGAAGGGATGTGAGCCAGGACTGAGGAAGTTCCTATTTTCCTCCCCTTTTTTGCAGCCTTTCCTGATTAAATAGAGGACACGGGTTGTGTTTGTCAAAGGGAAAGCGTGGGCTGAGGGTCCAGGGGTGGCCTTTGCTGGGGGAAAGCGTGTGCCAAAGTGAGTGAGGAGGCTCCTGGTCTCTTCTTTGCATCACAAGAAGCTCCCAGGCAGAATAAGGGTTTTATCCACCCGCCGCAATGCAGCCGTGTCCGAGCTGGAGCAGAGACCCATTGCTGCACAGGACAGGAAATTTGTCACCTCCTTTTAAAACTGGGAGAGCGATCAGATTGGCAGAATATCACAGAACGGAGTTATTTGTCCTGG
The DNA here is from genome assembly GCF_037038585.1 of Patagioenas fasciata. Lineage (NCBI taxonomy): Eukaryota > Metazoa > Chordata > Aves > Columbiformes > Columbidae > Patagioenas > Patagioenas fasciata. Next base: position 211,875,103 of record NC_092520.1, read on the forward strand.
AATTAAGCTTGGCTACCGAATAGTTACCTCATCATTAGTTTTTAAACATTTTGCCTGTGTAGGGGGTCTCTCCCATCTGCTAAGGGAAAGATGGGCTCCAAGCAGCACCATCCTCCCCAGCTATCTGCTGAGATTTCAGGGAGGGATGTGGTGTGAGGATGCTGGTAGCATGCACAGCACCCTTTGCCCTTGCAAAAAGACAATCTCCACGCCAGAAAATACGATTCCAAACTGGCATCACCCAACCCCTTTGCTGCCAGTCTCACCATCAACATTATCCAATGGTTTCATCCCGGCCAAAGACCAACTTGGCTTCCTGGGTGAGAAGATAGGGAAAGGTCTAAGAGCATTTTCAAACTCTAACCCATTAGTCCAATTATCCAGTGCAAGGATATCTGTCCTCTCCAAAACCCTGCCACGAGAAAAACTGCTGCAGAATGATCTTGATAGAATTGCACTGCAAAATATTAAAGATTAGACCTAATGGCTGGATCTAATTAGTGTTATAGCATCAGTTGGGAAGGAAACGAGTATGTCTGCACTCTGATTTAAAGACACCAGGCTTGTTTTAAGCAGGGAACCTCCTTTACCCCGCTGTGACAAGACTCTATTAGAAAGACCCTTCAGATCAGTGTTGTTTAGATCTTGCAAAATGATGGCAAAATCAAGGCAGTAATACTGTCAAGTGTCCTCTGCTGTCAGATGAAATGAACCCACAGCCACAGATCCTATCCTGAAGGACTTACCCAATAAGCCCTTTGTGTCTAGACACAGGGATAGAAATGGATGTGCTTCAAGACCTCAGGGTTTTTTCTCCACCTCCAGATGGAGAGGAACATCCAGGGCTTCCTCCTGCATGGTTGCGTTGCCAAACTGGAGATACCCCTCAGCTGGAGATTTGGGGCATGTCCCTGCAGCATCATCCTGAGGACTCTAATCAGTCTGCAGGATTTTGCAGTCACTCACATCCCTACAGTAGCCAAAATCTTCTCTGCTTTCATTCAGACCTGGGAAAATTTTAAGTTCTTCCTATTTTACCCAGTGGAAGTAACCCTGAAGCTCAGAGAGGAGGACTTGAACCAAACCTCATGTAAGCTTTGGCTCCTTCATCTCTTCTGTGAGATCTACCTCACTTTGTTTTATTCACACAATAGCCTTTAAACCTGCTTGGTTTCAACCAAGAAACCCACCTGCAGTCTGAGATGCCTTTTCTGCCAGGACTGCAACACGTCTCCAAAATCCAGGTTCTGATGAACTGGCATTTCGTGACAAGAAACCTGCTTCATTAACAAATTCCCCATCAGCTCTTTCTGCAAGTATTTGAGCCAGCTCAGCATATCTGCTGTTTCATTTGGAAGTGTGACAAATATCAAAAATAATCATCCCAAGGCACATCTCCCCGTTTGGACACACTCCTCTTCCCCTGCAGCCCTGACGCTGCTTTTCCGTGGTCCTTCTAAACACCAAGTTTGGGTAGGTAGAAATGAGTTCATTTGCTCTACTAATCATAGAACAGTTTGGGATGGAAGGGACCTTCAAAGCTCCCCCAGTGCCCCCCCTGCCATGAGCAGGGACATCTTCACCAGCTCAGGTTGCTCAGAGCCCCGTCCAGCCTGGCCTGGGATGTCTCCAGGGATGGTTCATCCACCACTTCTCTGGCCAACCTGGGCCAGGCTCTCACCAAACTCAGTGTCAACAATTTCTTCCCTTGAATGTTCCCTCCTTTAGTTTAAAACCAGAGGACCAGCCAGTGGATTTGAGGAAGCAGAAGTATCTCAGCACTCCTCACTCCCTTCTTCTCAAAAACATCATCATCAAATCAACTTTCATGCCACGTTTGGACCTCTGCTGAATTTCTCCTCCAAGACTGGTTATTGCCAGAAAACTGTGAGCAGAGGCAATTTTCACCCAAATGGACCCAGCTGGCCCATCCCAGGTGATGCCATCAGTATGTATGTCCAGTTCCAACCAGAGGTCAGGGATGCCAGTGGTGGGAGCAATCCAGCCTTTCTTATGGATAAACATAGGACATCCTATTTAGGACTGTCTCCATGTCTCTTCCCATGGAAAGTCTGTAGCTACCTAAGAACTGAAGGGAGAAAAGCACAAATAATCAACAGGAGACAGGAAGACCAACGTGGAAAACGAAGGTTCCAAAATCCTCCACACGAGGTTGTCAAGGAGGCAAACAAACACAGACACACGTGCACATCTCTATCCACACCACCCACAGACATTTTTCAAAACCGAGCCTGGAAATCTCCTTTTTCCATCGGGGTTGACAGGATCTGTAAGGGACTCTGCTCCAGCCCCGCACCTTTCCCAGGCTCCAAAATGAACCGGGGACTCTTTGCAGCCCGAAGAGAAATGCCCCATCATGCAGGAAACAGCAGCAGAGCTGCTGGAGCGGAAACACGGGGAGGACGAGCCAAAAATTCTGCACATCCCAACCCAACCAGACCCTGCAAAGCACGAAGCGTAGCCACGCTCCTGCCCTTCCCCTGCCTCCTTTACACCGTTAGCGTGGAGTTATCCCCCCAATGACCTCCCTGCTTCGAAACAAGATTTGTGGTAGTACAGCCTAACCCTGTGTCAATCACTCATCGGCTGAAGGACACGATGTCTACCACATTTTAGCACTGAGACCCCTCTATTTCTGCAAAAGTCACCCAGGGACTTTGGAAGAAACTCAAGGTTTACAGTGAGTAATGGGCCACAAAAGTCGCTCTGCAGCAAGGTAAAGCCCAGCTACTTCTGGCCCTAAACAGTGACTGTGAATCAAAATGACACTGACAAATCACAAGAATGTCATAAGACTACATGACTTTAGTATTTTGGGGTTTTCTTGTATAACTTCCATGTTGTAAGTCTTTAAGATGCAATTTCAGGCTTTTGTTTGTGAACGTGAATGTTAAAACCCCTGCTTTTTTTTTTAAATTTTTTTATTTTTTTTAATTTTTAAAGTAATTAGATTAAAAGACTAGATTTGTCTGAATTTGGAGAAGGATCTCAGGTCCACAAGAAGGGCCAAAAGACTAAGACTACTGGATTGGCAATGCCACCTTGACTCTGTGAGGAGACCACCCAGCTCTACCACCTCTCTCCAACGAGAGTTGAAGGCGGGCCCACAAGTTGATTTCAGCAATAAGGAGCTCAGTAGGCATTGGGAAGATGGTGAGAAGGAGACCTTTAGGGAAGCCAATGCCCAGAGCTACTTGGCCAAAGCCACCAGTTTGCTCTTGAGGGCTGGACTGTCACATCACACCAACCACTCCTGGAGAACTGACCTCCTCTATCCAGCCCAGAGCTGCTTTTTGGTGCATGGGGACATCTGGGGGGAACAGATTTATTCAAGAAAGCACAGCAGAAGTTCCTCCTCATGTTTTTCACCCCAGAAAGATGAATCATCCCTTTCTGGCTTTTCCTGGAGGACTACTCCAGAAAACTTGAGAAGGAGTGAGGACATGATCCCCGGAGACAGGAATGATTCTTATTCAGCCTGATGGCTTGTCTACACAGAGGTACTCAAGCAAATTAATCTAAAATTAAAAGAAGGTATGATTTCAGAGTGGATTAGTTAAAGTGCACACAACCCACCAGGTGGCCACTCTTGTTCAGCTTTAAATCAGCCCTCATTTAATTATAGCCAAAATGAAGTAGGTTAAATCAAATTAAAGTCTCCTTAGCTCTGAAAGCTGTCAAGGGGGAGTTGATGCAGTCTAAGAAACTCAATTCGGGAGAATTCTGGTGATGGCCCTCACACAAACAAGCCCCCAAATGTCACATTGTGCACTTATACTGACCAGACATTGGGGATGGGGCATGCCTGCCTCCCCAGCTAAGGTTGGTCTTTCCTGATTCCTGGACGTGGAAAACTCTGATTGAAATCAGATTTGATGTCACATGGTCAGCTCTTGCCATTTGCTCAGTTTTTGTCATGGAGAAAGGCAGAACTATGAGAAGACAAGGGACAGACCCCACTGCAGGACTGGGGAGCGGTCACATAGTGCAGTGGGGTCCATCCGCTGTCTTCTAAGAATCATAGAATTGCAGAATGTCCTGAATTGGAAGGGACCCACAAGAATCACTGAGTCCAACTCCTGTCCCTGCACAGGACACCCCACAGTTCACACCGTGTGTCTGAGGACATTGTCCAGTCTCTTCTTGAACACTGTCAGGTTGGGGCTGTGACACCTCCCTGGGAGCCTGTTCAGTGTCAAGCACCTCTGGGTGAAGAACCTTTTCCTCATGTCCAACTGACCCCCCCTGTCACATCTTCTGCCATTCCCTGGGTTCTGTCACTGGTCACTAAAGAGAAGAGCTCAGCCCTGCCCCTCCTGCTCCCCTTGTGATGAAGCTGCAGCCCCATGAGCTCTGCCCTCAGTCTCCTCTTCTCCAGGCTGAACAAACCAAGTGACTTTAGCTCCTCCTCATACGGCTTCCCCTCCAAACCTTTTACCAACTTTGTGGCTCTAGGAGAATATATTCTATGTAATAGGCAAGTGGACAGAGGGTAAGGTGGACTTGCTTATCCACAGTGAGAAGCAGCTTCCCTGGGTGGCACAGGAGACCTTGCCCTCCTCTCCAGCCAGCTGGGTACATATTTTGGTTCATGTTCAGCAATGCGGGGAAGGAGTTGGCCTTGAGCTACTCATCCTGCTGTCTGAACCTCTGCCAGTTGGCCAGCACCAGGGAAAAGTTGTCACATCTAATGTCACTCAAGTTAGGCGCCGGTGCATCAGTGATGTGTCTAGACTATCCATGAGAGACAAGGGCCGCAGGGGTCTCACAAAGCAACAAATGTGCAGATCTCAGTACCTTTCAATACTTAAAAGGGACCTAAAAGAAAGATCGGGACAGGCTTTTTATCGGGGGCTGTTGCGATAGGACAAGGGGTGATGGTTTTAAACTGAAAGAGGGGAAATTCAGGCCAGACATGAGGAAGAATTTTTTTACAATGAGTGTGGTGAGACCCTGGTCCAGATTGCCCAGAGAGGTGGTGGATGAACCATCCCTGGAGACATCCCAGGCCAGGCTGGACGGGGCTCTGAGCAACCTGAGCTGGTGAAGATGTCCCTGCTCACGGCAGGGGTGGCACTGGATGAGCTTTGAAGGTCCCTTTCAACCCAAACTGTTCTATGGTTCTATGATTTCCTGTGGACACATTTTGCAGCAAACTCCCACTTTTCATGCAGAAAACAATAACTCTTGCAATGAGGAAAGAGAGAGAAGCAAATCTTGTGGTGTGGGCTCTTCCTAAAGGGAAAGAGTCGACCCCAAGCCCAAATAGGGACCTTTTGCATCTTTGAGACCTTGCAGCCCAACCAAAACAGATCATGAAGGAGCATTGAAGGTGGCATTGGCAGCAGGGATCAAATGCCCAAACTTATGCCACCAAAAATGAGGATGGCAACTTCAGCTGGAGATGGACACTTGCTGGAGGACCAGCATGGAAAAGGTCCAATCTACAGACTTTAGAGGAGACACTCCAAACCTAAAGGAATAAGGAGGCCTCAGCCTGGTCACAGGCAGCTCTAGTGCAAGGGGAAATAAAATAGAGATGGGTGACTGGAAGGTCAGTTTGTGCTGGCACATAGTACTGCAAAGTGTTGTCCTGCACTTCTTGCACCTCCCTTTCCTCCCCTCTTCTCCAGAAGATTTACAGCAGGAATCGCTCTCCTGCAACAGTCTCTGCCTGTTCCCTCCCCCGAGGCTTTCAAGGATGCTTGTCCACTCCAGGGCAGAATGGTCATTGGTCATCGGACAGCAGAAAAGCGATGGCAAAGAGGCGATAAGAACCGAAGCCTCACCCTCCCTTGTGTACCCAGCACCTTTGACGAATCAACCCAAATTTACACACTCCAGCCAGCAACTTTAATTTTAACCTTTTTGGAGTTGTGAGTCACGTTGCCTTCCCCAGCCCATCGCCCAGCACTGAGCCAGAATGAACCCAAAGATGACAAGCTGAACATGTCTTGGACTCGATGATCACAAAATTCTAGAGTATCTCAAGTTGGAAGGGACCCATAAGGATCTTTAATTCTGGTCCATCAAAACTCAAAAGTTCTGTGATGGGAAGTGGCTAAACACACAAGTGATGCCAAGTGAGTTAGGAGACATCTCCAAGAGGCACTGGTGGTCCCCTTCAAGCATCCCAGCCTCTCTAGATCTCTAGGTAAGCTTTGGGTGATTCCTAGTTAAATACTCACTCCCCAGTGCCATCTGCTTTGCTGCTCATTTGCGCTATGCTGGGAACAGGTTACTCTACAAGCACATCTGGGACACCTGCAAAACTTCACCAACATAAGGGTGGGTGTCAAGAAGATGGATCAGACTCTTTTCAGTGGTGCCCAGCAATAGGTTGAGGAGCAATGGGTACAGACTGAAATATAGCAGGTTTCATCCAAAGATGAGGAGAAACTACTCTGAGGGTGCCAGAGCCCTGGACCAGGCTGCCCAGAGAGGCTGTGGAGTCTCCTTCTCTGGAGACATTCAAACCCACCTTGACACCTTCCTGTGTGATCTGCTCTGGTGACCCCGCTTTAGCAAGTGAGTTGGACTGGATGATCTCCAGAGGTCCCTTCCAGTCCCAACCAATCTCTGATTCTATGAAATAAAAGCTGCCACCACACGCCCCTCACCCCATGTTTTTGCAGAAGAGCCACGCTGGATGGCAGGATCTGTCCCTCCACCACCATCAGTCGCCCATGACCTTGGCTAGCCGGGGTTACCGAGCCAGCAGCCTGGAGATTTCCTGTTCATGTTGCAAGGAGGGCTCCACATTTCCTTGGGATCCTTTGTGTGCCGATGCTATTTCGGGCCCCACCTTTTTTTTTCAGGTCTCCACCCACACCTCCCTCAGGGTGGGGTCTTCCTGGATAATTCAGAGCTCTCTATATATACATGCATATAAGCATGCACCTACATATATTTACATAGTTGTGCATGAGAGCTGAGCCTTCGGGCATTGAGTGGATGCGGTGGACTTGGCAGGAGGCTCGGTGCAATTCTTTAGGTGGGGAGAGCCTAGGAAGGGAAGGACACAGCTAACCCTCCCTCCTATTCAAAACTATTTAAAGACTGTCTGGCGCGGAGTTTCTTTCCCACCAAATGGCCCCAGTGACGATCTGACTTTACAGGCTGTGTAATCTGATCAACTTCTATTGTTGGCAAATTCATAATTGCCTCATTATTTAACTCTCCCAAAACAGTTGGTTTTCCAGGAAAAGAATATCCAATTTAACTCTTTTTTTTTAATTTGTTTTATTTTGTTTTTCAAGAGCACTGAGACTTGGTTTCCATTTGAAGAACTTCTGTTCTTCAACAACTTCTGCTCTTCCTCTCCTTAAAATGATGCACATAATCACAGGAATCACTGATGAAAGGTGCAAACGGGGAGAGATGACCTTTTCCAGTGCTGTCCTAGTGCAGCATTCTCCAGCACAGTATATTTATTACCCAGTGGCCTCTTGCATGTATCCACGAGCAGCACAAGTAAAGGAGCCTTCACCATTTCATCCCAGAGAGGAAGAATGCTCTTGTAAGCACTATTCCCTGGCTCACATCCTTGCTCAGCCACAAGCCTCTGAAACAACCCTGGTTATGTTTTGTAACCTGTCTCTATATGCAAGAGTGGATAGATTTCGGATAGAGGAGCTGTCTTCATTTACGGGCTGGTCCAGCACCCTTCTAACTGGGGCTCCAACCTTGGTTAGATGCCAGACCAATACAAATAATAACTAATAGTAATCCCCATGGGAGTCTATTACATTATGGTTCAACTTCCTCCCAAACAATTGCTCCTCTTCCTTGCTTTGTATGTTCTTCAAAAGAAGCGGCTGCTGTGCTTTAGGGCTGGGACACCAGCCGCGGTAAACATACACCCAGCGTTCCTGCTCAGCTGGGCCTGGGCAGCAGAAAGATGATAAATCTGATCTAAGACAATCACATTGTGGGCAGGAAAAATATTGAGAGTTTAATGGAAATGGCAACCTAGCAGCACTAAACAGCATTCATCCTGAGAAGTCCCTTAGGGCACATTTATTCGCTATTTACAGGATGATCTTATTCAGAACGGCAAGAAGAGCAAGAAATATCAAAAGCACAAGTGTCCACTGGTCTCAGGGCTCAAAACATCTTCCTTCAGAGAGCAGTCAAGGTCCCAACACTATAGGAGCACTCACTTGAAGGAAGCAGAGATTTCACAGAATCACACACTGGATGGGGTTGGAAGGGACCTTTGGAGATCATCCAGTCCAGCCCACCTGCACAGATCACACCAGAATCGTTTCCAGATGGGTTTGAATGTCTCCAGAGAAGGAGAATCCACAACCTCTCTGGGCAGCCTGGTCCAGGGCTTTGGCACCTCAAAGTAAAGAAGTTTCTCATATTCAGATGGAACCTTCTATTTACCGTAGACACATAGCTTGCCAGTGCTTGGACATTTCCCTGCTTTCTGCTTACACTTTAGGCACCCAAAAGGTACATAAAGGGCAAGATGACCCATAAATGGGAAGAAAAATGCCCCTGGTCCACAGCCAGTCCTGGCCCATCCACTGTATGCGTGGGGCAAGCAAATTGTCCTCATCGGGTATATAGGGTATAGGAGCACCTCGATGCTGTAGGTTTAGGTGCAATATCAAATTCCTATGGGAGCTGGGAATCCATATTATTGAGTATCCAACAAAAGGTGGGGTGCTAATGCAAAGAGGCCATCCCAAAATGGCTTGAGCTGGATCATGTTGGAGTAGAGTGGGGTCTCTTTAGGTCCTTGGATCCTCATTCAAGCCATTAGCTTGCCCTGAAACATATTGTGGCACACCTCCAAGATGATTTTTCCATTGCTAGGACTAGAAATTTAGGCCTACGCAACAAGTAGTAAAGTGGAGAAGGAAGAAGGGTCTTGCTTAGTATTGTCCAACTGACCTGACTTAACGCTGACAAAAAACAATGCACATTTCGGTCACCCCTTCCAAGATGGAGCCTGTAATGGTTTTAATTAGTCAATTAAATGTGGCTTTGTCATAGGAGATGAGGCACAACCGGGACCAGCCAGCTGGGTTCTTGGCTGCTGAATGACATTGTCCTTCCAGCCCAACGACCTCATTGCTATGACTTAACAGGGGAACTATGTTGTCCACCCAGCAGCCCAGCAAGGAGTGGGATTCCTGCACGGTTACAGCTGAGCAGAAGAGCATGGGAAGTTGTGGGATATCACTGGGCTGATGATGCAGTGCTCTATATTCAAGCAAGCAGGCTGCGGTAGGTTTTAATGGCATGGTTGTGTGTTAAAATGTTCCAGGAAAAAAAAAACCCAAAGGATAAAATACAAATATAGCATGCAGTAGTGGTCATATTCAGCTCCCCAAAAAGCTCCCTGGACAGGTAGGTCCAGCTAGTGATGAGATTTGCTCATTAGGGAAGAAAATCCTAAATGGTATCTAGAGGAAAGGGAAGGGAAGGGAAGGGAAGGGAAGGGAAGGGAAGGGAAGGGAAGGAAAGGAAAGGAAAGGAAAGGAAAGGAAAGGAAAGGAAAGGAAAGGAAAGGAAAGGAAAGGAAAGGAAAGGAAAGGAAAGGAAAGGAAAGGAAAGGAAAGGAAAGGAAAGGAAAGGAAAGGAAAGGAAAGGAAAGGAAAGGAAGGGAAAAGCTTGCAGCACTTACACCTGGAGTGATCTGGATGGAAAATACCCCTATCCATGTCACCTTATAGAATCATAGAATAGTTTTGTTTGGAAAAGATCCTCAAGATCATCGAGTCCAACCATTAACCTAACTCTGCAACTAAACCATGTCCCTGAGAAACTTATCTACATGTCTTTTAAACCACTCCAGAGATGGTGACTCCACCACTGCCCTGGGCAGCCTGTTCCAATGCCTGACAACCCTTTCTGGGAAGAAGTTTTTCCTAATATCCAACGTAAATCTCCCCTGGCACAAATTGAGGCCATTTCCTATTGTCCTGTCACTTGTTCCTTGGGAGCAGAGCCTGACCCCCCCTGGCTCCAAGCTCCTTTCAGGCAGTTCAGAGATCAGAAGGTCTCCCCTCAGCTCCTGTTCTCCAGCTGAACCCCCCAGGTCCCTCAGCCGCTCCCATCACACTTGTGCTCCAGCCCCTTCCCCAGCTCCGTTCCCTTCTCTCGACTCGCTCCAGCACCTTCTGAGCTCAGGGCTTCACTGCCATCTCCCTGCCACCAAAGCCCTTCTCCACAGGGCAGTGTCTGGCAGCCGTGCTGCGGGGCAGGCCATGGCAGGGCACGGGAAGGGAGCAAAGGAAGCAGGAAGGAAGAAAGAGCTGCATCCCCTCCTTGCTGTTAATCATCCTCCTCGTTCTCCTAAGAGAGGCCAGCAGCCCTGCAAACACCACACTGGGCTCCCACCTGGGATGGGACCTGGAGAGATGACCAGAAGCTCTGGGCTCAGGTAGGGGACACAGACCTGGTTTTCATGATAATATACAAATATATTTTAGTCCTGGGATGTTGGAAACTGGATCCTGCTTTTGGTTCAGCTGTGAAACTCTGATACATCAGCTTGGACGTTTTCTTTAGAAAACCAAGCTGGAGTGCTGGTGGAGTTGGAGACAGAGGAGAGGGGAGGGCTGCGGGTTAGGTCCATGATGGGACCCACAGAAAACCGTCAGCAGAGCAAAGGTGAGCAAGGGAGGGACCACTGAACTGGGATTCAGTGGGTGCTGCTGGTTGTAACCCTGGCACTGGGGGGTTAATACGGAGCAACGAGGGACAGCAAATGCAGCTCCACATTGGGGATGTGCTACACCTGTGAAGGCTGAACCTAAGCGAACAGCCTTGTCATGTTTGCAGGTGATCACTGCCACATCAAAGCGTGGCTTTGCTGCAAAAAGCACCCTATTTTGTGAGATCCAAGAAAACCAGCATCCCTGATCATAGAAAGGCTGAAGAGGCAGCTGGGAAGTCCCTACACAGACTTCAAAGCCACATTTGGAGAAGCACCATCAGATGTGTAAAAAACCCTCCTGTTAACCTGAGCCTGACGTCATCCAGACGTCTCTGGAAATTATTATCTGCACAAAATGAAGATCAGGGCAGTTTGTAGAAATCAAGCCCTGAGCCTGCTGACCACGAAGGCAAGAAAGAGCTGAGGCATCAAAAGCGAACGGTGGCTTTTAGAGATGTTTATTGATAACTCTCAGTAATGAATCGTTGTATTATTGCTTTCAATAATTAATAACTAGCAAGCCTATCTACTCCAGACACTGCCCTCTGCTACAAGTGTGCTCCTGGCCCCTGTTAAGTGGGGATGCTTAGCACATGAACACCTCTGCTTGCCCATCACCAGTTCCCTTCAGTATCCAGACCTCTCTATGTGGGCCACAATGTCACGGATGAGAGGCTGAAATGCTCCAATGATACAAAACAACAGAGCCAGGTCCTTTGCCCAGCAAGCTTCTGCACAGTACATCAGCCAAATAAATAGGACACGCATGCTGGAAACCAGGCATTGCATTTTGAGACTATTGAATGCAGTAGGTGGCCAAGTCCTTTGCTGGTGCAGGATTTGAACCAGGTCTCTGAAATGTGAGCAGGACCGTGTTGAAGAAAAGCAAGAAGTGGAGGAAATCCCCATCTTGCACACAGCCCAAGCGGATGGTGGGCTGAACATACCTGGGATGGAGATGAGTTTACAGCAGCAGGACGTTTGGCACCGCGCTGCTGGACACACATGGGCTCTCACCCTGGGAAACTGGCTCAAATCCTGATCTAACCAAACCCAAACCCTGGTATTTATTGCTGCAAAACCAATGCATTATTCTGAATTTATATTATCAAGGAGAGGTCTCCTCTTTTCCCCATTCTTGGTGGTTTTGTGGTAACAGCCGTGGATTGAACAGGCTGGGACAATTTGCTGGGACTTGGGAAGTCCTGTGAGGTCCAGGTGGCACCAAGGTGCTGTAACAAGCCTCTCCCTGTGCTTTAGGGGAGAAATATGGCAATATGCGCACAGGCACCTCACACACATCCATCCATCCATCTCAGTGAAGAGCAGCCTTGTTGCTTAAAACAGGAGCTGAGAGATCTGAGCGTCTTCCTCTGCCTCTATAAAACAAATTCCTGCATCAGGAATACCTTTACCTACTTCAGATGCAGGATGTGAGCATCTGCTTTTGTCAGATTTGGGCAGGGGCAAAATTTTATTACCCTCTGCCCTCTTCTGTCCCTTGCTGGGCTGTGTGCCTCTGCTCAGACTGAGCCAAAATCCTTGCAGAAAGAGCCCACGGGCTGCACTTTTCTTACCCTTTCCTTCCCCAAACCCTTTGCTGTGACGAGCGTCAGCCTTCAGGGTGGGAGTAAATAAATACATAAAGCGCAATCCTATAAGTGCTCTCCAAAAAGCAGATTCAGAGCCAATTTACCCACAGAGGTTTCCTAGCCCCGCTCTCACTCACCCATCCACATTATCAGCCTCCTTGTTCCAGCGCCTCAGGATATCAGTTTTCCCAGCCAAGAAAAAGATAAACCTCGACCCCAAAACTGCTTCTGAGCTGGATTATAAGGAAACCATCCCTAAAAGGCCAGCTGGGCTGTGTTCCCTGGCTTGGGGCAGCCCCCAGCACAAGCAGCTTACATCCATCCCTGCATCCCTGCAGCCCCCCGGGAGAGCCCCTTCCTAATCAGATTGGAGTGATCCCGCCAGACACGCCAAACGCTCTCACGGAAGACAAAGCGGAGAGCTGCAACCCTCATCTGCCGGCTCAAACACAAATACAGCCCCGAAATAGCCGGCATTCCTTTGGCACGGCTCTCCCCCAGGCATTTCTCATCGAATCAGCCAGGCACACGCAGCTTCTTCTTTTGGTGGTTTCCTGATATTTTTTTCTGAGGGTTTTTTGAAGGTTTTTATCAGGACTGTTAGAGGGATTATGATAGGACAAGGGGTGATGGTTTCAAACTAAAGGAGGGGAGATTCAGGCTACACACAAGGAAGAAATTGTTGTCCCTGAGGGTGGTGAAACACTGACCCAGGTTGCCCAGAGAGGTGGTGGATGCCCCATCTCTGGAGACATCCCAGGCCAGGCTGGATGGGGCTCTGAGCAACCTGAGCTGGTGAAGATGTCCCTGCTCATGGCAGGCGGTTGGACTGGATGAGCTTTGAAGGTCCCTTCCAACCCGAACTATTCTATGATTCTAAGGCTGAGATACGCAGAGTCATATGCAGGGGGACCTCAGCAACCACCAGAGCTTGGCATTGGGTCTTGTCCAAAATGCACTAGCATGGTTCCCCCTCGCTTTCCCACCAGTAAGCACCATGCTGGGGCTCTGCACCCATCCCAATGTCTATCCAGTTGTCTGTGTCATGACCTGAGATTATGGGAGTTTCTGGGCTGCCTGGGGAGTATGAGCAGAGCTGCAGGAGCTTCTGGTGGGGCTGAGTCACTTTGCCTTCATCAGAGATGCTGAGGAGATACTGTAATCTCCATTTCTAATGTGATCAGAGATAGGAGAACCTTGCTCCCTCAGAGGCTGTGCCACCAAACCCCTTTATAACCCTCAAAACTTCACCCTGCACAGCTGTCAGCCACCCATGGCCAGACTTCATAATAGGAGCACAAAAAAGGATGGATTTTTTTATTAAGCAGAAATCCAGCTCTTTCCTTTATCAACCCATCAGTTCGGACTTCTGCATCTCCCTCTCCAACCCTTCATAAAGGGCATTCATAAAGAACCATACAAAGTACACATTGACCATGAGGTCTCCTACTTCTCTTGCTGCCAACCCAACCTTACGTGCCTATTTTCACCGCCACTCTCCCACCACTCTGCCCTTCTTCCTGTTGTGCCACTTCCTTTGCCAAAAGAAGAGCTGCTTTTTGTTTGTTTGTTTGTTTGTTTTTTCCCCAACTCATCTGCCCCAAATCATTCCCTAGTAGATGAAGCCACGATTTGGAGGAACACCAACATGGGAAACATGGACAGTGATGGGTGACAGGCTTTCTGCTTGGTTGTGCAGCCCATGGTGGTGGTTGTGTTGGCCACCCTTGCCCCCATCAGTAATTCCTTAACACCAGCCCATCTGCTGTCAACCTTCTCCTTGTTGGAAAATCCCTCAGACAACAGAGGTTTAGGTGAGATGGTAAATTATACACCAGACTTTGAGAACCACTCACCATAGCAGAGCTTCTCTGGAGCATGACCATCATGGGATATCTCTCCTCCCAACAGGCTGGGAGGGACTTGGCCTAATGAAATGCTGAGTGGGGGCTGTCAGATCCAACCCAGAGTCTGGTTGATGTTAGAGCATCCTCCACCTTGAGCTGTGCCTAACTGCAGCGTATCAGATAACTTAACTGACATGTTGTAGAAGAAGCAGATGCATCCACACTGTGGAGGTGATACCCCAATAGCTGTAACAGCTATGTGCAGAGCAGTGGTGGCCAGAGTGGCATTTGCAAGCATCTAGGTGGCAATGATTGCTCTTGGCAGCTTCCTGCCTAACGAAGATGCCCTTTGAAAAGGTCCTCCTACGCTGAGGAGCTCCAGACACTGCACCAGGGATGTATCAGTTGTCAAGATTAAGGAGGTGCATCTAAATATGCTGGATGAGGGGCTCCAGGCTCCACCAGACTTTGCAGAATTGTCTATTATAGTGTTTTACTTTGGAAAGAAGAGAGGAAATTGAGTTTATCGCTCTCATCCTCCCCAGATTCCCATGACAGGCATGCAGTGTGGAGGGATGGAGATCCATCAGGATCTATTAGGCTACCTTGTTTTCCTGCACACAAGAAGGATTGTTCCAAGCCAGTCTTGTCCCATTGGGAAAGGGTGTGTGTGCTGCCATGGACCACATTCCATCAAGTCCCAATCCCCTCCTAATTTGTGAAAGGCCAAATTTTGTCATCCAGCACCAAAGAGAAGAGTAAATACACCACAGCAGGACTAAACCCAACCAGGACACCCATGGCACTTGGGGAACTTGGATTTTCCAACACTAAGTGGGACTGGATGTGGATGTGAGACAAAAACTGGGCAACCAAGTAAAGGAAGGCTGATTAATTCTTGCTTTTCCTTCCTTTAATCACTGTCTGCTCGCACTATGGGCAGATATCCAGGGTATCCAGACACTAAGCATGGGCTTCTTCTGCCTTCAGTTACACAATCACAAGTTACACATATAAACCTTGACTAGGTATTTAAATTCTCTCTGCAGATCAAGAAGAAACATATTCAGCTGCTCCATCAATAGTCTAAGCTGCGAAAACTACTGGAAACTGGCAGGTTAAAAATAAAATCACATCCTCTCCCGTTTTAAAGAGTAAAAGTGAGTTTTAAGAAAATGTCTTCTGTTTATTCAAAACCCTCAAGGGACATGAAACAATTCATTTCCTTTACAAACTCCACCGAAGATCGATACTTGAGATTTGCTCAATGAATTGCTTAGTGTTAAACTCAAACATATGTTGGAAAGTTTACCCGCCAAGTATCCAGGCCATTGATTACCTGATGTATTTTAAAATAATTGTAAATGCTATTTTGCATCTGTCAGTTTAACAGAAATTTCCTCTACAAGTAAAGAGCGATTGCCACCAATAAGATCAAAATTAGCATTATTCATCATAACCTAGGAAGACTTAAAAGATGCATAAATCAGAAACCAAAATAGAGTGGTGGCAGGCTATATAACTGCTTAAGCAAATATGTTCATAGTGTTTCTACCTGAAAAAACACAGCTGAAAGGCAAGAGTGGGCTGTAAATCTCAACATTTTACAATGAGCAACCAAGGAGAATAAGCCCTACTTAAGGGATATAGCTATGAATTCTAAATGAAAAACATGATTAAAATCAAATCATTCAAATTAAGACTTTCTTCTTCCTTACTTTAACTCATGATTAAAATTCATAATTTAAACCACATCAATTTAAATAAAGCACCCTGCCATAAGATGAGGTTTTGAACTCTTTGTGAGGATTTAATGAGAAAAAAAGGATGTTCTCCTGTTGAATGCAGCTAATGGGGATTTATCATGGGTAGAAACTATCTGAGGCCTTCAGAACTGCATACACTGAGTCTTGAGGGGTTTTTCTTTGGTTGTCTGGGAAAATCTGAAGGAAGCAAAATAATTTTCTATACTAGGGTGTTATAATAAGTTCAAAACTTTTCTGCAATATGACTGTTCAGGACAGGAATATTTATCACTTGTGCCAAAGAGGTCACTGCTCTTTTGGCATGTGAATTACCCCAGGGCTTGGGCAGGTGTGGAGGCGATGATCTTGAGAGCCACCAACATGAGCTGAGATTAACTCCTGCATGCTTCAAAAATGGGGTCAAACGTGTGATTTTCACTTGCTGGTTTCATAGCCAACATGATGCCGTGTCCTGTTTCACTCGTGTTTTGCCCAGGTTGACTCTTGGCTGGATCAGGCTTTGCCGGGAGCCTTACAGCAATTGCTGGTTCATCACATTTTCGGCATACACGTCGCTGCCACCCAGCTTTTTCATCGCAACATTTGATTTTGGTGTGTTTATGGCCTTGCTTTGATTTGGGATAAATTCATGTGCCCTTTGGAAGAGGCAGTGGAGTGCGCAAAAACTTCACAGTGTTGTGTCAAACCAGATCAAGGCACTGATCCATCTGAAAACTGAACCAATATTAGAAAAAGAAGAAGAAGAAATAAAGAAAAATAAAGAAAAAAAAAGAAAAAGAAAAAGAAAAAGAAAAAGAAAAAGAAAAAGAAAAAGAAAAAGAAAAAGAAAAAGAAAAAGAAAAAGAAAAAGAAAAAGAAAAAGAAAAGAAAAAGAAAAGAAAAAGAAAAAGAAAAAGAAAGAAGAAAAGAAAAGAAAAAGAAAAAAAGAAAAAAGAAAAAGAAAAAGAAAAAGAAAAAGAAAAAGAAAAAGAAAAAGAAAAAGAAAAAGAAAAAGAAAAAGAAAAAAGAAAAGAAAAAGAAGAAGAAATAAAGAAAAAGAAAAAGAAAAAGAAAAAGAAAAAGAAAAAGAAAAAGAAAAAGAAAAAGAAAAAGAAAAAGAAAAAGAAAAAGAAAATGAAAAAGAAAAAGAAAAAAGAAAAGAAAAAGAAAAAGAAAAAGAAAAAGAAAAAGAAAAAAAACAAGAGCTGGTCGATTCGAGCATTTACTGTATATTGTCCACTTTTCCAAGAGACACCCACAGGAATGAGTTTTTATTTTTTTAATTTCTTATTTTCATTCGTTTCGGCTCCAAAACCGAATCAGGTCACCAGCAGCCAGAGAGTGGGGAAGATGGCTGAAAAAATGCTTGAATAAAAATGCTGGTTTTGGGGTCGTGCAATCACAACCAGGTTTGAGCGTTCTCCTTATTAGCTGACCTAGGACCTGGTGGAAATCTTGCTTCTCTTACCTGTGCTTTAAATATTTCTTCTGTTGCTTAATACATTAGAAATGTCCCAAAAGGGCAACTTTAATTGCTTATTTAATATACATATATTTCTATATCTAAAAATATATTTTTATATATGCTATATATATATCCAGGACCTTGGTTACTTGATGTTACCCCAGTATAACCACTGCTAACCGGGTCTGTGCTGGGGAGCACAGTGCATCGCTTTAACTACTCTGCTTTTTCTCCTAGTCAAGGCATACAGTATCTTGATAAGCAGCGTGTAACAGTCACCCTGAGAGCTATCCATTTCCCGCAGGCTGCAGCAGTATCATTTCAACGTTTCCATTTTCTTTTTCCCCATTTGTGTACGTGGTGGAATGTCTTATCTCACCCTCCTGCCTCCAGACTCCAGGGAGGACAGAAACAAAGTAGACTTTGCTCTTAGGTTTCAAAGAAAGACCTTCTCAAACACAGCTTCTCCAAACCTTTCTGCAAGGCCTTTCAAGTCCCCCTTACTAAAGTTAGAAATCTGGCATTTTCTCTTCGCCTGTATCTAGCAGAAGCCACTTAGAATAAATGTCCGACAAGGTTGTCTCCTCATTTCTCTACAACAGTTTTAATACATCTTTAAGTGCTACAGCTTAATAGCTCTAAGCCAATTTCTACCTCCTCCTCCAGTTAAATTTACTAAAATCAATTAAGGCTGAGAGAGAAAATTTCAGCCTCCGTCATTATTCTTCCATTGCAGAATGACCTTCCTCCTCCCGTTCACCAGTCTCATGAGCCATGTGGCCCAAGACCAAAGCCCCCTGCACACAGAGCTTGTAAGACAGAGAAAAAGCCACAGGATTAATCCGATTCTTATTAAGCACGCTAAGAATATGAACAAGACCTCAAAGTAACATCTAAAATGCTGCTAACTCAGAAATAAAAAAATTACCTTTTCCAATTCGGAGGAGGTTTCAATGCAGATCCCATCTGCCTATTTCTAAGGCATCTGTCCTGCAACTGGCTCCAAACACAGACCTGTTTTTTAAACCCAAAGACCATGTTCTTCTTATCCGTCTTTCCATATTGCAGCCTTTAAGGTGTACTCCTGACCCACCATCAAGGAGTTCTTCCAAATCCTGAAACCCACATATTTTGGATGTTTTTTAAGCAAATACAGATACTGTTATGCAACATAAGGGTTTCCAAGGGCATATCCTGGATATTCTTGATGCAATATCAGACCTTGTTGGAGAGTGTGTATGAAGACAAGCATCTGTAAGGGTCAAATCATCCCAAGACACATCTGAGTTGTCTTTGGAA
The DNA here is from genome assembly GCF_037038585.1 of Patagioenas fasciata. NCBI lineage: Eukaryota > Metazoa > Chordata > Aves > Columbiformes > Columbidae > Patagioenas > Patagioenas fasciata. Next base: position 211,893,747 of record NC_092520.1, read on the forward strand.
GATGCCTTTCCCTGGAGACACCATCATCAGTTGGATTAATGGACAATAACATGAGGAAGACATTTGTTACACTGAGGGTGGTGAGAGCCTGTCCCAGGTTGGCCAGAGAGGTGTTGGATGAACCATCCCTGGAGACATCCCAGGCCAGGCTGGACGGGGCTCTGAGCAACCTGAGCTGGTGAAGATGTCCCTGCTCATGGCACTGTGGTTGGACTGGATGAGCTTTGAAGGTCCTTTCCATCCCAAACTGTTCTATGTTTCTGTAAACTCAGCTCCAACCTTAAACACCTTGGTTAAGTATCTGAACCTACATTCCATTATCTTGAGTCCTTTAGTGGAAGGAAAAAGCAACTTGCCAACAGCCACAGAAGACCTGGCAACACCAGGACTCCCAATTTTCCCTTCCTCCACAGGCAGCTCATCCAGTTTGCCCAAATCAGGGCCCTCTCCCCTTTTGCTGCCACCCAGCTCCAGCACTACACCGAGGCGCGGGAATTTGAACCTTACAAGTTGAGCCATGCTGAAAGCCCAATCTCAACCTGGCATTTTGCCTTCCCACAGCTGGTTTACTGCAGATGCAGATCTACAAGCAGGTGCTTCAGCAGCGCTGAATTCCGATCGCCCAAAATAAAGGCTCGTTCCCCTTCCTTTATGCCTTCTGCTCTACGCTGGGTGTTGAGGTCTTACACTGAGTTAATTTTAATAAGTCATTTGCATTCTCCCTGTCTCCTTGCAATACTTTGTCATCAAAGTGTCACCGGTGTCTGCCGAGTGCTCCTGGCCTGCGGCCAAGCAAACCGTGAGACCTGTGTTATTTATGGGCCAGAAAAGGTGCCTGCAACATGCAGAGCAGCGTGTGCTGCAGAGATGCAAAGATCTGCAAAGCAGACACATTTCATGATGAGAAAAACTTTAGTGAGAAGACCTGGGTCCCAATAAGCAAGTGATCAATGGAGGATATTGATGCCTTTGGGGTTTGGAGCAACTTGACTGCATGTTTTGAAAGGCAGAGTTGTTGTTTCTTTTTTCTCTTTAGGCTTGATGGGACATCCTGACATTTGCTGGTTCCTAGTGGCTTTCAGCAATATTTGATACCAAAGGCTGACTCTGAGACACTATGGCTCAAGTCAAGTGAATATGTGCATGTAACCCCCAAGAAGGTCACCCTAAACTGGTGTCTGGAGCATCTTTCTGATGAGGAGACTGAGAGAGCTGGGGCTGTTCAGCTGGAGAAGAGAAGCTGAGAGGGGATCTCATCAATGGTTATAAATATCTCCAGGGTGGGTGTCAGAGGGTGGACCAGACTCTGTTCAGTGGTGCCCAACGACAGGATGAGGGGCAACGGGCACAAACGGAAGCACAGGAGGTTCCATCTGAGTATGAGGAGAAACTTCTTTACTTTGAGGTGGCAGAGCCTGGCCCAGGTTGCCCAGAGAGGTTGTGGAGTCTCCTTCTCTGAGACATTCAAACCCACCTGGACACCCTCCTGTGTGATCTGCTCTGGTGACCCTGCGTTAGCAGGTGGGTTGGACTGGATGATCTCCAGAGGTCCCTTCAACCCTAACCATCCTATGATTCTGTGATTCTATAAAATAACCAACCCCAGAACTTTGCACTCCCAGAGGCAGTAACAATAATATTGGCATTTTCCAAGACTCCTCCAGGCACTCACTATTTCTAGCACTATTTGCAATTCAAAGCCAGCAGCTACCCTGAAGCAGGCCAAGTCATCCTCAAAGGAACCTATCTGTCTCCCTTGCCTATGGAAGGAGATGAGGACAATGGTACCCATCACATTGTAAAGAGGTAGAAATGACCAATGCAAAATCAGCAACTCCTCCTGAATCACAGTACAGAGTTGAGCTCCAGATTTTCTGGTTGTCATAAAAGTCCTCTAAATGTGACTATTGACTTCTCCCTTTGCAGCAACGTGAGATTGTTTCTGGCTATGGAAAGCTGCTGTTGCATTGCAGCCCCCTGCTCGCCGAGTCTTCATTGATGCCATTTGTACTGCAGCAGCCCTGGAGATCCCAAGTGATGGCATCTCCCCATCCCTGAACACTTACTGAGTGGTCTTTCCACTAAGCAGCACATAGTTTAAGCAGACACATGCAAAACAGAGAGAAGCTGTGGCACAGCCAGTCCTTTAAGTAGCATTTCAGCTTTTCAGTTCATTGATCATTATATATGATTTTTGCACAATAACACGGAAGATCATCTTTTCCTCCCCAGCTCTGCCTACCTACTTGGACAGGGCTGTTTAGCTCAAAAGAAACATCTATTAGGATATAGGCTAGTCCTGATGTTTAGCACCTTGAAACTGGTGCTGTGATCCAGGCTGGTGCTGTAATCCTGCCTCCACTCAGTTTTAAGTGGATCTACATATTCCTCAGAGCAAAACAACGTGACACTTCAGCCCAGTGCTACGACAGACAGATATTAGAGACATTAAAAGCTGACAAAGCTCAGACGAGCTGTCCCCATCCCTCCCAAATAACAAAGACGCAATGGGAGAAAGCGCCTCACCCTGGGATGTGGGACACCATCACAAAAAGCAATTTGGGGGAAAAGACAGGGATTTTTTTGGGGGTTCAGACCCAGTGGCACATGGAAAAGATTTTAGAGGAGGTGGGTGGTGCATTCCCAAACCCCACCATGCAGTGGGAGTCCCCATGCAGAACCAGGCTCAAGCCTGGTTGTCTCGTATGCCACAAGAGAAAGACTCAGTGGATTTGCTGGGCAATCCTAAGACCAAAGGCACTGCTCTCTGCAACGTGGACTATTCGTCAGAGCCCTGGGGCTTATAGAGAACTGAGCTCAGGTAGGTGGAGAACAACAAATGCCAGATGACTGTGTGCATCGTTTAGATTAAAAAAAAAAGAAAGCAGGTTTTGGTCGGGAGCTCTATGTGAAGGGAAGGGCAGGCATTGCAAGAATTCAGAAACAACATCCTTAGGTGGAGATTGGCCAGTTGTGGAAGAAGCTGTGCACGTAAACAGGCTTTCGATGAGGAAGCTGGCAGAAGCATGTGAAAACGCTGCAGAGAGTTTGCAAGATTTCACATGCCTGCACACAGGGAATGGACCAAACCGGGCCACCCGGATTCCTGCGAACTTCAAACCCTCCCGTGACGTTCGGCTCTTGGCAGAGCTGAAGGTGACAGGCTGTGACATAAGCGTGCTGTCAGGCTGGGAGAGGGAAGAATTTCTACGCACCCACGGGTGGGTTGTTTGCTATGTGCTTGGTCCTGCTACTGCTGGAACCACCTGGAGATGTAGCTACTGAGGGCACCTGGCTTGGGGCTTGAGCCCCCACAGCACAGAGCAGCTCAGCTGGATGTTTTGGCAGGATTTCCCCCACCCCGGAGCATCACTCTGTAAGGATGAAGCCCCACTCACCCCATCCTCCCTGGCTCCACAGAGCAACAAGGGGCTCTGGCTGCTGTGGTGGGTCCTTGGGGACAGGGCAAAGGGGCCACCCAGTCCAGCATCATGGAGACAGGAGCAAAATTCAAGGCAGGTGCGAGCAGGTGGGGTGGATGTGGTCCTTCACCTAAACCCCAACAGCTCATCTCTGCTCTTGCATAGCGACATAACACCCAGAATAACACAGAGGCTACTGCACAGCTTGAGGGATCCTCACTGGCTATAATTAACCTCCATCAGTCCCCATGGCTTGAGCCCCAAAATAACCCAGAGCTCGTGTCATCAGGCTTAAGTCTTTTAGAAAGTGCAGATGGGGAAGGAAAATGCATGATTTATAGGTCAAATAATAACCAAAGTGCAACCCCAGCCTCTCTGCAAATGCTGAGAGCAGATATTTCCAGCCAGTCTCACATCACCACCAACATGAATGATCACCAGCCTCCTCGTCATAAGCCTTTACGGCAGCTTTCTGGAATTAAATCAGTGTATTGCGTGGTTCCAGCTCCTTTCATCCAAGGATCTTTCAAGTGTTGTACAAACAATTCTTTAATTAAGCCTCCTAAACAGACCCATGGGGTATCATTACTTTACCTGCTTTGCCACTGGGGAGTCAAAGGCATTGCACTGCTGAAATGGCTTGCAAAGAAGCTGTAAAAACCTTATCGAAGTTCCTCCAACAGCAAATATATATAAGACACACTCCGCTTTAATGTTGATTTTAAAACCCTTTGGTTAACAATTTTTTCCTCCTGCTGTAGGCATGGCCCAAATTGCCTGATCCTGCCTGTGTCAAGATTAGTATTCAATAGATCAAACGGATTGTTAAAAAAGACACATCTTTGACAGCCCGTCTTGGACAAACACGAACTCCCCGTACCAGGGAGCCAGCGCAGCTTTGGGTATGAAAAGGGGTGTTTTGGCAACAAGGATTTAAAACCCATCAATCTGCGGTTTGCTTTCAGCTGGGCAAAGGGTTGATCTCCAGTAAAACCCCTTCCTGTCCTTTTTGCCCCTAGGGCAGGTTTGAGCTGTGGCTCTTTTTAAACCTGTGAGGATAAAAGGTATCGTTTTTCTCTTCCTGATTAAATTTTGTTTATCGTACCCCCTGTGGGACAGAAGACCTAATATGGGGAAAGAATAAATGAAGTAAAATGTCCTGTGAACACACGGTAATGGGGAACTCTGAGCCTCTTGCCAGCTGGTTGAATTTCGAGATGTTGTTTGCCCGATGTCACATTCGCTGTGTTTCTTGCACAGAACAGCTGTGCCTTGTCTGGGGCTGATTTTATTCTGATTTACAGCAGGGGAAATAAGGGGGAATCTACAGAATCAGGGGTGTGGGATGATATGAACCTGGAAGCCAGTATTTCTAGCAAAAGAGTCATATCGCAAATAGCTGCTTTTGAAAACTTGAGCAACCTTGGGCTTGATTCTGCTCTGTCTCATGCACAGTGTTGTCACCGTCTTCCCCACGACACCCAAAAACACACTCCGAAATCCCAATTTCGCGTCCAATTTAAACAGAGCAAATCATGTGGGTTCCATCCCGATTACTTTTTTAAAGATACCAAAAATCTTACAGTTTTGCTTAAAAATTCAATTTCTTCCCATTTTTAGGGAAGGGGAGGGAAAGATGAATTTAGGCTTGGACTAACTCAGATGACTGCAGCAGATACCAGCCTTAGAGTTAAGACCCCAAACCCAAACACCCATCAAGGAGGTGTTTTGGCTCCTAAGGAAGAAAATCCTGGTGCCAATACCTAGGGAGCAACATAAAAACACATCTAAGAAGCTTATTTCAAAACTTAGGCACAGTAACGAATGGCAGAAAACACTGTTTTGAAGGATTTAATCAAATGATTTCCCAGAAAAACGTAATAGGATCACTTGAGAGTGCTATAGAAACAGGTTCCCCCCACCACCCTACCACTAAATGCCTGTTTTGTACCAAACCCAGCTTATTTATCACTCTGTTTTGAAAAACAGAACAAAACCTTCTGAGACAGCAAAGTCAGCTAAACTCAGCTAAATTCTGGCTGGCACAAGAAAAATTGCATTAACGGGTCTTGCTTTATGCCAATATTAATGAGGCTGACACTTCTTGAGTTTTAATGGAAAGAGAAATCTCCGGTTTTAAAGCCCACATGGGTGTCAGGGGTAGATGGGGGCTTCACACCTGCTCACCCACCAAGTTCCAACACGGTGAGTCCCAAGAGGAGCAGAAAAAAACCCAGCAAGGCTGAGATTTCAGCCAGACCTCCATGAATTCACCCCACAGTTAAACCCCCGGGGCCCTGCCTCCACTTGTGCTTTTACCTCCGGAGCATCCTCCAGCTTTTGTTACCTTCAATAAAAGCACATTCAGCTCAGTGGAGGCTCTGCTGGGGGACACGACCCACAGCAAGATTTCACTTATTTAATTTAATTTAATTTAATTTAATTTAATTTAATTTAATTTAATTTAATTTAATTTTATTTTATTCTATTTTATTTTATTTTATTTTTATTTTATTTTATAATTTTTATTTTTATTTTATTTCATTTTACTTTATTTTATTATAATTTCCCTTCTTCCTCCTCTTCCCTGAACACAGGGTAGAAATACCCCCCTCTCCCTGCCTTTATTCACTTTAAAAATCATCAGTGCATTTCCTCTCCCCATCACTTTTCAGTGCGGTTTCTGGCCATCCCTCTGACAAAACACCCCTCTGAAGAACCAGACCTCCCTCTGTATCACCCACAGCCATCTCCACAGCACCCTTAATCCCAGCATTATTGCAGGACCCAAGACACGATTTCCACTCCCACTCCCAAACCTCCCCAGTGGGATGCAGCCCCCTCCATCCCGTGTAGATGCACAGCTGCTCCCCAGCGAAGGGTCTCCAGAAGTTTATCCCTTTTTCCAACTCCATCATCAACTTCCATTAGGAAATTGCTGTTTCCCACGAGATTTTCCCCCTTCCTTTCCCACAGCACCTCCACAAACCAGGGACGAGGGCTCACGTTCAATACGTGCAGCACCTTGCGCGCTGGACCATCTCAAGGCCAAATTTGCCCCCTCGCTTTGCTCAACGGGACCCCAAAAGCGGGGTGTGAGGCTCAGCGCTTTGCACATCGATCTCACAAGAGCCCAAACCCTCGACCAGCGGCTTTGTGAAGCTGCATGAGTGAAGAAGCGGCGCGTTCGGCTCATAAAGATAAAGAAACAAGCACTGCGGCTCTTGGCGCCCCAAGTTGAGCCGCCGCGGACGGTTTGATGTGCTTAGTTTCTAAATAAGAGGGTTAATAAGCCTGGATTTAAAAAGCGGGAGGGGGGCACTAAGCATCCTCCAGTTTATTTTCCGCCTTTCTGCCCCATTTGCTTCAAAGTAAAGGCAAAAAGCGGGGGGAGGCGAAAAGGATGCTTGAACGGTGGGGGGAAAAAAAGCAAGGAACGGGGGGAAAAAAGCAAGCGGGGGATGGAAAGAGGGGAAGATGAGGGGGCAGATGAGTTGTGGGGGGGGACTCGGAGAGGTGGCACTTACCGAGCAGCAGCAGCGGCAGCAGCAGCGGTGCCCGCATGGTCCCCGGCGCTGCCGTCCCCGGCGCGGCTCCCGGCGCTCTCCCCGGCGGGGCGGGCGGGCGCTGCCCTCCCCCGGCCCCGGCCCCGGTCCGACCCCCCCCGCGCTCCTCCGGCCGCCGGGGGAGGTGCATGGAGGCCCCGACCCGCCCCCGCCTCCGCCCCCCGGCTCGGAGGGGAGAGACTCGCGGGGAGGGCTGGGGATGGGGGGTGGGTGCAAGGTGGTTGGGGACGGGAGGGATATTGAGTGGGAGGATTTGAGGGTTTTGTTGGGATGGGGGTTTGGAGTTCGCATCTGCATTGGGGGGGATTTGGGGTTTTTGCCAGGGTGAGAGGTTAGGGGGAATTTGGGGTTTGAAACTACATGGCGGGGATTTGGGGGTTTCGTTGGAATTAGGGAGGTGGGGAGGATTTGGGGTTATTGTTAGGATGGGGGCTTGGGATTTCCATCTGCATGGGAAAATCTGGGGTTTTCAACAGCATGGGAGGTTTGGGGGGGATTTGGGATTCAAACCTACATGAGGATGGGATTTGGGGGATTCATTGGAATTGGGGAGGTGGGGAAGATTTGAGGGCTTTGTTGGGATGGGGGTTTGGGGTTCACATCTGCATTGGGGGGATTTGAGGTTTTTGCCAGGGTGAGAGGTTAGGGGGAATTTGGGTTTGAACCTACATGGGGGGGATCAGGGGGTTTCATTTGAATTAGGGAGGTGGAGAGGATTTGAGGATTATTGTTGGGATGGGGGCTTGGGAGGGGTGTTGGAGTTTCCATCTGAATGGGGGAGATTTGGGGTTTTCACCAGGTTGGGAGGTTTGGTGGGGATTTGTGCTTCTAGCAATATGGGCAGGATTTGTGGGTTTCATTGGAATTGGGGAGGTGGGGAGGATTTGAGGGTTTTGTTGAGATGGGGGTTTGGGGTTCACATCTGCATTGGGGAGGATTTGAGGTTTTCACCAGGGTGAGACGTTAGGGGGAATTTGGGTTTGAACCTACATGGGGGGGATTTGAGGTTTTCACCAGGGTGAGAGGTTAGGGGGAATTTGGGTTTGAACCTACATGGGGGAGATTATGGGGTTTCATTTGAATTAGGGAGGTGGGGAGGATTTGAGGGTTTTGTTGAGATGGGAACTTGGGGGGGATTTGGGACACCTGCCTGCATGGGGGGATTTGGGGTTTTTGCCAGGGTGGGAGGATTGGAAGGGATTTGGGGTTTGAACATACATGCAGGGTATTTGGGGGTTTCATTGGAGTTGGCAAGGTGGGGAAGATTTGAGGGCTTTGTTGAGATGAGGGGTTGCGGGGGGGGGGCATTGGAGTTTCCGTCTGCATGGGGGCATTTGGGGTTTTCGCCAGGTTGAGAGGTTTGGTGGGGATTTGTGTCTTCAGCAACATGGGTGGGATTTGAGGTTCCCAGTAGCATGGGGGGATTTGGGGGTTCATTGGAACTGGGGAGGTGGGGAGGATTTGAAGGTTTTGTTGGGATGGGGGCTTGGGAGGGGTTGGGGTTTGAATCTGCATTGGGGAGAATTTGGAGTTTTTGCCAGGGTGAGAAGTTAGGGGGGGAATTTGGGGTCCTCACCTACATGGGGAGGATTTGGGGGTTTCATTGGAGTTGGAGAGGTGGGGAAGATTTGAGGGTTTTGTTGGGGTGGGGGTTTGGGGGGCTTGGGGTTTCCATCTGCATGGGGGAAATTTGGGGTTTTCACCAGCATGGGAGGTTTGGAGGGAATTTGGGGTTCAAACCTACATGAGGATGGGATTTGGGGATTCATTGGAATTGGGGAGGTGGGAAGGATTTGAGGGTTTTGTTGGGATGGGGGTTTGGGGTTTGCATCTGAATTGGGGAGGATTTGAGGTTTTTGCCAGGGTGAGAGGTTAGGGGGAATGTGGGGTTTGAACCTACATAGGGGGGATTAGGGGGTTTCATTTGAATTAGGGAGGTGGGGAGGATTTGGGGTTATTGTTGGGATGGGGGCTTGGGGGGGGTGTTGGAGTTTCCATCTGGATGGGGGAGATTTGGGGTTTTTGCCAGGGTGAGAGGTGGGGATTTGTGATTCCAACAAGATAGGCAGGATTTGGGGGTTTCATTGGAATTGGGGAGGTGGGGAGGATTTGAGAATGGAGGCTTGGGAGGGGTTGGGGTTCGCATCTGCATTGGGGGGGATTTGAGGTTTTCACCAGGGTGAGAGGTTAGGGGGAATTTGGGTTTGAACCTACATGGGGGGGATTGGGGGATTTCATTGGAATTAAGGAAGTGGGGAGGCTTTGAGGGTTTTGTTGAGATGGGGACTTGGGGGGGATTTGGGACACCTGCCGGCATGGGGAGATTTGGGGTTTTTGCCTGGGTGAGAGGGTTGGGGGGGATTTGGGGTTCCCACCTATGTAAGAAGGCATTGGATGTTTCATTGAAGTTGAGACATCGGGGAAGATTTGGAGTTTTTGCTGGCAGGGGGTTTGGGGAGGGGTTGGGGATCTCACCTGCATGGGGAGATCTGGGTGTTTTGTTGAGTTTGAGCAGGGATTTGGGGTTTTCATTGGGGGTGGTTGGGTTTCCCACCTGCATGTGGAGGGATTTGGGGTGTTTATGAGGGTGGGACAATTGGGAGTTTTCATCTGGATGGGGGTCTGTAGATTGTTTCTGGATTCCCACCTACATGAGTAAGGATTTAGGATTTTCATCTGGATAGGGTCTTGGGGATCAGTTTGGGATTCCCACCTGCATGGGGAAAATTTGAGATTTTTTCAAGGTGTGGATTTGGGATTTTCATCCGTCTGGGGATTTGGGGTATTGTTTTGGACTCCCATCTGGGCGGGGGTTACTTGGAGATTTTAATCTAGATAGGGTTTTATTTGGGATTCTCACCATGGCTTGGGGTGGATTTGCGGTTCTTATCTGCAGGTGGGTCTAATCTGAGATTTCTCTCTCCACTGGCTACGCTCCGATGGTACAAAATTCCCCAGATCCCTCCTCTTCCTCCTTAGTGACATGAGAAATCCCTGGAGCAGGAGATGGTGAAGGCCCAGGGGATGCAAAGTGGGGGGTTTGCTGGGGGGAACAGCTGTGGTCACCCCTAGATCTAGAGATTGGGCTTGATGCTTACATCCAAGCTTCAGCCCACACGTTACCCCAGCACCCTCCCCAAAACTAAGCTACACTTTCAAATAGTAATTAAATAAAATAATCTACATTTGAATAAAATATTTGCTAAGAAAGGTTTTGCACTAGTTTGAGAATACCTCGAAGGAAGGAACATGCCCAAATCTTAGCATTTTTTGTGTTGAGCAGGAAGGGTGTTGAAAGTTATTTATCTAGTGTTCAGGCAAGGAGCGTTTGCTGCAGTTAGGAGGAGACTAAAAATAAACTCACAGCTTTGCACCGAATCCTCCCCCTTGCACTGGAAGATCCAGCTAATCCATGAACCTTCCCAGCCTGGACCCAGAGGTGGTAAAAATAACCTTCAGTCCAAAAATGACTCTTCAAATTTGGTTTTCTTGATCCTTGCAGTTAAAAGTGGACTTTGTTCTTGTTGCAAGGTCACCTTGAGAAGACTTGAGGAGATGCTTGGGTTAGATTGCTCAGTCCTCCCTCCCTGCTTTGCATGTTGTCCCCAGAAAAGGCTTCTTGTCCTGATTTTAGCTTCTGGGTCAGCACAGCAAGACTTTCCATGTCCCTCAGCCCAGCCTCACCTCCTCTTGCTGCAACTCTGCATTACGCTGTACCTAAAAGCCATTGAAACTTCAGTTGTAGTAAATGATTGTATGTGTTGATGCACATTATTAACTGTGCCAGTATTATAGAGGTAGTTACTTCTCTCTCTGCAGAATATTTTAATAACAGATCATATTTCCCTCCCCAGCTCTCCCAATCAGCATATCTTGGTATTAACTATCAAGTCAAGATAGCTTAGGGAAAAACTTAAAGTGCACCAGGATAACGGCGTCCCTGGGATGGAGAGGAGGGGAGCGGTGCTGAGCTCCTTGAGCTCTCTGTTTACCACGCCAGCAACTGTAATACACTGCAAAATTAACCCACAGCACTTGGAGTAACAGTGTCTCAGAGACTGGGGCTCCCCCAAAGTGTGTTGAGTCTCCATGCTGGGTGAGGGCTGTGGGGAGAATAGACAAGGGCAGAGCTGCCTTGGCAGCAACTAGAATAATAGAATCATAGAATCACAGAATATTTTGTGTTGCAATGGATCTTCAAAGCTCACCCCTGCCATGAGCAGGGACATCTTCACCAGCTCAGGTTGCTCAGAGCCCCGTCCAGCCTGGCCTGGGATGTCTCCAGGGATGGTTCATCCACCACCTCTCTGCCCAACCTGGGCCAGTGTTTCACCACCCACAGTGTAAAATTTTTCTTCCTCATGTTCAGCCTGAATCTCCCCTCCTTTAGTTTAAAACCATCACCCCTTGTCTTATCGCAACAGGCCCTGTTAAGAAGTCTGTCCCCATCTTTTTTACAGGCCCCTTTTAATTCCGGAAAGGCCACACTAAGGTCTCCCTGGAGCTTCTCTTCTCCAGACTGAACACCCCAACTCTCTCAGCCTGTCCTCCCAGCAGAGCTGTTCCAGCCTCAGATCATTTCTGTGGCTCCTCTGGCCCCTCTCCAGCAGGTCCATGTGTGTCTTGTGTTGAGGGCAGAAAATAGACCGAAGGAAAACAGAATGCCTTGAAACCCACTTAGAAATCAGGTGGGCTTCAATAGCCATTGGGTTTCCTCTGCAATTATTGCACTGAGATTTAGGAGGCGAACAAATTTATCTGGTTGCTCTCATCAAGAGATCTGGACTGTGCTGCTCCTTTGGCCTTGTGCAGGGAGGAGGAAACCTTACCCCATGGGCACTTGATGCTTAGGTTGCTGATCTGGGCTGTAGGATTTTTTAAAATTATCAGAACAGGCACGCTGCCACTTGCAGGGAGTTTTGTCAGCTCTTAGTGTACCTGGTGAACCTCCTTGTGCCTTAAGAGACAAGGAGAAGAGTGCAGCCACCTCAAGGGGAGGACAGATGCTGTGCAGAAATCTTTCTTTGGGGGTTTTTGTCGTTACCAGTGGATACTCAGATGATAACAGCTCTGCCATCTGTGCTGGTTATTGCTTCTCACTCAGCAGGGTTATCTCCAGAGGGTGTCCAACCTCCTCTCCCACTGTATGGCCATGCAGCTCCTCCATTGATGCAATCCCGGGTGCTGGTGATTGCCATGGTGGCTAAAATAACAGCACAGCCTCCACTTATTGGGAAAACCGATTCATTCAGAAACATGCTGTTAAACTTCATTTTCCAAGGGGGTAGCAGAAAGGACTCGCACTATTTCTGCTGCTTTGCAGGGTGCAGGCTCCTGCCCACTTGCATCGACTCCAAATCTGCCTCGCGCCTCTGCCACAAAGGGGATAATTACTAAGAGGGTGTCAAATCGAGACTATGAATCACGAGCAGCTGAAGGTAGAAAGAAAGGGACATTTAGCATGACTGCTTCAAAAACTGGATGTGTGTAAAGCATAATCTGCTTCGATGCCTAACTATCAGCTGGGGGAAAAGGTCAGAAAAAGCCCAAATTTGGGAAATCGTGCACTTCTCGGGCTATCAAACATGCATTGGCATTTCATAGAAACTGGTAAACAGTCTTTTACACCCCGAAACATTCAGCATGTGTAACTGGGAGCTTTATCACAAGTGTCCCGCTCTGCAGGTTTTCCTGAGTACCAGCACCTTGGGGTCAGCAAATTATGTAAAGACTTTAGCTTTTAACTCCAAACGTGAAAAGGAATGACTTGAAGGTGTAGGGAAACCCTTTGGAGAACGGTCTGCACATCTGCTTGAGAAACAGAAATAAAAATGTAAGAATTTACAGTAAAATTTATTATTAACATTATTAAAAATCTCATGGGCTTTAGTCAGTCAGATGACTTTTTAACCTATATTGGTGTGATAATGCGCACAGATTCACATGCACCTGGTTCCTTATGTCTCAGATGAATATTTACTTAAGATTGTGAAAGAGCAGGACAGGGAGCCTGTGGTTTTAAGGTATGTAAGTCAGCTGGGACGAAACTGTCTCAGGAGGAGGAAGAATTCACATGAAACAAGAGTTCTTTGTTGGGGAAATACTAAGATGCTTTCATGGTTGCCCCAAAGGCTACGGAAACCCCATTTATTCTGCAATTTTAAAGTAAACTGGATGAAGGAGAAGCAAACATAAAGTAGGAGATGCTCTTGTACTTTGCAGCGCTGGGATAAATTCCCGAAGAAAACTTGTTATTTTCTATGCTATGAAATACCTTCTTAGCTGTGTTCAGATCCATCATAACATTTGACTGACATCTCCAGGCATCCTTGCAATATTCACCTCTTTTCACAGAAAAATGACCAAGAAAAGCCTATGCAGTATAAAAATCCTCGGGCTGAGACCCAGTTTGGGATCATTTAACTTGCCAGTAATCCGATTTTATTGAAAGTCATCAGCTATCTTCCTTGTGCAATGGGGCACAAAGTCATAGTGTTTGGAATTCAGATTAGGGGTTAGGGTGGGAAGATGAATGGCAGCTCACAGGGCTGATACCTCCAGTGTGAACAACAGCACGTGGGCTCCTGGGGTCATGATCATGAGTGGCTGTTTCAGTAAGAAAATTAAAAAAATAAACCAGCCAACCAACCAAAACAAAACTAAAAGCAACCACAAACTACCCTTCCTTCAGCAAGAGACAAAAATACCTATGGTCTGATGTCCACCTGCCTGATAGATAGGAAATGGGACCACTGATGGAGAAAAACTTGCAGCTAGATGCAAAGCAAAGACATTGCTCATGAGAAGAGGGAGAAAGTCTGTGGTGTGCATGGGATGGGGAATGGAGGCAATTTCCATGTATTTCGGAAGATGGGGCATCCAAAATGTCATGTGGGGGTCTATTTCTTAGCCTTGCACCTGAGCCAGCAGGAGGAATTGAAATGCAGTTTGCCCGAGGGGCAGGAATTGTCTTGAGAAAGCTAAGAACAGTCTGGGATACAGCTCACAATGCAGCTGCAGTTTCCCAAACTCCTGCCAGTGAAGAGGCAAAAATCCTTTTGGAATTGATGTATCAGACAAAGACTTCTAAAATCTGAGTTCAGCCTTCAGCTCTGAAATAAGCTCCTGATCTCAACTATGATCCTGTTTTGAAGCACATCTGTTCCTCCCCTTTGCTTTAGACTTGGCCACTCAGGCAGGTATAATTGCTGATTCTCTTGGGTTTAATTTTTTAAGAGGAGAAGTGAGAAACCTCATTTTCGGCAGGTTGCCAACCCGCCTGCAATGCACATGCTCCAGGAGGTTGCTCACCATCTCAGCCATACACAGATGCACACACATACCCATCTGTGAGTAGATTCAGGTCTGGATCAAGGCACCTACATTAGAGCATCCATGTGTCCTGGGTAACTGTAGATATCTTGGACAAAACAGGGAAGTTTTTCACCATGAGAACGATCAGCCATTAGAATAATCTCCCCCAGATTCAGCTGGACAGGGTGTTGGACCATCTTGTCTACACTGTGCTTTTGCCAAGAAAGGTTCATAGAATGTCTCGAGTTGGAAGGGACCTTTAAAGATCATTGAGTCCAGGTTGGACCAGATGATCCTTGTGGTCCCTTCCAACCTGGTATTCTATGATTCTGTCTCCATTTGAAGTGGTGTTGGAGCTGCCATTGTCATCACTGGAAAAGGAGAAGACACTGCTGTTGCTTAAACATCAGTGCCTGGAGGCATCTGAGGTGTTGGAGATATCTTCATGTGGATGCACAAGACTTCTGTGAATCCCAAGCCCTATGGGGCAGCAGTTTTGGTCCAGCGGGCATCACACCACAGTGGGCAAAATCACATCGCACAGCCTCTGCTTAAGCGACCAAATCCTGTCCCTGCTTCGAAGAGCCTGGAGAGAAATTACCAACCTGAAGGACACAAAGTCATCAGGTGGTCTGAATCACTATCTAAACCCTACTTATTGCATTGTCTTGGGGTTCAATTCAATTGCATAAAAAGAGATATTCTGCTTGGTAGAGTGTCCTACCCAGCCTTCACCTGCCAATCCAGGGATGCATTGTTATCTCACATGTCCCTTGTCACATCTGCCAAGCCTGTGAGGGAGTCTTGGACGACCTAGGGCACCTCAGGTGGCTGCAGAAAGCTTTATCAGGCACCTGAATTTGTGACTGAGCCCCACATAGAGTACACAGAGAAGCATTGCTTTTAGATCACTCAGCAGCCAACATAATCTCAGCAGAAGCCCATGTTGCACACCCGATAATGTAACCACATTGGCTTAGTGCCTCCTCCTTGAATCCTTTCCAAACACTTCAGCCCTAGTTCAACTATTGACATGGTGCACTTGGGATGGAGTAGACATAGGTGCCTAGATGCATCTCAGGCACTGGAGATGTCTTCATGGCAAATGGAGATGTCTTCATGGCAAGAAGCATATTCCCAGAGAGGTGGCGTGAAGCTTCAATATTGAATACTAATGGCTCTTGTATGGCAGGCACGTTGGAAAGGATAATGTGGAGAGGGAAAACTCTCCTCACTGGGGCTAAGGAGCGTTCATAGATACATCTGGAGGCTTCATATTGCTTCTGTCTTGCATTGTCCTTTACACAGAGCTCACCTAATGGTTTGTATTTAAAGAGAAGGAGGAGGGATGCAGGAAAGGAAAACAAACAGCCCTCTAGGAGGCACAGGCAAGCAGCTAGGTGCAATTTCTGCTGCTAGAAATAGGCACTGGTGGAAACCTGTCATTCTATATGTCTCCAGCTAAATAGACATCTCTTTTTTCAAGCCCAGAGTGGTATCACTCCTGTCCCAAACTCCCTTCTGCTCATCCTCCCCACAAACTCCTTCAGAGGTCTGTAGGCTTTAAAGGACCAGTAGGAGACTTCTAAACTGGGTTTGGCATGGATTTCTCTCTTTTGCTGGTTAATGAACCAGCATTATTTCCATCCAGATGGAGCAGGGGAAATCTTTGGGGTCCCAGTCTCCTGGATTTGGTGAGAATTTCCCAAGGTGATCCTTTGGGCCTTGGATGCAGCGTGTCCCTCCAACCCAAATATTTCCCAGGCCTCCCACTTGGGTGCATGCTCTTCTCCAAGCACCAACTCCACATCTCTTCCCATAGGCTTTGCCTCCCTCTCTTTCCTCTTTGACAAGGATTTGCCCCAAAACGGCCTGGAAGTTACCAGGGCAACCTGCAAAGTTCCGGCAGCCTGGATCATTGTTTGGGGCTGTAGCAGACCCAAGGAATTCACTATTTGTTTTAGACATAAAAGCTGCAACTTCCACACATTCTTCTTCAGTTTCACTCTCCATTAACTGCATCATCCTGTCATAACAAAGCTCATTGAATTATTAGAGATGAGGCAAATGGTTTGAAGCCTGGAGAGAGGAAAAGGATGGGGGACATCTGGTTGTATGTGATTTTTCTTTGTGGGCTCCCCTCCATGAAGCACCCATTTGTAGCATGGTGGATATTAGGAAAAAATTCTTCACAGAAAGGGCTGTTGGGCATTGGAACAGCCTTCCCATGGCAGTAGTGGAGTCACCATCCCTGGAGGGGTTTAAAAGATGCATAGATGAGGTTTTTAGGGACATGGTTTAGTGCCAGCGTTGGGTTAACAGCTGGACTCCATGATCTTGAGGGTCTTTTCCAACTAAAATGATTCTGTGATTTAGGATGTGGTCAGGGCTTTGTGGGGGTGCATGGTGGACAGTGAGGAATGCTGAGTGTTGCAGTGAGCTGGGACTCAGGATAAGAGGGTTCATGATCGGGTTGAGTCAGGTAGCCTTGGGCAAGTCCTGTTTGTTCATCTCTCTGGTCCTGCCCTGGACTGTAAGCATTTTACGGCATGTTCACCTGCTTCCCTTGTGTTTTTTTAGATGTGATGGAAAAATAAAGACTAAAGAGGAAGTCAAATGGAAACTTCATGTCCCAGAATAATTGTTAACCCCTCCACCTCCTTTCAGTGTCATAAAAAATCTCATGCTCCAATGCTGACTATGGGGATGACGTTCCCAGCTCATCTTCTGAGCAGTTCCCCTTATGCCAGGTATAAACTGCAGGTTGCTGAGATATGAATGGCCACAGTTTACTTCCTTTTTCCCCAAAAACTCCTCTCTGGGACAAAAACATGGCAGAGTTGGTGTAAATCCTTCATCCCCCAGAACATCCCATCTTTACACTGGCCTTTCCTTGCAGCAGACTAAGGGAAGAAACATGTTTTTGTAAGTGGAATTAACTTCTTCGGTGGCAACCCAAGCTAGGCCAGATGAGTCACTCATTGCACTCAGATGAGGTGAATCCTGAGTCTCATTTCTAAGTTTTTTAACATGTATTTTTCTCTTCCACTGCCTCACTTTCCCAATGCAAGCTGTAAATTGCATCCTGCATCTCAACAACATTAACAAGACAATAGTGGCTTTGCTCTTTGAAAGGTTTTGAGACCTACAGAAAGAACATACAACAATTACAGTAAATATTGTTATTTCCAGGAACTGAGGGTTTTACAGATAATCTCATTTGCTCTTCTGCTTGCTTAATAACGCTTCTTTTCTTTTTCTTTTAGTATATTTTATATGGGGCTCTCCTGTACTTGGGGAAAAGAAAAAAACCAAACTGGAAACTAATAGAAACACTGCCTCCCTTTTATTTCCCTACTCTCATGTTATAGTGAAGATTAATTTAAAGGACACTCATCCAGTTAGTGGAAATGCGTCATTCTCATCAGCAGTAATGGGAATTACAGAAGGACACCAGTTGCACAAAGAACCCCCTTAAATCCCTGCAGCCTAAGAAAGAAAAGTACAAATCACAACATATTTCAGTTTATTTGGCATATTTAATGGACAACAAAGCTAAACTACATCAATCAGACATGCTGGCTCACTCCTTGGCATGGATTTTAACAGTAGCTGGTGACTCCAGGCTGGGGCAGAGAGACAGGAGAAGAAATTAAGTCTGTCTTAGATGAAAACAGTATCACCAAAATGTTAATAATAATGGAGATACAAGTCCTGTATTTTCCTGCTGGACAGGTGCAGCGAGACAGGAAAACTTCCGATTGCACAACAACATATGGCCACTATACATAGCTCTGTGGTAGAAGAGAGCTGATGCTCTCTAGCATGTGTTTGCAACAGACACCACTATGATAAACAGGTAGAGGTTCATTGATTTTAGGTTACTTCTGCAAAGCCCTCAGACACACGGTGTGCATTTTGGGGTTGTCCTATGTATGGACAGGAGCTGGACTTGATGATCCTTGTGAGCCACTTCCAACTCAGGACATTCTATGATTCTATGAAATGTAGAAAATAGGGACTAATTATACCTTGATAGTGGTGTAATCACGATTCCTTCCGCTGAGACCAGACTGTGTGACATGCAAATCCTTCAAAGACTACACACACCCAGGCATCACCTTCTGGGAGCATCTTCTTCAGGTGTACTGTCCTCCAGACCCATGCCACCACTGACCATCCACATGCCCAGCACCACTCCCAGGGGCTGCCAAGGAGGACTAACATACTTAACATAGAGTTTTTGGCCTGTTCTCCTTCACTCCTTCATTGTAGTACAGCTCAGTGTAACTCTGTAGACACAAAGATGACATTTTTTACACTGAGGGTGGTGAGAGCCTGGCCCAGGTTGGCCAGAGAGGTGGTGGATGAACCATCCCTGCAGACATCCCAGGCCAGGCTGGACGGGGCTCTGAGCAACCTGAGCTGGTGAAGATGTCCCCGCTCATGGCAGGGAGTTGGACTAGATGAGATTTGAAGGTCCCTTCCAGCCCAAATTATTCTAGGATTCAATGATTCTGTACCTCTCTGTGTCCTTGTCCCTTTGCTGGTGACAAATAGGGGCAGAGTGGAATTACAGGCAGCACAGCCCCACTCCCTTATCCTCACCTCTGATGGTTGCCCTGCACAGAGCCGAACAGCTACGTACTTTGCCAAGTGCATTTACAAGAAGGTGTGTGGTGGTGAAAATGAAAAATGAGGTGAGGACAACAGGGGAAATCTCAGCCCAGCCAGTCCCTCACCATCCGGCTCTGTGCAGGTGGCCACCTCCAGCACAGAACGTACCAGCAACATCAACCCAACCCCAGGGTGAAACTTTTGCGTGGTGTTTGCGAATGAAAGACATCTCAGAGCCTTCCAAGCAGCTGGGAAAAAAAAAGAACTTGAGGATGTGAGATCCCATCATTACCATGTCTCCTCTGCACAGTGCCTGGACACCCAGCGAAGGACTGATGCGGGTGCACCCTGGCAAAGGTTTATGATATGTTTCTCTGCTGCAGATGGGTGCTGGCAATCTGTGTTGAGCTTAACTTTCTCTCTGGTGCTCAGATCTAGGACAGATTAGGCAGGATTCAGCTTAAGCCACTTCCAAATTTACCTCACAGACACTGTGAAATTATTGCCACCAAACCTTGTGCAAACACTTCACCTACTTGAGAATCAAGTCAGCCCGGAGGGGGTCCGCCTACAACCTTGTACTGGTAAAAAGAAATTCTTGCTTCAGTCTG
Source organism: Patagioenas fasciata (assembly GCF_037038585.1). Lineage (NCBI taxonomy): Eukaryota > Metazoa > Chordata > Aves > Columbiformes > Columbidae > Patagioenas > Patagioenas fasciata. The sequence goes on from NC_092520.1 coordinate 211,913,277, forward strand.
GGACATTGGCAATGAAATTGGACATATTAGAGCTAAGGGGTATTACTATTCATTCTTGTGTTTTGGATTGACCTAAGAGAGCTCAAATGAATTCAAAGCTGCCTTTTGCTAGATGCTGTGCAAACAAGCATTGGAGAGCGTCCCTGTCCCAGCACAGGATTAAGCCACATCCTCTTGGCTGGGTTAAGGATTCTAATTAGGTACCTGGGGAGCTGGCATTTTGTGGTTGTTCCCAGGCCCTGCAAATGAGAATCAGCAGCATTCACAGTACTTCACTTCAGTATTTCACATCAGATACAACCCTGCTTTTTACAGCAGGTACCTCTAAGCTCTCTGCTACCTGCAAGAGGAAGGACTGAGCTCACAGATGCAGGCTGAGGGGTCATGGGAGTTGCTTTGTCCTAAAAATGTCAGTTTTCCCTCTGAGGTTGAGAAGCCTGAAGGAGGGAGCTCTGCAAATACACCCCTGCACTTGCACCAACTGCATCCAACTGCTCTGCAGTGCAATGAACCACAGCAGTGGTAAGAAAATAAGAGAAGAGTTAACAGCCAGGGTGGAGAGAAAAAGAAGAAAATGAACAAATAAGGCAACAAATGTCCAATAATCTGTGACATGTGGCCAAATCTCCTCTCTCTGGGAGAGAACGTGTTGTCCACTTGCAGCATAGTCCTTGCAGTTGCATAAGGATTACAGGCTGGATCCAGCAACATGGAAAGGGACACATCACATCCAACACCACCCGCCCTTTGTCCTCTTGAAATTCAACTGCTTCTGGGGCAGCATTTACAGGTGGAGTGCAATTCAAGTCACTAGTTTTTCTGGACATCCACCCACAGTGGCAGATGTCACCCAGCAAACAGAGGAGACGTGTCCTTCTGCAGCAGCAGCTGGAAGCCATGGGGCATTCTCGAGGACACCTCAAATGGGCACTCTGTTTTTTGAAGGGACCAAAAAGACCTCCCATTCTCCTGGAGTTGAAAGATGTGGCTGCTTTTTTGGTGTTTCTGCTTTTGAGAGGTATATTTATACAGAGCAACCTGTGCGTGCATGCAGAAGGGCAGAAGACATGAAGGCACTGCAGAGAGATACAGAAGGTTTTGCAGGATTCAGCTTTGTGCCAAGTACAAGCAGGGCACTGCAAAGCAGAGTTATTTTCCCTGAGTCAGTTATAATAAAACAACAGTTAGCCAAGGAGGCAGTTTGAAACTCTCCTTCCAGGGAATGGAATAAACATCAGGAAAAATGGTTGCTGGTTAGAAAGCTGAACGTCCAAAAGAACACTCCAGCTGAGGTCTATATGTTTCACACTGTTGAGGTTAACAATAAAAGGAAATTCCGGGAAGAACAGGGGCTGGGCTGGACCTGCTCCAGCATGTTCGCTAGCTCTGTAACAAACATGGTGGGAATGCCCCTGTCGTGGGGAGCACTTTGCTGAAATTTCTGGGACCAAAGGAAGTTCTCATTATGTCGCTACATCCTGTATGTCAGTGAGCTACAGTCCACTTAAGAGAACATCTGCAAAAAGTGCAAGAGGACACGCAAGACCTTGGCCACTCTTTAGCTGGTCGAGCATGATTGATTCCCCTGCTAACAAATGACAAATCCACTCAAAGAAAACCTGCAATTCCTTCCCAACAGGCTTGCAAACAACCAGAGCTAAACCCACCATGAGCAGTGGCTCTGCTGGAGATATCCCATGGCTCTGATGGTTGCTCAAGTTTATGGGTTTGGCAAATCAGGCAGCAGGGGAGAAAGAGGGGGTGCTATCTGTGCTTTGGCTGATTGACCTGCTCCATGATTTGAACTATAATCCAATCTTGCCAAAAGCGGGGTGAAGCTGCAAACTCTATTGCACTCTTTTGGCATCAATCAAAAGAAAGACAAGTTGGGTCAACACCCAACTTGAAAGTGATCTGTGTCCCACTGGAAAGTCTCTATAGGTCTTAGTTCACCAGCAGGTGACCTTTTTCAAATGGGTCTCTCCATTCATAGAATCATAGAACAGTTTGGGTTGGAAGGGACCTTCAAAGGTCATCTAGTCCAACCCCCATTCAGGATCTCTCCAGCCAGTGGAGGTGAAGAGGTTCCTCTGTAAATGACTCACACCACCAGACTTTAAAGTTTACATTGCCCTGGGTGGAATGAACAGAGAGATATTAACATGGATGTTTATTTTTTCTGTGGCCGATGTTAAATGAGACATAGTTCTCCTCTTATGCTCCAGAAGGTACTGGCATACTAACCCTCTTGGTTTTTGGAGGTATTTGGGAGACTAAGTCAACAAAGAAAATATAAGTCTGCTCTATTTCTGTATTTCTAAGACCCTGGGCAATGGACTCAAGCATTGAAAGAATCAGATAATCACTTTGATGTAGGCAGGGCTGTCCATCCATGTGTAGTGGCCGTGCTGATGATATTGATACTCTCGAGCAACTGGTAGAAAGAGTGGGAAGAGCAGGATGGGTTCACAAGGGTGGGAAGTGCGCTGCAGCACTGGGAAGAGTCAGGTAACGTTGCAAGAACTTGAATCCCTTTTGGCTCAAAGGTCCTGAGAACAAAACGAATTCCTACCTAGACTCCAGGAATTTCTTAATACATAAAGCAGGGGTGTCAAACTCATTTTCACCAGGGGCCACACCAGCCTTGTGGTTGCCTTCCAAGTCCCCACTGTAATTTTTGGACGGTATAAATGTAGGAGTGGTTACTTTTATGCCGTCCTAAAATTACATTCAGGCCTCTGAAGGTAACCATGAGGCTGACGTGGCCTCTGGTGAAAATGAGTTTGACACCCCTGATATAAAGCTTCATTTGGATCAATGCAAGCTGCCTCCTGTAAAATGGGAAAATACCTCTCTGAAACAAGCAATGTGAAAACAACTACTGTCTTGCACGAATCTTCCCTGGAGGAAGAGCCTCAGTTCTTTCAATCTTTCAATCTACAGTCACAGGGTAGATGACAAAGCTCAAGGTTGATTCTTAATCTCGCATTTCAAGATGCCAGATGAAAGAAGAGGTTGATGCTGTATCTTTATAGTCCTCATGCTGCATCAAAGAAAGCTGCTTCCTCTGTTATCGTGGAAAAGAATCTGTTTGCCCTCTTCAAACTCTACTTTCTCTGTCTTTGACGCGTCTGCATGTGATGGCATTACAGAACAGCATCTAGTCCTGCGAAGTGCCTGGAGTGCATGTAGTCCTGGAAGGCAAGTGAGGAAAACAGACTAGGAAACATTACTGACTGTTTTCTACAGATGGCAAAACAAAATATGAGAGGCCTGAACTCACCCTCAAACTTAGACGAGTGGGTTCCCAACTTAGTTTTCTTTTCTGAGTGAATAACCCCAGATGAGTGAGAACCAGAGAACCAAGCCACCGCGATGACAAGACCAAGCAGAGATCTCTCTTTACCTATTTCAATGTGACATTGCTGAGTCCGAATCATCTACTTCTATGGCTTCTACAGCACCAGGCAGGGTAGAACCAACCATTCCACATCAAATTACACAGGGAATAATCACAGGAAATACTGAGAAAGAAAATGGAATCCTGAAGCTTCTGCATTAGCCCCAGAGAATTTTTCCTCTTCGGTAAGCTCTGATTTTGATATGAGACATTAATTTGCCAGTGAATGAGAGACTCTTTCTGTAGATCTCACAGTGCTTGCACAACTTCTCAGCATGGACAACAGAAGAGCCAGCTGGCCATTGCAAACCAGTCAAAAAGAATATTAGGGCAGGAGAGGTGCAGGAGGTGGTGAGGAGCTCCTTGTTTCCTTGAGAATACTCTTGGCAGGAGAGAAAAGCACAAGATGGCAAATATGCAGGGATAAATGAAGTTCTTCCTGCCTCAGATCCTCGGTTGTTGTATCTCTTATTTACTAGCCAAAAGCTGACCTACTGGCACAGCACACATCCCACCCCACCTACCCATGCTTAAGAGCAGCTCTCCCTATATTTAGCATTCGCTGTTTTCCATTGTGTTGCTGGAAACACACGTCCTGCCAGGCACTTCATGGGCGTGCCGAGGTGGGGTTTGGTGATTTCAGATGGATGCTCCCTATTTTTAGCTATCAGATGGCATGTGGATGTGGCGGCTCATCATTATTCTTTCCATGTGACAGATTTGGAAACAGTTTATAGCTCTCCATGATGCAAAACTCTGCATATTTTTCCCTCTTGGTGCCAGGTGGATGAAGAAGGGGAGAAGGACTGGGAGCTGTGTCCTTCACGTAGGTTGAGTGGGATAAGGTGAGATGACTCCATCAAGGAGAATTAATGTGGGGAGAGTTCAGGGCATTGATTTCTTCTCTCTAATGACCAATGATAGATAGGATTCAAGGGAATGGCAGGAAAATGCAGCAGGGGAGGTTTAGGTTGGACATTAGGAAAAGGTTCTTCACCCAGAGGTGCTGGACACTGGAACAGGCTCCCCAGGGAGGTATGATGGCCCCAAGCCTGACAGTATTGAAGAATCCATTGGACAACACCCTCAGACACATGGGCTTCCTGTGTAACCTCATCTGGGTGTTCCTGCTCTGACAGGGAGGTCGGACTGGATGATCTTTTGAGGTCCCTTCCAATTCGTGACATTCTGTGATTCTGTGATTGATTCTGTGATTGATTCTGTGATTCCGTGATTCTGTGTATGAATTTTGGGGTTGTCCCATGCAGGGACAGGAGTTGGACTTGATGATCATTGTGGATCCCTTCCAACTCAGAATGTTCCATGATTGCATGATTCTGTGACCTCAATGTTCGGATCGTATGCTGTTAGGTATCATGGGAGCATGTGGATTACAGGAAGGCCTCTGGGGGGAATGATTCCTCATGGACACCTGAAAGATGGAGGCTGAATAGCAAGAATGAAGCCATCCTGCCACTGTGGGCTTTCTGACCTCTTTTACTGGGATCTTTCAGAAATATGGGTGAGATGTTACGTGGGTCAGATCCAATCTGGTTGTACTGATACAATTCTTGGGAAGATTATCCTATCGATGTTATTCACAAGCACAGTGGATTAATTAAATGTTTAAAGCAGGGGAAAAAAGAGCAGCAATTTATGGTTGATTTTCCCAGTGATGCTAGTAGATCCCAGCCTCTTCTGGTCTTGTTCTGCTCAGACTTTTCAGGGGTAATCTGGCAAAGGAGGGTGAATAACAAAACCAATAGAGATTTATGCAACTGAAAGCTCAGCATAAAAAAATGCAGAAGGATTTTCTAGTCTGCAGGAAGTGAGCTGGAAAAGGGACAGTTTACATTTGACGTTGAAAAGTGTAAAAGACTGCATATGATAAAAAAAACCAAACAGCCTAACCATACATGGGCCCCACATTAGCCATTCCCAGGGTGACACTTTTGTGCCCCTGGAAAGAGCTGAGTGAAATGTCATCACTGCACTCAGCCAGAGTCAAAAAGGTCAAATAGAAGTTGAGAGTTTTTAAGAAAGGAATAATGTTTTAAAGAAACCCACCCATGGCATTGAGTAAATCTCTGGGGCATTGACCTCTTGCATGGTGTATACAATGCTGATCCCCCACCTTAACGCAATACAATAGGAGTGGAAAAGGTAAAAGCACCAGGAACAATTGTAGGACCTGAGCGACTTCTGTGTAAGCACTACCGAGGGAATAGACTGGGACTCCATTGTCCGCAAAAGAGAAAGCCAAGCAGGAGAACAACCCCTGGGTCACAACATCTGCAGTGATACGGTGGCAAGGGGGAGGAGGTAGGAGCTTTTGCTCTTTCCTATAACTCTGGCAGCTGGGTGGCATCCCTCAACCAAAAGAAAAACCGGGCAGAACTCAAGTGTGGCTCTTTCTGACTCAGGATGTTTTGGAGACCAGAAGCTTGAATACGCCCCATCCTTGGAAGCATTCAAAGCCAGGCTGGATGGGGCTCTGAGCAACATGATTTTGTTGAAGTCATCCCTGCTCATTGCAAGGGGGTTGGACTAGATGAGCTTTGAATGTCCCTTCCAACCCAAACTATTCTATGATTCTATAATATAGTCTGAAATTATTAGAAAAATTTGTGGAGGAGAGGTCTACCACTAGATATGAATGCTCTGGACAGATATTTTCATGCCAGAGCTCCTGGGGAGGTCACTTGTTGCTGTAATTCTCATACCTCTCCCTAGGAATATGTCTCCCTGCCTGCTCTCCCTCTTTATCCACATCCAATTAATCTGGGTACAAGGTGATGGCTTAGACCAGGCTTTGCTGAGACTCACAGTGGTTGTTGTCATGTCCTGAGGAATGTGACAGTAGCTGGGATCTGACAGTGAAACGAAGCAGTGTAGCATCACGTCAAAAGAGTAGCCAGGGGAGCCCCATCAGAAAGCAATTATACAATGAAACCAGACTAAAACCCAAAGGGATTGAGCCTTCAGGAATGTAGGGAGAAGATGCGAACAGGGGATCAATAGGAATCAGTGTTTTGATCCCCCTTGGGGATCAATAGGCATCAGTGTTATCAAGGGAGATGGTGGGGAGACCTCAGAGTTCCCTTGACAGCTGCGTCTCCCTCAAAAAACCACCAAATGTCTAGTGATTTGGGTTTTTTTTCTGTTCTTGGAAGGGTATAAAAAGGCTCTCAGTTCTGCCAGCACAATCCCTTTGCTGCTGGAGGGGGCAGGAGGCTTAATGCAGATCTGCATCCCTCCCTTTCAGTTCAGCCCCCAGACACAAAGGCAGAAAAATGCCAGGAATTTCCCAGCGCCCTCCCCAAACCTGCTCCAATCTCACTTTCCCCCTCTTCGCCACCTCCTCCTGCTGGGAAGGAGGAATACTAATAAGAAAACAGGGTTTTTTAGTAGGCCCCTTGCCTGGTCACTTTGAGATTGAATGCTGAAAGAGACGGACGTGACCAACCATAAGGAATGAGGCTTCTTCAAATCCTTGTGTTTCTTGTTTTTGCTGCTTTGTTTTGTTTGTTTTTGTTTGTTTATTTCCTTCCCCTATTTCTCCCCCCCCCAGCTCGCCACTCGGCATTGAAAAAATTCCTCTCCGCCCCTCGCCTGTTTCTTTCCCTTGGAATCAAGCTGCAACTTCAATGGCTGCTGGGTGATTAGCATGTGAAGGGAGAGGGGAACACAAAATCTTTATTGGTCACTTGTAGGAGCAGGAGCAGCTGTCTGGAGGGATGCTGGCTCCTGTGTTACCCTCCCCACCACCACTGATCTCTTCCATTGTGAATGTTTTCCTCTAAGAACAGGCAAAACACCAAGGAAGGGCAGAAAAGGGGATGGAGAAGAAAATCAGAGCAGGTGGACTGTTTTTCTCGGGGAAAAACGTTATATTTTTCAGTGTTGAACTTGGGAGTGTGTAGAGGGGATAGGGACTGCTGTGTTGTGCCGAGGGGATGACAGCAAGAATGAAAGGATAATTTGTAGCTCCGACCTCAATAGAAGCTGAAGACACAACACAGAGCCCTTTGATGAGACAAGGCTGGGGATGGAGGAGATGGCTTGAGCCGGAGGCTGGGAAAGGAGGAGAGGCAACCACCACTTGTTGGGTGGTGGTGATGACAGCGGGATGGGGAACCATCCTTTGCAAACCATCACTGTCCCCTGCAAGAGTAATCTTGGCCAGTGGAAGATGGAGGGCTGGCAGGTAGCATCTTTTTTGCTCACTTTCTGCAAGTTCCCTCATGAGAGAGGTCATCTGCAGAGCCTGCTATGATGAGCGGTGTTAGGAGTCTGCAAGCAACCTGGCGCTGGTGGATGGGATGATTCTTGCTGCGGTAACTACACTTTGAGGCTGGACAGTGACTCCAAAGGGACGTGCTACTGGAATGGAAAACACTATCTGTTATTTGTTATGATTCTGTAATGGGAACACCAGTGCCTCTGGGGCGGGTATTCCCTGCACGCACCAGAGCTGGCCGTGCTCAACCCCTCCTCCCTTTGCTCCAGGTGTTTCCTTTTCTGAGCTCAATAATGAAATCTGGGAGCCTGAGACAGTTTATATTTAGTTTCCCTCATTGCTAACAGCAGTCTGCTGGTGCGTAACAAACAGCAGCAAAACATCACTGGTGGGTACTCACACCCTAAGATTTAGGAGCTGCCTGTGTGGTGGGAGGAGGTGGGGTATGAGAGATGGGATAGGACAAGGGGTGATGGTTTTAAACTAAAGGAGGGAGATTCAGGACAGACATGAGGAAAAAAAAACTTACACTGAGGGTGATAAAACACTGGCCCAGGTTGGCCAGAGAGGTGGTGGATGAACCATCCCTGGAGACATCCCAGGCCAGGCTGGATGGGGCTCTGAGCAACCTGAGTTGGGTGAGGATGCCTCTGCTCATGGCAGCAGGGTTGGACTGGATGAGCTTTGAAGACACTTTCCTACCCAAATTATTCTATGATTCTATGATGGGGACAATGGCAGGATGGGGACAGGAGGGGCAAGGATGTCCTCTCAGCATACATCTCATCATGCCATTAACAACTTCTTTAAACTAGCTGTGGCCTTTTGTCCCCGTCCCACCCCCCACCCGCCAAGCTACAAGATCCAGACCAGTTTTGTTTTTTGTTTTGGGAGCTGTCTCTGGCTATACAAACTAATCCCATATAATGTCTGGTATTTCTGCCCTGTCTCTGCTCCCTTTGTGAAGAAGTTCTTAGCCAGTGCAGGTAATCATCTTCCATGCCACTTGCTCCTCAAAGCTGATCTTTACTTTTAACTACTGCTCATGCCACCTAGAGTAGGGATGACTTAGCTGCCTGATCATAGATTATTTGGGCCATCTGAGCTGTCTCTGTAAAGTATCTGATACACTCATCCCAGAACATCTCAACTGATACCAGAGCTCAACTGAGTTGAGCCCTAAGTCTCTGTTGACTATCATGAGGGCTTAGATACCCAGCTCACAAAGAGACATCCAAATGCAGGTGTTTGATGTGAAATTTGGGATTCTGTTTCCCAGAGTTGTCCAGAACCGTGAGATTGTACAAGATCTACAGTCTACATGGGGGTCACCAGTATGACATGGGACTTAGAGAAGAGCCATGCCTTTTTGCACATGCAGTGGAACACTGGTTATAATACTCAAAAAGTCACTAAGTACTTGCACTCTGAGACCCTGATATTTCCCCAAAAAGTCTATTCTAAGACACAGTTCTGCTAATTCTGTTTTGGTGTTTGTTTGTTTGTATTTGTTTTTTGTTTTGTTTGTTGTTGTTGTTTGGCTTTTTTTGGTTGTTGTTTTGTTTTGGTTCTTGTTGTTTTGTTGTTGTCATAGAATCATAGAATGCTAGGGACTGGAAGGGCCCTGGAGAGCTCATCCAGTCCAGTCCCATCTTGCCGGAGCAGGAACACCCAGCTGAGGTTCCACAGGAAGGTGTCCAGGCGGGTTTGAATGTCTGCAGAGAAGGAGACTCCACAACCTCCCTGGGCAGCCTGGGCCAGGCTCTGACACCCTCACTGAGAAGAAATTTCTTCTCAAGTTTAAGTGGAACCTCCTGTGTTCCAGTTTGAACCCATTACCCCTTGTCCTATCATTGGTTGTCACTGAGAAGAGCCTGGCTCCATCTTCCTGACACTCACCCTTTGTATATCTGTAAACATGAATGAGGTCCCCCCTCAGTCTCCTCTTCTCCAAGCTAAAAAGCCCCAGCTCCCTCAGCCTTTCCTCACACGGGAGATGCTCCACTCCCTTCAGCATCTTTGTTGCCCTGCGCTGGACTCTCTCCAGCAGTTCCCTGTCCTTCTGGAACTGAGGAGCCCAGAACTGGACACAATATTCCAGGTGTGATCTCACCAGGGCAGAGTAGAGAGGAAGAAGAACCTCTTTTGACTCACTAACCACCCCTCTTCTAATAGACCCCTGGATGCCATTGGCCCTCTTAGCCACAATGGCTCAGTGCTGGCTCATGGTCACCCTGCTGTCCCCAGGACCCCCAGGTCCCTTTCCCCTACACTGCTCTCTAACAGGTCATTCCCCAGTTTATACTGGAACCCGGGGTTGTTCCTGCCCAGGTGCAATACTCTACATTTGCCCTTGTTATATTTCATTAAATTTTTCCCTGCCCAGCTCTCTAGCCTGTCCAGGTCACGCTGGATGGCAGCACAGCTTTCTTGCATGTCAGCCACTCCTCCAGCTTGTTGTTGTCTTTTTTCAGTTTTTTACAGAAGATAATGCTCCTGTGCCACAAGAATCTACCACATGTTGCTCATGAGTTTTGGGTATGGTCAGGAGATACCCTAGGCAGGCATGCAGCATGCTCGATATTTTCTTCTGAAATAACATCTGTGTTTTGGGTTGCTGATGGCTTTATTCCTGGGTGGCACTACCTTCACATCCCCAGAGATGATGTGGGAAGAGGTTGATGTGCACACCCTAGATTCTGATTGACATCATACGACCATTCTTACCGCAGTTGTTGATTCCTAGAGATTTCAGGCCATGTGTCCTCATGATGTGCACAAACCCTCTGTCATATCCTTCCTAGACCAAGGGCAATGTGTTTGTTCATTTGTTTGTTTTAATTTTTATTTATCTTTCGAAAAACTCGATTGAAGTGGAAATCATTTAGGACAAGGGAGATGCAAAGGTCCAGACGATAATGCCTGTGGGTGCTATCATGTAAAGTAGGATAAAACTGATAAAGAGTAAGCAGGAAACCTAGGTTCTAGAAGGAAGGGTCAGAAGTGGGAAGAGGGGAGAGAAAAAAGGTAATAAGTCACAAGAAGTTTCTAGAGGTAGTGGGACAGACTCAGATGGTTTTCACAGTGAAAGCGAGGGCTGGAACAAGTACATCAGGCTGGAAGGACTGTAATTCAGGAGTGAGTCATGAATGCTCCAGAAGGATCTTGAACTTCTCCAGAATGTCCTTGAGGTCCTGGCATGTCCTGTTCCTGAATGGTCATTGCTCCTTTGGCTTATCAGCTGCACACTCCTTATCTGTGCTAGTCCCTGGCTGTGCCCTGCTTTGTCCTGCAGATTCCTGAGGTCCCTGCCCACTTCATCTCATCTGTGTTGTGCATCTGACTTCATCCATGCTCCTGGAGACTTTTGGTTGGAAGGCAGTGCAGAGCTCCAATGTGCATGTAGTTGGAGGCATTCAACACCCAGATGTTCTCATGATTTTTTGAGAACTGCTTCCAGAGAAATTGCTACTTATTCTCCTGCCAGCTGTTGCTGCAGCATCATTTTGTCATGGCTGGACTATCACTGGGACAGAGAGGGAAGCTGGCAATGGGCAGAGGAGAGTAAAGACAAGAAGGACAAGTGTCCATTCTTGGGGCTGGGCTATTCTCTGAGCCAGTTGTGGAAGTACATTGGGGAAACTCTTCTGTTCTGATCACACTGCTGAAAAATCTTGAGTTATCTGTGAAAAGCTTTGATCCAACCCTTGCCTGCTCTGTGAAGAAGTCTGAGCAGCTGAATTCCCATCAGTTGTGAAAAAAAAATAACCCATCTACCGTTCTGCCAAAATTTAGGCCCAATTAGACTGAGTTGACTTTGGAAACATTCTAGGGAATGTTTTGATTCTGGCCACAGGAAGCACTTGATCTATCAGCATCCTGTAGGATATCTTGAGCACTCCAGTCAGGCAGGACAGAGAGGAAACTTCCGAAAAGCAGATCCTTGCATCTGCTCTTAAATCATCCTGTTGTGGTTGGGCAGCTCACTGTCGTTTAGGAATCTCTCCATAGGCTTAAATTAGAAACATCATTGAAATTAATGGACATCATACAAGGAACTCTTGATTTTCCCAGAGTATTTGTGGCACTGAAAGTCATCTTGAGTGATGGAGATGAATTACTGCAAATAAGATTATTTTTCAAATCCTTCTACTGGGGGTAAGTTAATGCCTCACAGTTATAGTGATTTCTGTCACAGAATTGTAGAATACTTTGGGTTGGAAAGCACCTTCAAAGCTCATCTAGTTCAACCCCACTACCATAAACAGGGACATCTTCACCAGCTCAGGTTGCTCAGAGCCCCGTCCAGCCTGGCCTGGGATGTCTCCAGGGACGGGGCATCCACCACCTCTCTGGCCAACCTGGGCCAGTGGAGTGGGTCCTACAATAAAAGACTTTTAGGTCAGGAAGTTTGACACTATTGGTTAGGTCAGAACTGCAATGTGCTTTAAAACTTACACAACATGTGTTTGATGCAATGGTGATGTGATGCCTGTGTGTGTCTATTTATTGGGAAAAAGAAAAGTCCAGCCACAGGGGCAACAATTCCACATACTATCACATGTATCCATGTACCTACACACTTGCACTGGACACTTGTTTTGAGGGTCATGTTCCTCCATCTGAGTACCTAAATAACACCATGTGGCTTTCATGACCAAACAAAACATCTGCAGCACCGAATTTTGAATACTGAGCTCTTTGCAAGCAAAACTACTACTCTGCAAATTTCAAACCAAACTCATCCAATAGCACTAACGAATTACAAACAGAAAAGTTTGGGTAGCAAATTCTCTTGCTCTGTCTAGAAGGAACCGCCCAGTTTAGAGCTAAGGCTGCAGTAGTCTCAAAATGGGACTACTGAGATCACCAGACTCACTGGAAACTTCTTATGGAGGGTTCCTCCTCCAAAAGTCTGGCTGGGTGTGCAGTAGTTGACCGGTGAAGTATTACAACAGGAAGCCTACTGAACCTGAAATGGTGAGCATGCTCATGCATAATTCTGGTAAAGCATTGGAACTGAGATATTTTATAAGTTCCAACATGTCTTACTTGTCACATGAATTCTCAGGAACTTTGATGTTTCCCTTCACCCATATCTAACAGTTCCTGTGTTACCATCTGTCTTGCAGTACGGAAACACAGTGAAACGTATTGTTTGTCCTCAAAGGCAGAGCTTTCCGTGGGCTTGAGACCACCATACAATGCCAGTTGAGATATATTTTTGGCAAGAGCACTGACGTTTGAAGGAACATCCTTCTTGATGATTTCTATAGATATTTCCATTAAAAATAAACTTTTGTTTAGTCAAAGTTTTCATTATACACTCACATCCTCTTGAGAGTTGAAGAACATAATGAAATGCATTGTTAAATGAAACCTTTGTTTTAGTGGAAATTAGTGATTAAAAGCTACTTGAAAGAAGTTTCAAACTGAAAGTTAGTCAGTAGAGTTGTATTTCTAGATAAATTTAAAAATGCTCTTCCTAGTATAAGAGTTTGTGAAAATAAAAGAAATACATCGGTCACTGAGACTGGGTTTACACTTTCACAAGTTATTACTAAAGAAATCAAATAAAATTTGCTTCATGAGGAGGAAATGTTTTATACTAAATTATACATGCCCTCTTTGCAATAGGAACCTCTTGAGAAACTCAGAGGTAACGACACAAAGCCGGAATGAACTTTGCATAGTCAATAAGGCTGAAAGGTGAGCTCGTGAGAGGAGTTCTGGTGTAGGGTGATGAAATTATAATCACAGCAGCATGGCAAATAAAGCCAAGTGACTTCAATATTCAGAGGAACCAAGGCATAACATTTTCCACACACGTATATGCCCCCGTGATTCAACACCCTGCATAAATGGTTGAGGAAAATATCCAGAAGGAACCACAAAGGGTTCTTCATGCTACCAGAGAGCTGAGGGCTTTCTGCATGTGTTCCCTTTTCTCATGTTGGCCACACAATCAAGGAGGGTGGCAAAAAGGTGACTGTTGAAAAGATCCTTCTCTGGGAAGGGGGATGTAAACCTCTGTGTGGACATCATATAAATGGCATGGGAGTTAAAAATACTGTGATCAGGCTGTGCCCAAGACATAGGTGTATATGTAGAATATCTAGTGGTGAGGGTCTTGCAAGGGATAGCTGTGTTTTGAAATGGAACCAAGGAGATGGATAAGCTAAGCTGTTCTCCTGTTGTGGGATCTGGTTGAGGCCCATGTCCACCCAGGCCTTCCCTTGCCTGTAAATTTGAAACAGTGATGTTTAGTCTTAGGGTGACTAGACTGTTACCCAGTTTGCTGACCTGGAGCTGGAGAAGCACAGCAGACCTGCCACATGTGGTTGTTATTTCTCCTTGTTCATCAGATGACTGAATAGTTCCAATTGAAGCAGCGTGGGAAATGGGAGATGTCCATGTCTCTCAAACTGCCCTTTTAAGATGTGTGGGATATGATAGACCTGTTGGATGGATAGGTTCTGGGGAATGGGACAAAGCCTGGGTGACCAGAAGAGCGAAGCATTAATCAAGGGACTGGATATTGCACAGCCAACTCACCACAGAATCACAGAATCACAGAATCATAAAATGTCCTGAGTTGGAAGGGACTCACAAAGCCATAGAGTCCAACTCCTGTCCCTGCACAGGACAACCCCGCAGTTCACACCATGTGTCTGAGGACATTGTGCAGTCTCTTCTGGAACGCGATCAGGCTTGGGGCCATGATACCTCCCTGGGGAGCCTGTTCCAGTGTCCAGCACCCTCTGGGTGAAGAACCTTTTCCTCATGTCCAACTGACCCTCCCTGGCACATCTTCTGCCATTCCCTTGGTTCTGCCATTGGTCACTAAAGAGAAGAGCTCAGCCCTGCCCCTCCTGCTCCCCTTGAGATGAAGCTGGAGCCACCATGAGCTCTGCCCTCAGTCTCCTCTTCTCCAGGCTGAACAAACCAAGCAACTTCAGCTGCTCTTCATATTGCTACTCCTTCAAACCCTTCACCAACTTCTTAGCTGTCCTCTGGACAACATCCAACATAAATGTATCTTCTCTTGCCTGTTCCCATAGGGATACCCCATATTGGGGGGCCAGCAGGCAAATCCTTCTGCTGCTTCACACCTAAGGGCTTCCACAGGAGTGGGAGAAATTGAGTATTTTAGGGCGAAATTTCAAGCCTGGTTAACAGAGCTGCTGTGCTGCCCTGGCACGGGGGAGCTCGCTTTGTGCCAGTGGCTGCAGGAAGCCAAGAGGGTGTGATCCAACATCTCATTGCTCTGCCAAGCATTGTCACCAAGCACTGCAGTGACCTGCCTGTTTGCTGGAACAGGCTGTGAACCATCAGATGAGGAAAGCTGCGCCCAAGGGCCTTGATATTTCTTCATGACTAGCTGTAAAGCACGTCCCACCTTTTTACGTCTTCGCTAATGCATGAGGCAGGGGCTGGGTCTACACTGGAGCAAGGTGGATGTTAAAAGCGACCAGGAGTCAGGTTCAGATCAAGAATCTGTGCTTTGTTTGCACAAAGGTAAAGCAAATAGTCACTGATGTTATGTCCCTTCCAGGCAAATACCATGCTGCCTCTAAGTCTCTCCCCTGGAGTCCTGCATCCATCTAGGCAGGGACTCAAAGTGGTAACAGACACCATCTTTTGCCAAACAGATGGATATGTCTTCTCCAGTAATGCTGCAGATTCAGTTTTTCCACCACAAGGGATTAGTATTTTAAAGTAGTTCGGACACCAAGTATGTATTCAGACTGTTCTGTTTTCAAAAGACACCAAGAAAGATTTGCCAGTGATTTATTACAGCAATTCAAGCATTGGGGTCGTGGATTGGTGACACCAACATGAGGTTCCTGCTCTCCAGATGGACTTGTGATGTAAAATTTTATCACAAATTTGTGAATTTGATCCCAGAGCTTAGGCTTAGTTTCTTAAAAGTGTGTGTGGAGGTAACCAGGCCAAACACAGACTCCTTTTGGTGCACCTAGTTTTGTTGCTGAAGCATCACCTGAAAATCACTTCATCTTTGCAGCTGGACCTGACTGAGCTGGGATGTGAGAACAAGTCTAAGGTCCCTCTTGGAACACAGAGCACATGTAGCCAACAGCTTTTAAGCACTTGTACAGTTTTCAGTGCATGCAGGCAGGCAATCTCATGGATTTGCTGTTTAGAAATAGTTGATAAGTAGAATCAAATAGGAAATATAGTTCAAAGAATGTAAAATATCTGCTGCTTGGGAGTTCACTCAGTCTGTTTAGTTGGATCAAAGGCTCATCTTAATTTTCAAGGTCCTTCTCTGCAAGACCTTGGAGGTAGCCTTACATGCATGTGTGTCCAGAGAGGGTCATCTACAGCAGACTGAGCACAGGGGTATGACCCAGGAACTTAGGAGGGATTTCTGATTTTGCTGTTAATGCAGGGAAATGAGGTCTCCCATGTTCATAGGTATTTGCTAAAAATACCTACCTAAGTGTAGATGATCTCCATGAGAAAAGAGAAACAGGGTCCAATGGTTATCAGTTGGCAGTCTGCACTGAATGGTGGAAAACCATAGTGTCAAAACAGGTGTTACATCTTTCTTCATTGGGGAAGACTTTTTGTCCCAGAAGGTATACTCAGAAAATACAGCCATTCAAACTAAAAACACTCAGATTGGTTGAGACTTTTTTTTTGTCTTTCACAGAAACAAGAAAAAAATCAAAAATCACGTCAGGTTGAGTTATCACTTTGGTTTATCTTAAAATTAAACGCTTCATATTAGAATCAAGTGACTTTTTTGCTTATCCCTGCAATCTCTTAAGAAAGGCCAAATTAAATCACAGCCAGTTAGGCAATTCAACACTTCAAACTTTAAGTTTGCAAATGAATCAAAAATGATACATTTCTTAAACACATCCAACTTTTTAATTGTTATTATTTTTAAAGAGCATTTCTCTGAGCAGTTCACAGGCAGATCTGTGGTATCCTGCAGCGGTACCCTCACCAGTACAACTCAGTCTGGAGGAGAATGTCTCTCTTTGGTTAGGTTGGACCATCTATAATAGATCTGCCAGCCTCCAGATAAACCTATAACAAGAACACATTTTTGACTCCTCTCCACATACAGAGTGACTTAGGCAACTGGGAAAAGGGAACCTGCCAGTATTCAAAGCCCAGACTACTGGAGTCATGCTAATAGGTTTATAAGTTGCCATTGCCATTTCCAATTAAAACAAACAAACAAATAAACAACAAAAAACCCCACATTTTTTGGCATTGTGGTAAAAGATACAAAAGGACAAGGAAAATGGACAATTAGATCTCCTATCACTTGTGGGTGAATCCCAAAGTATTCTCTTTGGAAGCAAAAAGGCTAATTTAGCCCATCTAATTTTTCTTTTTGGAATGGGGAAGTGACCAGCTGAGAAATGCCGACCCTTATGGCCAGTGAGAGCAAGAGGAGGTGGAGGGATGGTTTCCCAGGGGCTGCATCATTCTGCTGCAAAGCAGAAACAAACCTGGGATGAGGATCACACCTCCAAAGAGTGACCCGGCTCTGCGAAGTTCTCAAGGAGGTATGAAGACACTGTTCAGTTGATAAGGCTCACATACTTTTCCAGGCAGAACACTCAGTGTACACATCTAAACAGAGCACTAAGTGCACTTATTTATTTTGCAGTGTCAGCCTACCTAGCAGTGAGGAATGTGATCCTCCTCCCTCTTTCTTTTTATCAGCACACTATTACCCTGTAGATTCATAACTGCCTTGGATTTGCCTTTGTAATCCTGACACAAACCCATCAGATCTGTGGAGTGAATTATTTAGTTGGGAGACTCTGCTTGGCTTTCCTTCCACAAGCTGACTCCAGTTACAGGAACAAGAGTAACACATATTTGGGGAAAAAAAAAGCTACAGTTCTCTCTGTAGTGATGTCCATCTGTGTTGACAGTGTCCTTTGCAGTATTATTCCAACCTATCTTGACCACTTGTTTGAGGGCTGAGACAGCTCAAAAACAGCCACAGGGAAATCTTCAAAATTCATTAGCATAGATGGATGTGTAGTTATGGGTCAGGGATGAAGGAACAGCCAGGAGCTGGGTCTCCTCTAGGAGCAGTCATCAGATAGGTCTATACCACTTGTTGAGCACCCAGCTCAGCCTTGGCTACCATCCAAGCTGCAGTGATCCAGGTGTGGTAGCCGGTGTCCTGGCACGGCCAAAGAGGACTCTGTGAGGCACTTGGGGGATGGAGATGGTTCCCACTGTGAACATTCAGAGCAGCACCATTATGGAGCTGCTGGCTGCTGTCTGGCCCCTTTTGGGCAATGCTTTTGTGAACACTGAGTCTCTCAATGAAGGCAATAAGAGATTTTCATAGACCTATGGAATTACTTAGGTTGGAAAAGACCTTTAAGATCACTGAGTCCAACCGTTAAACTAACACGGCCAAGCCTACCACTAAACCACATCCTAAGAACCTCATCTTCACGTCTTTTAAGCACGTCCAGGGATGGTGATTTCACCACTGCCCTGAGCAGTCACTTTCAATGCCTGACAACCCTTTCAGGGAAGAAATTGTTCCCCAGATTCAACCTCAACCTCCTCTGGTGCAATTTGAGGCCGTTTCCTCTGCTCCTGGCGCTTGTTCCTGGGGAGCAGAGCCCGACCCCCCTGGCTCCAAGCTCCTTTCAGGCAGTTCAGAGATCAGAAGGTCTCCCCTCAGCTCCTGTTCTCCAGCTGAACCCCCAGGTCCCTCAGCCGCTCCCATCACACTTGTACTCCAGCCCCGCACCAGCTCCATTCCCTTCTCTCAACTCGCTCCAGCACCTCAAGGGCTTTCTTGTTCTGAGGAGCCCAAAACTGAACACAATACTTCAGGTATTTCAAGAAAGATGTGCTATGAAGACTTCTGTTAAGTCTGTACATTACATCTTTGTAGGTTAACTGCACTGCAAATAGACTCTCCAGTCACCTAAGGCACACATAGACATCTGGTTGCTCACAATGGGAATCTCTCAGATCCAGGCACCAGGAAGAAATGCCATGGGAGGGAGATGGAGAAATTACCTGCATGCCAGGGAGCTGAGTCATTCTGGGACTGAGTTTACTTATCAGAGGTAACTGGTACATGGTGGAACATTGTTTAAATGTGAAATCCCATCTGTGTCAAAGAAGCAGGAGAATGTAAATTATGGAGGGAGGGGAGGGAGACTGGCATGTTTAAAGGCAGAGAAATGGAAGGCAGAGAAATGAAAGGCAGATTTCACTTTGAATTCACATCAGAGCCCCAGTAGGAGAGGGCTGAATTTAAGGCAGGAGCACTGAGGTCAGGGAAAAGGAAGGAGCTCAGCACTGTGGCAAGAGGAACAAATTAAAAACGTACCTGTGTGTGGGAAAGGTTAGTATTTACTGAGCATGCAGCCTGGTGAAACATGTTGAGAAAAACAGCTTTAGCTCCAAAACAAGCAGCTGATATCGTCATCAGGTGTTGCTTGAAAGTGAGTGTCTCTGATTGAAACTGCTCCAGGAAAAGGTCATAGAAGCACCTGCTTTCTCCATTGCCACAAAACTGTGTAGGACTATTTATATGGAAATAACTGAGGTACACAGTGCTTTCTTTGCCTCAGGATTTACTGGCAAATTCTTCTGTCAAAATTTCCGGATCTATCTGCCTTATAGCAGGGGAAGAGAAATACTACCCAGAACAGAGGAGGATTAAGTAAGGGCTATGAAGGTAAGGTAGGTATGTACAAGTCCATAAGATAGGAGAGAACATGTTCAGGATGGATGAAGGACTTGCCCAATGCTACTGTGAGGTTTTTTGACTGACTGTGGCAGATCCAGGAGCTTCCCAGTGGAAAAAGACAAATATCACATGCAGCCTCAAAGAGACCAGTAAAAAGGTCCAGGGAACTTAAATACAGTCAAACTCACTCCTGGATCAAATAATGGAGCAATTCTCTGTGCAACGGATTTCCATGTACATGAAGAACAAAACATGACTGTGAACATTCAGCATGCTTTACTGAGAACAGACTGTGCTTGGACAACTCCTGTGATGAGCTGGTTGGCTCTACAGATTGGCAAGAGCAGCTGGTGTCATTTACCTCTACTTAAATAAGACTTTGGGCGTGGTCCCCTGTAGTGTCTTCATATACAAACTGGACAGATATGGACTGGATGGTCAGTCTATGAGGCTTATGCAGAGGATGGAGATAGGCTTTGCTCAGAGAAAACACTCCCCAAAGGTGAACAGTGACATGGCATGAGACAACAACAAGGGACCTGGGGGTATTAATTGACAAGAAGCTCAACATGAGCCAAGAGTGTGCCCAGGTGGCCAAGAAGGCCAGTGGTATCCTGTCCTGTATCCAAAATAGCGTGATCAGCAGGACAAGGGCAGTGATCCTTCCCCTGTACTCTGCATTGGGGAGGCCACACCTGGAGTATTGTGTTCAGTTCTGGGCCCCTCAGCTCAGGAAAGAGATTGAAGTGCTGGAGTGGGTCCAGAGAAGAGCAACAAGACTGGGAAAGGGACTTGAACACAAGCCCTATGGAGAGAGGCTGAGGGAGTTGGGTTTGTTCAGTCTGGAGAAGAGGAGGCTTAGAGGTGAGCTCAGCACTCTCTAGAACGACCTGAAGGGCAGTTCTAGCCAGGGGGGATTGGGCTCTTCTCCCAGGCAGTCAGCAACAGGACAAGGGGGCATGGGCTTCAACTCTGCCAGGGGAAATTGAGGCTGGAGATTAGAAAGCAACTCTTTGCAGAGAGAGTGGTCAAGCATTGGAATGGCTGCCCAGGGAGGTGCTGGACTCACCGGCCCTGGAGGTTTTGAAACTGAGATTGGCCATGGCACTTAGTGCCATGATCTGGTCAATGGACTGGAGTTGGACCAAGGGTTGGACTTGACGATCTCTGAGGTCTTTTCCAACCCAGTTGATTCTGTGATTCTGTGATTCTGTGAACTAAAAAGTTGCAGAAAAATGAAATTTCAGCTGAATTTAAGGTTCAATTCTTCTCCATGAGCATGACTAGCTATTGTAACAGCTGCAGAATCGGTTGAATGATGGTCCATAAATACGCCTCAATGTACTCTTATCAATGACTGTCAGAGTCCAGTGCTTTTTTTGCTTCCTATCAGAGGTATAAAATGGTTAAAAAAAGATATGCAAAGAATGGCATGATATAGGAGGAATCACAGGATTTTATTTACTTGTTCCTGAAGTCTGTGAATTCCAGCAGCTTCCAAAGGTAGCATACACTGTACTGTGATAGTGAATATAATGTACATAAGCTCAAATCCTTGCGAGAGAGAAAAAGATAAAAGAGCCCACTAATTAGAGTTTCTGTCCAAAAGGGCTCTAACTTAGTCAAAAGGGGGAACCTTTTAAAAAGAAAACTGTGAGAAATAGCAAACAGTATAAAATGCTTATAAATGGCACAGCAAATACTTTGAAGGCAACTTTGGAGATTCTGTGGATAAACATGTATAATATATTAAAAATATGTTGAATAAACATAGACCTAGATAAAGAAGTGGTTAGTAAAAGAGTAAAAAAGTCATTGAAGCAAAAAGACAATCCTTAGAAATATTTAAATGAGAAATGAGGAATAGAAAAGAGTTCAACATAAAGCATCAATAAAGCGTGCCGAAAAGATTTTGAGAACCATTTAACTAAGAGAATGAAATAGTAACAAAAACTTCATCAAATTTATTGGTGCATGAATCTGCAAGGCAATTTATGAGACTTAGGCACAACTGTAAAGAGTAAAAGAGATGTGCAAGACAGGGTCACCAAATACAGTAGGAAGGCTTGATGAATTCTTCCAATTGTGTAACTAAGGAGTAGTTTAAAATGGTTCCTACCATGCTAATCAGCATTTTTCTTGGAGCAGAAGAGGGAACAGGTCAATCAAAGGAATAATTCCTAACAGAAGGGTTAGTAAAAAAAAATTAAAAATCAATGAAAAGAAGGGAAAAACGATTCAAGAGTTCTGGGGGAATGGAGGTATGAAACTACTGTATTATTAATCATGGTATGTAACTTGTCACTTCAATCAGACTTAGCTGCAGGGTAATATAAAATAGCAATTGTATTACGAATTTTTAAGAAGGGCACCATGAAGGATCTGGGAAACTGGGGTTCAGTGATGCTGACATCCGTATTAAACTCACTGGTGTGGTCTACAAGGAGGAACAGCATCCATAGTCTCAGGATAAATGCAACATATTGAGGAAAATGCAACACTGCTTTTGGAGGTAAATTATTCCCCACAAATCGAACTACTTGGAAGGACCTTGTGAACATGTGGTAGAATGATCCAGCTGCTGTAGTAGTAGTGGAGGAGTTCTCAAGGTCTTTCAACAGAGGATTCAAAAAATAAAATCATTGCAGGATGGATTACTTTTGTGAATTTCTGATTGATTAAAAGGTAAGAAATGAAGAATTGCCTGGGTTTGATAAGAGAAAGCATTGCCAGGGAGTCCTGCAGGGTTTTCCACTGGGAGCTCTGTTCTTGAACACGTTTGTAAATGATTTGGAAAAGGCTGACAATAAGAGTGATAAAATTCGCTGATAACACAGAATTGTTCATGGTAATTGAAACCAATATTCCCATCAGGAGCTGTGGGAGCATCTCAGACTCTTGAGACACCAGGTAACAAAGAGACAGGTGAAACTGAGTGTTAGTAAAAGCAAAGTAATGCACCTGTGGGAAAGGCAGCCCTAAACATTTATACACAGTGATGGTTTCTAGAGCAGCTATTTCCACTGAGGAAAGAGCTCAGGGGAACTAAGTGTTAGGAATTACTGGAAGGGAATAATGAACAAAATAGAAAGTAATGGCATGGAGCTGCTTAAACATGCAGTGTATCAATATCTTTTGTACAGCAGCATTCTAGTTTCTTTTCTAAAACCACGTTTTATAACAACGAACAGTGGATGAAGAATGGAGAAGGTGAGTAGGAAATGGTTACTCACGATTGCTCATAACACAGGAACTAGGAGGTATCAAGTACAATGACCAGGAGTCAGACTGGAAGACAAATGAAAGGAAATACTTCATCACACATGCCCATATTAATGCAATTCCTTCTCTCTGAGTCACTAGGGTGGGATTCATCTGACCCAGCTTTTGGAGTGGATTCATCCCACTTGACCTGAGCATCTTTTGTGCTGGAGGCCACTTTTCAGCTGGGGACTGAAGCTCCAGTTATAGTCAACAGATAGGAGCTGTAGGCATGTGATTCATCTCACTTGCTACAGACATTTGTGTTAGGAGAGGATGTATCTTACCTTGTTGTCCACTGACTGTATTGGCCAGCTCCCTGGTGTGTACATAGACCTGTGGAATCATACAATGATTTGGGTTGGAAAGGACCTTTAAAGGTCATCTGATTCACCCCACAGGCAAGGACATCTTTCACTAGGTCAGGTTGTTCAGAGCCCCATCCAACCTGACCTTGGATACTTCTGGGGATGGGACATGCACAACGTCTCTGGGCAACCTGTCCCGTTGTCTCACCAGCTTCATTGTAAAAATATATGGTTGGCTTTCTGGGCTGAGCACCAGTACTCCCAGTACCAGTACTTCCACCAGTACCACCAAGTCCTTCTCTCCAGGGGACAAAAGGACCCTAGTGTGACTAGTTCAGTTGTAGACTCATGGAAAACACCTTTAGACAGCTGAACCTCAGTAAGTATTGTATGGACACAGCAGCTGAATGGGTTTACCTGCAAATAGAGCTGAAACACTTGGGATAGGTGCTCCAAAAGGAGGATAAAAGGTAAGCAGGAGTCCCATTTCCTGTGACTGCCATAATGAGAGGCATGTCCAACACCCCCAAGCTGCTAGGAAAAATCCCAAAGCTTAAAAATGCTGTTGCTTCTCCTTTTTTTTCAGTAGGTTGACCTTAAAGGGCAACATGCTGTACTCTTGTTTGCTTTACAAGGCAGATAAGAGCCATATCCTGACTCTGGGTGGATGAAGGGGAAGATAAGTTGCTTTCATGGATGTGTCTGGGGAAAGGATAAATTATCTCCTTTATGGGCTCTTTGTTGCTCTTTGCCCAATTCAGGGCTGTATCTCTGGCAGAGCAAAAGCATACTTGTAACAGAATGAAATGCTGTAGATGACAGAGGGCCATTGCTCTGCTGACTGGACTGCACATCTCATACTCATGGCAAACGTCATGAGAAAATGGATGGAGATGGGAAACACAGAAAGACACGGTCAGTGGTTTTCTGCTGCTTTTCATATTGGTAGTAGAAGGGGAGGTGAATAATTATGCTCATAGAACAGAAGTGTCAATGAGATAAGAAAACCTGGTACTTGTGCAAACAAGCGTCCTTCCTAAAAATCACATCTGCCTATTTTTTTCATGTGCCAGTCTTTCCCTTTCTCCAGCTTTTGATTCTTTCAGCCAGAGCAGGCAAGAGAACAAATCAATAGGCTGTCAGAACACCTGGGTTCATCTCCTACCTCTTCCAGGGACTTACTGTCTATGCCTGGGTGTGTTCTTGCTTTCTTTTTAATCCTTCATCCATCTTCTCAAATATGAACAATATTTTTTCTAAGTCTCTAAAGCTTTATCGGAGCTTTGCTTTTATTATGCTCTCATATACAATGAAAACATGCTCTCTCTTTGGTTACTACACACTCCAGCATTATGAATAGTATTAGTTAGACACGAAATGCACAATGAAGTAGTAAAGCCCAATTCAAACAGCTCCCAGAGCTTCCTTACTGAGACTTGCTCAGCCTTAAACCTTAATCTTCTTTTCCCAGAGCATCTCTTTCACCTTCCATGCATGTGGGTCACACAGGGAATCATTAGTTTCTGTGAATCGGAGCTCAACAGTCTTTTATCAATGCAGCAGTGACAGAAGGCACACTAGCCTTGGACCCTTCACCGTCTCAGTTTCTTCTGTGCCACATACCCATGGTACTGCGACATTACTGATCAAGATCAGCAGTTACGGTTTTGTATGTGCAGCTGTTTTGGCACTAGTTGTATCTCAAGTAGCCAAACTCTCAGCAGTTTGTTGTGATGCTTTAACCCAGACCATTCCTCTGTGTGTATTAGTAATGGTATTAACCCAAACAGTGCAGATTGCAGTTAAAACTGAGAATGCCTTTATACCTAGTGCTGTGTATCGTACTGATCAGGTGTGGGTGGTACATACAACTACCCATCCCAGATGAGCTTTCTTGCTTAAATGAGTTCTCCAGATGCCTTAGATTGACAGGTGCACACAGAGTCTAGAGCGACTGAGTGACCATGTCTTAGAAATCTATAATCCATCAGCTGAAACCCTGGTAACTGCTCATATGAGTGACCTGAGCCATCCCTGCCACAGATATAGCACAGGATGATGCACTTTGGCATACTATATGTGTTAAGACCACCAATATGGCTAAGCTAGTTACTGCAGATCAAATGATGGGTTAATGAAAAACGTTTTACTCATTTATAACATCAGAGCTTTTAACAGTGACCCCACCCTTCCTATTATTTTTTTTTTTGGAAATGACATCCTCCAAGAATAAAGTGTTCCTGAACACAGGTCATCCCAGTAGCCCTGGGAAGGATGTGTCCCTATTAAAGCAGATGATGATTCACCCTGGTGAAGGCTCTTTGTCCTCCACATAGATGTTTCTTAGCCTTGAGTGTTTTTAACCAGCTCCTGACAAGACATCAGCTGAGAATGAGAGTGATTTATGCCAATGGGCTTGTGGCTTGACCTCCCCATCCAATCTGCTGAACAAGCACATTTATAACACCAACCAGGATAAACTTTTTTTTAATGGAAAATATTTTAAACTGAAGAAATATTCTGCTTTTTTCTCCATAATAGGTATCTCCAAAGGTTGCACTAGAAGAAACTTGCAAGTTCTTCTTTGGAGACAAATGATCTTTTTCTCTCAGCAGGATAATGGCAAGGGGTTTTCTTCCACCAACTTCAGACTCCTCCATCTGATCTGATCATTTCTGCTGTGTTAATATTTAAAGGAGAGGAACAGACACTTTTAGAGATCAGTTCACCTACACAGGTTTGGCTATTTGTTGTAATATGACACAAATTGCATTCTGAAGTTGCCCATTTCACTCTGTGCAGGGATCCCTAGGCTCCTTTATGACTGCCTTTTTGGCCAACTAAAATCCCAGTCTAGGTTATAAACAGTTTTAGGGATAGTATTGGGAGAAGTGGATCTGTGAGATGCAAGACAGTTTGCTCTTGGCTTGAGCTTTAGTAAGAGTCAGCTCAGGATCACACACTAATGGTTGAGAGGGACCTCATGGAATGTCTCTCTTCTTGTGGCACGTTTAACTCTAGTGGTTACTTAGAAAACAGAAGACATGCCAATGGGCTGAGCTTCCTGAAGAAGGGACATCTTGAATTGGCGTGTTAAGTACAAAGGCAGAAAAGACTGGTATGTAAGGTCACCACTATTTTTGAAGGTGATCTTGATGTTCACCAGTGGCCAACAGGAGCAACACTCACACCCCCAGGAGCTAATGAATTTAGAACAAATGACAACACATCACCTACTAAGAATACAAAGTAGAGGTCCACTCACATGTTTTATTTAGCACTTTCTGAGGTGTATTGTTACTGTAGCCAATGGGAACTAAGAGCCTGATGTCCCTGGGAAGAGTTTGGGAAATTTCTATGAGTTTTCTTTCTAGGTTAGCCTAGCATAGATGCTTTTCAAGAGTAGATGCTGATGGCTTTGCTTACACTTGGAAGAGTAGACTTTGTCTACACAGCCACAGACAAAGGCTTAAACAAATGAACATACGTGGTCTCTTTGCTTTCGATTTGCAACAGCTATGTTGACCTGGTGGCAGTTCAGATTCAAATGTTGTCTTAGAAACAGAGTGGAGGTCAGAAAAGAAACCCTGAGCAGGATGATGTGCTTATTACAGTAAGTGGTAATATCTCTGCTGAGGTCTTTTATACTGCTATGAGACACAGAGAGGTATTTAGGAGGGTATCTACCCAACCCAGAACTGATTTTGTCTGCCGGCTAAACAGTTTTCCTGGGGTATCATCCTCCAGGAGGAGAAAAATACAGCATCCTGGCAATGACACTTCGGTTAGGACTGAGTTGTGAGCAGGGACAGAAGAAGCTGAGATATTCAGGCTGTGCTTGCTGCTCGAACAGCTGCCTGCTTGCCCCAGGAAAAAGATGCCAAGACGGGTTTAAATATCTATGGATTTGCACCTGTGGGTTCAGCTTGCATATGTATGTGTGTGTCTATGTAGACAACTCTGAATGACCTTAAGGTTTTCTACAACTTGGGAACTGCTGAGCTAAGCCCTTACAGTGGCCCCAGTCCCTGGAATATCCATGCAGCTGCCAAGGAAAATCAATGGAAATAGCCAAGTGGTGGAGCCAGACTTTTGCTTGAAATGGGTTTTTGCCACTGGGACTTGAGGCTGAAAAAGGCTTTTAAGTATTGAATGTGTCATGCTCATGATAAAATGTCTGTCTTCAGAAGGGGCCACTTTCTCAGAGCCTGACTTCATTTCCTCCGGGTATTTGTTCTCAAACCAGTCCCCTTGATCACAACGACTCTGCCTGGGAGCTCTCAGGCATCTTTTGACTTGCTTTGTCCCACTGGAGGAGGAGCTCTGATTCATAAGATGGAGTTTGGTCTTCATGTAACAAGGATGCAATCCATTATTTCCTTCGAAAATTATGACTCTGCCTTTCAATTGGCATTGGAAATGAACTGTCCTGGACTTCAAAAGACTGAGAGGATCTCTTATCAAATATGTTCAAAAGCTGTGAAAGGAAGACTGGGAAATGCCAGCCAATTTCCTCTGTTTTTGTAGTAACTTGTTTATGTTTTTCAAGTTCTCCTCTGGAAAAGCAGTTGGCTTAAATTAATATGCAGCACATTTGATTTTTGCCGTTCATGTGTATGTGCTCTTTATTTGATTCCCGGAGGTTGCCTCAGACTTGTTTTCTCAGAAAGGATTGAATTGTTTATTGATCTTTTCTATTGTTCTGCATTAGTGTGCTTCTCTGATGCAAGTTCTCGTTGCTCGTTTTGCTCAAATGAGTGCTCAATTAAAAAAAAAATAGAAAGGCAAACCCACCCCTTGTATTTCCTGTATTGAAGAAAAGCAACAGCACTGATTTGGAACGGAGGAAAAAAACTGAGAATAATTGTGATATAATATATAATCATAGAATCATAGAATAGTTTGTGTTGGAAGGGACCTTCAAAGGTCCTGCCTTTGAGCAGGGACATCTTCACCAGCTCAGGTTGCTCGGAGCCCCGTCCAGTCTGGCCTGGGATGTCTCCAGGGATGGTCCATCCACCACCTCTCTGGGCAACCTGGGCCAGGCTCTCACCACCCTCAGTGTCAAAAATTCCTTCCTCCTGTCTAGGCTGAATCTCCCACATGTTAGTTTAAGAACATCACCCCTTGTCCTGCCACAACAGGCCCTACTAAAAACCCTGTCCCCATCTTTCTTACAGGACCCTTCTAGGTATTGAAATGCCACAATGAGGTCTCTCTGGAGCCTTCTCTTCTCCAGACTGAACACCCCAACTCTTTCAGCCTGTCCTTCCAGCAGAGTTGTTCCATCCCTTTGAACATTTTTGTGGCCTTCTCTGGACCCTCTCCAACAGGTCCGCAGTAACAGGGTAGTAACAGTGTAGGGTTTACCTGAAGGGGTGTTTGAGGAAGGGAGTTGTACATCATGACTCATGCCTACGTTGTGTTGCAAAGGAGGGGTTGCAGAAATATTGTGTGTCCACCTCCGCAACCCTTACATTATGTCTGCCTTCAATTGAAATCAGTTGGCTCATCGTACTTGCAGAGAGGGGAGGGTGAGACTGGTGGAGGATGACACTGTACACATCCTACTTGCCAAAATCTGCACCTCAGATTGTCAGTGGAGACACCTCTAACTTGATGTATGCAGTCCCTTTCTTGGTGCCTCCAATCCCTTTCTTGTTGCTACAGCTTTTCTTTGGAGAGGTTCACCAAGGGTGCGCTAAGGATTGGCAGGATCAGTGTTTCTAGGAGAAAGAAGGAAGGAGCAGATAACCACAATTCTGCTGTCCTCTGTTAACAGCACACGCTTCTTGCCAAGTCTTGGAGGAGAGGTTGAGTCACTGACGTGTCCCTTCTGACCCAAGGACCAGTTGCATCCAGGGGAAGACTGAGGGTTTGGAGGCCAGATCTCCTTGCTGGACTAACTAAAGGGCAGTTACACAGGAAAGGAGAAATGCAGCTGGTAGCTGTTGGTACATGGCTTTCCACCACCTCATGGCAGAGAAGCAAGCCCTGAAGAAAGTAGGTGCTGGAGGCTGGGCTTGTCCTCCAGGAGACACTGGTGGGACACCAAGATATTGGTGTGAGTCTCTGTACAACAAGACCTGTCTACCAGATCAAGATGTCTATACATTAAAAGAGCTGAATAATAAATAAGGCAACAAACCAGACAAATGGGAATAATGAAGGAGTAAAGAGAGGGAAGGGAGCAGGGACTGAAGAGGGAGGTCCTAGAAAAACCTTTGATGAAACAACTACTTTTCAGTGTCAAAAATTTCTTCCTCATTTCCAGGCTGAATCTCCTGCATTTTAGTTCAAAACAATCACCCCTTCTCCTATCGTAACAGACCCTGCTAAATTGTGTTTTTTTCCCCATCTTTGCACACAAACACTTCATCACAGCCACAGCTTACCATTTTTTCAATAGTATTTTTTTTTCCATCCCCACTGAAACTACCATAACAAAACACTTCTAACAACAAAGCATAAAACAACAAAATAAATTGGGTCACTTGAAAAAGCATCTATGCATATTCCGAGGAAAATGACACTTAAAACACTGGTTTATTTTTGAGAAAATTTCAGGAAGAAGAAAAATTCAGCTCCTTGACTAGTGCAGTACAAACCTCAAAATACAAGAGGTGGAAAGCCCACAGGAAACCTTCAGAGATAAAGGTCACTCAGACCCCCCCTGAAGAGAAACAAATTTCAAGTAGGAATAAGATTTGTGCTGCTTTGCAGTCTTGCAAGGATTTAGTAAATGTCTTTCACAGTCTTCTCCATAGCTTACACTGTTCTTTGCAGACTACCCAAGTTTTTGTACCATGCATTCCCATGCAATTTCCAAACTCCCAACTTAAATTATAATTCTTGAGAATGATAATGAAGGAACCATTCAATCTTTTTTTGAAAAAGAACTCTGCAGTGAATGGGCACAGGATCTGCTTATGGGCATGTCAGGGGGCTATGTACCAGAACCAACTTGTACCTGCTGACCTTGTGGAAATACAGGTCTAAGGGCTGGTTTATTTGCTTTCATACAGTCATAGAATAGTTCGGGTTGGAAGGGACCTTTGAAACTCATTGAGTCCAACCTCTGCTGTGAGCAGGGAAATCTTCACCCAGATCGGGTTGCTCAGAGCCTCATCCAGCCTGGCCTGGGATGTCTCCAGGGATGGGGCATCCACCACCTCTCTGGGCAACGTGGGTCAGGGTCTCTCCATCCTCATCGTAACAGAAATTCTTTCTCATGTCTGGCCTGAATCTCCCCTCCTTTAGTTTAAAACCATCACCCCTTGTCCTATCACAACAGGCCCTGCTGAAAAGTCTGTCCCCATCTTTCTTATCGGTCCCTTTTAAGTACAGAAAGGTTGTGATGTCCATGGAGTCTTCTCTTCTTTAGGGTGAATAACCCCAACTCTCTCAGCCTGTCCTCCCAGCAGACCTGTTCCATCCCTTTGAACATTTTTGTGGCCTCCTCTGGACCCTCTCCAACAGGTCCATGTCTTTCCTGTACTCCGGAGCTGGAGTCCTTGCAGTCTTTTCAAGGACAGTCTGATCTCCAGCACAGCAGCAGTGGTCTTCTGGCACCTCAGAATGAGCAATGCTGCTTTGATATATCACTGTTCTAACACCGTGGCCTTTGCACAGTGAAGTGTGGCAGAACGCCAAGTTCAGTAAGGGCTGAATGGAGGAAAATGTGTTTGGGGGTAGATCCTGACGTCCTGATGAGACACAAAGTTTGTGGGGAGCAAAGAAGTTCAGGATAGGGGTTGAGAGAAGGAATTATTGGTAAAATAAAGAAGAATGCTGCATCTTCTTAAACATTTCGGAGGGTGCCCTGCATAACTCACAGCCAGGTGTATTTTAGCTATCACTGAGTTGAGTGGAGTCAAATCCATTTGTGCCAGGGGAGGTTTAGATTGGATATTAGGAAAATAATTCTCCCTGGAAAGGGTTGTCAGGCATTGGAACAGGCTGCCCAGGGCAGTGGTGGAGTCACCATCCCTGGAGGGGTTTAAAAGGCATTAAGATGAGGTTCTTAGGGACATGGTTTATTGCTAGAGTTAGGTTAGATTATGGTTGGACTAGAGGATTCTGAGGATCTCTTCCATCTGAAATTATTCTGTATTTAATCACCTAGGTATATTAGACCACAGCCAACCAGAAAGCACCCTGGAAGGTGCTTATATCAGGAAAAAAGCTCCTCCGGTGCATATGGGCACCTTTGGAAGATAGTTTGCAGCATCCTCTGACCCATGTCCTTTCTGCAGTGCATGAAATGAGCCAGAGTGCAACCAGTCTTTCAGAGCTTCTTGTTGAGATCCTGGTTGCTCTTTTCCTTCACCTTTTTATTTATATCTTCCTCCTCCAAGGCCTCAGCAAATCACAGCATCTCCTTGTCAACCTCAGCCTTGGCAAGGGAGCAAAGAGGGGTGGGAGATCGAGGGATGACAGGGATGGTTTCTGTTCCCTTGTCCTACCGGGACTCCACCCAGCACACCATTTGGCAGCCTACCAGCCTCTTGAACACCCTCAGTGGCACCTGGGATTTAAACATTTATTCTTTTCACTTTTTTCCTCGGTTCCTCTAATTTTCACCTTCTTAAAGAGGTCTATTTGGCTTTGACAGGGCAGCCTAACCCTGTCTGTAAGAGGAAAGCCAACACAAAAGTGGCTGCAAACAGACTACAAGGGAGGGGTTCAAGAAGGGCAAGCACATATAATAGCCCCCTCCAGATATTCTCCATCTTCCAGCTATTTTCAATGGTTTGTCTAGCGAGTAGACCCCGAGGGATCTCACTTTCAATACTTGTCTTCTAAGGTATGAGACCAGATGTCTCAAGCAGAGACACAATCTCTTAAGCATTCATATTTAATAACACTTCTATTTAACTCCATTAAAGCATACTGGAAGGTGGATTCTCTTTACCAAACAGGGGCGAAGAGGTTTAATCAGGTCGAACTCCAGGAGTATGACTGTTGGGCAGAGATCTGAGTGGTGTTGACATGTGTATGTTACAGCTTCATCTTTAACCTCTGTCCTCATGGACCCAGCTGGGAGATGAAGCTGGAATTAACCTTTCCCCACTGCAGGACACTACAGCTATTTGCTTACTGGAAAGTGTTTTGTTTTGTTTTGTTTTTAATTATAGTGATTTCATGCAGCTGTTAGCATCTTCCTGCTCCTCCTGTTAGCATGAGATTGGTAAGGAGGGTCTCTTCTCAGAAGACAGCTGGTTTTTCTCATTCTCTCACTTAATTAGGATGTGAGCTTCCACTACAAAAGACATCAGAAGTCACATCAGCCTCTCCATGTTGAGGAGTCATCTGAATTTAAGGTCTATGGTGAAAACAAGTGATGCTTAGGTCCGGTTCAATGGCCAGGGTTTGTATCATGCAGCCAGGTAGCATTTGTTGGATCTTGTGGCAGTTTATTATGTACAGAGATATGTTATTTGCCAGTTTATCTGTGGTTGCAGAGGTGATTGTGAAACTGGCTTGAGTACTTACCATCCTTGGAGGTAAGTACCTGAAACAAGAGCTGGATCTAATAATTCCTGTGGAGATGTGGTTGATGCCTGAGCATGAACTTAAGGCAATGGACAATAAAAACAGACAAATAAAGCTATGAGGTGAGATTCTTCCTACTTTTAAAAATAATGTAAACTCTTCCTACTGTCTTCTGCATTAGTGCCTGTGATACTGCAGCTCCTCAGACCTTGCTGGGCCCCTTAGGATCGCATTTATAAAAGAACAGTGATAGCAGCAACAAGGAAAGCTACTCCTTCAAGGCTGTATCCTCTTTTACAGTCAGCTGAAAAAAATACAAGCATAGGACTGATGCAAAGGCAATGTCTGGACCATATTTTAAACTCAAAATGTACCCTGATCTTGAGGAGAAATTCATCTTGTGTTGCTCATTGAGGCAAATGGGACCAGAACATGCTCCACATCACCAGATAATCACAGGCCAGAAACTCAAGACAGTGCACCATGAAAGCTGAGAAAAGGGGGGCTGAGGTAGCAATCCCGTGTCTGATGTTTCCAGCAAAACCTGATACACTTTGTTAGTGTTTGCTGTTTATCCTCAGCCATTGGGATTGTTGTGTGAGGTTCTTGGGTTTTGTTTGTAAAGCAATGAGAATTTATAGGAAAAAAGCATTGAGACGAATGCAACATTAGATTCCAAAACCAATGAAGACAAAGCTTTATGCATTTTAAATTCTGACTGTCCTGAGCAGGAGACACTGGTGAGTTTTCAGCATTCAATGGCTTCAGGACCACCCAATGCTTTTCCCCCTTGTCTCTATCTGTGCTAAGAACAGAGATGGTGCACACGTGGGAAAAGAGGAGAAAAACCTGTCTTTACTTAGCTTCTTTGGCATGGTCCTCACCCCACCTTTCTCCTGGACATACTTGCATTCCTGATGCTCCTGTTCATCTGGGGCTTCACTGTCCTTCAGGGCATTCATTGCTGGGCTGCATATCTACCCTGGAATCATGGTTCCCCCCCAGCAATAGCTAGTCCAGGAGATGTATTCCCAGTCGTATGACACAGCCATGGCCCCCGTCCTTGTTCCTGTGCTCTTTCTTTCCCATGTGCACATAGCCTTTGGAAACAGGCTTGTTGATTCATTTTAGCTCTACTTTTAATGACTCTACTTCTGAAAATTGTTCCCATCATGAAAAAAACAGGTTAGTTTTAGAAACATGAAGCCCGTTGTTCTCATTGCGTGAAGAAGCACTTGACGGCTTTTGAAAAGTGGTCGGTGAGAGCTGTGCTTTGAAGCAGAAAACTGACTGTGAAGGTCTGGATTTCCATACAAGCAAACAAAGTGCTGCACTGAGCAGCTTTTCTCTGTAAAGACTCTATCGGGAAGATGATAGTTCTCTGCAGCCAGGTCTTCACATCTCAGGTCACCAGTGCTCCATCTCTGTCAGTGGAAAAGGCTTTGCTGGGAAGGGAGGCACATTTCCTTAGGGAACAACCTCAAACAATGATTAGATAATGCCAACAAGCAGGCAGGCAAGCTCAGGGTCATGGTTTGTGGAGGTCCTTGACATGGATTCAGACTGCAAATACCCTAATGGCAGACAGTCATGGAAGAAAGTCACTCAGATGCCCGCATTCCCTGGGTAACGATGTGGAGTGTCAAGCTCAGGACTTCTGTCGTGGTCTACTAGGTGCTAAGGCTTGGACTTGTGACACTTGCTGGCTGTCCCTGCAATGACAATTAATGGACATTTTTCCTTGTAGGCCATTTTGCAGGAACCAGACTTGCTGTGCAGGGCACTATGGGTCCTGTGGGGTTGTTATACCTGATATGTCAGGTGTGCAGAATGACAGGAGCTAGATGACCATCTAAGAGGAACCTCCTTGGATAGGAGACAGAGGCCACCTCTAGAACAGTTATTTCCTCTTTGCTCACTAGAAGTTCATGGGCTCATTCCCCTCCAGATCCCCAACCAAACTACCCAAACTCCCAGAATCAAGGAACAAATGTATGTGCCGTGTACTCTAAGGGAGAAGTGTGGGAACAATTCACACCACTTAATAAATGAGTGGAAGATCTCTGATGCTATGCAATGGAGATGATGTCCAGTGGAGATAGGGCAGGACAGATACACTGTTTTTCTTCTGTGCATGGCTTCTGGCACCTTTATTTTCTTTAAGGTTGGTACAAATATGATTACCCACAAAAGATGGTTTGGAAGCTGAGGTCAGCCTTTTAACACAGGACTTGCTCAAGAGGAGAGAACTGCAAACTCCTCCAGATCTCCCTTTTTAATGCAATTGGTTTTCAAAAGCTCTCCTCCTCATCATGCAACCTGACAGGGTTAAACACCTCTGAGGAGGATGAAGGGAGGAATGTTTTTAATCCTATTGATTTATTAAAATCGTCTAAAGATAGGCAACTGCAACAGATAAAACTGCTGCCCTCTGCACTTCAGAAAGGTCCTCCCTGAGCCAGTCCTGCACAGAAAATATTGGCAATAGCTTAGCGACCTCTGGGACATAGTGGTACCTGCCTGACAATTGTTGGCCAAATCCAACCTTGACCAGCTTTCTAGCTGGGCTGCTCTTGCATCTCCCTTGGTTTGTAGGGTGATGGAGGGAGGTGTTGTGGGGGCAGCGGAGGTAGGCACAGAGCTCTCAAAAGGATTTCACGCCTTGGCTGAGAGCAGCAAGAGGAAGAAAAGAAAAATTGCCCTGGCAAAGTGAGACAGAGGGATTTTTAATTTTCACTGAAGCGATTTAGTTTGGGTATTTGTGCATAGGTGTGTGCGTGCATGTACAGTCTTTCGGTGTCTCTGCCTGAGCGTGATGATCTGGAAGACATCAAGTGTATTCATTAAGATTTTCTTGCCCTTCAAATCTCTGCTATGATCAGATCTGAGTCGTGCTTTGCTCTTCCCTTCCCAGCTGTGCTCCCTGGACCACCAGAAAGAGCTCTGGTCAATGCAGGGCTGCAAAACCTCTTCCTTCAAGATTGATATTCGACACTGGGGAATGAGGCAAAGAGGCATCCAAGTTTCTACCCCACACATCTCCTGTCCATAACAAATGGTTGCAACAAGGCAGAGTTCAGAGATCTCTGCACTCCAGGCCAAACCAGGGCTCTGCAGGATGTGACAGCTTTGATTTGTGCCTGTCCGGGGCCCACCAGAGACAAAAGACAGTGTCAAGAGTAATTGGATGAGTGTGGCAGGCAGAGCCATCAGTGCTCTTATCAGCTGGGGGAGGCAGAGCCGACCCAAGGAGCAGAGCAGACCAGGTACCAGGAACCAGATCTTAAGGTTACATTCTTCGCATACGTGGGATTTCCTGTGCCTCCCCCCAAGTTTCTTTGTAAACTGAAAATATAAAATCTGCAAGAAATAAAAAAATAGTCTCACTGAAAAAAAAGTAATTAATTTCCTGTGCTGTATTAATATATAAAGTAATATATCAAAAAGAAACTCTTAGCCCAAGCTAGAGGGATTGTATTGTTTAAACCCCAAGAAAAGCAATGTTTAAATTAATTTCACAGGTAGCTGTTTTGCAAAGTCTCCGAGGGAGGAAACTCATCCAGTACCACTACTCCAAGAACTTGACACAATATAATTTATATTGCCATTGTACTGAGACCTGAGTGTGCTGCACACACACGTGGGCACCCACGCAGACCCACAGAGAAATTCTCCTCTGAACTTGCAATGCAATGACACAAAAGGCAGCAGGAACAATGGAGAAGTCAGGTGGAGTTGGCTAAAGTCTCAACAGAAGTCTGTGATGAGCCGAGAGCAGGATTCCTGGTGTCCCATGACCTTGTACCCTTGGGATGACATTACCACCCACCTGCCTTTATTTTTACAAGGCTTAGGAAACAAATAATGTTTACAGGAATGTTGGTTTTTTCTCTCTTCTCAGTAAGAGTAAACCTACACAGAAAGCATGTACTTGCTCTTGGTGGCTTGACTGAATGGCATAACAAGGTAAAGGTTGTACAACCTCTTCCCAGTGCTAATGCCACCAAAAGACGTTGTTCTGCAGGGTAAGAGAGGAGACCTCCAGCTACCATTCATTGTCATGTCAGCTTCTTATCCATTCAAAACTCGATAGAAGTTGCAGTGAATATCAAGAGGTTTCAATTTGCATGGACAGAAAGTACTAATCACCTCACAGGCAGCCTATAACTACAGTCCAAGCCCCAAGGGCTGTAGTGGTTCAGTGCATTCTGGTAGCAGCTTGATTTCATTAACTCCACTTGGGTCTGATCTAGCCTT
Source organism: Patagioenas fasciata (assembly GCF_037038585.1). NCBI lineage: Eukaryota > Metazoa > Chordata > Aves > Columbiformes > Columbidae > Patagioenas > Patagioenas fasciata. Next base: position 211,949,957 of record NC_092520.1, read on the forward strand.
ATCCCAAAGTGAGGGGAAGAGCCTTTTTCCGATGTTAATTCCACCAGTCAGTGATCAGACGTACCATCTCTCACACATGGAGTGATGGACTTGTATCACTGCTCCTCCTCTCCTGCTGTTATTCCCTATCTTTCCCTTTGGCAGCCCACCAGCCAGGGTGAGCCTTGATTTCCAGCTCATTTGCATGCTACCTAGAAGGGGCAAGACTATAGAATCGTTGAATCATTTTGGTTGGAAGAGACCCTGAAGATCATCAAGCCCAACTGTTAACCCAACGCTGGCACTAACCTATGTCCCTGAGAACTTCATCTATGTATCTTTTATGCACCTCCAAGGATGGTGACTCCACCACTGCCCTGAGCAACCTGTTCCAAGGCCTAACAACCCTTTCCAGGAAGAAATTGTTCCTGATATCCCATCTAAACCTCCCCTGGTGCAACTTGAGGTCATTTCCTCTCATCCTGGCACTTGTTCCATGGGAGCAGAGTCCGACCCCCCATGGCTCCAAGCTCCTTTCAGGCAGTTCAGAGATCAGAAGGTCTCCCCTCAGCTCCTGTTCTCCAGCTGAACCCCCCAGGTCCCTCAGCCGCTCCCATCACACTTGTGCTCCAGCCCCTTCCCCAGCTCCATTCCCTTCTCTCAACTCACTCCAGCACCTCGAGGTCTTTCTTGTCATGATGGCCCCAAAACTGAACACAGGATTTGAGGTGCAGCCTCACCAGTGCCCAGTAAAAGGGGACAATCTCTATACCACTCCATCAGCTGGTATGCCATCTAGCTAAATCCCAGTCTCCTGTAGTCCCAGGAAAAGACACATTTCTCAGGCAAAAGTGGGTCCTGCAACCTGGGATCTAGAGATCAGTCATTGCCCTGCCCCGTTTCTCAGCTCTGTGACATGCTCTTCAAGCAGCTTTCACAGGAGCTTCTTGACAAGATCTGTGCTATGATCCTGCCGGGTAATTTGAATCAGGGTGGGACATCATTCTCTCCTCTGGAGAAGAGATGCCCAAAGGACCAGGGTTTTATAGCTCAAAGGCATCCACTTGGCTCTGATAACCCCTTTTCGGTTCAACAGCTGTCCCATGGCACTTTGCCACCCATGAGCTTGTTGAGTGCGAAAGTCTCTTGCTTCACAGCTAGCTTTGCAAAATGTATGTTATCAGGATTTCAAAAAGCTGTTCCTGGTCCAAGGTAAACAGAGAAACCCAAGCAGCCTGTGAGACCAGTCTCCTGAAGAGAGAGACTTGAGAGGGCAGATTAGAAAATAAAAGGAGAAAGAAATATATATGTCCTGGCCAAACTATGACTAAGGCGAAGATAGGATAACGGCTTTTGGTTCTTTGAAGAACGTAAACACCGCAATGTGAGAGCAGATACAGGTCAACGAGATGGATGAGGCCAGGCAGAGAAAAACATTTGCTGAGGGTTAGGAGATGATTTAAGGCCACTGTGGAGGTTACGAATTATTCAGAGGGAGGAGCAGGAGTCCTGTGGCTGTTGTCCATTTAACATGGAGAAGCCCACGCACAGGGAACATGCCTGGATGGTGTGGCAGTGGCAGGCTGACCTGAAATCAGATGAGAGAAGTCAGTGGAAGGAAGGGGTTGTTCCTCTGGTTTTTGTGTGGTTTCTAAGAGCAGGACTTGATTTGCTTATTGTATCTACAGGTCCTGGGCTGCACCAGAAGGAGCGTGGGCAGCAGGTCAGGGAGGTGACTCTGCCCCTTTGCTCTGCTCTGGTGAGACCCCCCTGCAGTGCTGGTCCAGCTCTGGGTCCTCAGCACAGGACACACACGGACCTGCTGGAGAGGGGCCAGAGGAGCCACAGGAATGATCCGAGGCTGGAACAGCTCTGCTGGGAGGACAGGCTGAGAGAGTTGGGGTGTTCAGCTGGAGAAGAGAAGCTCCGGGGAGACCTTATTGTGACCTTTCAGTACTTAAAAGGGGCCTGTAAGAAAGATGGTCACAGACTTTTTAGACCTGTTGTGATAGGAGAAAGGGTAATGATTTCAAACTATAAAAGGGTACATTCAGACTAGATATAAGGAAGAAACTTTTGACACTGAGGGTGGTAAAACACTGGCTCAGGTTGGCCAGAGAGGTGGTGGATGAACCATCCCTGGAGACATCCCAGGCCAGGTTGGACGGGGCTCTGAGCAACCTGAGCTGGTGAAGATGTCCCTGCTCATGGCAGGGGTGGCACTGGGTGAGCTGTGAAGGTTGCTTCCCATCCAGACTATTCTATGATTCTATGATTTAACCCCTCTGCAAACACAGCTTGCAACTTGCCTATTGCACCTGAGAGGCAAACTGTACCATGGGACTGAGAGGTGAAGATGGGGTATGAAAGCTTTTCTGCAATTGAAATACATGTACGTTTAAAAGAACCTGGTTCCGAATTCCCGAGGTCTCTGAATGCCCAGGGTGTGACCGGTGCAGCCAGCCCTGGCGGAGCACCAGTCCCTGCAAAACAGTGACTGTGTTACAAAACAACCTCCAAACTATAATCAGATCTTAATTAAGAGGTGCCTCAGAGCTAAAAGACCACTTTTATTTAAATCCTTTGATGCATTACACCAAGAAATCATCCTCCTTTCTGCAGTCCCTGGAAGCCACATCTTTCCAAGGGGGCAGGTGTATATTTCTCAAGCAATACTGAGGCCAATGTGACAGAATATTTGTATAACACACTTAAAATTAGGCCACAGAGAGATCCAGTTTTTACTTTTCAACCTACCAGATCAAATAAAGTGAACTTGACATAGAAAAAACCCCTAGGATTTCCAGGCTCTAAAGAAAATCACCTGGGAAAATGTGTGAAACCTGGCTTCACAGTCAGATCTGTAGTTTAAGCTCAGACGTCTGGGAGCAGTTTCACTCGTAGAATATTGCAGTGAAAATTGTTTCAGCAAGAAAGTCAATGTAATACGTTAGGAAACAGAAATCGGTATTGCTAAGCCTTTGAATTTGATATGAAGTATGCGTTTTTGAGATAAAGTCCCAGCTGCCGCAATAACGGTGTGTTGTGGGATTCCTAGAACTACACTGCATTTGTAGCAAACTTGATTGCAGAGAAAACAGCAAAATATGATGACTTGACCACCAGAAAAAACCAAAAATGTCTTGGGTGTGGTCTCAGCGGTTTCCTTAAAATAAGTGGCGGCAAAAATTAAACTGGGGGTAGAGGAGATGCTGACCCTGAAGTAGGAAACACTGTGGATGGGGATCAACACCCAGATAACAAAGTGTCATCTTGAACACTGACCAGAGGGTTTTCCAGCAGCTATCAGCCTGGGCATAAAATTTGCTTGCCAACTGCCAGCCTCTTTAATTTTAGAGGAAAACCAGGGTAAATTATGCATGGTGGAAGGACAAAAGATGGAGAACTCCAAGGTGTTTGGAAAGCTGGACCTTCTCTGTGCATCATTCACCTTCAGCTGAGGGATATTCCTTGTAGGACCATGAAGCAGTACTATTAGCATCCTTTCAACAAGGCATGCAGAGAGAGGTGGAGATAAAGTTTATTGAAACAGGAGATTTGGAGAGACCATAGTAGGGCAGAGTGTACGGAACAAGGCAATTGAATGAGGGACATCCCAGATTAGACTGGGGTAGGGTCAGAAAGGGAATAACATTTCATTCTTGCTTCTCACCATCAGATTTCAGGGAATATGAGTCTGCTCCTTGGAAGAGCAAGAGCTGGGACCATTTCTGCTGCCAGACAGATCCTGATGGAGCCACATCCTCTCCTAGATGCTGACAGGGCTGTGAGTTAGGGGCTGTGTGTTAATGTTGAGCAAAACCAGCCTAGAATAGATTTTTTTTTCCTTGCTGCAAAGGTATTAGCAAATAGTTTCTACTTGTTCAGTCTGGGAAAAGAGCTGCAGCAACTGCTCTCCACGAGAGCAGAGCAGTTCCCTATAGCTTGGGGTAATGCAATGTAATTCGGACAGCGTGGGAAAATCCTCTGAGTTACCCCAGAGAGGGGAGGAACAGATAGATAGCTGGGGGGAGGATGTGGGCTTTCCTTTACCGGAGGTCTTTGAGGGCAGGTTACACAAACATCTGTCAGGGAGGGCCATAGGAGAGCTGATCCTGCCTTGCGGGGATATAATGGACTACGTGACCTTTTCAGGTCCCTTCCCACCCTCTGAGGCTGCGGGCAGAGGGGGTGGTGGTGGAAAAAAATCCTTCCTGGCTATATGGAGGGCTGTATGTGTGTGCATACAGCTGTACTTGTCAGGGTACAGGCAGCACTGTCACAGATGCTGTAGTGTGGGCTCAGACCTGATTTAGATGCACTTCTTTGGGACCCATCAGTGCCTACAGCCCTATTCAGCTACCTTGTGTGTCTGCCCATCTCTTCATTGCTGCATTAACCATGGATACAGAATCATAGAATCATTTTGTTTGGAAGAGACTATCAAGATCATCAAGTTCAACCATTAATCTAGCACTAGCACTAAGCCATGTCCCTGTGAACCTCATCTACGTGTCTTTCAAACACCTTCAAGGATGGTGACTCCACCACTGCCCTAAGCAGCCTGTTCCAATGTCTGATGACCCTTTTGGTGAAGAAATTGTTCCTAATATCCCATCTAAAACTCCCCTGGCGCAACTTGAGGCCGTTTCCTGTGCTCCTGGTGCTTGTTCCTGGGGAGCAGAGCCCGACCTCCCCTGGCTCCAAGCTCCTTTCAGGCAGTTCAGAGATCAGAAGGTCTCCCCTCAGCTCCTGTTCTCCAGCTGAACCCCCCAGCTCCCTCAGCCGCTCCCATCACACTTGTGCTCCAGCCCCTCAACAGCTCCGTTCCCTTCTCTCAACTCGCTCCAGCACCTCAAGGGCTTCCTTGTCGTGAGGGGTCCAAAACTGACCTCAGGATTCAAGGTTTTGCCTCCCTAATACCCAGTACAGGGGATGGTGACAGCCCTTCTCCTGCTGGCCACACTATTCTTGATACAAGTCAGGATGCTGTTGGCCTTTTTGGCCACCTGTGCACACATTGGTTCATATTCAGTTGCTGTCGACCAACACCCCCAGATCTTTTTCCTTCAGGCATTTTCCAGCCACTTTTCCTCAAGCCTCTGGAGAGGCTGCACTGAACCCTTTACAGAACAGAGACAAGGAGGTTTCAACCTGCAAACAGGAAACTGGTGACCACTGCAGTTTCCCTGGGGGATGTGCTCTCTGCTACCTTCCCATGACGGGCTGAGGATCGCATCTGGCTGCCTTAGTTTGAACACAGTGCCCGAGAAGGACCAGGGCTAAATGCAGAGAAGGAAACTGGGAAAACCTTCCTACAATTTACATGCTGCCATCAAGATCAAATTACTTGACCAAGGTCATGCACAGGGTCGCTTTGGTAGGGTCACAATGTGAATCCAAGTGTTTTGCGACCAAGGCCATTTCCCCAGCCACCAGGTATTTCCAAACTGCCTCCCAAATGCTACTGAAGTGTTGATCAAAAATTGCCAGGGGTCTTAGAATCCTTTAGAACAGGTGTCTGGGGTGTCTTACATCTTCAGGAGCACCTGTAGCAACTACAGGAGAAACTTCTGCTGATTTCATGCAATGGAAAATTTCCTTTTATTGCAGACAACAGTGAAGGCTGTGAGCAGCAGTGTCTGCTCTATAAGAACTGGGAGCAGCTCCCATGTAGGAGTTAGCTGAGGATGTCCCCTTGGATGGATGGCATCCGGGCTGTGCGTGTGCCCTCACGGGGAAGGAATTCGAGGTGGAGCCCAGGGAAACAATCTCAGCTTCATAGTGGTGATTAAAATGGCTGTTAGATTACAGCGCCGGATCAGGTCAGATTAAACAATGAGGTCAGATGGTGGAAAGGAGCCATCTGTGCATTGCAGAGGGTTGGGATCACTCCGGGGACAGAGTGTGACCCGACATCTCGCAACCTGGTGCTGTCACCGAGGCCACTGCTTCCTTGTCACCGCGTCGTGTACCACTGCAACCTCCAGCAACCCCCTCCCCACCGCGGTTGCAAGGAGAGCTCTGGAAAGAAGAACTCTGCCCAAATCTAATCAGCTGCAGATAAGAAAACATCCCCCTGCTGTGGAAGGGGAGGCCCTGTCCCCCGTCCCCCTCCCTGTCTCTGCTTTAACTTATTTTCCCTGTGGAAGTTGGGGATGTCAGGAACAATGGGATGAAGATCTGTCTTCCTCAAACCACTGGGCTGTAGGGGTGGGAACTTCATCGTGGCCAAGGCATTTGGGCGTGGACAGGAGGGGCTTTGGGAGGCTCCATCCTCCCTTGATCACAGTGAGAATGGGAATCATGTAATCATAGAATGTCCTGAGTCAGAAGGGACCCACAAGGACTATCAAGTTCAGCTCCGGCTCCTGCATATGACAACTCCACAGAGTTGCAGAGGTGGGAGAAGCATCTTCTCCAGAAGCTCCTGATGCAATTTCAGCTGCACTTCTCACCTTTTATTTATGCTGTCTCTATGAGATGTTCCCTGGAGTCATAAAGTCTTTTCATTGCCATCCCCCAGCCCTAAACATGCACTCTGGAGAAAGATGCTTGATTTTAGAAGATTTTTGTTACCCCCTTGGCCTCCTGCATCCTCAAACTCAGCCCTGATGAACAGTAGGAAGTTGCTTTAGGGTATGGGAGGACACTTGACTCTTCTTCCACTTTCCTTAGCTTGAATTTATTGCTCTGTTTATCCATCATCCCTGGTTCTTTTTATTTGTTCTCCCTCTTGCTTCTTTGGTTTCTGTACTCCAGGAAGAGCTATAAGGACTTGATCAAGTGACCTGAACACAGTTATCTGGTGCCACTGGACACATTTCAGGGTATCCATGATCTTCACACAGGGCTAGCGGATGTGACACAAGGCCCATGGGAGGACCTGCATCCTTTGGAGTAGCACTTGGGTGCCTGGAAGGATCCTGGGCATCTCCAGTGACACTGTGTATGTCTTTCTAAGAAACTTAAATATTTAATTTATTTCTAAATTTATTTTGATATAATAATTACTGTTACTTTCATTTATTTTCAGGATGGATGTAGGCCACCCCAGGTGTAACCGTGAAGGGCGTCAAAAGCTGCAGATGCAGATATTGTACAACCGTCATCCTCCACCCCCATCCCTCCCATGGTCTGACGTTGATTTCTAAATGTTGGTGACAGCTTAATTCTTCACGTCTACAGTTGGCAGTTTTCTTCTGTTGTTAATAATAACGACTCTCCACTGTTGGTAAGAGCTGATAGAGGGAGGCTGGAGTTTCCCAAGAGGCACCACAGGGGTACCAAAAGCTTTGAATTAGCAAAGACACCAAAAATGCCTCTCTAGAGAACAGTCCGGCTTACATTAGAAGGTGTGTGGACAGGATCAATCAGGACTTTCCTGTAGTGATGGCCATGATTATCTCTACAGTAGCGAAGAATTTATCTCCTGAAGAAATAACAAGTAAACAGAGTTAAACACAAAGTGTTCTCTGCCCCATGCCCCTGCCCCATTATTTTTTTTCCATTTTCTGCAGGGGCAACATATGTGGTTGTTTGTAACCCAGAGCTCTGTTGCTGTGGGGATTATCGACTGAGATGTGGACTGGAAAAAGCCCTAATCTCTTTCCTGCCAAACTTTGTGCTTATCTGCAAACCAAAAAGGCCATGTTGGGTTGTTTTTTACTTTTTTTGTTCTTCCTCCTTCAGGACTTTGGTGATTTACGAGTTCACAGAGTTACAGCTTTTTTCTTTCTTCATTTGCCACCTCCTTTGGCACGGAGTGTGAGCCAGCTTCTCCTAAAAGGAAGATATGTCTCTTGATGTCTGCGTACATTCAAGGTGTCTTTGGGTCTGTCAGAGGTTCTTTAGATGCTTTCTAAAGCAGTACAGCTCCAGGGGCCTTCTCCTTGCATCCTGCATCTGGCCAAGGTGCCAGTATGGGGAAGAGAAGGATGTTGGTTACAGAAGAAAAATTAACAACTCATCTCCTTCAGTGTCAGGAGAAGATGGGCAAGGGAAACCTTGACTTGCTTGAACTAAAACTATGGAAGTGTTAGAGTCTCCATCCTTCAGCATGCACAGGTATGGGAAGGCAGAGCTGCGAATGGCTCTAGTCCACCAGAAAATGGAAACAAGTCCTTCCCAACCCTGTCCTACCACACTAACACCAGCAGCATCCTGCAGCAATCCCTTCCCAGGTGGTGGGAGGCATCTGTGGAATGTCCATGCCAACCATGTCCTGCAGCTTTCTGGTGAAGCTACCTCCTTGCAGGTATCTCCCCACTTCCATGGTGCAGGCGTTGTGGTGGAATTTGGCTGGAAGTTATCCCATCCCTGACAGCAGTTCCCCAGACACCAGAGGCATCGAGAACACGACACAAGACCCTGTTTGCCCTCACTGATCTTCCCTCACTGCTCTGCTATCTTGCAAAATGAACTCTTTCTTTTTCCTCTGTCTCTCAGCTTTCAACACATGGCCTATGAATAAAACTTTGTGGACATTTTACAGACTCCTTATTGCTTCAGTGCTTGAACATTTAGAGATTGAAGGCCTAAAAGCTTAAAATGCTTCAGATTATGTCCCCTGTATCAAAACAGGTTTGTCCTGGCTGTTTGTTGACCAAATGCTAAGCTTTTGCTCCACCTTAGCCTGCGTTTCTCTGAATGTGCGTGTTTATTTAGTTATTCTTCACTTTCGAGTGAAGTGGTGCTTCGCCCTGGTGAGCGTGACACTGTGATTCATTGTGCTAGCCAGAAATGTGAACTGAGCTGATCTCAGCTGCTGGGAACTTCTCGCTGGAAGAACAAGAGGCTGAATGCGTCTCACTCATGCCAGCAGGTATCATAAGATGTGCCTTAGATAAGCCTTTCGTCATGAAATAAATGGTCTCTCCAAGGGGATGCTCTGTGCTCACTGCTGGGAGGTATCCTCCTTTGCACGGAGGAGAGCTTTTGAGCAGCGTCAGCCAATGCCATCCCCTTGTGCAAGAGATTTATGGCTTTTGTGAGAGCACCTTCAAGGTGCTACATGTGTATATATGGTACACACAATGACCCCAAACCTTTCAATTAAATGGTCGTGTCAGATAAAGCGTGCAGGAAGGGAAGTAGCTGGAAAAAGATGGACTGGTCTTGTTCAAGATCATTGTTGCTTAAAAAATGGAAACAGCTGGTTGTAAATCCTCTCTGGTCATGCCCTCTGCTTTCCAAGCCATCACATCACAGCAATTGCTGTCCCTGCCTCCCCTTTATATCCGTCTTAAAAGCACCAAATGCAGGAGAAAACCCCCGGAGAAGTAGGAGCAGCTCAGACCTTTCAGTTCACCATGACTTGAGAGGAAGGTGTAATGCACAGAGCAGCTTGGTTTGAACTTGCTGGTGTCTTGTCCAACTCAACTGCACTCCTTCAAAGCACCTAGTACTGCAGAGGCTCTGAGACACCTTTCATCAAGGCCCTCATGCTGCTTGACCATAAAGAACATTAACCTTTGAGCAAGCTTTCTGTTCTTTTGTCCTCTAAATCAAAAGAGTAGCTGCTATGGAGGACTCCTGCATCCTCTTTGTCAGAGGATACTTCTATATCAACTTTCAGAACACCATGAGAAATTTCCTGTCATGACAACGTAAGCTGAGAGCAGTCCTCAGCGGTGTCTCAGACTTGAAGGGACAGCATAAAAAAAAGGGCAGAAGATTAAAGAAGATGTCTAGAAACTGCTCTGTTGGGCAGGTTGATGAATTGTCCTCTACATCTTTCATACTGGCAATGCAGTAACCCATGATTCAGCTTTGTTTTTTTCTCCTATGACTCTCGAGTGGTAGATCTATCCCAACTTATATAACCTAATCAACATGACACCGATTCTGTGAACACAGGTAGATTTTAAGCGAGCTTCGGAACAGAGAAACTTTTGAAATGTTGGCTGTGTACAGAAACCTCACAGGTATTTCCTCTGCACACAGTCTAGTTTTGTATTTCACTGGAATTTTCTTTCTGCTCAAGGAAAAATCATTATGATCATATTATCAGACTGATTTTCTGTAAGATCAATAGCAGTGCTTCTACACAACAGCTAATACATACCTGTTGTTTGTTTGCAAGAGGGCTCACATAAACTACTGGCCATTTCCCAGCCTAAAAGGGAAGAAGTTTAGGAAGAAGTCTACTTCCAGAACACTGAAACAAAGGTGCAGATCTTACCTCTGGGGCTGACAAATGTCCTCCCACCCAGATGATGGGTAGGTAAGATGAGAACCAGGTTGTCTTTTGGCTCATTTGGCTCATCCAGCACAGGTTGGATCAAATGAAATGCCAGTAATCAACTCTCCATCACTCTTACCCTGGTGATCTCTCCATGTTGTGGACTCCTCTGGTTTTAATCTTGTTGAGCCCTGAAGATGGCAGGTGGGAGAAATGTTCACAAACTCTTCTTTCAGTCTACAAAACCAGTCCTGGGGTGGCCTGACGCTAATCTGCTTTCAGCCCATGCTTCATTTTCCCTCAGCTTGGTGCCAGGATAAGATGATGAATGTCTCTGCAATAAACTGCCAATTCTTCTTCTACATGTTTATCTACCTGTGGCAGATGCTTGATGATTCCTTTCTTATTTAGAGGGATCGGAACCACAATAAACCACACAGCAGTTATCTTTGGGTTTGCAGTGACTGGATGCACCCCCCTCCTTCTTGCCAACAAATTAAAATCACACCATCTCCTGAGCCACAAATTGGTCTGTCAGATATAATTATTTTTATTCCAGCTCTTCATTTGTTTAACATGTTAAGGCTGGTGCCAGACTCACTACTGCTCTGATACTCAGCCAATTGCTCGTGTTCTAGCAAAGTGGGCGTAAATTGATAATCTTCCTGATTAACTTGCTGGGACACTCTTCAAACTGGAGGCACTGGGGAATCAAGCTCAAGGTTTTATTTTCTGCACAAATTCAGCTCTTACACGGGTGCCAAATGACACAGCCGGGTCTGTGATAGTTCATCAGGTTGGGCTCTGGCCTTTTTGGCAAATCTACTGTGCGTGGGTCACAGCAAGCATGGGAGGATGCTGAATATTTTGGTAGATGGAAGCTCAATTCATGGGAAAAAAACCCTTTCTCTCTAGAGAGGTGAAGGAATATTTCTTCCAGAGGCTAATCGTATACACAGAGCTTGAGCATAGCACTTCATGAAATTCTTTAAAGGCACCCCAGGGAAAAAGATGGGACCAGTCTTTAAGGAGTGTTTATAGAAACAAGTTTACTTAATGATATTCACTGCTATTCCTTCTCCCTCGGGAGATTTTGACTGCAGGGCCTCGCTCAGAGCTGCCAGCTTGGACACATCGGGTTTGTAGCAGTGCTACGACCAGAGAAATAAGCCACTCTGGACCCTTTTCTGCTGGTCTCTGCTCCATGAAGATGGATCTTTTACCTCCATTGGGATGCGAGTGCAGAAATTGGGGGACCAGGGAACATCAGAAAACGACACTAGCCAGGGCAAATATTTAACCCATGTGTGTAATTCAGCGAGATGTTCTCTCCCCCTCCAGTGGTGACTCCCTCAAACAGCAGCTGATAAATCTGCTGCAAACTCGCAGAGCAAAATCAGCTTTATTCATCTGCTGGAGGTAGTGGGTCTTGGTGTAAGAGCCAAAAGATGCTGGTTTGTGCCTTCTGGAGACGGTTTGCTCAGGAACACAGCATTACACACACCACTACCCAGCAGCCATAACATTAATTATGTTTGTTTTAGCCAGGCACTTTCAGCATTCACAATTTGAGATGTGGGAATATTGTTAACATCATCTTTAAACAACATTCCTACAGCCCCAGGCATCTTTTTTGGAAGACCTGTGATGAGATTTTTTTATAATGGGGCTATATTTGTATATCTCTTGTTGGAAATCAGCCAGCAGTCAGTGTCACTAGAGTGATATTATCACCAAGGGACTTTAAACAAACTGAAGAGCCTTTTAGGCTGGATTTGGGAGGTTGAAGGGGAATTTTTAGCATGGCAAGGTGGAAGAGGCTGCCCTCGCGTGGTAGTTTTAACGAAATATCCCTTTCTAACATCTGGCTTTCCCAAATTTAGGGGATTCCCAGGGAAAGATAAACTCTGGAGGGAGGATTCCCCGAGTAACATTTGCATTCAGACTGGTGCACTGAGAGTTGAATAAATCAGTGAAGGGATATCCTTTTCCCAAACTCAACCCAGCTGCTTTCTAGGAAAGAAACACATCTCTAAGTTACAGTTAGTCAAATAAATAAAATAAAACCCAAACAAAGCACATAACAAAACATGAGTTTCACAAAGCAAAGCAAAATCACGTGTCATTAATTGCCTGTGATAGGGAAATTGTTTAGGTCATAGGTACCACTTTGTGTTCCCAAAAGTATTAACCCTTCTGTGCAACCTCTGCCCTTGCTGTTATCTTGCTCTGTTCTGGTGTTTCAGGTGTCCAGCCTGGCTCAGGTTTGTGATCAGGCTGTTGTAGGAACTGTCAGGGCTCTGGTACCATTTACACTCTGTCCCTAGATTGACTCTCCAGCTGTAGGACTTACTTTTGGGAGTTATTCTTTTTCCCCTAAGAAATATTAAATTGCATTTCTACCATCCCAATAGGTGTAACACAGAGCAGGGCTGTGTGAAGGCATTGCCTCCTTCTGCCCTCTAATTCTGGCTGTCGGTGCTTGTGCTCTCTGCATTTGACCTCATCCGGATGGGTGGTGAGGGAGGGCTCCCCATGGTGCTGGTGAAGGTTATCGGTGTCAGCTCCTCCCTGATTGCATTGCTGAGGGCAGACTGCTGTCTTGAAAACAGACATGGGAAAAACATCCCAAAATACTCTCATAGAGCTCTGGTTTGGAGAAACCTCAACTGTGAATCCTACTCTGCAGAAGCCCAGATAGTGAATGGAGACGAGGGTTGGTCCAGGTGGACCTTCCGGGTGGCTGCAGTGTTGGATCTCAGGCATCTTTAGCTGCCTACATAGATTCATAGAATCATAGAATAGTATGGGTTGGAAGGGACATGCAAAGCTCATCCAGCCCAACCCCTGCCATGAGCAGGGACATCTTCACCAGCTCAGGTTGCTCAGAGCCCCGTCCAGCCTGGCCTGGGATGTCTCCAGGGATGGGGCATCCACCACCTCTCTGGGCAACATGGGCCAGTGTTTCACCACCTCATTATCTGATATTACCTCTTAGGAGGATGGCGAAACATTCTGGACAACAGAGAAGCCAGGCCAGATTCCCTTTCCACACCCACAGTGACACTCTTCCCACCCACCTGCAGTGCCAGACATCTGACCACTGCAGGTACTGCTGACAGTGTGACTGAGAAGCTCTCTCTCCCCACCATGAAGGTGCTCACAGCATCCCCAAGCAACACTTTGACAGCTTGTTCATCAGGGTGGAGCAGCTTTTGTTCCCCTCCTCAGAAGCCCCTCTCACCACACTTTCCCCAGGAAGATTTGCTTTAAATTTCCTCTCTTGACCTCCATCTGTGGGATCTCCAGAACAGCAGCTAATTACCACAGGTGGTGTTCTCAGAGGACCTCTTGGTGCCAGGAATGCGGTTGCAGGCAAACTGATGGCAGCCATTTCTGCCTACAGCCCATAGCTCCTTGCATACTGGTAGAATCATGGAACCATATAATATCCAGAGTTGGAAGGGACTCACAAAGACCATCGAGTCCAACTCCTGTCCCTGCACAGGACAACCCTACAGTTCACACCGCGTGTCTGTGGACATTGTCCAGTCTCTTCTTGAACACTGTCAGGCTTGGGGCCGTGACACCTCCCTGGGGAGCCTGTTCCAGTGTCCAGCACCCTCTGGGTGAAGAACCTTTTCCTCATGTCCAACCTGAATCTCTCCTGGCACATCTTCCTGCCATTCCCTTGGGTTCTGTCATTGGTAATTAAAGAGAAAAGTTCAGTGCCTACCCCTTCTCCTCCCCTTGTGATGAAGCTGCAGCCCCATGAGCTCTGCCCTCACTCTCCTCTTCTCCAGGTTGAATAAACCAAGTGTCTTTAGCCGCTCCTCATACGGCTTCCCCTCCAAATCCTTCATCAACTTCATGGTCTTGTCCATGGTGACATTCCCAGATTGAGAAATTGTAAGGACGGATCTCGGCTACTTCTTATGCAACAACATCCCTGCTTTCCTTTGTAGAGGTGCCTGATGTGGGGCAGAGAGGATCAATGAGCAACACAGATAAAGACCTCGACTCCCTCAGACTTGGTTGCACTGACTGGGCTACTGTTACCAGCTCAGTAGCAGGACTTCTTCTGTAGCTGAAGTAGCTTGAGGTCTGTGCAGGAAGAAAAAGCATCAGTTTCCTCTGTAGAAATGGGGAATCAACATGGGCATGAGCCTGTATCCATTGCACATCTGGACAAGGCGAAGGTTTCAGAGTCCTTAGAAATGACGGACATTCAAGAACAGACCCTTCTGAGAGACCTCCTTTGGGACAAGGACAGCTGAACCCTCAGCCACATCCCCCGGAATATGAAGGAAACCTGAAGTGCAACACAGTTGCATAGACGGCATAGTCTTTTTTTTAACCTCCAACTTTCAGAAGCATGCAAGTCTCCTGTAGGTCCTGTGTTATGTCCACTAGACCCAAGAAAATATTTTGGATATGCTAGGGCATCTGAAGGGATACCAAAGAGTTGATTCCGTTGCCTAAAGAGTGTTTAGAGCCTGTGGTTGCAATTCAGCTCACAGGTGAAGATGCTCATGGGGTCTCCATACTCACCATCAGGATCTGTCTGTGCAATCTGTATCTGATCTCCCATTACTGCCAGGGGAGATCCAGTCGATGCAGGGGGTGGGAATGGTGAGGGCTGAGCTCACCATTAATACCAACATTTGATCAGCTGAACATCTCTTGATCCTGATTTTCAGAGGCTGTAATGCAGGGTTGTCAAACTCATTTTCAGTGAGGGCCACATTGGCCTCATGGTTGCGTTCAAAGAGCTGAATCTAATTGTAGGACTATTTATACAATAGGTGAGATGAAGATTCCTCTTCCATTCCAGCCAAGCTGACACTGTGATTTACTCTGATTTTGCAAACTGGGCACTTTTCATTGCGGTGTGCAGCCAGCTGAGGGCAGGAGAAGCCTGTGAATTAGGTGAATTTGTGTGCATCTATTTGTGACTGAAGAAGGAGGGGGAGGTGGGAAAAGGAAGAAAGCAGCACTGCCTGAGCATACCTGCTGCAGAAATTCCCTGTGTTTTAAAGCTCCATGACTGAGACTGGTGCCAAAAGAGGGAACCTGAAGTAGACTGGGGTGGGAGGTGGTGGTGTTGAACACTTCGGGGCTGGAATGATAGAAGACTTGCTGAGATTTTGCATTGTACCAGTCCCAAACATGAAGAGGAGTCCCTAAGAGCCTCAAGAGTCACACTGGGATGGAATAACCCTGCTCATGAACTCAGGCTGGTGGTAGGACCATTGCACCCCAGCAACTGGAGAATAACCAGCTCCCTTCAGGCAGGCAAAGGGGAGATGATGTCCTTGAATTTCCTATTTCTGAGGGAAGGTTTCTGTCCAGGCAATGGGGAAAGTTTTTCAGATGAACAACAGCTGTCACTGAGCTGTTTCTACTGACAGAGTCTATGACCACTCACCATGTACGCCAAAATTTTTCATCTGACTCCCTTCATCTGACTCCCAGGCTATGCTGGGTAGTCCAAATCCCCTTTGCAGTAGAGCTGAGTCCAGTGGGGCTGTTGAACCCTACAGTACCAGTTTGCTTTGGGACCCAGACAGAAATACAGCCCTGCCTTGATGCTTAATAGGTTTCCTGGTGAGCTTGTCCACTCCAGCCTGAGATCTGCTCTCAGAGTTCCTCCTGGCCACCCAGAGCTCTTCACGACTTTCATCATTTGAAGATGTGGAGATTTGAAGATATATACCTGACACGACTGTGCCATGGCCACCCCTTGGATCATCACAACTGTAAATCCCTCAATTCCTCCTTAGTCAAACATGGACATGGTCTCCATAGGATGACAAGGAACAGTGTCATACTGAGACATTTTTTTCCAACAATGTCTTTAGACTTTCACACTCTGGTGAGCATGTAGTGCTAGAAGAAAAAACCCCCAAATATTAGTCAAAAGAGGTAATTCTGAAGAGAGCAGGACAGTTTAAGTGCATCTCAGGCAGGCTGCTCACACTCTGGTGGTCACTGGTCTTATCCAGATCATCCTAGCTTCACACACTTCTGAACTAACCTCTGATGCATCTGCTCACAGTGTGTCTGTTTGAACCCTTTCCTTCTGTACCTGTGATATCAGGGTCCAGACAGTCCCATCAGCTAGACAGACTCCTATTTCCACTATACTCTTCCTTTTGCTCACTTCTCCATATCTTTATTATCATTATGCCTTGTATGGACATTAAGCAGGGGGCTTCATGGCTCCCATTTTCTGTTTAATGTACCCCTAAGCACAGGCATGATGTTCTCAGAGATACAGCTACTGTGCTTTCCCTCCAGAGTACTTAATATTGCTTCATTCCAGATGGTTTTCTTGCTGAAAAATAAGTATTAATGCTCGTGTAAGAAAATCAAAGTACTTTGGGATAACTGGAGAACATTTTTCTCTCTCCAGGCCATTCACATGATTTATATGGCCTTTGCAAGTCTTTCGCTTGTCTCTTCAGGTTGGATTGATGGACACAGCTGATTCATAAAGTGGACAGAAACAATTCGGAGAAGTGGTGAGGCTTCTGTATTCCTTTCTCTTTTCAATATGATGTACAAGAAAGGTGCTTAAAATTTGCTCTTGTGCCCTTAATTTTAACCCTGACTGACTCTCAAAGTGCCCTTTTTTCTATTATTTTTTTTTTATCAATATCTTTCCCTTAGACTAATTTTTGGCCTTCAAAATGGGTTTGCTAAGTCTCATTTTCCCTGATTTTTGTTAGAGCCTGTTTGCGGGAGTCTTATAGCTACTTTTTGTGGTTCTTGTTACCTTAGCAGGAAGGAACAGCATTTTGAACCTTCGACAAAAAAATGTTATTTCTCCCAAATCCTATACTGGGACTTGTGTTAATTAAGAAATCAACTCACATGCAAGGGGTTTAAATAGTTTGACCCCAAAGCCCTTTCTTCAACAATTGTTCACCATTCATCTTATGCACTTTTGCGAAAGCATGTTCTCTTGAAAATATCATATTTTGAGTGCTTCAGCCATCATTCTTCTTCTTAATTCTATCCAGCTAAAAGTTAAGCAGCTAAATTTTAACTGACTACAAAATTTCTTCAGAGGAGGGAATCGAATTTTGGGGTAGATTAGTACACATCAACCTTCCTATTACCTGGCAAGGTTGATGTTTGTTATCGGCTAAAAAAAACAATCTTGATATCTTTATGTTAGAACACTTGGTTGCATATAAAGAATAGGTTTTGGGTTTTAATCAAATACAAAGGCAATCTGAAATACTAATATAACCATGGCAACGCAGTAATATGTGCTTGAAATGATCTGTGTGGTCAAAAAGAGGAGAATATCTGATTGTCTTACCCAGTAGAGCTAAGAAATGACTATGACAAAAAAAATAAATAAATAATGTGAAGGGCCCTGAGCATAAAACCTCAGTGGAAAAACACCTCCACATATTCTAATCCTTGACTTCAACAGAGGCAATTCCACGGTTTTCTGTGATGAACTGTAGTGTGACTGGCCCAAGTGACAGCTGGAACAAGATGTGCAGATCAGATCCCTGTGTGTGATGGACAAAATCCCACCCAAGACCAAGCTGCTGACCACTGGAGTACTTCTGAGATTTCCTCATCAGTCAGGCTCAGAAATCTCACCACATTCTGCAACAAAGATGGGTTTTTTTCCCCCAAATCTCTTTGTCTTTGCCTGCACCAAGACCCAGTGCTTCAGGGTATGTCCCACCAGAGTTCTGGCAGCCTTGAGATGTCACAGTTCTCTACCCAAGCGATCTCAGTCCCCTCCCATCTTATGATGCCCAATGGACAAACCTGTCCCCAGAACTTCCCATGTAAAATGACCCCGCAGAACTCAAGTGGTGGCTGCCTCCTGGTGACCCAGCAGGTTGGCAGAGCTGTGTCCAGAGTCATCTTCTCAAAACCCTTCTACCAGCCAACACCTAGGACTGTCCATCCACAGGAACAACATGTGCATGTGCAACCCAGTGCAACAGGTAGAAATTTTAACATGGACCCAAATACCTACAAAAAGCAACCAAACCATGTCTCCAGAGTTGCTTGCCACCATTTCGAGCGTGGCTTGTACCAAACCTGCATCCCGAGTGGTGTACAGGCAGGGAGAAGGACATTTGCATAATCTGAATGTGCTTGCTTAGTTAAATCACCTCTAGGAAATAATTCGCTTTCTCTGTTAGTAGAGTCTCCCCTCCTTGCCCCAGGGAGTCAGCTGGCAGCGTCTGTTAGTGATACAAAACTGGTCCCCAGTCCTGGAAATCCTGTGCTTCAATAAATAATTCAGTCTAATCTCTGCAGAATGGGTTAAAAAGCCACTGCATTCCTCTCCGCAAGTCCCTTCGAGGATGCAGGGAAGTGATTACTCAGAGCAGAGAGCTCGGTCATGCAGCAAGCAAAAGTGTAATAAGATCCACACAGCTGGCATCCATGGCAAAAGGAGAAACACGTGTAAATGTTTAAAACTGGGGCAATTACTCTTTCAAACAATTTACCAATGCAGGGCAGAGGAGAAAGAAAAGAATAGGGGCCAGGTGGAATCCAGGAAAGCCTGGATATCTTTCTTACACAGATCCTCTTGTCCCAACCCCAACTCTAGGCTTAACACAAGGATGCTCAAGGCGAGGCTATTGGGACATGTAATGTGGGAGGTCAAAGAGCATGGTCTGAATATGGGTGAGGGTTTGAGGGCTGAGCCTGCAGGCAAAGGGAAAACTGCTCAGATTAGAAACACAGGAGGATTTTTGTTTCTTTTTTATTTGGGATTTGCTTTAAAAAATTGAATTAAAAAGAAAAATCAGAACAAAAGAGCGAGGAAAGAATGCCTGAAATACAACATACAAGTCTGCCTCTGTTTAGGGCTTGGCTGGAGATGAAACTCAAATGTTTCTGAATTAGAATAAAAACAACAAACTGAAGGACATTGTGTTTTGATGGGTTTCATTTTATCCTTTGATAATTTTTCATTTGTATCCCGCAATGACATTTCATTCGGGTCTCTGCCTGACTGCACATTTTATTCTGGAGCTTGATTTCACGCTATTACTGCATACATCAGTGGCTCCCGAGATTCAGTAACTTGGTCCTGCTCCTTAGTAAATAGACATGTCTGTGGTGTGCTTTGCTGTAGATACTTTTACAAGCCATTTCCCTGTTGTGCAAGCTTATAAGTATTCCTCCAGCACGGCCTTTTCTTCTATAGGAAAAAACAACAGCAGCGAAACTGAGAGTCAGTAACAACTAAACAATTTGCCAGTGGTATCTTTGGATAATTAAAAAACCCTGCGTCTATCTCTGGTTTTTCTGTGCTCAAGAAGAATAGAGAAAACCAAAGACAAAAGGAAACGTACCTGCTACTCATCTAAGTTGATTGAAGAAGAAAATATGGAAGAATTGGAGGCTTTTAACAACTGATGTTAGTATTAGCTCTGAACAAGAGCTTAGGGGGTCTCAGCTTTGAGTAGAAGGAATAGTTTAGGTGATTTTGCCAAGTCCCTTTAAGCTTTGTTGTTTGCCGGTCCTATTTGTCGCTGGGATTTGGACAGAGTACGAATCTGTCTCAGACCATGAGTTAAGTGCTTCATGTCTCAGTTTACACACCAGAAAAGTGAAGATTCTCCTTTTTCATGACAGAAGGAGTTAATCAGGGTTCAAAATCCCATCACCTCTTTCCAAGAGGAGATGCTTGAAAAGGGTGCGTTTGATGCACAACGTTGGTTGTACAGTCAGTGTACACAAGAAAAGGTGAAAGATTCATAGGAGATGTTTCCTGTTCTTGCAGATTTCCCTTTTTGGGGACCCAGGAGCTCTCCTACTTTATTATCAGGATCCCATTCTGAGGTTGTAGAACCATCAGTAATCTTCATGGCCCAGCCCAAGAGTTAGATTGTCCCAAGGCTCAGTATACTGCCTCGGCTCTGGAAATGTCATTTCTGAGGGATGTAGAGGGTTGTGAAACACATCCCCTTGGGGAGATTTTTCTACACAGTGGTGTATCTGCTGTGTTAAGACATTCAAGTCCAAGAAGGGGAGAAAATGTTAGTGGGAGAGGAGCAAAGCAGGTAAATAACACATGGGAAAGAGCTGTCCCTACCCACTAACCCAAGTGTTCAGCACATCCCATAGCATTTGGCCTCCCCAACATTGAAAGTATCTCCAGGAACAGCTGCTTCCAGCATTTCCCTTTGAAAACAGTCATGTATCCAAGACACTGTTTAGTGAGCCACCTAATATTTTCACTCCACACTGTTGCCCGTTAACGTGTTAACCCCTTTCATGTTTTCCCCAGTAATCTCGCTTCCTCCTTCCAGTTCACACCCATCTCATGCTCAGCTGCCATCATAATGTTCCCTTGGTCATCTCCATTTGGTCTAAGCACATTGCTTGGTTCAGCAGGAATGCAAAACTGGCTTGAACTCGGGATTTGTAGCTTAAAATTCTCTCCCTTTTTTACTAAAATTGATCCCAACTGAGTCTTTGCTTGAGATCTCAACTGAGTCTTTGCTTGAGCTCATAATTTCTGTTTCCAACCTGAAAAACAGATTCTGTGTATGTTCCTGTATGTTCCTCCTTTAGATACCGAGATTGTGCTCCTTCATTATGGAGCCCTTTCTGCAAATAGTTCAACCATCCCAGTTACAAACAGTGTGATCGCGGTCGCAAATGACTAATGCCAAAAAGCAAAATTTCTTTTGGTTGAAATGATAGTGGTTGTGGGTCGGGAGGTGGTGCGTTATGCTCTTGTAGTTCAGTTGATGCTATTCACTGTGGCTGTGATTTACAGCCTGCTGCTGGGTGTAGCATGGGTCCTCGGTGTTGTACTCTCCCCAGACAGGCAATCTGTGCCTCAAAGAAATGACCATCTAAATGTTAGAACAGCCAACCAGGAAAGAGGGGAATCATCTACCTGTTTTGCAAAAATTGATCACCTGGAGTCCTGTAATTAATAAATGCAGAACATGCTCTGAGCCTGTAGCCAAGCCCAGTGTTGCAATCACAAAACCTGCCTTCCTCTATTTGCAGTGCATTGGGAAAAGGTCTTCGTGACCTAGAATGATCTTTAAATGACTCACTTTTCAATCTTTCAGCGTCCTCTTAGAGGGGGGGAGGGATGGGGAGAAAGGCAGAGCTTGGGTTATTGTTGTTTTCCATCTTTTTAATTTGCAGCTACATTGCTTGTTAGTCTAAAAGCAAATTGAGACAAGGCTGAAGTAACTATCTCAGCAATAAAAGCTCTCTGCCGAGACAGACCAAACACTCTATGAAAGTGCAAGCAACAGTGAAAAATTGGCTGCTTGAGCTAAACAACCGCTCAGGTTGACTTTCAAAGACTGTTTAGTCTCATGCCCTGAATGGGACACACACACACCCCCGTATCTGGTGGCTCACCCTTCCCACCTACATTTGTAGCCTCTTTCCTGATCTGGGACCCCATGTTGGACACAACTGGTGGACCAGATCCATGTTGTAGCAGCAGTAATATTTTGCCAGGTGTTTTGCCTAGGATGGGAGAAGGATGTTGGTCTGTTATGATCAAAGAATCCATAATCATAGAATCATAGAATGTCCTCAGTTGGAAGGAACCCACAAGGATTATCAAGTCCAACTGCTGTCCCTGCACAGGACAACCCCAAAATTTACACCAGGAACCCCTTCATGGGAGTGGACCTGTGATCTCACGTGTTGGAGGGAAGGAACTGTGTGAACCGAGTGATTTTGGTGCAAGATTTGTGGAAGCACTCAGCATCCTTCCCTTCAGAACCCAAAAGAGCTATCAGTGGTTAATAACTAACCCATAGTGCCCAAGTTTTGAAATATCCAGCCTTTCACCAGAACCAGAAATTTTGAAATAAATACAGAAAAGCTGAAAGTCTGATAATACTTGCATGACTTCAGAAGCAGAAACTTTCAGAAAGCCACAAGAGTCATCAGCCATCAGAGCTGGTAGCATTGCCTTTAAGCTCAGGTGTTCCAAGAAATGTGGACCTTGGAGACGATGCTCTTGTAGGAACAGGAATAGGGTTTTACTTGGAGGTCTCCGTAAGGAAATAGTGAATATTCAAGGAAGACTCCATGAAATGTTTCGTAGCCCAACCAGAAATGTTCACTTTCCTGTAGAGCCACGGGATGGTACCAGACCCATTTCTGTGCTGGTGTCAGCATCTGCTCTTTGGTTAGAGGCTTTTGTTCAACAGCTGTCTCCTGAACAGAGGTTGCATGTTGCTATTGCATTTCAATTTTTCCAGACTTATCTGTATTGAACCTCCCAAGGTTCCCTCACTAAAACTCTTCTGTCTAATCAAGTAATTGGATTAATAGGTAAACAGCATATCAGTATGCTTAATTGATGTTCCCAGGTAAATCAGCACAGGTAGTGCTTGTGTTTAAGGGCTGTTTCTGAAGGAAAAGCAGAGCTGAACTAAACCCTTTTTGCAGCTTTCTTATGTCTGAGGCTGATGTGAAAGGTTATGATTTTTTCCCCATTTACCTTTTGCATTAGAAATAATTTTGACCTCTCCTGTCCTGTCGGTATGAGTGTCATACTCCTGAAAGATACCACGGGTGACTGGAAAACTGATGAGAATATGACACTGAATACCAAGAAGTGTAAAGGGACTAATATTTAGGGACAGATAATTTTTTCTTAGCCCTGGTTTAATTTGCACTCTTCAATTACCTGCATGTAACTGAGATGCCTGTTGAAAGGTTGGGAGGAGAATCACTGTTGCTACAAAACCAGCACACGGGGTCTTTGAGATATGGGCTGTGCAGGGTTCAAGAGCTTCTGTCTTTGGCCTCCTAAGGGAACATGTCCCCAAAGAGGGAAGAGCTTCATGCCATCTTGCTCTTCCTCAGGATTAAAAAAGCAAGGAAAAAAACCAATTACAGGTATGAATATAATGCTGTTAAAAGGAGAAATAAACACTCCAGGCTATTTTAATTTCCTTTCCAACTCACTGTTACAGACACAGCACTGTTGTGCCTGATCCAAAGGTCTTTTAAATCAGGGGACTTCACGATGTGTTGCTCTTTCAGGGACTCTGCATTCCACCGTGGTAGCTGGACCATCGTGCTCCATCACAGGCACTGTCCTCAGAGGGAGGGATGTTGATGAGCAGGAGAGGACAGGGGTGAAGACAACAAAACATGAGTGGTCTGGAGGAACTGGTTTATGACCTGAGATCAGAGAGAGATAAGCAGAGCAAAGACAGAGGAAGGCCTGGGAAGGCTCTTCCTCACAGGGATTTTCCCCTCCCCAAGGGCAGGGCAAGACTGTTTGGAGAAACAGTGGGTTGTCAGGGGACTGTCTATCTAGAGATTTCTACTGGGCTCTGGGACAGCATCCGCTGATTCTTGGGACATTTCAAGCCAGCCAGGGTGGCTCAGAGCCTGCATTAGAGAGGACACAGGCAAAACTGATTGGCAGACATTCCTCTCTACAGTCCTTTGGATTTAGAGTAAGGTTCTTCTTCCAGACTCTCACCTGCTTCTGCAAGACCCCCTGAATAAAGTCCTGACCCCATCCCTGCCCCGGGAGTCATTTAGGACCTTCACACAGGTGTCTTGGCATCTCTGTTCCTTGCACACATTCTCTGCCTCTCAACTCACGATGGCAGCAACGTGCTGCAGCAAAGCACAGAGAGGCACAAGGTGGTGGCTTCCCCCACCCAGAAATTCAGCCTCTTCCTCAGAGATCCTGACCCTTCCCTGGGGCACATCGACTGGCAACGCTCAGGAGGCAACTCAACCTGTCCCAGGGACTGCACTACAAAGCTGAGGTGAGGAGAAGGCCAGCACTGGACAGAAGATGGGACCCTGCTTCCTCGCTTCAAGCAAAGGCTCCATCAAAGGGAGCTTTTTGCAGGGGACTTCCCACCTCTTTCAGAATGTACCTGAGGGGCTACTATCACTTGGTCTCTGCTTTTTGCCAGCTGCTAAGCAGAAGGCAGTGGGTGGCTTTCTGTGGAGCAGGACATGGAGTTATGTCACATTTTGGAGCTCCACAACTAAGGGAAGTGGGTGTCTGGGACCAAGACCCTGTTCCACCTGCACCTCTGCTTTGTCAAGGAGAAAGGTAGGTGCTTGTTTGAAGCAGGAGAGGGCAGCAACACCCTCTGTCTCTGGTTTAACTTCAATATTTAGTCACAGTTGAACACAGGCTCCTGAGTGTTTACGTACTCTGCAGTGTTCATGGGGAGCAGTGCACTTTTGGGTAGCAGCATCGGGCCAGAACCCACAGACCATCCTCTTCCACCATCCTACTGCACACACCTGTTGGCCAGCACAATGATGGGACCCGATGCCAGGCTGTCTTGAGAGGAGGACAAGGATCCTGGAGACATGGGAGACTTTGTTTCTGGCCCTGCCTTTGCCATTAGCTTTTTACCTAGCTGTGCACATGCTGTAAAACCTTTACCAGTGTTATATGTGAAGGTCATGAGCTCCCTTGGAGAACTGGGGCTGGAGTTTGGGAAGGGTTTGGGCAGCATTTAGCACAAGGCAGGAGGGACTGTATGAGGACAGCACTGGAACACAGAACTACGTTAAATCAATTAAAAAATTAATGTCTACAGATTTACTTCCCACTGATCTGGTGTAGATGTTTACCTGGCACTGTACTGAACCAGTTCAAGACATTAAACTGCTAGAAATATGTATTTTTTTGTTGTGGTTGTGTTTATTTTATTCCTCTTTAGAGAGCTAAACTGGCACACTGAGGTGTTGTGCAAGAGCCAGACTGACACCAAGAATGTGGTAATAGTGTGAAGCGACAAGGTCAAGAAGTTTTTAGGTCAGTTCTGCTGGTTTTGTGAAACCACACTTTCACAGGGCCAGGATGCTGCTGCCTGGGTTCAGTTGAAAGGGTTTTAGTCGCCTCTGGATGCTCAAGTGTAAAGACAACCCCACAACCACATCACACATGAGCCAAGCTCCTACATGGAAAGTCAGCCCTTCCCCTCCAAATAATGGTGTCACAAGCCATCGGTGACCTCCCGTGCATCAGACCTCTCTCCCAAAAGACTTGCAGAGGTTTCCCAACTGCTTCTTCTGAAGGAGCCTTAAATCAAAGCCAGTGGTTGTCACAAACTGCCCATTGATTTCTTGCAGCTTGCGAATGTGGCAAGTGGCTCAGAGTTGATACTGCAGATCCATAATTAATGCCTTGTGATCCCAGATCTGAAGGCCCTTTCACAGGCAGAGGGACTGTTAAACTGCCCCTGAAGATGAGGGATAGAGTTGTGGAAGGGATTAATGGCCAAGCCAGTAATGAGCTCAGAAAAACACAAGCACGGGAGATAAAAAAATTATCTAAGCTGGGAGTGAAAAACATTCATTTATTAAGTTCTTTTTTTGCAGAAGGCGAGTGCTTCTGAAGCCACCTAAAGAGCTGATATTCTTGTTGCTTGCTCGCTTGTGAAAGCCTGAATCAGACAGACAGTTTGGAGCCTAGACTACTCAAGATGTGGTTCAGCCAGAACAAGCTGCAAGAAGGTTTGAGGGCTGATAATAGAGCAGTCACACTGGTCTCCAGAGTGGTGGGGATTGTCTTGCTAAGAAGGTCCCAGTGATTTTTCTGACATAGGTTGATAGATGCATGGGTGGCTTTGGCTGGACAGTGGAAGAAGACAATAAAAGGAGCTAGTGCAAGGAGCTGGATGAGGACCAAGCACTTGGAGCTGCATGAAGGGCCCTTAACCATTCCCTTCCTCCTCATAACTCCATGCCCAACACAGACTGAGGTAAGAGCTTGCCTGCTGGGAAGCTCTTTTCTAGAGGAGCTGTTCCCTGACACTTCTGGTTTACCCTGCTCTGTTCTAAAATGCTGCACTGGGAAACCAATCCTGTGGTGCTGGCACCCACTGCGAACCCCCCCACTGTGGTGTTGATGCCCATAATGAAGTGGAAGATGTGTCAGCTTAGGTGTCCACTCCTTACCAAGAAGGATGGAGTCTGGAAGTGTGAGGGCTCTGGATATTGACCAGGACTTAAGCAGAAAATATAGACATACATATATATATATACATATGATTATACACAGGCAACAATGCTGATATTCTCAGATGCACTGGGGTAAAAAACCCCAGTGAGAGGCAGGGGAGAGGTCTCGAGGACAGACGAGGCTGTCTCCTGCTTAGGGATATTGGCTGTCTACACATCTTGAAAAAGAGGGATTTAAATCAGCTGGAACCTATAGGTAGATAAAGAGCCCACTTCAACAGGAAAAAGAAGCCATTATCCTTAGCACAGTTAGCTTATAAGAATGAAAAAAGAGCATTTGGAGAAAATATCTGCCCATTAAATACAGAGTTAAGAGCTTGGCTTAGGTTCAGAAAGAAAAAAAAAGACTTTTGATTAACCAATAAAGCCAATGGTGATGTTGAGATTATTCAGGGCTTATTGCTTTTATGAAAAGAAAAAGAGAAACGGAAAAAAGTGAAAATAAAAAAGAAAAAAGAAGAAAGAAAAGAAAAGATGGTCTGTTTCACATTTGTTGGGACTGCAGCAGATTGTTCTTGCCAGGGTAATAAACAGTAGATTGGATGCATCAGGCGAGGCTGGTTATGAAGATGAAGATATGTATCTCTTTGGGTTTTGAAATGCTTAGGGGCATTTTAGAAGACAGCACAACCTCCTGATGCCTCCACGGAGGGCAAATTGACTGCAGCAGCTTTGTTAGTGGCTACCTGATCTCAATGCAATTCTTCTACTCGATGGAGCAAGGGGAGGACCTCAGCTTAGTTATAACATTTAGGTGGACCCATGAGAGAGAATTGAGAGGAGAGTGATCCCAGGTCTCCCATTCCACGAAGAAAGGTGGAAGAATTAGAAGTGTTTTGTCCACTGAGGAGGGGACATAACACCACCTTTCAATCTGTGGAAGGCTAGCGCGGAGGTGAAAGGAATATGCTTCCTTCATGGGGTAAGACATGATGCTCTACAATGAAATTGAAGTAGGTTCAAATGAAGAACTTGGAGACATTTCTTAATGTGACATTCGGCTAGATGGTCTGTGAAGGACTAGAGGAATCTCACAGCAGATAGATTCACATCAATCTGGAACTTTCCAGGCAGGGTTGAGGCTGGGCACTGTATGGTAGCACATCTCAAAGTCCCTCCAAGATTTAATTATCATAATCAGAGCTGAAGATGCTGGAAAATTTGGGCAATCATATGTTTAAACAGACAAATGGGTAGGGTACCACACTGCAGCATGTCCCTCTTACATCTAGTCACTAAAGCTGAGTTGCTACTTCCTGGAAAGTGGAGATAGACAAATGCAAATGAGAAATAAAGACAGATAATTTAAAAGACTAATTTTGAGACTAACTATTGGAATAAGCCGCAAAAGGAATCACTGGATTCCTCACCCCAAAGGAACAGTGCATTGCTCCCTAGTCAAAAAAGGATGTAGAAGGCAATTCTGGAGAGGTCAACATAGTGAGTATCACTGACTATGATGTCTTGCTGTGGGCAATGCAGGTGCTCAGATTAGGTTGATCTAAAAGGTCCTTTCGAGCCTTGAATTATTCCCCTTTTCCACAGAATCCATCATTTCCTGTGTCTGAGTCTGCCTCATCCAGGGGCTCTCTTCATTTTGAAGACATCCAACACAGAGAACTGGACTCTGGCCATGCTCTTTTGCAGACAGGACTTGGCTTTCTCTGGCAGACACCCATAACAATCAGAGTCTGTTACGAAGAAGGACTCCCTTGTCTCGTCCTTTGGCTGAAACCTGATGGGATTTCAGCTCTGAGTTTCCTCATTTCAGCATTTTCTTTGTCTGAGGGTGGAAATCCATTAGGACTTTTCTGACGTGACTTTCTGTGAGCATCCTCTGAGACCCCAGTAGACATTAATTAAAACTATAGGAACCGGGACAGATTAAATGAGAAAGAAGCATGACAGAAATCCAGTTTACCTTTGCTAAGTGACAGGTAAGGGGGAGAAGAATGACCCAATTTTACTTATTTTTCACCTGGCAACCTGATAAGACAATTCCCTACTAGAGACTCCTGGCTCTTTCACCCAGACCTCCACAATATAAATATCTTCGAGTGGCATGTTGTCCATGGGTGACATGAGGTCCATGTTGAGTCTGAAAATGAACACCTCATTGCCATAGGACTGCATGCACATGACACTATCAACAAGTGGTGGTCCACAGCTCAGCTCAGTCCTCCTGGTCTCTCATGTCCCACCCCTCAGCTTTTAAGAGCCTTTTTTTGCTGATGTATGACTGGTGGGATGTGTGGCTGAACCTGCAGAAGAGGTTCCTCTGCCTCCTGCGACCACCACAGCCTAATCGGCCACATGACAGGAGAACTCAAAACCCCCCAGAGAGCAACCAAGACCTCCAGGCAGGTCGAGGCAGACCCAGGGCAAGATCCTTCTGTTTCCAGCATGGTTATTCACTCACAGACCCCCACCCAGTGCTGCCAAGGGATATCAGGCTTGATCTGGTGGGCTGGTTGCTGCATCCCCTTCCCATTGGCCGCAGTCTCCCTCTAATCTCTGCCTGCCTTCCCAGCAGTTCCCTCCAGTCACCAGCAAAGCAGGGGCTCTCCGTGTACAGCTAGGATAATTAGAGTGCTGCAGGGTGCTTAGTATGCAGGCAGTGGCTGTGTTATTGCTCAGGAAAGAAAAAAAAAAGCAACTGAAAAAAGCCCATTTGCCCAAGCAATAAAAAAACTCTCAACTTTTAACCACTTAATACTCTGCTTCCCTAAGAAAATCAAACCTCTGCACAGAGGCCCTTCTTCTGACTGCCATGAGGGGAAAGCTGGCTGTGAAAGGATCGTCAGGTATTGTTTGGCCCCAAAATATGGTGATGCTATTTGCTGATGGCTGCACAGAAACAGCTCTACCCCTTGTCTTCTGCAATGGAGAAGACTGAAGAGCAACAGTGGATCAGGGGTGGCAGGATCTGTGCTTCCTTCAAAAGCAAAGGTTGTGGTGAAATCTAATGCCATGTGTAGAAGTTAGCAGATATGATAACCCACCCCAGTAGAAAAGATGTTACTATTTTCCTAAGAGTCTCCTCCAGTGTTTCACAGCCTGGACGTGAGGACAATTTTCCTAATGTCAGCAACCTTTGTTGGTCTGGATCACCTTTCTTATGAAGAGAGACTGAGAGAGCTGGGTCTGTTCAGCCTGGAGAAGAGAAGCTGAGAGGGGATCTCTTCAATGGTTATAAATATCTCCAGGATGAGTGTCAAGAGGATGAGATTAGTATTTTCAGCGGTGCCCAACGACAGGATGAAGGGCAACAGGCACAGACTGAAGCACAGGAGGTTCCATCTGAACATGAGGAGAAACTTCTCTCCTTTGAGGTGCCAGAGCCTGGCCCAGGCTGCCCAGAGAGGTTGTGGAGTCTCCTTCTCTGCAGACATTCAAACCCACCTGGACATCTTCCTGTGTGATCTGCTCTGGTTACCCTGCTTTAGCAGGTGGGTTGGACTGGATGATCTCCAGAGGTCCCTTCCAACCACAACCATTCTGTGATTCGGCAAAGAGTGTGGAGCTAAACAGAGAAGATGCCTGTAAAGGAGTCTGGGCAGACCCACCATCAGATGAAAGGCTTAGAGAAAGTTTGGAGATAAAGTAAGTGAGCTGTAATGGATTTCCTCTCTTTCCCATTCCAGGTAAAGTTTAACAAAGTGCATTAAGGCAGTGAAGATGGTGTTGGTCTGGAACCAGACTTTGCCTTTTGAGAAAGTTTCCTATGAAATTCCTATAGCCAGAAAGAGCAAAACCTTTACAACAGATAAATTGTCAAGAGGTGAATTAAAACACTTCCTTTAGCATTTCAGAGAGACTCTACTCCACTTTGTAAGGCGTCAGCACGTTTCCAGTGGGCAATGACTAAAACATAAAAGAAAAGGTCAGTGCCCCTGGACTGGGCTGGCACTGCACACGGAAGTGGTGTGTTGGGTATTTATTGGTGCTTGGTGCCATTCCTTCACTGCTGCTTTTGTGCCTCTTGACTACAGCTACCGAAGCAATCAGTAATTATCTCACTAAGCAGAATTCAAAGCAAGTAGAAGCAGTGAGGGAGGAAAATGCCTTTTCCTGAATAAACTGTGTTTTCCTGAACCAAACATCCCCAAATGTCTGGAAATGTTGCCTCTAAATCCAGCCAGACTTGGCACACGTTCAAGGGAGGGCCTAACTGGAGATGGAATAGCAGCCCATGTGTGTTTTGGAATTACAGATGAAAAATAGCTAACACTTTTGCAGACTTACTAATACCTTATATCCTGAGACAAAATGTTCCTTTGGTGAATGTGGGACTCCCTTGGCTTCAGTTAAGCTCATGGTTTGATTGTTTCAATGGAAACCTCTTAGTTCTTGCAGGGCAGGGTCAACCTTTATTTCAGCCTGCCCCACCAGACAAGTCTTTAGAAAGCTTCACATCTTTCTTTCCTACACTGAAGAGCCCTGTGCTACACAGCCTAACTCAGTGCACTCAACAAATCTTCCCTCTGTGGGGCTGTGAGTGATTTCTAACCTGTTTCTAGTTGTTTAGTCTCTGTACCCTTACCTCACAATAAGGTAGTGCTTTGGCTGTAGACTTGCTGTCCACCCAAGTCCTTGATCTTGGGGAAGCAGAAGCTTTTACAATCTCCAAACACCGTCATAATTTCTCTCTTAAGAGCAGTCAGCTTCTCCCATTCTTTACTACAGAAACGGACTTAATTCATAGTAAATGATAGGATGAGACGAAATGGCCTCAAGTTGCACCAGGGGAGGTTTAGATTGGATATTAGCAAAAATTCTTCCTGAAAGGAGTTGTTAGGCACTGGAATAAGCTACCCAGGGCGGTGGTAGAGTCACCATCCCTGGAGGAATTTAAAAGACGTGTAGATGAGGTTCTTAGGGACATGGTTTAGTGCCAGTGTTGGGTTAACGGTTGGACTCAATCATCTTGAGAGTCTTTTCAAACCGAAATGATTCTACGATTCTGTATCAGCCACTGAGAGATTGATTTTGGGTGTCTGGTTCTGTCTCGGAGAGAGGCATGTTAACCTCATCTCTGTGGAGACCTCAAAGCACCCTGCCACGTGTGCTTGTGGGAAGCATTGGTAGGGAGAAGGGCTGTTCTCCATGGGAAGAATGTACTGGGTGCTGGAGATGACAGGTTGGTGAAGGCTCGTGTCAGCAAAGCCACCCTAGGTTGCAGCTGTGAATAACAAGACTGAGGAGTGCCCTGACCTTCTAAGGATTCAAACGGACAGGAAGAAAACTGAAGCAGAAGGTGCCCATTGTGTCCAAGCCAACCATGATGTCCTGTGCTATGGGGCCTGGCAACCACCTACCCTAGATGAACAGCAGGAGATGCTTATACACACTGTTTACATCCAGCCTGGACATGAATGAAGAATTCCTAGCTGAAAATCCCAAAATTGGTGTGTTCCAAGAAGCAAGTTGGAATCAGACCACTCTGATACCTACATTTCTTATGCAAACAACCTCTGGGATGTCCCATAAGAAGGACCTGGGGCTGTCTTCTCTGTAGACCATATGATATCACTGGAAGATTGGTTGGAGGGAGTTCTCTGCCAAGCCTCAAATGGAGGGGACCAAGTGAAGTTGCATAGATTCAAAATCCCTTTGAAAGCTAGATCCAGCTGTCTTTCCCCTGGAAGATGGATGTCCCCAGTGATGTCCCCAGTGAAACACCTACAAGCAAGTGTTATGGACGGCAGGAGAGCTTGTCCTCATGCTTTGCTCAACCCTGCTTCAGAGCTGCACCACATCAGTTGGACAGCTATCAGGACTCATGCTAGAGTGGTACTGAAGGCCTTGATAAAACCTAATGGAGAAGAAATTCTAAGGGACCTAAAAATAAATCCTGTGAGGAATATGATGCACCTATTCCAGGACCCAAAGACAGTCATGCCAGCAGCTCCTGTGTCAGAGCAGAGCTGGTAGTAGACATGCACATCTTTGCTCAGATGAAGAAAACACGGACAGACTGATCCTACCTTGTACCTGACCGTGAAGAATGCTTGCGAAATCTTTTCCATCAACTTTTCCTCCCTCCCCTTCTCTCTACCAAGTATTGAATCATTGTGAATCATTTAGCAGTGTGGGGAGCTGTGGTATTTACGTCAGTTAGCATATTTTTAATGGGTTTCCCTCCAGTTGAATGTTCTGTGGGACGTGTGGCACAGCAGATAAGGCTGTGAATGGAGAACTGGGAGTCTTTGCGATCCTTTTTCTTGTACCCCTGTTTCTCCCTTAGTTCAAGATGACTTAACACCTCTGGCATCCCAGTAGTCATGATGGTAGCTGTGATGAGGGCTTGGGTTCTGGCCCTGTTTCATTCCTGATATCAAGTCTGTGTTCAGGTCTGTGAGTCCCTGTGTCCCTGTGGCTGTGACGAGGGGGGTGAGGTGATATGGGTGGAAACTGT
The DNA here is from genome assembly GCF_037038585.1 of Patagioenas fasciata. Lineage (NCBI taxonomy): Eukaryota > Metazoa > Chordata > Aves > Columbiformes > Columbidae > Patagioenas > Patagioenas fasciata. The sequence continues at coordinate 211,982,533 of NC_092520.1, forward strand.
TGTTGAGGGTCTGCCACAGGGTGGGTTTTGATGGAGAGGCAGGAGTTGATTTTTTCTGATGAAAGCAAGAAGAATTTGGAGTATGGGACTTGAGCAGCTCTTGAAGGGAGAGGCCATTCTCAGCAGTTAAAAAGCAGAATTTCTAGTTTGAGCAAGTTTTGTGGGCTCCCTGGAGAAGTTAGAGGACAGACAAATGCATTTTCAGGGAAGATTTTGTCCTACCTCTCTCCTGTTGGGCTAATAACTTTATGAAAGTGTCTGTCTCTATCCATCTGCTATAAACGGATCCCAGATGACTGCTCAGTTTGGACAACTGCCTCGCTAAATGCTAACATTAGCTGAACTTATGGACCTTAGGAGAACAGGCATGCATCCAGTGAGGACAGGGGTCACTTCAGTGCTGGAGACCCAAAAGACAATGAGGAAATTTTTTGGGTGTTGACTCTGAAACCTACTAATGGGAGAAGGCAGTCATCCAGTTGGTCAGAATATGAGACCATGAGCAAATTTCCTTCCTCTTTCCTTTTCAATCTTATTCATATCCTGGTACACAGCAAAGCTCAGGGCAACCAGTTGAGAATGGCTAATGTGATTGAAATGAGAATACAGTCATCTTTAGGGTTTCATATTCTTCTTGCTCCTCTCAGTCCCTCTTGCAAGTGAGAGTTCTTTGAAATCTCTGCTGAAAAACTCCTTTCTCTTCCAGCACCTTAACCCACCTCAACAGCTCTAACAGGCACATGCACATACACAAAAAAACGTTACAATGATCTTTGTTGCTGTTGCTGTTGTTTTGATGCTGAACAAAAGACCTGGCTCCTACCCCCCTCCTTGCTGTACCACCTTCAGGATCGTGTGTCAGGAATCAATGCTACAGATGTTGCCTTAGTCATGATGCTAGCAGGAGACTTTTAATATGTTTCAGATACACAACAAAGAACAGATGCCAATTCATAGGGAGGGAAGAAAGATGTTTTGATCTGGGGTTTTGGAAATGAATTTTCATGCAGACTTTATTTCCAATTTTATAGTTTTTTCTTTTCCCTGGAATGCATATTAAATGCTGATAGCCTGTTATCCTTGACCTTTAGAGCCTGTGCATTTGAAAATCCAATTCCATGTGAAAAGCAATGCATACAATATGGACTTTGAAGAAAATGCCAGTAAGTGTGTTATTTTCTTTTTGGCCCTGCAAGGGCCTACTACCAACAGAAAAAAAGGCAAGAGCACAACTTGAGTGGAATACAGTCAGCTAGAAGAGAGGTTTCTCTGACTCCTTGCGGGCCGTGGGTTTTGTTCACCCAGTGGGAAGGAAGGAGCATTAAGCTGCTGAAAGAGCGAATTCATTTTACCCTTTCTCAGCACTCCAGTTACTGGGCTCCTTAACTCCTCCAGTACTTCCAGATGGGCTCAGAGCATCTCAGTAGAACATATATCCAGATGTGCCACTGTGTCCTCATGGAATTTTCTTTAAGCACTGCCAGATGATGCTGGGAACGTCATGATCACCTTTTCTTTCTGATGTGCTGAAAGCATTTTGGTGACCTCCAGCTGTGTTGGGATCTTCCCTTGGAAGCTCTCTCTAGATGTGTTGGAGATACCCCAAGGGAGTGTTATTCCAGCTGTGCTGGGAACATCCCTGGGGGATTTTCTTCCAGATGATGTGGAGATAAGTCAGGAGATTATTCCTCCAACTGTCATGTTGAACATCTACAATCCAGCCAAGCCACTGCAGTGTCCACGTTGCCAGATAATTCCCTTCTTCTGCTCTTAGTTGGTCATCACTTTTTTAAAACCTCATTTACTTTGAGAACTGCATTCAACAACTGTGTTAAATCCATGAAGGCTGTGCTTACAAAAGGCGGTTGGATGGGGTAGGTAACGTAGGAAATCCAGCTGTTTTTAGAACAAAACAAGATACTTATCATGTAAAAAGGTAATTTGTTAATGGCAGCCCCCACAGAACTACTTTCCCATCTGAAGAACATACCAACACCAAGAAGCAAAAGTTGGAGTTTCCATTCCTGAAGAATCCAGGCATGATCCCAGTACTTTTCAAGTCAAAAGCCCTTAGCAGATAGCCAGAACCTCTGCAGCCTACACACTTGAAAAAATGATCTTTCTTATTCTTCGTGAGTGGTAAGAGAGCCCACAATTTTTTCAGCCATCATCTAGCACCATGGGACTTTGATGCTTCTATGGTGTCACTGAGAAAGGGCTGCAGAAGGAATTAGCCCTACGTGCAAGCACTGTAGCTTGGGACCAAGGCAAAACACGAATTCTTTTGGATTGGGTTTTCTGATTCTTATGAGGAAGCCAAATTCTATATGAAATCTAAAGTCTGGAAAGTCACGTGGACTTGGACTCCACAAAGTCAGGAGCTTTCTGAGTCATTTTGCTGGCAGCTAAACTCTGTCTCAACTCAGACACGTCTCCTAAGTTCCTTTGTGCCTCTGGACCTTTCCACCATGCCCAGGCTCAAACAGGGAGTCTGTGGTAGAGAAGGAAAGGAAACCAGGTCTGTCAAATTCCAGGATGGGTCTGTGATTGCTGGACATCTCACCCCTGGCTGTGCTGCCTGTGAGTGGCATGAAATGAATCTTCAAAGGGCTGTGTAGATCTCCTGCCCTCTTTCATCCCTGTGGTGGCCAACCCAATCTTTTCTCGCAGACAATGAGACCGCAGGGTGGTTGGCGCATAGAGACATACTGTGCCACGCTTGGTTTTCTAATTTTTTTTCTTCCCTTTCTTAATTTTTTCCACTCCTTTCCTTCTAATTTAGAGCTCTAGATTAAATTCAACTTAATTAGAAGGATTATACATCTTATAAATTTAATATTTAATATGCAAGCATAGGCTTTTATTAAAGGTGTCCTAGGAGGAATGGTAATGAGTTATTGCACAATAAATAGTTGGATGGAAATGTGTGTGATAAAGGGCTGGAACTTCTAGAGCAAGGGAAGGAGAAAGGGAATGTGGGTGCTTGGGAGACATCTCTGGTGACTGCTCAGTGCTGCTGTCATCTCTCTGCTCTGTCATCTCACACAGCAACTGATCCAAAAGCAAGGGGAATTTTCCTTTAGCATAGGCATGAAAAAGCATTTGAGAGGTGAGGGAGGACACTGGGAGGGAGGGTCTTGAGGAAGGTCAGAAACTGAAGATCCTTGCAAAGAGGAGAAACTCTGATATAGGATCCTCTCTGATAGCCACATATAGGAGTTCTGAACAGCTCACTCACTGCCTCTGTTGGAGGGGGTAACTGGGATGTCGGTCTCTTCTCCCAAGTAACAAGCAATAGCATGAGAGGAAACAGCCTCAAGTTGCACCAGAGGAGGTTTAGATTGGATATTAGGAACAATTTCTTCCTGGAAAGGGTTGTCAGGCATTGGAACAGGCTGCCCAGGGCAGTGGTGGAGTCACCATCCCTGGAGGGGTTTAAGAGATGTGGAGATTAAGTTTTTAGTGACATGGTTTACTGCCAATGTTGGGTTAGCAGTTGGACTCAATGATCTTGAGAGTTTCTTCCAACCAAAATGTCGTTATGGTTCTATGGTTAGGGGTCTTTATTGCAGTGCCTCCCAAGAGCCAGGGCCCAGATGTGATGTGCAATGCGTCGAGAAGACCCTGCTCTTGTGCTGCCTCTTTGAATTGAGACCTGAGGTGGAATTCACCTCTTCAAGTGTCTACAATGGGGTGTCTTATGAGCTGGCATCTATGTTCCCGCTGTAGACAACAAAGATCTAATTAATACCATCAGCAGGATTTAGGGTTTGAGTCATTGGGCCATGTGTAGGTGTTTATTTTAGGATGAGACAGCTTGCACTGTAAATTCTGCAGGCTGCACAGACAAGGTCTCCAGTGACTATAAGGGATCAAAGGCTACTTTTGTTCCAGTAAATAAAATGGGCCAGAGATTGCTCTTCAGCCTTGAGGGCAAATCGACCAGTCTGATTCACGCTTGGTATTTTCTGCCAGAGTGTTCTCAGGTCCTTTCATCTGTGTCAGGAGGCTTTAACAAATAAATGGTGTAGACACTGTGGGCTAGTGCTTGCTACCATGCTCAGTCCCAGTTTGGTTTCTAGGACAGACAAAACACTTCACAGACACTGCTGTCTACACTGAAGACATTCGAATGTATCTTTGCCCTTCTGCGAAACGATTTGTTACAGAAGGGGATCGTTTTGCCATCCTGGCAGCATCCCAGCCTTGTAAAGCGGTGTGGCTTAGATGGCCAGTGTCCTGCAGCAGGACCTGATAGCCATTGGTTGTTGCCAAGCAGCTGATAGATGGTAATTTGCTTTTCTGGTAACAAATCCATAGTACAGTTAGGAGCTGTGCATCCTGTCCGGGTGCCAAAGCAGAGATAAATTAAGGCACATCTGGGAAAACAGGACCGGGAAGGTGCTGTGGTCCATCAGAGAATAACCTTAGGGAGTATCTTTTATCAAGGTGGGGAAATAAGGCACTAGCATGTGATTGGGGTCCCAGTGTGAGGCTTTGGGGAGCACTGGGAAACATCTGGATGTATGCGGTGGAAGGATGGGAGCTGGGTGATGATGGAATGGGTTCTGGTGTATCTCCATGCAACATGGTACAGAAGTGGGCCTGTCATGACCTGTGGGGTAACTGAGATGGGGAACCGTCTAACTGGTGGCTTTGTAACTGACAGACCCTCTGGGGCCAACACTCTGCTGTGGTTTAAAATGGCCAGTGAGAGGAGAAGACTTCTGGGAGCGAATTCAACCCAAGGCTTTGGGGAGCTCGAACATCCCATTAAAGTTGTCTGGTTGCATGCCACATTGATGCTTTCAGGGGCCATACTCTTACCCTGCCAAGCCCTTTCCCTCCCACTCAGCCAAGATTTTCTCAGCTGGTTTTACCCAACCAGACTAAGTAATCTCCAGCACTACCTGTCTGTATTTCTATATGGAAACTGCTCTCTGTAGGGTGCTTGTACCTGAATTCAGGTCTCCTTGCCCACCCTCAGGATTTATCTCAACTCCCAATCAATACTTGTGGTTTTTCTTGGCTCCAAGGGATTTAGACAAAGCTGCCACCCATGGGACTTCAGGGCTTCAGGGCTCATGCAAAGAAACATATTTGTTTCAGGCCAAGGCAGGGAAGCTGCCATTGACCAGAAACGAGTTAAGATGCCACATAAATACACAATTTTAAGGCCATTTGAATTTATACAATGAAGCTGGCAAACAGCTGGAGCTATCTCTGGTTGCTCTGGTCAGCAAACAAGGCAGTTGTTATCTTTGCAGATGACCCTTGTGGTCCCCCATGTCTGATATTTGTAATTACAAGCAGGGATTATGCAGGAAGGAGATGAAATCAACTGTGGAAACCCAGATGACAGCAGGGGAGCTTACGCACCAGCTGATTCCTCACCAATGAAGTCAGAGATAGTACCAGGATATGTGAACAGGCTTGGGGTGCATATATCAAACCTATGGGGATCCTGATAGAGGGATTATAACTAAGGGGAGAGGAAGTGGGGAGTAATTTGATTAACATTTTTGATGCATGCCCAGGTGTTGCAAGGGATTGATTTTAAGGTTCTGCTTGGTGTGAAACAATGCTCAGATTTCTTAGAGAGAAGCACAACTTCAAAGAGTTCGGTGGCAGGTTCACTCTATTATTTACTGCATGGGGGAAATATGCCTGTATCCATTCACAAAGCAAAATTTGATAATCATTTGCTCCAGGGGCTGTGTCTTGGAGCTCCGGAGGCAAACTCTAAGGCAAGGCCCATGTCCATCATAGTGTAAATGTTCAGGATTCTTCTCTCCCTCATAACCGTTCACTCTGGAGGTATTTTTAAAGCTCCATTAGCAAACTTTCAGACGAGGCCCTTAATCGCATGCAAAACAGACTTTGAGGAAACAAAATTCTCAGAAAATGAAAAATTTAATCGAGTAGAATAGCAGAAGGTCTGACTCAAGCTGAGTATCTGCACAGAGGTCTGCCCACCATAGAAAACTACAAACTTTGATAACTTTACAGGCCATTCACACCAAGATCCATTCCAATAGCAAAATTTCACCACCAGGTCCTTTGTTCCCCATTGGACCCTTTTTCTCTGACTCCACGTGGGCCTTTGTTTTGTTCAGTTGTAGACATTGGTTTTGGTCCATAACCTTGGAGGTGCTGTTTTGTCTGGATAAATCCTTTCTTCTTAGCAAACTGCAAAACAGGCCCCACTTTGCAGATGTCTGTGATGTCTCTGTGTTAGCCTTGGATTGTTGTTTTCCCAGTCAGTTCCATTTTTCCCAGCAAAATGCAAGGTAGACTTTATCTTGCAGGCATTTAGTGTAGCCTGCAGTTGTTTTTGGTAAATATGAGCAGGACCTTACAGCTTAAAATTTTAGCAAATCTAGTCTACCAAGTAACATGAACCAAAGAGTACACTAAAAATCATACAACCTTATATCTCTAAATAATCTATTACATTTGGTGTGCATCTACTGAAGCTAAATGATAAATATTGAACTTGAATTGGGCTCATCCACTGACCTCTGAGTAGTAAAACCATTGCTATACAGCTCACTTATTTAGCAGGGAGAGCTCCAAGTGGGCTCATCCAGGCTGTTGTATTTATAGAATGAAGTGGTTGACTTGTAGTCAAATTGCATACAATAGGAAAAGTGTGCACAAGACTCCCTGCATCCACAAGCCACCGGCTTTCAGTTACTGTTCTGCTTTCTCGTGTGTCTTCTGGAAGGAGTTCTTGACCTGGATGAAGCTCAGGTCCTTCCCTCTTCTGGAGCTTGGACCAAACTGCTGCTGGTTTGGCTAGGGGGGATTGAGTGCATCTGCCACAACAGGGCTAACACATTGTGCTAATGAATGTTGGTGCAGTAGCAAAGCTTTATTGGTGCCATCTGCCATGGAGAGCCTCACAGTAAAGATAGACATGGACAGGATTAGCTCCCATACTTTAAATACAGCTAGGGTGGACCCTTTGGAGTGCAGGTTGGAAGGAGGGGTGGTTTTGCTGGGACAGGAATGTTGCAAAACAATGGAGGAAGGAAGCTCCCATTCTCTTGTTTTTCTCCAATGCATTGTTGTGATGAGGTAAGGAGAGCAACCAACACCCTAAATTAGATATTTGGGGTGGGACACAGCACAGGGACTTTGCGAAGACACAACCTACAACCTCTCCACGTCCTTGGGAAGCTGAGATGGTGGAGTCAGCAGAGAGTCCTTCCAGAGATCAGCACCACTCACCAACTTCCAACCTTGGGACAAACTTTTATCTCCCTTTTCCCCTTGAAAAGCACAATGTGGATGTCGGTCATTTCTTATGCTGTGTGGGTGAAGCAAGGGCAAGTCACAAGAGCAGTTGCAAACTGTAAATGCAAATAACCAGATTTTCCTTGAACTACCGCAGGGTTAGCAGGGCTGGTAGGAAAAGGGGCATCCAAACCTCTCCACAGGATATCTGCCATGGTTGATGAGGTTATTACGGTCACCTAAAAGAACATAATCGTGTTGGATCAGGGACTGCACAATCAATGAGCAGAGAGATGTTTCCTTGTCTTCAGGCAAGAAGACATTCCCTTAGGATGAAAACACGTGGGGAGCTGCAGTCTTGGCAGGGGATGAGTTCAGCAGCTTGTCTGAGGAGATGAAGTCATCATGGAGAGCAGGTGAGGCCCCTTGTTGGGCTCCAACACATCTCACAGGGCCTCCTTCCCTACAGACAGCAGAAAATTCCCCTTTTCCTTCCTTGTCTCCATTCCCTGTGTAGAATATTGGGAATTCCTGCTTGACTGGGGATCAGAACAGAGAGAAAATATGAGTGATAGCGCTCTGCTACCATTTTCGTTTGTTTGGGTTTTTTTAATCAGAAGGAGAGGGAATATGTGCAGTGAAAGAAAAAGGAGGAGAGAAGGGGGAAAACACTGTTTGGGTCCAAACTGTGTTTACAGTTTTCTGCATCATCTCTTTTAATGAAAGCATCCAAACAAGGCAACAGGAGCTGATGATTCAATAACGTGCAGGGCTGGGAGACAATGGGGGGAAGAAAAACAACAAAGCGAAGAGGGTTTTAATAACCGTTCATTGAGGCTGTAATTAAATCTTGGTTTCTGTTTGGAAAACAAGAATCTCATTTTGTGTGTGTGTCCCATCTCCCCACCACATCTGCACCCAGGTTTTTCTTATGGGGAATTACCAAACATGCTGTGAGCTGATTAGGAAATACAGGTGTGGCAGGCACTCTCTCTTGCAATGGAAAAGGGAGAAGGAGAAGAGAGGATGAGGAGCTTTATTGTCAAGTCTGACACCAGCCCTGTGTGGATGGGAAGCAGGAACCTGAAAATGAGTTTTGGAGCCAGCCTGGTACTTATTTGGTGCTTGATAAACATGAAGAAAGCATTAGAGGGGGCAGGAGCGTGGAGTTCTCCACCCCATCTCAGTGATTGCCAGCCAGTATGATTTGGTTTGGAGGAGGGATTCAGCCCCTGTGGGAAGGTAAGAGGATGCTGAGCAACTGAATGGGAGTTGTTGCATCGAGTGTGTTGCAGCCCATGTATTTTCCACATGGGCTAAAGAACTTTTTAACAGACATAATGGTGTCTATATCAAAACCAAAAAGGGCATATTCTTAGAGGATGAGGGCAAGTGGTTATTTGTATCCATATATCTCCTTTTCCTCTCCTCCATCACATGACATAATGGGCTCAGGCATTGTACACGTTAACTCCTCAACCATGGCCTAGTGAGGTTACTGGTGGCATTGGCCAAAGTTCTGCCAAGAACTGTACTAGCAGCTGTGTCCCTGGCCCTGATTCATGTTCTTTTACAAGCTTAACTTCAAAAGTGGATGGTTTTATGGAGGGTTGAAGAGCAGAGCCTCCTGCTCACATGGAGAATCATGTCAGCAGTGGGCTAACACATAGCTGTGGCCAGGCAATGGGATACAGAAACATGTACATGCTCTCCAGCCAACTATCCATCTTAGAAAGGAGAATACAGTATTTCACTCAAAGATGTTGTTTTCCAGCAACTCTTCCCTCTTCCTGCTTTCCCAGCCTGATTAAATTAAAGGAATGACCAAAGAAAACTCCACCCCAGCTGGGCCAGACTTTCTGTGGGACTAAACCAGCATTTTTGTCTCTCACAATCTGCCTGGAGGGCTCATTACCTAATTTTTGCCTCCTTATTAGAAAGCAGAGCAGTAATGCTGCTGTGGTCACTGCCTCAGAGCCCATCGCCTCCTTGCATTAGTTCTAATTGCTAGGAGCTGAGTGGAGGATGCTGCTCCTGGTCTCTGCCAGAGTTTGCCTGGGCAGAAGGTCTGCATTCAACCTTCATTTATATTCCAGAAGCATCACTCACTTAGCAGTATCTCCTGCCATCAATAAACCAATGCAAACAGAGATAAGCCAGATAAAGCGAAAGTAGGTCACTTCTGCAGCACAATGACATCCAGCTCGCTTATTCCTTACACAACTCTAAAAGTTAACTCTCCCATCACGGCATTTCTTCTGTCTTCGTCTTTTTTGCTTAAAGTTGCTAGGGAGCTGGGACAAGGTGATTAGGCAGATAAGAGTCTTTTCACAGATCTTCCATGCACCAGATGGAAGGTATCTGGAGATTGTTCTGCAACTGTGCAGTGGATGGAGGGTTTGATGTCATTCACAGATTCTCTGAACTCTGTGTTGCTTTTCTACCAAAGTCCTGGAAAGGTGCTTCATGCTGATAGCTGGGCAAAGCTGACTTTGTTCCTCTCAAGGACCCATATTTTATGTTTAGGTCCCATATTCCCTACTGTATCTCTGGAAAAAAACATCACCACTGTAAATTCATCCCTTAGTATCAGCTCATCTTCAAGCCTTGATGTTGACTTAAAGCCACAAACTTCTTCTGGTGGTAAGATAACATTCCCGGTTGCCTATTATATCAATAATTTCTTCACTGAGAACCTAAGAGCTGGTTAGTGTCTCATAAAATGTCACTGTTGTACCATGAGATGGCAATGACTTCCTGTTGATGACACCTGAGACCAAGCTTGGGCTGATAGCATGTAGATGAAAAGCTTAATGACCAACCACAGTCACCTGAGTCATCCAGGCACCTAGGTTATGTGTGATTTTATTATAAAGAAAATATAAGTGCTCTTTATTTTCCAATACATACACTTCAGGTGTTGTTGGGAAAGCAGAAGGATCACTGGAGATACTTCTAAGGCCTTCTAGCACTGCAAAGAAACATTAGCATTAGCTCAGTCTTGGATGATCTCCAGAAAACAAGACAAGTAGGGATGCTCCAGTGCTCTTTTATTGAGATTTCTGTAAATTCTGTCTTCATTAGCATAAAAGCTTGTGGGAAATACATTTTGAAACTTCTTATCTAAGTGTTCATTCTTACAAAAAGAGGTCCTAAAAGTGACCCTCATCCACCCAAGAAAACAGAAATGTCAGCATAGAAATTATCGTACTACCTCCACAGAAGGAAAGAAATTAATTGCAAAATAAAATTATAAAATAAATAAATATCAGAAAACAGTAATATCCTGCCAGATATTCAACAAGAGGGAAATATGGCAGCATCCAATAAATAAGTTGTCCTGGAGTGAACAATCCACCGAGCTCCAGTTGCTGCTGGTGAACAAAACACAAGCCAGTGGAATGAGCATCCAGATCCCAACTACATTTAGGTATATGTCTGTCAGGGACCATCAGCAAGTCTGTAGCATGATTACCAAATTTACTTGTATTAATCAAGATATTTTGATTGTTCTCTAAGCCTAGCTGAAGAGCCAAACTTCTAAAAACCTTTCTCCTGCCTTTCTCAATTAGTTGTCCCTTTGGTTCCTGCAGAAGGTCGAACCAAGGTGATCGGACTACCCACCTGATGAGATGGGCAGAAGTTCTTAACAAGGCTCTACAATATGTGAGCACGTCCTCTCTATTCAGGTAACCTTGGTTTATGGTCTTTTAAAGCATCATCGTCCCTGTAACCCTTCCTCTGAGAGGTTACTCCATGCTGCTTAAACAGAAATCACTTTTCCTAAAGCTGCTGCCTACAGCTTCTCACCCTCTAAATTTTTTTATATCTCTTTCAGGGAACCTAAAAGCATCTACTGTGACTGGCATTACCTTTACCAAGTCATGTTACTGATCAACTAGATAGAGAGGCGCTGAACATTTGCACCATGTCTCCAACCTGGTTTAGACTGAGGAACCAGCTTGTTTTCTCAGCACTTACTCAAAGGCCAGAGATGCTGTCTGCAATGCTCTGCAAGTTGGTGCCCTATATCCTATCTTATTCGTCATCTTGAATTTATATTCCAGGTGCTGTCAACAGTCTGCATATGTCTTGTTTGGGGACGAGTTGGTGCTGGTGCATGGAGCCTACAGAGCTTCAAGAGACAGCAGTCCTCGCTCCTTCCTCCAGAAACAGTGTGACAAACAATTACTAAAACCTGCTTTGTGTGTCGGCCAAAACCAAATATTATGTCCCCCTTCCAAGGTGGAAGGGTGTATTTAGGGTTCTAAAGCCTCATTTTTCCCAGTGTTAACCCAACAAATCTTTTTTGTGATCCTTAGCAAAATTTCCTCTTTCACAAAACCTGGCAAGCAACCCTTCTTTTCTTAACTGAGTCTGTTCAGTCGAAGTTGTCACCACGCAAATACTGTCTCTGCTGATGTGTATGAGCACAATAGGCCACATTCCCCAACAGACTGGTTTTTATGTTGTGCTGGACTCCAGTGGGGAAGCGCTAGCACAGACGAAAAGTCTACACTTATGCAGAAACGGTTTAAGAACAAGAGGAAATTGCCTCAAGTTGCACCAGGGGATGTTTAGATTGGATATTAGGAAAAACTTCTTCCTGGAAAGGGTTGTCAGGCATTGGAACAGGCTGCCCAGGGCAGTGGTGAAGTCACCATCCTTGGAGGTGGTTAAAAGATGCATAGATGAGGTTCTCAGGGACATAGGTTAGTGCCATTGTTGGGTTAAAGGTTGGACTCAATTATCTTGAGGGTCTCTTCCAACCAAAATTGTTCTATGATACTAATTGTATTCATGAGTGAGTACACAAATTCTTGAGAGCAGGATAAATCCGTTTCCATGTAAGATTTCTTTGTACTGTTCTTAGCCATCTGGGTTGATCTCTTGGCCAAAACAAGACTTTCCCTTCCCCAGTTGCTCTTAGAGCAAGGTCCATATTTATCTGCCAGGCATCTGGCACGTGGTCTCATGGCTATGTGATACCGGCAGTGGTGCCCAAGAGTGGTCTGGCATCAAGGTGTGCCCCTGGTTGCCTTCTCTCTCTTCCTTCTTCCTACAACCTCCTCTGGGTGACCAGGTAATTCAGGGAACAGACAAAACTCACAGTAACTGGTAGAGCCTGGGAAAGTTGGGAACGGGCACAAGCAGAGAGGATCTCCTTGGTTCATTTGCAGCACCTTCAGGGCACGTAGGTCTGCCTCTGCTTCTCTTGGGCTCTAGGAGCTGCATGACAAGCAGAAAGACATGGTAAAATACGGGGAGATGGCCTGGAGACAGCTAACACCGTTTGCTCCCTGTTATGCCCTGTCCCTTGCAGCGTTCTCCTCCACTTCAAGCCACCATCCCCGGAGAGCAACACGAGGTTCCAAGGAAAGAGGCTGAAGGAGACAAGTGAGTGTGATGGCTCTGAGGTCCTCACCACCTCCTGTGTCCTCCCACTGCTGCTTTGGTTGAAGCTAAGAGTGTTTGGAAGCATCCAGAAAAGCCATAAGGGCTGACCTGAGGGGAGTAGGGGCATCAGGACCTGACAGCTGTATTTGTCCCTAAGCCCTCTGCAGTCCTTATTTTTAGCAATTTATTCTAAGGAAAAATCTCCTGTTTTTCTGTGTCAGTCATTGGCTCTACTACCATTACCTGTTTAGCCAGGGCTGTGCTCCTAAAGAGCTGACAGGCTTTTAGATATGGCTGATAGCGGGCTGGAATCAAATTATTTTTGCCAAACCAACCTACAGGACTTTTATTTTTAATCTTAATTTTTCTATTCCTTTTAAATGTGTGTGTCAAGGAACGATGGAGGGTCACACCTCACTTGCAGAAATTGCATCATCATAAGGCGGGGGGAAAGAAGACCACAAGGTCTTTTGGGAGGGGGTGTGCACTGCTTGGAAAGCTCTAAGGCTCCTGCCTGAGAGGATGCCTGGTCCAGCGTAGGGGAAGAACTAGGAATTTTCGGCTGTCAGTGCTGCGGCAGAGGCATCGACCCACGGAGGGCAGTGAGCACTTTCTTCTCTCCTCCAGCTGCTGCAGACCCTGTGAGCAGTTCCTGCTGCGTGTGAGCTGAATGCCAAATACCCACAGTCATGGAGCAGGAGAAAGCCTGTACATTGCAGGCAGCAGGGATGAAGTGTTCTGCAAACCCAATTACAAATTGCTTTCCCCAGATGAAGTTTTAAGCCTTCCGCACAACACCAACCTGCATCTCAGTCGATGAGATGGGTGGGTGGGGTGCAAGAGCTGCTATGGATCATTACCCGTCATCTGTGTTTCAAAGGCAAAAGAGGAGCAGTAAGGATCTGGTTCTTGTCTCAGAGGGGTAGCCTGGGATGTCTCCAGGGATGGTTCATCCACCACCTCTCTGGGCAACCTGGGCCAGTGTTTCACCACCCTCAGTGTAAAAAATTCTTCCTCCTGTCTGGCCTGAATCTCCCCTCCTTTAGTTTAAAACCATCACTCTTTGTTGTATTGCAACAGGCCCTGTTAAAAAATCTGTCCCCTTCTTTCTTCTCAGCCCCTTTTCAGTCCGGAAAGGCCACAATAAGGTCTCCCCAGAACCTTCTCTTCTCCAACTGAACACCCCAGCTCTCTCAGCCTGTCCTCCCAGCAGAGCTGTTCCAGCCTCGGATCATTCCTGTGGCTCCTCTGGCCCCTCTCCAACAGGTCCATGTGTGTCCTGTGCTGAGGACTTAGAGCTGGACCAGCATTGCAGGAGGGTCTCACCAGAGTGGAGCAGAGGGGCAGAATCACCTCCCTGACCTGCTGCCAATGCTGCTGGGGATGCAGCCCAAGATACAATTGACCTTCTGGGCTGCAAGTGCACATTGCTGGCTCATGTCCAATATTTCATCCACTGGTACCCCCAAGTCCTTCTCGGCAGAGCTGCTCTCAGTCCCTTCATCCCCCAGTGTGTATTGATACCATCAGTTGCCCTGATCCAGGTGCAGGACCTTGCCTGCAGGACAAGATGAATCTCAGCATGCATAAACTTTCTATCCTACCCTGTTATTTCCTTGGAGGAACCATCTTCATTACTGCATCAGTTGTATTTCTTCTATAACTGATGATCTTCCCATTACATTTTGCCCTCTCAACAGCGCTTCCAGCATCTCAGAGAATTTGTGAAAACCAAGACAACTTCCCCCTTGCATGTAAGAGCTCTCCTCCATACAGGTGGACTCCATAGCAGAAATGCTATGCAAGCATGTCTGGAGCCAAAGGTACACGACAGAGAGGACACATCTGGATCCCATTGCCACTGCTTCTTTGGATTCATGGCTAGGCAACCACCTGCATAGGAATTAATCTGATGACCTATATGAAGTCTCTTTGGAAGCATCAGGCCTGTTTACTAGCTGAGGTCAAGTGACTTGTGTAGGGAGCTGAGACATGAATCCTGACTTGGTGTGGTGTGCCAAATCCTACCCATCCACTCAAATCTCTGCCACTGGTCCTTCATCCAGACCTGCTGCTCTCACCGTGTTTGCCATTATTAAATGCCCCAGGAGGCGGTGGGGAACCTTGTCCTGCCATGTCCCAGATTTGGTGCCATTTCATCCCTGCATCTGGTTTATCTGTTCCTGTTCTCTCCAATGCTGTTTGGAAATCAGGCTCTGTCAGCAGCACACAGCGCGGCACGTGCCCAGCCTGGCATTAAATCCTCCTCCAGAAGCTCTCCCATTTTCCTTGTATGTTAATATGACCCTAATGGCCTCATTAGTTTTAATTTGTTTGGCCACCAGATTTAGATGAGTATTCCAGTGATAACATGAAACCTGGAGAGAGTAAACAGTGACTAATTAATGCAGCTAAAGTTACTGCCTAGGGTGGCTGTTGAGGAGGAGGATGATGCTGGAAAGCACATTTTCATGCACCTGCATGCTGCTGGCCACAGCCATGGATTCACAGCTTTTGTCCAGCAGAGATTCAGAGCTGGCAAACAGCATCTGTATTCTGACCTGGAAAGAAGTCAGAGAAACTTCCCAGAAATTCCTGATGCAGGGACAACATGTCAAGTGTCACAATAAGTACAGAAACGTATGGGTCAATCCAAGGGTGCTGGTAAAAGTGAAGTGACCTCTCTGCCCAATTTCACCAGGGTATAAGCAAGTCAGTTTAATGGACAACTACCTATACAAGCTGGTGCTAGATAGCATCCTCTGTGTTAGTATGAACAACAGAAATTTGCACCTTCAGGTGCAAATGTGTGTGAGGACAAAGGAGTCACAAGAGGATGGGGTGATGGCCAATGCATATTTTTAACATTAAGAGATATTCCCAGGGGAAAAATGACTTTAAATTCTTCCTGGGGAAGGACATGGTAAGCATTAACCAGTGGCATAATGAAACCCAGAATTGCCACCAGAACCAAATCCCATGATCCTGATTGCAGCACAGATTCACTTTCCCTTTAAACTCGTTTGTATCAGACCTGAGATGTTAACAGCAAGGAATATGTTAAGAATATGTCTTCTCTATTAATTAACTACAGTTCAGAGCCCTTCTACAAGCTCAGGCTCAGTACTGTTATGGACTAACATGAATTTAGACACAAATGCTGCTTGATCTCTTGAAACACATGAAGGAATGAGTGCATGCAAGAATGTGTAAGCATTTGTGTGGATCCATGCTCTCTGTCCTGTGCCCTGGATGTATTAAGTGTGGGCATGGTGGGCAGCTCTCAGTACAGTTCATCACCACATGTGCTGGCCGCAGCTCTTCAACTGTAGGTCTGGAAAGCCCAGCAGATGCATGCTGTGGTGTCCTGTTCTCTGCACCATCCGGACCAGGGATCTGACCAGAGCACATAGCAATTTGCTTCTAACACTTGACCCCTTGCATACCTAGGACTCCTTCCAAAGAGTGTCCATGCAGTGTTTATGGTCAGCACAACACTGCATGGCCAGGACACTACATGCTCCAAGGAGATGTTCTCCAGCACACACTCACCTCTGTGACCCTGGATTTCCTCCTGCTTCCAGTTTGAGCCCTGACTTTGGCAAGGCTGAGAGCCAGCACTGTCAGGCAAAGCAGACAGGGCACAATTCAGATCCTCAGTATTTTGTATTTCAGACATATGCTTAAATTACCTGTGCTCTCTGAGTCTCTTGTGCACTGTTTGAGCAGGATACTCATCATCTGGGCAGTATAAAAATACCCCCAAAGCTACCCATCCAAGCCTATCTGACAACTCTGGTACTTTTATGCTCCTTCTCCCACCACTTCTGAAGGGCAGAAATGAGATTTGCTTTTGCAAGAGACAACAGCAGCCCTTGCTCTCATTAGGTCATACTTGTCATCATTATCTGCCTGAAACACAGCATGGGCCAAAGTACAGATCAGCTACAGCAGGCCTGAGAAAATTACTAGAGGGTTCGTTACAGCCCATGATCCCCGGGAGATGAGCACCTAGAAAGACAGAGGTTGAATTCCTCTGAACTGGTTGTCTAGACTCCTGCTTTAGTTGGAGAAAAACAGGTGCTTCCAGAGCATGATTAATCTCATTCTGAAGTAGACATCCCGAATAGGTCAGATGACTCATGTCCTGGCAGTGCTTTTTTCTCTCTGCAGACTATAAAGGGAGCCGAAGGTGAGTAGCTTAGCTGCAGACAATCAACGTGGTAGACATGTAACATTAGGTAAGATGAATCCCATCCCGCAAGACAAATCAAAGCAGTGGACTTTGCACACTACAAGAAAGAGGTTAAAATTGTCTGGCCAGTCAAAGCCACTGAAAAGGGTTGTTGAGGAAGGTGAATTTAAAAACCTGTGGTATCAGGCCAAAGAACAAAATCTCCTTGTGTGTATATTGCCTGGCAATTATTGTCCCAGGAATTGCATTTGCAGCAGAGGAGGAAGGAAGGAAGGAAGGAAGGAAGGAAGGAAGGAAGGAAGGAAGGAAGGAAGGAAGGAAGGAAGGAAGGAAGGAAGGAAGGAAGGAAGGAAGGAAGGAAGGAGGGAAGGAAGGAAGGAAGGAAGGAAGGAAGGAAGGAAGGAAGGAAGGAGGGAGGAAGGAAGGAAGGAAGGAAGGAAGGAAGGAAGGAGGGAGGGAGGGAGGAAGGAAGGGAAGGAAGGAGGGAGGGAGGGAGGAAGGAAGGAAGGAAGGAAGGAGGGAGGGAGGGAGGGAGGGAGGAAGGAAGGAAGGAAGGAAGGAAGGAAGGAAGGAAGGAAGGAGGGAGGGAGGAAGGAAGGGAAGGAAGGAGGGAGGGAGGGAGGGAGGAAGGAAGGAAGGAAGGAAGGAAGGAAGGAAGGAAGGAAGGAAGGAAGGAAGGAGGGAAGGGAGGGAGGGAGGAAGGAAGGAAGGGAGGGAGGGAGGGAGGGAGGGAGGGAGGAAGGAAGGAAGGAAGGAAGGAAGGAAGGAAGGAAGGAAGGAAGGAAGGAAGGAAGGAAGGGAGGAAGGGAAGGAGGGAGGGAGGGAGGGAGGGAGGGAGGAAGGAAGGAAGGAAGGAAGGAAGGAAGGAAGGAAGGAAGGAAGGAAGGAAGGGAGGAAGGGAGGAAGGAAGGAAGGAAAACTGAGGAAGAAGATGAAGTGGAGTCAGCCATACTGGACTCTGTGCAGATGGCTCTAAAGAGATCAGGCACTTTCCTTCTCCGCCATGACCACTGAAGACATACGATGGTGGGGACTGAACTGCAGATGGTCCTTTGAGAAGACACAGATAGACTAAGGGCTTTAGCCTGGCAAGGCGAGGTGAGGGATAAGCAGGATGAAACTACTCAGAGGTTGCAAATCCAGTCTTTTTCTCTATGCTCAATGTTTCTGCTGTACTTCAGTTCCAGAAGGGGGCTATATCAGGATGAAAGAAAGGCAGGATGATGACTGAAATTCTTGTCCTATTTAATGAGTAGACTCACCACTTAGGGCTTGAAGTCTGAGACTGCAAAAAATAACAGCCCATGCCAGTTGTCTCTGCAAGTGCACAGGACCAAGTGCATTTTGTAGCTTGGATGCATCTCCTTTTCATAACCTTGCTGGAGGAAGGAAGGCCACCAAAAGGCCTTGCAATGTCTGTACTCTCCCTGTGCTCCTGAGAGTCTTCTCCACATGAGAAGCCTTCTTATCTGCTGGAGAACTGACCTGTGTGCAACCAAGCTAACTCATCTTTTACCTCCAGGTCTCTCCACGAGCTCCAGTGCTAGCAGTATCTCGCCCTGGGATGCTCTGCAGTAGGACCATGGCTCAGCTGTGCTCAGCATACGAGATGTTCTGGGCCAGGTTTGTTCCAACTGCATTCTGTGGCTGCTGCCAGGATATCAGCTGTAGCAGCTTATTCAACCATATGGGAACCTTCTGGGGTGTCTCTGGGGGACCTCCTTGGACTCTTGGCTTCCATCCTGTGGACTGCAGTGAAAGCTCAAAGGAAGGGGGGCCAAGGAGAAACCCTTGTGTATACTTAAGACTGGAGAACTTGTAGGATTAAAGCCCAAAATGCGCACCACCAAAATCAGAGATTTCATGCACCCTTTTTTTTTTTTCCCATCCAATTTCCTTAAAGTTCCCATTAGATTTTAGCATCTGATTCCCTCAGTATGGAGAAAGGATATGGGGGGAGGCTTTCCCTGTTAGCCTGTGGGTTTATTGAGTGGGATGGCTCTGATTCAGGAGTACTCCTGTTCCTCTTAGTGCTTGGCAAATGAAGAAGTAAAATATCCTCTCTTTAACACCTGAGCATCCTTCCCCACAAAAGCCCAGCCCTGCTGTTATCTGGGCACATGTCCCTTTTGGAAGAGGAGTTATTAGCTTCTCAGGAGACTCTTTCTCGCAGGAGGAGGCCTGGATCTCTGAGCAGAATTGTTGGCTAGTTAAAGCCACCTATTTGATAAGTTTAAATGCATTGTACTTGGTCAGTGATTGCAATTCATACCTAGCAATCACTGTGTCAGCTGTCACAATAACAAACTGCTTAATAGATTTACACTGATAGACCATTGCTGGAGCTCCAGAGAGAGAAAGACTTTGGCTCAAATGCAAATGTCATTCCTGGCTTGATGAGATCTAAGCAGTCACATGGGCTGGCTGGTCCTGATGTGGAAGTATGCCCAGTATCCCTCGGGCCTTTGTCTGCCCTTTCCTGATGTCTGACCCAAGTTACAACTTTTGTCTGACATGCTGTTGAGGGTTTAGATTGCGGGGTGACAATAAAACACTGGCAGATGTATTGTTAACCTCCTCTCCCTCCCTCTCCCCCTTTTTCCCCTCCCTCTCCCCACTTCCCACTCAGGACAGGCGATCGGGAGGGAAAGAAGGACCGAGAGAAGAGAGTTGGAAAAATTCAAAATGTTTTACTAATGCTACTGATAAGAATAGAGAAAATAATACAAAATATACAAAACCAATCCTGAAAGTCTCAGCAACTGCAGAGCTGGCACTCAAAGTCCTGGACTGGACTCTGCAGCCAACCGGAGCTGGATTCAGTCTCTCACTAGGCCTCAGTTCGCAGGGACGACTAGCAAGGTCCTCTCCTAATGTTGGCCATAAGCAAAAGGGATGAAAAAGAAGGACGAGATCCTCATGATCTCCCACTTTCATATGAAGTATTCACGTGAATGGGATGTTATACTCTGTTGGTCAGTTTCTTGGCCACCTGTTTCTCATTGCCCCTCTTGCGAGATGTCCATCCATGCTTATCAATAACTTTGCATTCCATTGCTATGTTTACCAAACCATGTGTCTGGTTTTCCAGGAAAATGCAGCTAATATGAAGCTTTAGCTGACAGGCAAATTCACTAAAAGAGAAACTGGTTTTTTAACAAAACCAGGACACACGCTCACCAAAAATCCTGTTCTGGTCCTTTTCCTTCAACGTTTCCACCCCATTCCAATGCTGTCTTGCTGCTCTGCCTTGGAATTTACATCTGCAGATGAAGGTGAACCTGAATGCCAGACATTGCATGTGTGTACGAGTAGGAGACACTCGCTGATCCCAGGCTGACGTGACCAGCCCGTGGTACGAGGAAGAATATGTTCTTGTCCTTGTTATGCAGACAGGTCCAAGGCCAGACAAGTCAGGCTCGTGGTGACAGGGTATTGCTTGAACTGCAGCACTGCCTGGATTCTTCTGCTGAGAGGAAATACAGGACAAAAAAGCACTAGTAGTCTGACTCACACACAAGGTGGTGGGTGTTGCTTGCATGGCAAAGCAGCAGCAGGGAGTCAAACTTCTCTGTCTGCCCTCCCTGGTGTGAGGGTTGCTGGAAACACCTCTAACCTCTGGGAGAGGCTGTCATGGAAAAGGAGGAAACTAGGGATTTTGGAGCATTCAAGTAATTTTAAGAGTTCAGCACTGCAGGTGAGTCTTTGCCTGGAGAGGCTGAAAGGTTAAATACACAGAAAATTAACTTCTAGTTGAAGCATTATGTACAAATTGGAAAGGAAAACTTGGTACTGTGGCAAAGGATGTACCCACCATGTGTGCTACAGTGGGATGCAGAGTTCACTCATCCTAAGTGGCTCCAAAGCAGACATGTGGTAGATTTGATGGAGATGAGTTCCACTCCCCTGACAAGACCACTCTTTATGCCCAGATTATCTCACAGAACCACAGAATGGTTGGGGTTGGAAGGGACCTCTGGAGACCATCCAGTCCAACCCACCTGCTAAAGCAGGTTCTCCAGAGCAGATCACACAGGAAGGTGTCCAGGTGGGTTTGAATGTCTCCAGAGGAGGAGACTTCACAACCTCTCTGGGCAGCCTTTTCCAGGGCTCCGGCACCCTCAAAATCAAGAAGTTTCTCTTCATGTTGAGATGGAACCTCCTGTGCTTCAGTCTGTGCCCATTGTACCTCATCCTATCGTTGGGCATCACTGAACAGGGTCTGGTCCATCCTCTTGACACCCACCCTTGAGACATTTATCATCATAAATAAGATCCCATCTCAGGCTTCTCTTCTCCAGGCTGAAGCAGCTCTCTCAGTTTCTCAGAAGAAAGAGACTCCAGACCTCTCATCATCTTTGGAGTCTGTAGCTGGACTCCCTCCAGTAATTCCTTGCCCTTCTTAAACTGAAGAGTCTAGAACTGGACACAGAACTCCAGATGTGGCCTCACCAGGGCAGAGTAGAGGGGGAGGATAGCCAAAATCTCCAAATAGACTGCTCAGCATCGCTGTGCCACCCCACTCTGCACCAGGTGGAATGGCAATGCAGAAGGTCTTACCTGGAAACCTGTGTGGTATGTGCCCTAGAAGTACTAGGGCAGACATCTCAAAGGCTGGTGTAGCTCACCACCCTGTGTCACCATGTTTTGACCACCATGGGTGAGTGCAGGAGATCTGGCAGATTTTGCACTGAGCGGCCGCAGAATCAGAGAGAGCTTAGTAGAGATGTGAGTCTGAGGTAGAAAGTTTTGTGGCTGAGAGGGATCTCCCCAACCCTGATCTGCAGCATCTGGACTGCATAACAACAGGCAGAAAGGACCTAAAAAACTGTTGCCTCCAGAGCTGGTGAGAACCCTGGTGAGGAATCCAGTCCATGCCCTGCACAGACACTGCCTGATATTTATCCAGGTGCTGTGTAAAAGGAAGGATGTCTGAGCATGTCAGAGCAAAAAGACAATGGGGGTCTGAGGATTATGTCGAGCCCACAAAAGCCAGATTCTGCTGTCGCAGGGGAAAGGTTTGAAACACTGGAGCTCTCTGGAAAATCTCTGTGCACACAGACTCTGCTATTGCAATGTTATAAGGGATTTCTGCCGTGGAAGAATCAGACCCTGGGGGTCTTTAGTAGGACAAGGACCAAGGTCTTTGAGATGTCTGTTTACTATAGTATGCAAGAACCATAATTAATATTGCGAGTGTTACTGGGAAAGGCTATACTGGCAAGAGAAATTAATCACGTTGGGGCAGTCAGGAAGGAAACAGAAGGAAAAATGGGAGAAGAAAGGGATAGTTGACTCACTTCTACAAGACGTAGGATGTGTCACTTTCAGGCTGTCCCACCACAGCCTTAGCTACAGTGGCCACTGAGCTGCTCTGGCAGGAGATGCAATTACCTTCAGCACCTCCTTTATTAAGACATGGTCCTGGGTCTTGAGTGCTTCTGACAGGTCTCCATGCAGATAACACGCAGCAGCTGCCTGGTTCTGCCTGGCTGCATACTGGAGATGGGTGGAGGAGGAGAGTGGAGATGTTCCCTTTCACACCTGAAAGGACACCCTGAGCATCATCACACACTTCTGACAGCTGCTTCCCTGCCTCTCCCCCTCCTCTCTCCTTTCCCTTTCTTTCCATGGGGAAAAGCTTTGCAAGGTACGGGATGTCAGGCCATGGAAAGTTACATTTGCTGGCCTTAAACAGGTTGTCACAGCAGCAAGGCATGAAAGAGAGGACCCTGCACCTTCTTAGCAGGGCTGCTCTCTTCAGCAGCTTGCAAGATCTTCTTTCTGGGCAATTAGTCTGAGAAGGTGAACAGGGAAGCAGAAATGGGGAAAGCTTATTGCTACCGAAAATATGGTTGCTTTGCCTAAAGACTTAATGATTGTCAAGGTCATTGTCTTGTTTAATTTGGAAACAGGGTTTGGAGAAGCTACTTTCTGCACCATCATCAGCTGGTGCATTACAAATATTACTATGAGTTTTACTGGGTATCTTCACCCCTTTCTTCCCCACGTGTACGGGGGACAATTTCCCAGAGAAGAGCTTATTTCCAGTTTTTGGAGAAGTTCAGGCTTATCCTTACTTTTAGTACTTATGGCTTAACTCATACCTGTTTGCTGCCTAAGCATCACTCTGAGGAACTGTAATTTAGAGCTGTCACCTGCAGGCGACACCTCCTCATTTGAACACAAAAGCATGAGACCCTGCTGAAAACCATCCATCCACAAAACTCACCTCCTCCCCTAAGGATGCTGAAGGCTGAGGATGCCTGTGAGAGGGCATCGGTGGAAGATTGCCACTCATGTTTTAGTGATGAGTAGATGTTGCCCTCCCCCTGCAGCTGGGAAGCCGGGATGTGCAAGTAAAGTGACTTTACCCAAGTTTCAGAGTGGAGTCAGGAATAGAAGCGATGTCCCTTGGCCCTTTTTGGGATGAATCATCCTTGTAAATCCGCTTGCCTTAACTGAGCTGGTAAATATAGGGTGTGAGAAAGGGTGATTAAGTGACTTATCTGAAGTCACATGTGGCATTTATGGGATTTGGACACAATCCTAAAGCAGCTCCACTGCTTTAACCACTATGCTTTCTGCGCTGTAGCTGTGACCTGAAATCATGCAAACACCATCATGTATTACAGCAGCAAAGAATAAATTCACAGCCAGCCTGGAAAATCAGCTCCCTAAGGAAATACAAGATTAATCCCATACGGGAGAAGATGCAATCTAAAGCAGGCTGTTAATTAATTATTATTATCTTAACCAACCCAAGTATGGAGTCAGGGACACAAGTAAGGTTACAATTTTTGACAGATGCAGATTGATTTCTTAGAGCATCCACACCAGGCAGAGCGGCTAATCCTTTTCACAAAGGTGCAAATCGTTAATCTGATTTGCATGCTTGGCTGGCTGCTTTTGTCCCACTGATTAGTTTAGAAGTCACTAGCCGTTGACGAATAAATGAGAAGTTGTGACTAGGCTCCCTCCTGAAATGAATTTCTGATTGACTTTGAAAGGCATCTCCCTGGGGCTGGTTTCTGTCTTCTGAATCAACTCAAACCAAAAAGGGAGGAAGGATGTAGGTGGGGCTGGAGAGAGAAGGAACAGAATTAAACAAAGGGCATCTCTTAATTAAGGCCTAGGAGCACATCTGAAGACACTGACAGGTGGTAGCCGGCTTCAGTACCTTGCAAGTCAACTCATTAAACACCAGCCTCTGCCTGTGTTTTTAATATCTGTGAAGAAGGTGGTTGAGTCTCTTCTCCAAGGAGAGCAGATCTGTTTATTGCTGTATTATATTGAAAGCACACAGCAGTGCTAAAATTAGGACTGGAGCCTCAGACCTGTTAAGCCAAAAGGCACATTTTGGTCTGCTAAGTGATGCTGTCACTTACAACGAACTAGACTCCTTTCTCTTTGCTTCTGTCCTATTGCTGGTGAAAGTTGCTGTCTCTTATTTAATCTTTTGGTCTCAGGCAAGTTATTTTATGTGAAGAGTTATTGAGTCTCAGGCTATCTTCCAAAATTGTTGAAGTCATAGGGGAGGACAAGTCATCCGAGCAGCTGTGAGCCTTCAATTCAACATTCAGATGAAGACACATGAATGTCTACACAGGGGTCTTTCACTGGAAGATGGAGTTTGAACTCCTGGTACAGTTAATGCTGTCACAGTTAGACTCCAGTGATTACATCAACCAGATCTCCAGTGGCTACCTCAAAGCTCAAACAGGCATCTCACTCAGAGACACCTACCGAGACACACTTAAATGTGGGTGTCTCCACCTGGAAGCCCAGTCTTAGCCCTAGATATCAATACTGCAGATGTTTACAGATGAGCTTTTCCCCTCAGGCTCCTTTAATAACCAGTCAGATGTGACTTTCTGCCTTTTGAAGTAAAATCCTGTTGGGTTTTTTTGGGTGATATGAACCTTTTTGGTGATAAAGCGGTCTGAAGGAAGCAGATCTACGGAGCCAGTCTCTTGTGGCTTCCTTGGTGGTGATGCAGACATCTCAGGAAAGCACCAAGGCCTGACCTGGGAAGGATTTTTATGCCATATCCAGAGAGATGGATTGTTTGTGCTGATGCTTCTGTTTTCCTGCATGCTTTCAGCTTCTGGAGTGGTACAGTCAAACAGTTGCCAGCAAGCCACTGAAGCATTTCGCTCCAGACCAAATGTTTAGTCCAGTCTTGAATGCCTGTGTTTATTATCCTGGTGGTCCGTTTTCTCTTGGACACAACTTGTGTTAAATTCTGTGACTCATTCCATTTCCAGGTTGCCAAGGGAGAGGATATTTGGCAGTTATTTGGTAGATATCTGCGCATTCACCCATTTTTCTACCTTTCTGTGATTATCTCCTAGTTTATCCTCTCTCCTTTTCTTTAGTTAGTGTCTTACTATCTTCCCATTTCTGTCTTTGCCCAGCTGTTTTAGTGCTCCTTTTGTTGATGAATCTGATCATCTCCCAAGGTATTTAACATCTCAGATGTTCCTTCAAGTAGGTAAAAGCTTCTGTCTGTTATAGATGGACAGCTGTGACACATGGTCCCTCTATTCTGGTGAACTGAACAATCCTGGGCCATGGGTCTCAGCACTAGGAAATTTAAACTGTTGGCATGGGCCAAATACCATTTGTGATGACCAGTTTGGAGGGGAACACCCTGTTTTGAAATACGGTAGACTAGTTTACATATCTCCACAAGCGTTCAGTTAGCATGAAGCTATGTATTTGTCACCATGGTAGGTCAGAGCTAACAGGTACTGTTAACAGGATGGTCGGCATCAATTTGGCCACAGTCTGTCCCTCAGGGTCCGTACACGTGTGTAACTTCAGGCCAAACTTCCCTGTGGACCAAGCTGCCACTGGAGGGTTTGCACCCAACTGGAGTTTGACAGTAAGCAGTGACACATCAAAGTCTGGGTGAGCAAAAGTAGGCAAATCCTTTGGAATTCAAAGCTCCATGAAGTGGACACCCCTTCATGTCTACAGCATCTTTGAAATTGAGAGGAACCTTGCAGACCTCATGGAAGTGCAGCCAGGTCTGGGTAGGAGCAGGGTAGCTCTAGAACAAGGTCAAATTAACTAACACCCAAGGCTTCAACCTGTCCCAGTCCTCATACAGCTGTCATTGGGAAAGTATGGAAAGGTACAAACACCTTAATTTACTTGCTCAAGGCTTGGAGCACAAGTCTTATGAGGAGAGGTTGAGGGACTTGTTGGGGTTCAGCTTGGAGAACAGGAAGCTGAGGGGAGACCTTCTCACTTTCTACAACTACCTGAAAAGAGGTTGCAGCGAGGTGGAAGTTGGTCTTTTCTCCCAATTAACAAACAAAAGGACAAGAGGAAATGGGCTCAAGTTGTGCCAGGGGAGGCTGAGATTGGATACTGGGAAAATTTCTTCCCGTAAAGGGTTGTCAGACATTGGAAGAGGCTGCCCAAGGAAGTGGTGAAGTCACCATTCGTGGAGATGTTTAAAAGATGTGTAGACGAGGTTCTTAGGACACGGTTTAGTGTCAGTGTTAGGATAAAGGTTGTTCTTGAGAGTATCTTCCAATCAAAATGATTCTATGATTCTAAGCTGGAGGTTGATTGCAGAGCTGAGAATTGACCCAAGTTAAAATACCAAGCCATGGACTTTCCTTCCTTTCCTATGCAGATCCAAAGGTGATATCTTTGTGTGACGCAGCAATTAATCCTGTGCAATGCCTGGCTGCTGCAGCAAGTTTGATGGCTGCAGTTGGTGACACTTAGTTACCCAGAAGTGCTATCAGCTCTGTAACACAATTCGCAATAAGTCACCATTAATTAATGCTAAGTTATGAAGCACTTCTAGGGAATGTGACACACCAAATTGACATCAATGCAAGAAGAGTTCATTATGGCTAATGTTACAATGATAAAAGATGGAGGAATTAATGACGAATTTCGATGTTAAGTATCACTTTTCCCTTGCCTTAATGCATTGTCTCAGAGAGGAGGTGGCACTGGTAGAGGAACTGGAAAGGAGCAGCATAATCATAGCCTGCTGGAAAAAAAAGTATATTCTTCAGCTTGTCCATATTTCCATGTACACAGTGTCCGAGTTGTGTTCTCTTTATATAGCCACACTCACACACCCTTGGATGAGTACACAACCTACTGATCCCCAGCCTTGTAAACACATCCTAAAGTGGTCCCTCGCAGCTCATATGCTCCTGGGTGCACATCATGCCTCTCTGCATGGAAGAGGTTTGACATTGATAGACCTGCCTTCAACTTACAGCCTTGTTTAGAAGTCTTGCCTAGTCACTGTTTGCTCAAACACTGTGTGTACCTGTCCTTCCTCACTACAGACCGATCTGTCTTTCTCTCTGTCCCTCCTCTCTTCCCTTCTCTCTTCCCTCCTGCTTTTTCCCCTCCAAAATCCCTGCCAACCCTTTTGTGTCAAATTCTGGATTGACCATGTGTGAAACTGCCTGCATGAGTGGAAAACTGAGAAAGAATGTGGTGATTTTAGGGATTTCATTACTTTTTCAAATCTGTTCTCAGTTGGATTCACAAAGCAGCATTAACTACCCCTGCTAAATCTCTCTTCATCAACACACATGTGTAGAATCACAGAATAGTTTGGGTTGGGAGGGATCTTCAAATTTTATCCAGTCCAACTTCTGCCATGAGCAGGGACATCTTCAACCAGATCAGGTTGCTCAGAGCCCCATCCAGCCTGGCCTGGGATGTCTCCAGGGATGGTTCATCCACCACCTCTCTGGGCAACCTGGACCAGTGTTTCACCACCCTAACTGTAAAAAATTTCTTTCTCCTGTGCAACCTGAGTCTTCCCTCTTCTAATTTAAAACCATTACCCCTTTTCCTGTTATAACATGCCCTGTGGACTGTGGAGGTCTCCCACAGGAATGTCGTCGATGCATGCTCAGTCCTCTTTTGATTCTTCTCTCTCTCCATACATATAGGTGTAAAAACACATACACAAACTATCTCTTGAAACACACATTTTTTCTTCTGTCTCCATATATGTCTATGTTTCTACATCTCTCCACCCAAGTGGTCCAGGCGATGATTGTGCATGACACATGTACAGCACGTATGTGAGCAGATATACACAGAGCAACACAAGTACCCTACAGAGCCATGCCTCTTACCCTTGTCTCAGAATGACCTTGATGATTTTAAGCCCCTTTTCCTATCATTGAGACCTTACACAGTACAGAAATGGATATTGTTTCTTCTAGTTCTTGTCCCACAAGACTTGACCAAGTTGGTGGCACTTAGGTTACTCTTCATCCCTGGGTTGTCCCTGCTGTTCCTCAAAGACAATGAACACCAAACTTCAAATAAAACTTTTACTATGCAGAGGAGCCACACGAGCTAGTTTGGAAGATAGGAAAACCATGAACTGTTAGAAAAAAAAAACCTCTCAAACTAGAGTTTTACTAGAGTAAAGCTGATACTGAACTAATGACGAGTTTATACCTTCATATCATTTTAGAGGATAAATGAAACCACATGAAGAGTTGAACTTTGACTAACAAACTATTGCAAGATGCCCACACACAAAGCACTACACTTAAAAACTCTGAAGGTTTCTTATTGACATCAAGAACTCCAGAGAAATCAGTCCCAGGGATTAAGACATCTGCAAATGATATACATTCTATTTTAGGGTTTGGGGATCTCCTATTTTAAATTCTGACTAAACTGAGCTTACCTCTATCCTTGCTCCCCCCAAATTGCAGACCTGCATGTAGCAGCTGTGTAGAAACTCTTCCACAATGGACCACAAAGCCAAGCCAGAGCAATTCCCTCGGTTAATCAATATACGAAGTGCTGCTGCCGCCGTTCTGATCTCAGTCAAAGCCACACGCGCTCCCCTCATCACAAAGGCCTGTGAGATCAAAACCAGAAATTCAATAAGAAACATATTCCACTCCTGCATAGCGGCACTTCCAAGATGAAGCAACATTGATACTGAAGTGCTTGATGCTGGCAGCCCCACTGAGCGACAAGTACACTTGTGTCCTGGGAGCAGGCCCTAAAAATAATCATATAAATCCGATATGTGGGGTGCTGGGAAGATCGGATTTGAAACAACACGTTGGGTTGTAATGGATCTGTGCTTGCATGCCTCACTTCTACAGGTTTTATCTCAACAGCAAAAAACATGACCTCTTGTCTCATCTTCGCCTCAAGGACACACAACCAGAAACTTGGAGATGAATGACTGTACTGGTTTGTCTCTCAGGAGGAGAGCCTGAAAGAGAAAACTGTTTTCCTCTGCATTGTTCCAAATCTGGTGAGATATGAAGAAAGCTCCTTTCTCAAATTATCTGAAAGAATAGGAAGGAACAAACAATCTCCAGATAAAAGAGAAAAAAAAGGGCATTTTTTTTTTTTGCAGAGTCCTCAGTGGTAGAAATAGCTGAATTCAAGACTGGAAGCTCTGTCACTGAATTAGATGGGAATGGTAGGGCTGGATGGGCATCTGGAGAACAGTGTTTGATTAAATAACTTTGTACAAGCTTTCCTTTTTGCCCATCAAATCGATCAAATTATGTTGCCTTTTTCCTCTGTAGGTATTCTGGACATCACACAGGGTGGCCCTAACCTCAAATATTTTTCTCTCAAACTCTCAGAGGTGCTGTCCTCTGGCCCACTCATTTATATCCCAGCACCCTCCCTCTCATTCCTGTAGGAAAGCTCCACAGGTGAATGACCGTCCTAATCTCCCATGATAATCCTGAAGATGTTGGACGTTGCAATGGGTGACCATCAGGCAGCCTCGTGCAGGTATTTTCCTCCTGGCAGAATTGGTAGCTGGAAAGGAATTAAAGGTGGTAGTGATGAATACAGTGGTACTGGTGGCTACAGGAAAAGTATAATTCAGACACTGCTAGATAAGAGATAATTCAGCCATGGGACTAAGCTCTGTAGGAAACCAAATGTCATGATTTCTGCTCACAGAAGTGCTTGACAAACTGCATTGAGACTGGAATATCAATGACACATCAGGATAGTTATTTACCCAGGTAAATTTGGAAAAATTATATATATAATAAAATTCCTCCTTTGGCTCTATTTTTCCTCCTTTTCCTTGGTATTCAATATCCCCTTGCTTTTGTATTAAGATGTTGGGAGCATAAATGAATCCCGTCTCCTGTCTTTCAATGCCATATGGCTTTGCACATGTGTACACTGGCATGTCTCTTGGGAGGATGAAGCTCGGTTGTCCCTTCCCAAGAGTGTGTTTGGTGTCTCTCTACACCAGCAACCTACTTTTCAGCTGTGGTTTGTCACTGACTGACATTCCAACTGATGAGTTGAAGAGTCTCTGACAAGACCTTATATTGGCCTTTCCATACCTAAAATGGACCAATAAGAAAGATGGGGACAGACTTTTTAGCAGGGCCTGTTGTGATAGGACAAGGGGTGATGGTTTTAAACTAAACAAGGGGAGTTTCAGACCAGACATGAGGAAGAAATTTTTTACAATTAGAGTGGTGAGACCCTGGCCCAAGTTGTCTGGAGATGTGGTGGATGAACCATCCCTGGAGACATTCCAGGCCAGGCTGGATAGAGCTCTGAGCAACCTGATCTGGTGAAGATGTCCCTGCTCATGGCAGGGGGTTAGACTAGATGACCTTTGAAGGTCCCTTCCAACCCAAACTATTCTACTCTTCTATGAAGGTGTGGAGGCACTTTGAAGACCTCAACCAAATAGCCTTATCCATGTACCCACCTGTCTTGTGTCTGCTAGATCTCAGACATGCAGACTGAGTCACACAAATCCCAAAGGGAGGTGCATGAGACCCAGGTCACCATACCTTAGAATAAGCCCCACTTATGGTATGAGGGAGGTTCTGGCCTGAGTCAGGCTATGATTCTATGTATGGAAGGATGACTAGTGACCATCTTCAACCTACCTTTGCTTGTCAGGTTTGACAAACCCAGAACTCATCACTTTCTTCCAGGTAATAGGCTGCCTCAGCCACCGGTGCCAATTGGATTAAATTCTTACATCTGCTTTTTCTGTGACCAACAATGGAGTTGGCAACACGCTAATCCTGGAATTCACCTATTCCTGTGGGCTGTCATACCACAGAGGTCAACCAGGCCACAGGGGGACTTACAGTGGTCCAGTGGCTGGAACTAGACTATGATCAAAAACAAAAACCTGTCCATCCACAATAATGGCAAAGAAAATACTGAAATCCCTGTGTTTTGTGTATTCTTCATCTTCCATCTCGGCTGCAAATCTCACATACTGAGTTGTGGCATCACTCGAGATGGAGATCATCTGGCAGCTTGAACAGCTTTTGCAGTCAGATTAGCAATGGTAGGCACTATAATTACAGCCCTTATGTTCAGCCATGGGAAGACAATAAAGTTCTGCTAGTAGTTCTGTCCCCTTTGACTCCAAGAGGCTATAGGAACTATGGCATTGCCACAATAAATCCGAACTACAGAGGCAGGAGAGCCATCTTTTGGGGCTGGCATTAATTTTAAATAAGCTTCTGTCTCTTTTCTTCTCAGAGACATATTGGTGTTTACAGACTTTTCTTCTTTTCTTTCTTTCTTTTCTTCTCGAGTGGGTTGTAAAGGTGTGCCAGATAACAGAAGGTCAGTTTGGATCTGGAGCTTAAAGGTATGAAGTGCAATACATTGATTTTAGTATCTGTGCTTGCTAATGGCACCTGTATGAGCATGATGACTTCGACCTTTGCTCGTGCCATCTCTCTGATGATATAATATTGCTTGCTTGGAATAAGGAAGGATGATCCTCTGTGAGGTAAGCACCGTTAATGAAGAAATAAAGTCCCAAGGAGGTTCAGCAATGTTTCCGACGACCCTTGAAATCCCTGAAAAACTCTATTTTGATGTCTCTGGGAGCTGTGAAAAGCCATAAAGGATTTATCTGTATTGATAGAAAAGATGGGAATAGCACAAGGACTCTATCTTAGCCCCAACATCATCCACCTGCAGAATGCTGGGGATAAACATAATTTATAGAATCAGTTTTTCTCTCATCTGGAGACAGATCCATCTCCTCATATAATGGAGACTTTCCCCTAGCAGAGCTGTTTGTATTTCAAACCAAACCTCAGCTGGGAAAAGTTTGTCCATTCCTGTTTCTCTTCCTGTGGTTGCTGCTGTAGCTCCAAATTAGATAAAAATCTTGACGACACGTGCTTTTCATATGTCAGAGCAGACATGGTCTGGAAAGCACATGAAAAGCAGGCTTGCTTTTCACCTCTCTGCAAACAGGACCTAGGAAGAGGAGTGGAAAGCTGTTGGGGCAAGGGCTTGGTGGTGCTAAATATCTGTTGTGAAGAATAGCCTAGCACAAAGATGTTGTGGGGTTTATGGCTTGAGGGAGATGCTTGGTGATTGCATTACCTGGAGCAGTGAAGGTTCCAGCTCACCCTGATTCCTGTGTCACTGCCTACTGTGCTTGTGCGGTGGCCCATGCAGGACGGTTCATCTCCAGCAAAGTGAAGACAATTCTCTTGGCTATGATGAGATGAGCCTTAGACAGAGTGGATCTGACCACAGATGCCCAAGTTAGAGTGGTTTGAGAAGACATAGCATCTGGTGGTTGGAAGTAGCTGCCTCTCAGGTGAGATGAGGCCATGAATTTGGCCTCACCCTGTGGCAATGAGAAATTAAAATGAGTCACCACAGCTGTTAGAGATTCCTTGTCCATTCCTGATGGTGGTTAAAGCCATTGTCATGGAGAAGCACCTGTTTGCAGCCAGTTATTGTGTCTCTTTGGGTACATTTGTCTGAGCCGCATTCACTTCTTCAATAGACTCAACTTGGTCGCTTATGAAGGTGCCCTATAACAGAGAAACAAACTAAGTGGAAAACCAGCACACCTGTGTTGGGTTTTGAGACATATAATTTGCCCTACAACTGATGTCAGGTCTCCCTTTGACCTGAGGCTTGGACTGGAGATATGGTTCCCTGAAATCCTTTCATCGCTGGTGTGCTCACTTCTCCAGCAATGTCAACGTTATTGTCCACAAAGGTCTCAACTTCTCTGATCTGGTTAGTTCTCCATCCTGAAAGGCTCTTTCACCACCCCACCCTGACTACATACACTCTTTTAGACACAGTCACAGGATTAAAGTATTTCTCTAAGAAACTTCTTCCCAGTACATTATTGTTCCCACTACTACATTTTGCAGCTCCTCTGAGACATGGCCCCAGATGGAAGACATGAGTGGCTGCAGTGTAGAGTAGATGTGAGACAGCACCAGCCTTCAGAGACATCAGCACAGTTCCTCAGACTTGACATAAGAGAGCAACCAGAGTACAGAAAAAAAAACCCAAAAAACCCAAACCCTTTGAACATTAAATAGATTATGGAGGTGGATTGTGATGTGAGAGTAACTGGATTTCTCCCTAAAACTTTTTTTTTTTTTGCCACAGGAACTTGTAGCACACACTTTCTTTGAGACCTCGTGTAGGCATCTTTTTCGGTTAAAGACCTTTGACTGTCACTGTGCCACACAGTGCCTTAGCAGAGGGAGACAATACTGACTGTACTTTTATGGAGTGCTTATGTTGTAGTGAAACAAGCAACCTGCTATAGCCTTAGTCAAGCTGGGGAAATCGGGACCTGCCCTGGCAGCAGAGCAATTGCAGAATGATACTGAATCTGAGTCCAGGCTGGATCCAGCTCTGAGTGAGGTACCAATTAGCACCTTTGGTGCTAGTACACATCTTGGCCAAATGGTTTTGCCCTAGGTTCTTGATGGGATAAACCCTGGAGGTTTGTAAGATTCCAGTTTTGAGGTGAGATAGAGATAGCTCCAACAGATTCATGTTTATTGGCTCAGACACTACTGAGGGAGACCATCAGGGATTGGGAAGTCCTGAAAGAGTCAGATGGGCTTTTCCAAAACTCATGGAGAACCTCAACGCTGTCAGCAGATTTATTTGCACCCATTCGACCTGACTATGTCAGTCCAGAAACACATATCTTGGCAGCTGAAACATCTTTTGGATTATACATGAAGAAGAAGAATAGGGACCAGAGTGTGGTAGAAATCCTTGAAGAAATTCCCAGGGCAGTGATACCAGCACTGTCTTTATCCTGTCTCCTGTAATCAAGGAAGACTTCTAGCAGAAGCCTACTCTTCTACCATGGAGGGTCTGCAAATGCCCTGTGATGGGGACAGTGGGGTAAATCCTGGTTCACAGGGGTGCATAGAACACCTGAGACGCTGGTTCTTCTCCCCAGGGAGATGAATCTTGCACAGTGTTGCCAGGGGATGGTATGGGGAGTGCTCATATCTATCTGACAGCTTGCTGATGGCAATGGTGTAGGAGAGAAAATGAAGCAAGAAGACTCAATCCTATGTATCTATTAATACACGCTTGTTGTTGTCACTAACATTCTGATGAGTATTGCAACAAGTGCTCTTTATTCTGAAGACCCCTGTGGTTCAAGGATAATCCTTGCATAAGAAGGGAAAAAAAAAGGGCAGCAACAAAAGAATATACAAATTGATAGAGATTTTAAGGATATCTCCATGACTCAGGGTCTGCCCTGCCCGGTTTCTAGAAGCCAGAAAATATTTATCCTAGTGTAGCCTAATTGTGAAATCTCAGGATGCCAATAAAACAAGCCCATGTTATCACTTCGAATCTCTATTTACTCAATTTTAAGCCAGCCTTTTGATGTTGAGGAATCTGACCCTTAGTTCAGGATGCTGGCCAGGCTGCTGAAGGTGGAGGAGTTGGCAGTTGGCCTGTTTGCTCAGTTGGCAGCAGAGTGACCTGTCACACCGGGTCACCAGGAAGAGCAAAACACAGCCAAGGCTGCAGGATGTATTTCAAAAAAATACAGTTTGTCTGCAGAGCACCGGTGGGATTTTAAGAGACAAAGGATAAAGACAGCAGGGAGAAGGTGCTTCTGTTGAAGAAACCTGCATAACAGCTCTGATTTAATAGCATTAATTGGTGTTTGACTTTAGTCAGACCAGAAAGATAGAGATAAATGAACAAGCTGTAGAAAGAATGATCCTCACTGGAGCTGCCTGGTAGGAAGAGACAAGGAAAGCACGAAGGTTAAAAGTCTAATGACAAGCATCCTTAATGATTGCTCTTCCTGTATTCCCTCTGGGTAATATTTCCCGACTCTAAATTGTCTTAAAACCACTCTAACATGGTTGAAACATTTTTAAATATAATTCAGCTCAACTAACGTTAAAGATTATGATGGAATTTCAGGGAAGAAAATCAAGCATGGCAAGTTTTTTATTTTAACTATTACGTGTCATTCAGAGCAGGTCAAATGGTGCATGAATTTGGGTAAACAAGGGAGACAAAGGTGACACGTTAGCTGGAGTAGAAGTTCACCTGTTTGCAGGAGTTTCTGATTTCCCTGTAGATTACGTCTCCATAGATAATGTGAACCTCTGCCCTGTGACAATAATAGAAACTCCACCCACACTTCCATGGGAAAAAATCAAGGCAGCTTCCTGAAACAAAATTAAGAGTTGTCACAAATGGTGATTTTTCAGTCCTGGGTAAATAGACCTCTCTTCTGATAGTCACAGGTGTATGCAGGAGGTTTGTGTTGCCTCTTCTGCAGCAACCTGAGCTCAGTGGCTTCTCCAAAGCAACACGGAGCTTGGCTGCAGAAAATGGCTTAAAAGCACAATTAGCTTTCTGTAACAATAGCCTCTTTATTCTTCATTATGAAAAAGCCTGAAAGGGAATTTGTTTTCTAAGATAGATGTGAAATGAAGCTCTATCAGAACAAGTAACCTTGCAAACCAGACACAATAGCCGGTATCTACCCATCGCTTCCTCCCTTGCCCTCCCCAGGCAGTGCACAGCAGCTCATGAAAAGCACAGTTTTGTCTGCTCCCCTGCTTATAAATTACACTCATTAATAATATTTTCATTTCTTGTGAAAGCAATAAAATAATAAATGCGCCTCCACAGTTCCTACTTTGCTCGGGGCCAAGCTCCCTGTCTCTCTCGGACAGGAAGGTCGGTGCAATGGGCTGAATTCATGCCTGTTGTTTAGAAACCCTTTTAGCTGCCGTGTTCAGATAATGTCACCCTCTCCCTTCATTGACCTTTATTGGCCCAGCCTCAAAGCTGATCTGTAACCTGTTAAAGGGACTCTCTCGAATAGCATAGGCTCAGGTTCCAAGTATAAAAACCACATGATGAATCCACTTGTGCGTTTATATCACCCAGTGTTGGAGTGGTGAACGAAGCTGATGGTCAGGTTTATTCTTTGGCTCAGTTTCCGTGCAGCAGATGTGAGTGAAAACACCTAAGACAGATTCTCCTTTCCCTGAGGTACTCCAGACCCAGACCTGACTCTAAGCATCACTACTCAGATCCGTTTGCACTTTCCTACCAACAAATGTGAGGATGATGTAGTTGCTTTTAGCACCATGCAAGTCCTTTTCTTATCTCCCTTTGAAAATACTGGAAATATGAACAAAACTGGAATGAGAGGGATACAAGCATGAGGTGCTGGAGAATAAGAACTGAAGTTGCTATGTGGGTTTTAGAACCAGACAACAGAATTCACTGCAAAGATGTGAAAAAAAACAAAACAAAACAAAGGAAACCAAACAAATAATAATAATAATAATAATAATAATAATAGTAGTAGTAGTAATAATAATAATAATAATAATAATCATCATCATCATCATCCAAACAAGAAAAACCCCAAAATTTTTTTAAAAAGGGGGAAAAAAACCCAAACGAAACCCAAGAACAAACAGAAACTAACCAATTCCCAAATAGTGTCAGTCAAGAAAAAATTGTTTGTTCTGATAGCAGAAAGGTAGAGAACCCTCAGACACAAAACCTAGTGGAGGAGTCTCTAAGAACCAAAGCTGGGTCCTAGATGGTATTTGAAGAGTAACCAAAGACTGTAAGTGCATCAGGGAAAAGATTATCTTATAAATTAAGCCAGGCAAAGCCTGGGGAAAGGATTTGTTTCCTCAAGCTTTGTCAGAAAGTCAATAGCAGAACCGAGATGTGAGCAGCGCTTCCTGCTAGCAGCGGTATGCAAGACCCATCTCCCTGGGGAGCAGGAGGGAGTGGTGGCAGATGACTCAACTCTTTGGACCTTCCAAGCAACAGGTTCAGTGAAATTCGAAGGGAAGGACATGGGTTCTTACCTCTGGTAAAGATTCTGATGTTACTAAATCCCAAATTGATCAGGGAAAGGTTTTTCGTGGAGCCTGTTGCTCTTAGAAAGCAGGAAAGGGTCACATCTTTGGACTGCAGTGGAATAGGACTTGGTGGCTGATCAATTCCTGTTGTATGAAGACATTTTAGAGATCTGACCTGTCTAGAGGTCAGGGAAAAATAAAGGTTGCTCAGATCCAGGGCTGGTCCCTTCAAGTGTGATCACTCTCATGTAGGCAGCGGTCCTGTACTGGGAGATGCAGGGTGTTCAGGTACATCTGGGCGCACAACTGGAGCTCTGTAGCTGAGGAAAGCCCAATAGTGGTGTAGAAAGGATGGGCACAGCTAGATGGGGATCGGAAGGAGAACAAGGCAGAGCTACACCAAAGCTGTTTCTGTACCAACCAGCTAAACAGGGCCAGAACACTGGTCCAAGTGCAATCATCCACAGGCTTTGCAAGCGTTCTTGTTGACATTGTTTTTGATCAAGATCAACTAAGCACTGTCACAGTCAATGTCCAGGCGTGATTCAAGGGATAACATAGGTCAGGGCCATCCCAACAGTCAGGATGGGCAAGGCTACCTGGTTTTGGTGTGAGGAAAAAAGTTTAGTTGTATGGAAAATAGCAGGAGATGATCCTTGGGCTGCTTTATTTAGCAGCACAGGCATAGTCTGATAATGTTTGTGCATAACCCCTGGGAAGTCAGGGGGTACAGTAATCAAGTCACGCTCCCTACGTGACTGCTCAGCTCAGGTGACTGCTGGCATTACAGGGAGTGTATTTCT
Organism: Patagioenas fasciata; assembly: GCF_037038585.1. Classification (NCBI taxonomy): domain Eukaryota; kingdom Metazoa; phylum Chordata; class Aves; order Columbiformes; family Columbidae; genus Patagioenas; species Patagioenas fasciata. The sequence continues at coordinate 212,020,311 of NC_092520.1, forward strand.
ATATCTAAGAGGAGTTGTTAAATCCTTCCAAAGCCCATGGGTGCTCAGTTCCATCTTCTACAGACACAGAAATAAATCCCCATTCCCTTCTTCAGGTAATTAGTTGCCTGCTCAGACTCCTTGTACATGCATGTATATATACGATTTGCGTGTTGCAAAGGCTACCATTATTCTCTGTGACTGTGCACATAAAACCAGCAAGGATAGATGGACTGTGGCTGTCCCCAAGCTGGCTTCCTACTTCTCCAGAGATAGCTGCTCTCTCAAGGCTCAGGAGCAACCTCAGGGCAAGAGGTGCCGAATGAAAGAGGATAGAACTGAGCTGGTTATCCCCAGACAATAGGTAAAAACATCTGCAGGAACTTAAATGGGAGGGGGGATCTCAGAGGATAGAGAGGAGGAGAGACAGGGCAGAGAAAGACAGAAATGAAGCACAGAGAACATCAAGACTCATTCAGCAGAGGCTCTGATGGGATTCAGGCAGAATTCTCACATATAGCCTTACCTAGGACTCCTGTTAGTGGAAATACGCAGTTTCTTCCCTGAATATTCCTCAGACCTAAGTTAGACTAAATGGAAATAAATAAAAGCATGTGGATTTACCCAACTATATGCCGAAATGTTGCCATATACAGAAAATTACGGCTGCAACTCCACTTGTAAAGATCACGGTGGACCTTACAAATTGTAGTGACTACTGTAAACCAAGAGGTTTCACTGCAGACCTCCCTGCAGGATCCCCATCCCTGCAGGGTGTGCATGGGGAAGCTACCTTGGTTTCTAAGCTGAAGATCACTTATCTGAAGCACGAAGGCCCCACCAACGTCTTTGCAATCTGTATCAAGGCAAGGAAAATTGCTGTCATATTCAAGCTGTCTTGGAGATAAACTGAGTGGGTTTATTACAAAACTTCTGGGTGACAGAAATACTGCAGAAAGTGTCTCTCCTCTCTAAAGAGCAGAGACACATAACTTGTTGTGACGGCTCTTCTCTACAGGACCTTTAAGACTGCCACAGGTCTTCCCAGTGCTCCCACAAAAGCCTTATCCCGGCCAGGTGGAAGATAGAATCATAGAATCATAGCATCATTTAGGTTGGAAGAAACTCTCAAGATCATTGAGTCCAACTGCTAACCCAACACTAACACTAAACCATGTCCCTAAGAACCTAATCTATACATCTTTTTAACACCTTGAGGGATGGTGACTCCACCACTGCCCTGGGCAGCTTGTTCCAATGCCCGACAGCCCTTTGGGGAAGAAATTGTTCCCAAGATCTGATCTGAACCTCCCCTGGTGCAACTTGAGGCCGTTTCCTCTGGTCCTGGCACTTGTTCCTTGGGAGAAGAGCCCAATTTCCCCCTGGCTCCAAGCTCCTTTCAGGCAGTTCAGAGATCAGAAGGTCTCCCCTCAGCTCCTGTTCTCCAGCTGAACCCCCCAGGTCCCTCAGCCGCTCCCATCACACTTGTGCTCCAGCCCCTCACCAGCTCCATTCCCTTTTCTGAACTCCCTCCAGCACCTGAATGTCTTTTGTGTCATAAGGGGCCCAAAAATGAATCCAGGATTAAAGGTGCAGCCAAGTTGGCAGCTTGTGAACATCCCGCCTTTTACATTTCTCTTTGCTGCTCCAAAGTGAGCTGAAATGGTCACTGGGCTGATCTTCTCCTGCTTAATCTTTTCTGTTTGCTGGTTCCAAAGTGAGTGCTCACCTAGCTTCGGGACCAATACCTCCAGGCTGTTTTCTCTGCTGTCCCACTATGTCCCAAGTGCCACCCCATTGGAAACAGCCACAAAAGCTTTCATTACTGTTAGATAGAATGAGCTAGAAGGGATCTGCCTGGGGACAGGGCAAAGAGGAATGAGCCTGAAGTTTACAAGCAAAAGCATTCAAGACAAACTCAATTTGTCCCAGCTGCTCCCACCACCCCTCAGCAGAGTGTAGTGGTGATGTTTCTTGTAAGGTCATCCAGCCTGCAGTTTAACAAGCACAATGGACAGACTCGCTGGGCTCCCTCCTGCTATAACAACATATGGTGATGGGAGGGTGATTGACTGGTACAATGTGATTTTCAATGAAATGTCTCCAAGCCAGAGAAGTTCCAGGTGACTAGAAGTAAGCAATCGTTGTGCCAATCTTTCAGTAAAAAAGGGTCACGCGTGGAGTACGGCAACTTGAGGGAATAAGGCAGCTTTTTATAGCGAGTAATATCTCTTCTGACAGTGCTAGTGAACTGCTTCAAACCACACTTGCCTGGGAATGTGCTAAGATGAATAGCTGTGTCTTTCAGTAAGTATTACTGGGAGCACTAGGAAGAATGAGAAATGGTCTGTAAAGTAAGCAATAGCTAAAAATCCTTCTTTCTCCTGACCTTGTTGTAAAGAAACCCTTGCAGTGTGGGGAGGGAAAAATAAATAACATAAGGAGATTCCCCTGAGGAGGAAGAAAAATCCACCCTAAAGGGAAACCTGGAAGCTTTTATTAAGGAGTGTTAAGAATTAGGTATGATGAGCTGGAGTATTGCACTCTGGCATTGGCTTCATCATTCACTCCTGTCTACTGTGGTGTTATGGTGGTGGATTGGCACCTTGGATGGGTTTGGGTGCATGATGTGATAGGTGTTGTTTGTCCCTGTGGGAACAGATAGCTGGAGAGAACTGTCTAAATAAATAAAGTAGGTACAGGGGGACATATATATATATATATATATTTTTTTTTTTTTCCCCAGCCTGACCAAGGTTACACTGAGAAACTGGGACCATGTGAGGAAGTGACCACAGATCTCCTACACCTTCACAGTCCAACCTAATGCTGATCGTTGCATTGTATGAGGGTTCAGGACTGGGAGACAAGGAGGCTTTCCTGGCGTAGAGCTGGTTCTTCATAACTTGGAGCTCAAACTAATGGACCATGTCTTCAGGTTTTTGAGGGAATTGGCTTCTTCACAGTTCTGGAGGACTGGAGGGAAAGGGATGTGGAAATGCTTATTTAAATTGTGATGGTTTATTTCTGAGAAAGCTGCACTGTGGCTCATGTCCTCTCACATTTGATTTTGTAAGGACTAGAAAGCATGAGAGGATATAACTTTACCCTCCCAAACATTGATATCCCAGACTGGCACCTCTCATTGAATTAGGACTGGGAGCTGGGTTCTCTGTGGCAGTCAGTCATCTCTGTATATGTCAAACCTGCCCATTGCTCTTACTCATCCCTAACACATGTAGAATAATTAACATCCCCATGAGTCACCACCTGTAACCAGCCCTCCTCTTTGGAGAGTCACCAACTCTTCCATAAAACCTTCCTTTTGCATATGGGTCTGTCAAGAGACCTTCTCTTTGCATTAAAGTGCTTGTATACCCAGTATTTTTTGAGAGTTCTTCAAGGGAAAACCCTCTTAGCACACCTAGACATGAATTACTAATGCACAGTGTTTACTAATTATTATCTTAATGTAAACTGACTGACTCACTGTACCATGGCTCAGTCTGCTAATAGGGAAAATATCTTTGGTGATGCTATTTTTATGGACTAAGCATAGGAAAAAAGGTGAGAGAGAGAATTTAGAGACCCTCCCAGACAACAGTTATGTGTCTGCACTTTGGCTGTCTGAGCATATGGTCTTTTATGGGACTTCAGGCCCTGTCAGCTCAGAAAGCAAATCTTTTCACTCCGTCTAGGCTGAGAGCAAGTCTGCTCATCTCCAATCCTGTCACCAAAGCATCTGGCATGAATTGTGAACTCTCTGTCTTCTACTGTTAAACCTGAGGTTATTGGTTGTTTTGGTTTTGTTATTGTTTGTTTTTCCCTAGGGGGAAGAAAAGAGCAAGGATATCTCTAAAAGCAGCAATGACCAGATGTTTGGCATTTCCATTTCAGCTCTGGCTTTTCTCATATGGAGCTTTCCCACTGATTTAATCAGAGAAACAGTCCCTTCCACCCTCATTTCCAAAACCAGCTCCATGTGGTTGTGGGTCTGATTGCTTCCTTTTCTGCAAGTGCATTTCAGATGTGCTCTTGCTCTGCATGCAGAGACAGGAGATCCGTGCTGGAGTGAGGGAGGAAAAATGCCAATGGGATTCAGTTGTCTTGGATGCTGAGATCTTGTCACATATGTGGGGTAAGGGGCACCTTTGCTGGTCTGAGTTATGGGCTGAAGGACTCAGAGGAGCAGGAGTCACTTGAAGTTTCTGTTTTACCAAATCCCACCCAGAGGTGGACTAGTAAGCTCTAAAAAGGTGGGTGAAACCCCATCTGGAGCAGCTAAGAAATGGGGGAGGAATGTGAATGATCTCTGATCCTTGCGCTTTAGCTAGTATCCTCATATAGTTTACCATAAACCAGTAGTTCAAGAAGTTGACTTTTCACCAATGTGTTTTTGTCAGGACAGTAACCACAGGACATGATTATCCTCTCCCAGCCCAGTGCTTAGATGATTATGATAAAAGTGGTTGTCTGAAACCTAGAAATCAAGGCATGTTGCAGCTGTTGGGGATGTGCAGAGCTGCAGTCATGGTTATTGGCACAGAAAGGTTCAGCCAGCATTCACATCTGGGCACTTGCTTCCAGGAGATGCTGTCCACAGATGTGAGGCCAAACATCTTCAAGTCATTGCATGATTTTGGCCAGGGTTTATCTCAAAATAAGACCTTTGGGAAAGGTTCAAACTGTCTCCTTTTTATCCTTGATTATCTGAAATATGTGCTACTAACATTTCCTCCAAGCTCCCAGTATTGTAAATGATTTCTACTCCATGTTAACAAAGTGTGAGTGGATATTTGAAGAGTTAATGGTATATTTTTCTTCGGCATAATTGATGTTTACTCCTTTTTTAGTCTGAGATACAAAAATGCCTAGAAGGCATAGGGGACTTTAAGATCTCCTTTATACCCTTAATTCCTGAAGATCATTACAATCAAGGAGACTTTAAATCCCCAGATAAGTCTCAGAAAAGGGATAACGAACAGATAAGAAGCAGCAGCAGTGTATTGCAATAATATTCACCCAGAGATCTGCCATGATACTTATACTGAACAGAAGAGCTTGCAAAACAAAAGTGAGGTGGGAGGAGGGGCGGGCATTTGGCTAATACAAAAATATGAGCCATACCGTGTGGATGAATCACACTTTTCTCATCAAAAAACAAGTAGCCCCATGACACCAGAACTAGTTTGGTTTCCAGCTGAACTACAGTACTTCATTTGGGGTGAAGCAAACAGGTTTTATCAGTCCCTCTTCTCACTGATTGCTCCTTCTTCTTAAAACTTGTCATTAAGATGCTTTGTGTCTCAGTGATATTTGGTTAAAATCAGTCAGAGGGTTACATAGCTATTTGAAGGAGACAGCTGAGTTCTTCTTCCTCTAGAAATTAGAGAATAGAGGCAGACTCTTCTTCACTCCCTTCCCTTTTTTTCCCCCATAACAGTGACCTCCTAGGAGCAAAGCACTTTCTTTTTTTTTCAAGAATATGGTATTGAAGCTCTGTTTTTAAGATGCCTGTTGTGGGATTGTGTCCTTACCATGCTTCCTGAGACACCAAAGAGAAGGCAGTAGGCAAGATGGCCTTGGGGTCTGACTCCATATGCCTACTCTTGTGCTCTTGTATGATGCTCTGCCCATTGTCCTGTACCCAGGAACATAGATAGCCTACCAGGAAGGATGAAAAACAGGCAAAACTGTAAAGCAACAGACACTTCACTGTTTCCTCTGGAGTTCTGGCATCATCCTGTGTTGGAAATTCAGTTCTGCAGGACAAATCCTGTGTTCTGTTTTGGGCCTCGCACAACAAGAAAGCCCTTGGGGTGCTGGAGCGAGTTGAGGGAAGGGAACGGAGCTGGGGAACGGGCTGGAGCACAAGGGTGATGGGAGCGGCTGAGGGACCTGGGGGGTTCAGCTGGAGAACAGGAGCTGAGGGGAGACCTTCTGATCTCTGAATTGCCTGAAAGGAGCTTGGAGCCAGGGGAGCGTTGGTCTCTTCTCCCAAGTAGCAAGTGATAGGATGAGAGGAAATGGCCTTGAGTTGCACCACGGGAGTTTTAGGCGGGATATTAGGAAAAAATTATTCCTGGAAAGGTTTGTTGGGCATTGGAACAGGCTGCCCAGGGCAGTGGTGGAGTCACCATCCCTGGAGGGCTTGAACAGACATGGAGATGAGGTTCTCAGGAACATGGTTTAGAGGTGGACTTGGCAGTGTTGGGTTAATGGTTGGACTTGGTGATCTTGGAGGTCTTTTCCAACAAAATGCTTCTATGATTCTATGACTGTGTTATCTATATGGTCTGATTTTCAGAGACATTGCAGAACAGAGAACAAGAACAGCTTTTTTATTCAGACAAGTGTGTTTGCAGCAGTGGTGGCAGGCAGGGCTCTCTTGGTTGTATTTTGCTTGGCCTTGTGAGGATGTTCTTTAGGGAAGGAGGAAGGCTGATTGTCCTATAAATCTTACAGCACTGGCCAAAGTGACATGCCAGAATATTTATCTGATACAATCTGGGATTTCAGGTTCAAGAAAGTTGGTGCTGACCTGTTTTTTTGGTCTAATAAAATACTGGAGTCAGAAGGCAGCTAATTGCAAAATAAATCACTAAGGAAACCCAATAGAAGGGTTTGGTTAATTGTGATTGCCAGTTTTTTACCCATCTTATAATGTGAATTCTGGTTCTCTCAGGGCCAGAGAATGACTTGCCCCAACAAAATTAGTATGATACTGTATATATAAAGCTCATATCAACTCTTGTGTATATCTATCTATCTGTCTGTCTGTCTGTCTATCTATCTATCCATGTATCATCTTTAACATCTTTCTTTTCCACTGTTTCTGATGAAGCAAAAATGACCTTTTAAATCAAACATGTCTGAAGCCTTTTACAGAAAGCCTTCGTATTTCAAAATTTTTTAGCTTCATTATGAAGACTTTATTCCTTTCTCATTTTTCCTACCTACTGCTTAGCACAAAAAGTAATGTTGTCCTAACTTTCCTCATCCTTTTTGAAATGTTTATTGTATTATGTTTTTCTTTTCCATGCTTTTCCCCAAACTGTTTCTAAGGTTGGAAATAGCTAAAAAAAAACATATAAACAAACAAACAAAAAGAGAAATTGCAAGTCTGCTGATCTAGAACTTTTCTAAAGATGAGAATGCTTAACATTTTTAGAAGGTGTTAGAAAAGATAAAATGAGAGAGAGAACATGAAGGAAAATTGAACAAAAAACCCACCAACCAAACAAGATGCTGTAAGGGAAGTATTTTTACAAATACCATATTTCTGCTATCAACTCTGAAAACAATAGAATGAGGTCTGAACTTTCCTTCTGGTAATTGCAGTCTCATCTTTAATGTGGGGCACTGAATAAATATTCTAGGACCTCCTGCCAATATCTGGTCTACAGTGGGAAACCAATAACCGAAATCTTCTGGATACACATCTGAAGGGACTATGAGAGGTAGACATGCAATATCTGTTAATTCCCTTTCTTTTTACAAGTTTTGAGAGAATAAAGGGATAAGAATATTTAGGTTGAGAAGGGAAAGCTTGTGAACCAGATACTGCAAAGACTGATGGTGAGTGTGTAGGCTGGTTACTTTTACCTGGGTAAGATCTTCATGCTTGCATTTCCCAATACTCTTGTGAATGTGCCTGCAAAGGTGTTAAGCAATCTCTAAGAAAAGCTAAGAAAGCAAAGTAAAAAAGCATTGATAGATGTGTGTACTGTTACCACACTGCAATTCATAATTTACAGAATTTTGTGCATTTGACATAATTCCAGAAATGTTGGTGTAAGCTAGAGGGAAAGAAAATGGCTGAATCCAAACTGAAATAATTATTTGCTGGAGATAGAAAATTAGAGTGTCAGTGCTTTGAAGAGGGTATCAGAGGCATGAAATATAGATCACCAGTGCTCCACAGCTGTGAGCAAGTTGTCCCTCCAGTGTATGTCAGACTGCTTGAGAACATACTTGAAATCTTTTCATTCCGAAAAGGCAACAAAAGTTTCAAATCTTTTACCTCACATTCAGTCTCAAGATGCAAACTTTTGCCTCCTTCAGTGATGAAGCTGTTTGTGTCAAGGGGCAAGGTGGGTCAGGGATAAGGGGTCAGAGGTAGGGAGTGTAGAGCATCTTCAGCATCAGCTGACCACTACACAAGTTTTATGAGGAGTATCTGAGAGACCTGGAGGGATTTAACCTGGAGAAAAGGAGTCTGAGGGCAGAATTTCTCCTTCTACAATTACCTGAAAGGAGGTTGTAGCATGGAGGGTGTTGGTTTCCTCTCCCAAGGAAGCAAGTGATAGAACAAGATGAAATGGCCTCAAGTTGCTCCAGGGGAGGTTTAGATTGGATCTTAGGAAAAATTTCTTCACGGAAAGGGCTGTCAGACATTGGAACAGGCTACTCAGGGCAGTGGTGGAGTCACCATCCCTGGAGGGGTTGAACAGATAGGCAGATGAAGTTCTTAGGGACATGGTTTAGTGCCAGAGTTAGGTTAATGGTTGGATGCGATTATCCTGAGGGCCTTTCCCAACGAAAATTATTCTATACGGTTCGTTTGGACTTCAGGTGGGCATGGAAAGCCCAGGACATAACATTCAACCTTTGATCTTCCTATTTTCTGAATAGAAGAGCAGCTTGGTCCCCTCAGCTTTAGATGTCCACCCTTCAAACAGTATGGGAAGTAGGCATAGTTTGTGACCAGGGTACATTATCCTCATCAATCACGTTCCCAGGTAATTGAGTTGCTTTAATGCTACCTGGGCAACTGCATAAAATTGAGCCATCTAAATTTGTAGGATCGTTGACTTTTTACACTGATCTGAGAGATATCATTCTGGTGAGTGATGGACTGGAAACCAAACACAGGAGGATGAGCTTTATAAGCCTTGTCTGAGAACACTGTCCTTAATGTTTCTACTAAAGGCACAAGTCATCTTCACAGCAGCTGACCCTAAAAGTGGATGCCTTGCTGAGGAACTTGCAACTTTAACTAATCACTGGCAATAACATAAATGTCATGGCATGGACTAATGGTTTTCAAGAGTGATGATAGGAAGTGTCTGTAGGTGACACTTTTCCCAGTGAAATGAGGATGCTGCATGTTCTGCCTGGTTGCCTATGTCCCAGCCACTTATCTGAAGGGGTCTTGGATGAGGATGAACTGCTCTGTACTCAAATGCATATTTAGGTCAGTCTTCTGCTAGTAAACTGGAAAGATTTTTTGTTTCCCAGCTGTTAATTTATTTAATGGAAAAGATACCACAGGCAGACAGTGCTGAATGAAGAGGTGAAATACGTTGCTTCAGGCTAGGTGGGAGGGATTTGATCACTGGATTCAATGGAGCCAAAATATTTCTCCCTAGAACTTAAGGGGGTAAAAGAAGCTTCCCAGACACTGCACCCTTTCTCCTGATGTGTCTCCTCATTCAGAATGGAGAGAAGAAAATCTAACTATTGTGGATCATGGGCTGTCAGACTTTCTGCTCTGACAGTTGAAGAGCTGCCTCTGTTGATGCCTTTTATTCCTACAATTCCCACCCATCCTAGTTGCTGTTTCATTGTCTAGAGCAAGGGTGTCCAACTCATTTTCACTAGGTGTTACATTAGCCTCTCAGTTGCCTTCAAAGGGTGAAGGTAATGTTAGGACTGTATGAATGTAGGAGTAGTTACATTTATATAGTCCTAAAATTACGTTCGTACGCAAGGATGATGTGGTTCCCAGTGGAAATGAGTTTGACACCCGTGGACTAGAGGATCTCTGAAACTAAAGACATGTTTCAATCATTACCAGGGAGAGATGCTCTCAAGTCTCAAAATCGAAATCAAGAGAGAAGGACTCCACCGTCCAAACTCAGAAGCCATTGATTTCTTTAACAGTTATCACAGAAGAATCCCAGCACATAACAAACAGATCTGGAACTAATGAAAAAAAAAAAAAAAATCAATCACACTGCAAGTCAAAGCACGTTACTTTCATTTTCCAAATAAATGAAAATAAGATTAACCTTCCAGCTGAACTTTCTTTGAGTCTAAGGATAGCTTTTGACCCAAGCGTCTATTGACGTCTTCCTTTTTGTTGGCAAAACACAGGTCACCACTTTAGGGAGCCTGTGCTGTTGAAATGAATATTACAAATTACCATTAAATCAAATGCAGTCTCTCAACACCTTTGGACAGCAAACTGCTGGGTCTTGATCTTAAACCTCAATAATGTTTCCAAGATGAGTTTTTGTCGTGAAGCTCTGTCAGCAGGGCTGCAGCTCTAGAGAGCTGGGCAATGACTTAATCACCAAGAAGAGATTAAAAGAGCCACCAGGAGCAAGGCAACATGGGGATATTTGTCTCCTGGGATGGTACAGACAATCTCACAGTGAGCACCTATTAGTAATGCAGCAAGACATTGCATGGTAATTACTTTGAGCCCTGTTGCAACACTATAAAGCAAAGTGAAGTATTTGTGTGTGACAGCACTTCTTGCACATCAGATAGAAATTAAGAGTTTCTCTTTCTGCTTTGTGCAAAGGGAGATGAAATCCATCCCTGGAAATATTCAGGCTGAATGGGGCTCTGATCAGTCTGATCTAGGTGAAGATGTCTCTGCTTGTGGCAGAGGGGTTGGACTGGATGAGCTTAGAAGGTCACTTCCAATCTAAACTATTCTGTGATTCTATGAGCTTCTTTTGTGTTCGTTGGTCAAAACTGAAAGTGGATATCCTGCTAGGAAATCATGGGAGATACCTCAGATGTAACATGTATGAGGTATTTTTACAAGTTCCCATGTGTCACACAGGTGTGAATGAACCTGACGGACCAAACGTGTGTGAGAAAAGTCTTGTCTGAGACTGTGGTAACTGTTCTTCAGACACATAGCAAAAGAGGAGTGCACGTCTAAGAATGAGTTAAATTGGTCAGACAAAGAAAAAGTTTATGGATGAAAAGGAAGGGAATATAACTTTCTTATTTTTACTGATGGAGAGCTGTGGTCCAGCTTTCAAAGCTCTTAGTGAAACCTGAGGCTGGATTTTCAAAGCAGCTCAATTCACACCACAATTTGAGGCAACACTTTTCAGTCATAAATATGGAGTTATTTGTTAAATTTTCCTTCAGGTGATTTGTCCAAGGACAGTGGTATTTGCACAGCATCAAATCTTGTAAATCCTTTTACTTCTGTCCATAAACCAAAGGAGGAAGCCTTTCTTAGTATCTATTCTTTTTCCAGGTACATTGGTCAGGACAGTTCTGGGCTGAAAATGTCATGTTCTGTAATTAATGGCTTGGTAACGCATTGAATATATCTGGGGAAAAACAGCTGCACTTTCAACATCATGGACTAAAAACATCCCTGAAGATAGATGCAGCATTAAAGCTCCATTGCTCACAAGGAACAAAGACCAGATCTTACCTTTCAATGGAGAAAAGGCTTGTGCTAGAATGGAGTTATAGAAGATGTATGAGACTAGCATGAGCATCACTTGATGGAGCTGAAGCTCAACCCACAGTGGCCATCTAGGGTTGACCCTTGTTCATCTGCAGTGCTGTGATGGTCTAGGTGATGACTGCCTACATTTATTTCCATTTGATGGGTTCTTCTTGCACCAGTTCAACTCCTAATCCTGATAAAGGGAAACTCATGGTCCAGCTTTGAGAACTTGGATGAGAGATTGTAAATTTTTTCATTTCCTGATAAACTTTGAAAAACCTGTCAACTCCTGTCCTGACTTCTTGTTTCAGTTTCACACTCCACAATAAATGCAGGGTGAAACAAGAGGAAATGGCATCTCCTGGAGTGGCTTAGAAACCTTTAACCAAGGGGAAAGGTTAATGGAGTCGAGTTAATGCAGTTGAGTTTATTGTTAATAGAAAATAAGAGAGTTTGAGATGACTTGGCAGAAACCTTCAGCCTCAGGAAGAAAAAGGACAAGAGTGGATAGTTTTCACTCTCATGTCATGATTAATAAACTCGGGATATAATTTAAATTTGAGATTATTTGGGAGATGTGCGCATCAGGCAAAGGGGAGAAGATATAAGCAGTAAGTTACCAGTTGACTCAAAGCTTGAACATGCTAGGGATAGCAGTCCTCTAGATTTTCTAGTTTGTCTGTTACCCAGCAAAATCCACAAACACTGATCTTGATTCTTCACATAGTCGCATTAATATGTTGTTGTAGAAAGGCAGTTCTGTGAGTAATACCAGAGAACATCTTTATGCAGGTAGGTATTCGAGATGGAGCGAAGTACTATACCTTAGCATTTTGGGGGAAATATTATAGTTTTACATTTTCCTGTGGCTTAGCTTTTTACTTCAGTAAAGAGGAGGAATGTGGTGTGCTTCAACACACAGGCAGCATCAATTGTTTGTGAATATTTACAGGGAAATTGGATGGGAGGGGCTGAATAAGCACAGGACATTTTCTCAACCCAGATAATAAATTTGCAACTTCTGACATATTTTTTTAATGTAACCCCCATTCAATCAGTTTGCAATTAACTCTAGCCCTGACACTTATGGCTGTTTGAGCAAATGATACATCTGTGTGCTAGAAACCAGTCTGCTTGATAAGATCTGTGTGAAAAAATTGCTACTTGTTGAAGGATGATGTGGGAGAACGTCTGCACCTCTTAATGAGCTGGAATGGGGTTTATTGTGCTGAAGGAAAATTGTGTTCTGCCTCAGAGACCTCATTACCTGAACGTATACCCTGGTGAATCTTCTTGCAGTTCGGTGGAGAAGCCTCCCAGTGAAGTGCATTTTCAGTTTCTTCAGCACTTAATGTGGGCACTGTGGGTCTGAAGTAGGGTCTGATGGCACCACTGTGCTCTGAGACACACTAGGTAATCTCAGGAGATGATGCAAAACTTTGGAAGTTAAATTAGCTCTTAATTAAGAGAACTTAAAGAATTGTAAGGGCTCTTAACTGCTCTTACCACTCAAGCCATGATTAGAATCCTGCATCTAGGATTCAATTACCTTGTGCAATGGTGTGGGTTTGTGCCAACAGGGTGGGAAGCAGCTTTATGGAAAAAGGAGCTGGGGGTTTTGGCAGACGGCAGGTTGTACATGGGGATTGGACTAGATGATCTTTTGAGGTCCCTTCCAATCCCAAACATACTGTGTGTGTGAATTCTTGTGGCAAATTGCATACAGGGTGGTATTAGCCAGCAGGTCAAGGGAGATGTTTCTTCTCTGACCAGCACTTGTGGGACTGCTTCTAGAGTATCATCTCCAATTTTGGGCTTCCCAGGACAAAAAAGACATGAGCATAGGGAAGCGAGTCCTGTGAGGGTCACTGAGATGTTCAAGATCCTGGAGCACATGACAGGAGAGGCTGAGAGCTGGGAGAAGAGAAGGCTTGGGGGCATCTTATTGTCATTTGCAAACACCTAGAGAAGGTGGACCCTGTCTTCTCAGAGTTGCACGGTGGAAGGACCAGAGGCAATGTACGCGTATTGGAACATGGGAAATTCTTATTAGATATAACAGCAAAACAAAATCACCATGTGACAGTTCAAACACCAGCAAGGGCTGCCCAGAGAGGTGGTGGACTGTCCACCCTTGGAGATACCAAGAACTTGGGTAGCCACGCTCTGAGCAACCTGATCTATTTGGCCCTGCCTAAGCATGGGCTCTTTTCCAACCTGTTATTATGTTATATTATTCTACAAACCAGACTGTCCTCTCATAAAGACTGACATTTCTTTTTATCAGCTGGTGGAGCTCTCCAGTGAGGTTATCCTAACCCCTATCAGTGAAATTAGACGGACTTAGTTTATATGGCCTAACCAGTAGATCTTTGCTAATAAAGTGTATTTTTGACTGCAACAAGTAAAGAAAGGAGAAAGTGGATTTTTTTCCTGTGAGGTGGTAACCTCCAGCAGAGTGTGAATGAAGAAAATCTGGGGGAGGTGATCTCTAGATCTAGAAGACAACTATTCTCAACAGACTCGAGTATTTAATTTTTTCTCACTCTCTTAAATCTGGCCAGCTAGTGCCTGGGGCTCTTTTTGAGTCATAGCATACAAATTGCTTTGGGAGCAACCATATCATATCATCTCTGGCATAGAAAACACACAGAATGGTAATAAAGGCAGTGACTGAAGGCAGGGAGATTTTGAGTACATGACTCCCAGGCTTTAAGCAAGATCTCAAAGCTCACAGCAGCCTCACATTGCAGAAGCAGACAGACATTTAGCTATCATATTCAAAACTGTGTTGCTCCATGAATGATATGAGCATAAGATGGGCTGTGGAGGGTCAGACAAAGCTTTCTGCCTCCAAAAGGGGCTAACAGCAGATGCCAGGGAAATTGTGTAAGCACGTGGCAGCATACACTGATACTTCTCCAATATGTTCTCCCAGCCTCCCGCTGGAAAATAAGGGGATTGAGCAATAACTGTTATTTTTGTGTTTAGAAGCCCTTGATTGACTTTTCTTCTGTGAGTTGTGTTTTGCATTTCCTAGGATTACCTCAGTTTAGCTACAAGCTATGTGGATGCCTTTTGCTTCTGGTCAACCCAATAATGTCACTGGAAACCCCTTGGGTTTGGTATTATGAGAGCTCATGAACCATTGCCTTATCTTAATGCTTGCCCAGCAATACTCAGGAGATTGTATTGACTGGAGTTTGATCCTGGTACCAGTATTAAACTGGAGGCATATAACCAAAAGCCAGATATGAACAGCCAAAGCATTCTGGGACCAATGTATGAATGCAGGACCCTCCAAAATTTATCCCTTGAAGCTGGTTAAGATGACAGTTCTGCCCCTGTATCAGCTCCTTCTCGAGTAGCTCCACATTATCTCTGGTGGAAGGTCTGTTCCAGGCTCCTGCTTCCCTGATGCTCAGGAACTGTTTGTTTTTGTACTGTGTTTAATCTGCTTTGTCTACAACACTCCAGGTGCCTTCTTTAGTGGTTCTTTCAGACCTCCCAGGGCTTTACCCCTTTTCTTCCTCAGTTTATCCATTGTGGCACCGACCAGACTGGGTTTGCTTCAGCGCTTGATTTGGAGTGATTATTTTCTCCCTCATAAATACTAACACTTATTTTTCTTTCTTTCTTTTTATTGTCTTTGGTTTCTGTGCTCTCTAGAGTTGATATCTAACTGGTTCTAGTGTTGCCACAGAGGACATTTGGAAACAGTACTCGGAGGCAACTGTGTTTGGCTGTTGGGCTGTTCAGAAGATAGGGACATCTGCGATGCTATTAGGAGCTACCACAGATGTAGCAACAGAAAGGGCAGAAAGGTTCATGAAGGTTCATCTGAGGTTTGCTTGTGAGCAGAGCCAGGAGGGTAGCAGGTCATCTCAACACCATTTCTAACTATGACACAGCCTGAGGGCTGAGATAAATTTCAAATCACATAGGGAACAAGTGAAAGTGAACTGTCAAGAGGTGCTAAATTTTGGGACAACATCAGCCCTCCTGTGGTTTAGATACCGTCCCCCCCATGGAGAATAAACTAGGGAATGTCAGGCTGGAAGAAGTCTTGGAGGCTAGGCTTGACTTCGCAGCTGAATAATAGCCAACCGCCGCTGCCATGATTATTCCTCTCAACCTTTTTTTTCCCCTGGCTGCTGTTTAAAATGCATTGCAAGGGACTTCCCAGCTCCTGTTCCCAGTGTAAGTGCATTTGTTGACCGATTCCTGCATGCTGTGCATCCCGTGTTTTCAAAGAGAGTGCGTAATGATGGGCCATTGCTCAAGTCATTGAGAGTTTGTTACATAGTTGGAGCCATTACTACGAAATTACCAAATAAAACATAGATTTTAATTCCCCATGGTAATAAAAATTACCTAAGTACCCCTCCCGGGACAATTATAATGAGATAATACAGAACTCCTGACTGATTCCAGTGGCTGTAAAAAGAAGAAACAAATCAAAGAGCATTCAACAAGACATTAGAGTATGCCTTGGCTCCAATAACTTCCCTGTCTCATGGGATAATGAAGTTACCAAATTAGTTTTAAAAAGGTGAAACTTCAATTTTTCAGCCCATCTGACAGGTTCTCCCCTGAATAATGTCATTACAATGAGGTGCACTGGACAGCATGAGCATTTATTGCTTTTGGTCTAGACGCTACAGGACATTAAGAAATTTTGCCCTCTTTTCTCTGCAGTGTAATGTTTTTACTCCAAGTGTCCAGGCCAATCAAATGATAAAGAGCAGGGGTTTATGGTTTGCTGTTTTGTTTTGTTTTTTTTTTTCTGCACACCCGAAACATAAATATAACCGTATGTTCAAGCTTGCATTTGCAGAATTATAGCAAAAATGGCCTATTGGGTTATATAGCTCATCTGTTTCCCATTACTGCTCTGCAGCAAATTAAATTCTTTCCAAAGAGTGATGCCGGTATGGACAGCCTAACAGCCTTGTTTCCCAGGGATCTGGGATGGAGGTCATGAAACATACTCTGAACTGCTCTAAGGCCGAGATTTTCACACTGACCTTAGCAGGAACCCTACCCTTGGATGTCTCCAGTGACAGTAAAGAGACCAAAGTGCTAGGAGAGGAGGGCCATGGCATTGATGAAGGGTTTGGAGGGAAAGCTGTATGAGGAGCAGTTGAAATCACTGGGTTTGTTCAGCCTGGAGGAGACTGAGAGCAGAGCTCATGGGGCTGCAGCTTCATCACAAGAGGGGCAGGGCTGAGCTCTTCTCTTTAGTGACCAGTGACAGAACCCCAGGGAATGGCAGGAAGATGTGCCAGGAGAGGTTTAGGTTGGACATCAGGAAAAGGTTCTTCACCCAGAGGGTGCTGAACACTGAACAGGCTCCCAGGGAGGTGTCACGGCCCCAAACCTGACAGTGTTCAAGAAGAGACTGGACAACGTCCTCTGACACACGGTGTGAACTGTGGGGTTGTCATACACAGAATCAGGAGTTGGACTTGATGATCCTTGTGGGTCCCTTCCAACTCAGGACATTCTATAAAATGTTTCAACTCATCGCTGAAAGTCCTTCTCTCCTCTTCATTGAATATTAAGAATAACAGTACATCAGTGCTCCTAATTCAGGCTCTCCAGTCACATGCTAAATGTAAGGCTTTGCCTGAGGGCTGATGAATCCCACTGTTTGAGTCCTAAGGATATTTTTCATTTTGCAAGCGTTACCATCCTTACATTTGCTGGTAAGAGAACCCCAAACTTTCAGGAGCAAAAGCATTAGTTCCTGCTATTCCAAACTAAATATCTCTGTGCTCATCTCGAGAGCAACAGCAAAAGCCTCATCCCACATAGGTCAGGCACAGCAGGGTGTTAATTAACATATTCATGGACCAGCAACTAGAGTCACTCAGTGATTTTCACATACATCAGCTACTTCAGGAGCAGCAATGGTCTCACTGCCTGGCCAGATCTGGTTGCGATAACCCAGGCAACACTCTCCTCTATGAAAAATGCAAATGGAGAGCAAAACCGAGCAACCTCTGTATCCTCCCAAACGACCTGTCAATACATCAGAACTGGACACCTTCCCACAACGACCATGATTTCAGCCACAGAACTGTCTAATTTCCTTTGTAAAAGACTCCCACAGGCAACACATGCACACACAGAGCAGCTTCTGTATTTACGTTGGCGCTACACAAGCCACAGCCCTCGCCTCTTGCAGAGTGGTTGTATATATTATACTGCTATCTCTTTGGCATCTCACTTTCTGCTTTCTCTGATTCTCCTTCTGTTCATCAGACCAGATAGGTTGTTTAGGGTCCCTCCCCAGCTCCCCCATGCCTGCACTCTTCCTCTGAAAGTCATTACCCAGAATGCCAGCTTTCCTTCAAGTAGCGCTGAACAAGCTGTGCTATGTTTTTCCCCCTCCAGGCTTTTTATACGGCAGTTCTTGCAGGAAGAAGTAATTTATCCAGAATTAAAACATCTGGTTATCATGCTCCCCGGCTAAGTTAGCATTAAAATAAGAGGAAAACACACTGCCTGGCTGTCTCCCTCATATGAGACAGGGAACATGCCCCATGGCTCCATGGAGTCACAAGGCGAAAGCTGTCCCCAACCGATGGCTGCGTGGGCTGTGCAGACTGGCCATATTTTTGGAGAGGAGGCAGAGGACACACGCGGCTTGCTGGGGCTAAAAGTGGAAGGGGAAAGTGCTAATTTTGTACCTTGCTTCTGCTTAGTTCGGTCCTGGTGTACAGAAAGAGCAATGTCTGTGTTATGAATCCACCAGCCTATCCCTCTGTTTACCCACAGGTTTTATTTCTGTAGCTCAGCTGCGCAGACAGAGTATCTGGAGAAAGTAGTCTTGCATAATGCCAAGATGCTGATAGGGCATGGGTTTTACAGTTAAATTCCTTTTCCATGTCTCCCCAGACCCTGTTGCTGCCCTTTTGTCAGAAACCTAGACACAGAACAATCCATCACCACTTCATTGTCCCCTCCTGATGATTTTCCAGCTTTAGTCAGTCGGGAAAAGAAGAAACACCACTTCCCACTGGCAGCAGTTGCTTTTGCACCAGTCTTCTTTTGCAGGTGATGAACTACTCTTTCCATGCTTTTGCACAATTGTTATCACAGTTGCAGAATAGCCTCTTCTGGAGGACATAGTGGAAGAGCCATGACTTGGGACACTAGACAGAGGGATAAGAAGAGCTCTGGTGAATGTATGGCCTTCCATTAGTCACTGAAGCACAGTCTAGAAACTTTAATCTCCCCTCAGTAAGATGTCTTGTCATGTAGAAGTTTTCTATGTTCCTTTATTTATCACTGATCCAGAAACTGCGAGCTTTGCTGCAAACCTACTGCTACTCTCATCATTGCTAATGATGCAGTAGATAAATATTGGCTTGGGTCACCCAGGAATTATTTTCATTGTGGATACCACTGCCATTCCAACCAGGCATCCGAGAGGAAAGACAGAGATTTAGGGATGACATACATTGGTGATGATTACGTGCCACAGTTGATGTTTGCTGCTGACCTCCAAGGTACCCCTAGATTTGATAGCTACTGTGTTGGGAATTGCTAAACGGACAGTGGGGTTCCTGAGACCACAATCAACCATCCCCTAAGCTTCCCTGGTGCTCCATCTGTCTTTCCTGGTGTTCTCTTCCCACTTTCACTGCTTTTCTCCTCTCCCTTGAGAGCTTTCACCCTTCTCCTCTCATCCTAGGTAAGCACTAATCTGACCACAAATCTTGCGTTCACTCTGTGAATGAGGTTCCAAGTTCAAACTTCACTGTTACTACGTACTACAGAGACATTTTGATTCTGTCCCAAGCAAGACAAGCTCTCTGGTGAGTGATACTGAGAAAATGGGAACTCAAGCCCTGTAGAAAGCCAAGTGTTTAGGTCCCAAAACATTGCTGTCTTCATTAACATCTGCTTTGCATGTGGGTGGTTGTGACAAAGCTCTAGCTGCTCCTTCTGCTGGCCCTCTGTGATCTTTTTGTCAGCGACAAGGCAGGATGATATAGTATAGAGATAAATATATAAATAATATAACACAGTATCAAACAAGCGGGTGGTGTGCTCCAGTGGCAGAGGTTGACACCTTCACCTGCAATCGAAGAACACAACCGTTGGATATGTGTTGTACAGATTGGGACTGTGTTGTCACATCTACTGTTGACCTGTGGAGTAACCTTGAGCAAATCACTCCACCCCTCTCCTCATCCTCTCTCCTCCCAGCATTTACTTTGACTATTTAGGCAAGAAATTTTCCATTCCAATATGTGCACACAGTGTTTATCACGTCGGTGCATCCTCAGGCTACTAGCATACAAATAATAAAGAGCAATAATAACTGGTTGCCAATCAGCAGAGAATCAAGTTTTCTGTTTCTAAATCAGTTGGAAATTGTTTTTCTCTTGCCTTGAATAATGTGCTGGGAATACGTAAAATGAAATCTGGATTTTTATATTTTTTTTTTTTCAGTTTTTGCTAGCAGCAAAAATACCCTTTATCAGCATTCCAAAATATGATTAATGCTAATCTTGACCTTTCAGAAGTTCCATGCCAGGCAGTTGATGATACTTCTGTGTTGTAAAGAATCAAACAGAAGGTGTTTCTATCCACAATGAAGTGTTCTTTATTAATGAATGATTTGCTTACCAGGAACTCCAAGAATTCCTTTGCGTTCTCTTTTTACAAACCTGGGGGTGTTTAATCATTCAGAGTGGATTGAAGGCATGAATATATTTATGAATTTCTCATCTCTTCCCCCCCATTTTCTCTAAAGTTGGAATACAAACTCTATTAGCTTATTACTGTAGGTCAGAGATCATTTTTTACCTTCCCCTGGCAAATACCTGAGTTATCAAGTAAATTAATAACTCCAATCAATCAACACACTGATGGTTAACTTCAGCTGTTTATGAGACTCTCCACAACAAGAGAAGAATAAATACTGCAAATCACGAAACAGTAAAGAAGATAGTTACTTACCTTCCAAAAAAACAAAGTATAGAATAAGTGTTTAGGCTTGTACCAGGTCTAGGGTTCCAAAACTGGACCCCCCCCCAGGATGGTGACAAACTTCTCATTCTCTTCTGTGAGCAGAAGACAACCCCCTACCAGTCTGAGTACTCATATACTAAAAAACTTCCCAGATTTACACAAGTTTAGGGAGCTTTTAGGGTGCAATTCACACAGGGCCACTCAGGACAATGGCTGTGCTCCAGTGGGATGTCAGTGTCCCTTTGCACAGTGACAGAGAGATAATAATTTGAATGTACTCCAATATATGTAATTTAGTACCAACACACAATTAACAATTAAAGGGCAAAATCCTGGAGCTCCCCACAGATTACCTGTGCTCACGTATGCTAGTGGAGTTTCTACACCAATACCCTGGAAGGATTACTATTGAAAGAGGAGAATTGCTGAGAGATGGCGTCCTGCTCCAGTCTAAGAAGAGCTCCTGAGTCAGAGTGCAATAGGTCCAACACTGGACTTAGCTGTTGTGTCATGTATTACCACTCTATCCGTGTGTAGGAGACCCAGTTGCTGTGAATAGACAACAGAGGATGTCCTCAAGGAACACTCTGAGCAGCACCAGCAGCAGCACTCTTGGAGAAGAGTCTGGATGCATGGAGCAGGGTTCTCTTCTTTCTCCCCATTGCTTGTTGGCAGTGAAATCAGCTATGAAACATGTAGGTGATAGTGCAAGGGGTGTCTTAAATACTGTTAACCACTCTCTGGAGAAACTTACCTCTATCAGCTGATGGTAGAAAGAACTTGGGCTGACTTCTGGAGATCTGAAGCTCATTTCACTTCATCGTCTATTGTTGTCTGAAATAAGTGAAGTGACCACACAATCCTGTGTGGTTTCTACTCCTTTGTAGGAACCACACAGAACTGTGAAAGGCTTTGCACAATCAGAGTGGAAACAACAAGAGGAGATCAATGGGTAGATGGTCTCCTTGATCAGAACTGGTAAAGAGAGGTTCACAGATAGATCAAGAGATGTTTTTGTGTATGTAGGAATGGGAAGGAGGTAAACCATGGGTCATTTTGCTGAACTATGATCAACACTAGAGAATTACAGAATCATTTAGGTTTGAAAAGACAATTATGATCATTAAATCCAACCATTAACCAGACACTGCCAAGTCCACCGCTAAACTTCAACCCTAAGCACCACATCTACCTGTCATACAGAAAATGTTTGAATCATTGCTCTGAAAACCTGCTAGAACCTGAAGATTTGTCACATCCTTCAAGAAGTTTCAGGTCCAAGGGCAGACAATAGATGCATTTTCATCTAGGGGTTATGTAAGGCAAAGTGCTTAATAGACAGAAATTGAGGGATCATTGGATATTCTGCCTAAATCATTCATTAATGCAACACTTTAAGGTTACCTAAATCTTCTGCCACCAAAGGGTTACATGGATTCATTAAGTTCTTTGAGAGTCACAGAATGGGGGTATGAAAGAACTGTATAATATATTTCTTGTTTATCATTAGTTCTACTTGCGAGTAATTCAGGCCACTTATCTCCAATCACATTTCTACTGACTACTTACATTATCTGTGATGGGGATGTCTCAGGCCATTAGTGACTAACACTCTGAATAATTAACCTGTGAAAATCTAACTGCAGGATTTATTATTACTTTTATCATTATTATTATTAGCAATTTTCCATTCTGTTGTATTAATTCCATTTGGTATTGGTCTGTTTTCTTGGAGAACAAAGATCATTCATATAAAATCATTTCTGTACAAAATACTTTTCATCATGTGATTTAACAGACCATAAAATGTCTTACATTTTTAGATTTTCAGCCCAGTGTCAATATTACGATGACATTGATACCTTCCTTGCATCACCCTTGGAATACTTATCCGAAACAAACCTATTATTATTCTCCTTTCCATTCATTTTTCAGCTACCTCTTGTGTCCTTTCTTCATCTTCCTCCTGTTATGCATAGCAATTCTTGCACTAGGGGTTTCAGTGATGCGTTTCTTCTACCTTGAATGTCACTCTTGGACATACCCTGGAGGTCACATCTCTAGAAGAGAAACCCTATTGCCTCCAAGAGAAACTCCTGCTCCACCTCACCCTGCATGAAGATCCTGGTTTCTCTTGTTGACTTTTCTGGCCTGACAGATGAAAATTGGCTGGCCAGGACCCACACAACCTTTTGCAGTGCTTTACGGTTCACTTAAAAACAGCTTAATTTCACTGCTGAAGGCAGATAAAGTCCATCTGAGTGAGAGGGAGAGGCTTTGTCTGGCAGGATTTTGGGCTGGTAGGACCATGCCTTGTTCCATTGCTGGTGGAGCTGGCAGTATGGTGCCACCTTCAACACCCACACACAGCATCACACAGGACTGGTGACAAGGTGAGTAGGAGATTCTTGCTGAGGGAACTTTTGATGCTGTGGGATTGTCTGACAGCTTTAAATGTGGGCAGTGCTATGGTTATTGGAGTCCTCTTTTTTCTAGGGATCATTCAAAGATTATGATGTCTCCACCATCCTCCCCAACAAAAGCCCTTGGCAGAGCACTTTACAATGCCCACGTAACACACCTACATGTCTTCATCAAGTCAAATTGTCTTAATGAAGCATCTCAGGGACTTTATTCAGAGCTATCAGCAAGCAGGATGCTGCTGATACACAGGGGAGCCAAAATCTGTTTTATTTGCTAGTGCAGACTGAGCCTGTGTGTCTTCTCCTCTGTCAGAAAAAAAGAATGGGTTTAGCCTGTCCTGCTAACTCATAAGGTCTAGTATGTACAGATTTGCTTTACATCTGTAGAACACACAGACTCCAGTGTTTGCAAACTTAACAAATCATACCAATAAAATGCTGTGCGGTGCTGTATGGTGGCCTGGAGATCTGACTGCCACATGTCCATCGTTTTTGAACAAAATGCAGCTGAGCCTTTTCCAGTTCTGACTTGGATAAAATGGCCCTAGAGAAAGAGGTCAAGATGTGATCTTCTGTCACACCCATCACACGGTCCTGTCTCTGGCTCAGTCTTCTTCCACATGGTCACTTACTGCCCTGCTCAGCACCTCCACAAGCCAAAAAAACATCCCTACCTGTGTGAGACAGCAAGAAGGAAAGTATGAGACCAAACAGGAGAAAAGCTCCTACAGAAGATGCTGAGACCAGGGAAAGAAACAATAATTTTATGACGTCTTATGCCAACAAGCTCACTCTTTCTTCAATCATCTTGGCTTGCTTTCCTATCCTATCCTATCCTATCCTATCCTATCCTATCCTATCCTATCCTATCCTATCCTATCCTGTCCTGTCCTGTCCTGTCCTGTCCTGTCCTGTCCTGTCCTGTCCTGTCCTGTCCTGTCCTATCCTGTCCTGTCCTGTCCTGTCCTGTCCTGTCCTGTCCTGTCCTGTCCTATCCTGTCCTGTCCTGTCCTGTCCTGTCCTATCCTGTCCTGTCCTATCCATCTCATCCTTTTAGTTCTGATTAATGATAAAGGAGGCGAAGATCAGATTTGCTCTGTGGCTCCGTGGTTTAATTTTAAAAATGGCCACTTGCATTTGCCATTCACCTCACAAATCACTGACTTTCTGTTGCCTTCTGCATTCCCTGCACTCTGGTAAACTCTGCTCATTTATCTGCAACTTGCTAAAAAAACATTTTTTCCCCACAACAAAATGCTGTTGTCAAAAACTTCAAATCATCTCATCCATCAAGTGCCGTGTGTGCGCGCATGTGCAGGGGGGTAAGTGTGCGATACGTACAGCTGACAGATTCATTCTCCCACAGTGGTAGCTCCAAGGTTAGTTGGACTCTTTGGCATTTATCTGGACCAATATAAAACACATGCACATTCACCCCTGGGGAACCTCTATTATTTTATTTTTTTATTTTTAATTTTTTTTTATTTTTAATTTTGAGAACTAAACCAGGAGCACAGTAAAAATGCTTTGGCAGCTGTGAAAAGCCCTTTTCACCAAAGCCCTTGCCCTGAAGCAAGCTTGAAACCTTCTGCCCAGGATTCGCAAAGCAAATGGTTTCCTTCTGACAGTCCTGTTCACGCCCCAAAAAATGCTCCTCAGCCCATTTATTACAGAAATTTATTTCTTCCCGCAAAGGAAGGTTAGTACAACAGTGCTTTTCTTGCTTTCCTGTTGTTACATGTTCCGCAAGTCTCTAGTTCAGCTGAGAGCTAAATCATTGAC
Organism: Patagioenas fasciata; assembly: GCF_037038585.1. NCBI lineage: Eukaryota > Metazoa > Chordata > Aves > Columbiformes > Columbidae > Patagioenas > Patagioenas fasciata. The sequence continues at coordinate 212,044,911 of NC_092520.1, forward strand.
TTTTTGACCCAGAAGCTTTGCGTGAGGATGTCTAAATGTTGTGCCTCTATTTTGGGAGACAAATCTGTCGGTAAAAGTAGAGGACACTGCATTTTCAATGGGCTGTCCTGCCTCAAAAGCCAAAAAAAACTCCAGAATTCATTCCTGGAGCTGCCAATGGTTTGCTAGGCTGCTTTGGCAAAGCCACTTCACCTCCTGGCATCTCCGGTTCCTACTCTGGGATGCTGATGCTCTGCTCTGGCAGGCGGGGAAGGATCTGATGAAGGTTGAGGGGACTGGGAGCCAGCACAGCCTTGAGCACAGTGCTCTCACGTGGGATCTGGAGGCAGATTTAGCATCTTGAGTTGCTTTGTCCCATCTGTGCCTCCAGCTGGGGCCTGAAGAAGCTGGAAGACATCTCTCTGAAGAGCTGTGCCTCTTCTTGGAGGAAGCAGAGAGTGGTGGTTGTGGCAGCTGGAGAGGTTAATTACCACAAATCTTGCTCGGCTGTGCTGTCCTGCTTGTGAGGGGAACAGCACTTAAATTACAAAATGCAACACAACAATATATATGTACCTATAAGAAGCCAACTCATGAGCCTCATGAGTGGCACACTTCAAAAATTAGGACATCCCCCAGTTATTTTTGTCCTGCCATGCTTTGCCTTTACTCCTTCAGCAGAGAAGATTTTAATTCAACATTTCACTCTGTGAACATTTATGACACTATTTCGAGGGTTTAGATTGTGGGGTGACAATAAAACCCTGGCAGATGTATTGTTAACCTCCTCTCCCCCCCGCTTCCACCTTTTGTCCCTCCCTCTCCCCACTTCTCACTCAAGACATGCAATTGGGAAGGAAAGAAGAACAGAGAGAAGAGAGTTGGAAAAATTCAAAATGTTTTACTAATGCTACTAATAAGAATAGAGAAAATAATACAAAATATACAAAACCAATCTTGAAAGTCTCAGCAACTGCAGAGCTGGCACCCGAAGTCCTGGACTGGATTCTGCAGCCAACCGGAGCTGGATTCAGTCTCTCACTAGGCCTCAGTTCGCAGGGACGACCAGCAAGGTCCTCTCCTAATGTTGACCATAAGGAAAAGGGACGAAGAAGGGCCAAAAGGGATGAGATCCTCATGATGTCCCACTTTTATATGAAGTATTCACGTGAATAGAATGTAATACACAGTTGGTCAGTTTCTTGGCCACCTGTTTCTCGTTGCACCTCTCATGAGATGTCCATCCATGCTTATCAATAACTTTGCATTCCATTGCTATGTTTACCAAAACATGTATCTGGTTCTCCAGGAAAATGCAGCTAATATGAAGCTTTAGCTGACAGACAAAATTCACTAAAAGAGAAACTTGTTTTTTAACAAAACCAGGATACACTAATAAAATGCAAATGGCTGATTGCTAGGAAATGTGAGTGCTTCAAGTGGGTTACGGGGCATGTTTACACGTGTTGAACATCTCAACTGACTTTTAGTGTCATTTTGAGAAATTTGCAGGGTGTAGTTTGCTCCTACAGGTCACTATGACCTTTCAATAGGATATAATTCCATAATTAACAGAAAGAACCTGTTAGAACCTGAGTGGAAACAGGTTGGGCTGGAGGCAGGTACTTGAACTTCCAGGGCTGAACTCATAAGCTACAAGCGCCAGCTAGTAAATAAATTTAGACAGTGAATAAGCATCTCAGATGCTCATAAAAGCAGGAGTAGGGTTTATTGACATCTTTCTCAACCCGTCTGCAACATGACCTGCTGGTCGTGTTTCCATAAGCTGTAGTCACATCTGATGTCTATATCTCCAGTATGAGGTAGACTCCTATAATAAGGCAGAGTAAAAGTGATATGGGAGACTTTATCTCCTTCACTTTCTCATTTCTGAGTAATTATTTGGCCACGCTCCATTGGGACGAAAGCTTTATCTTTATTATTCTTTAATATATCTTTATTATTACCCCTCATCACTTTTTGGAAATGGGCACAACTGCTGTGTCCTTGTGGAATGACCTTTTCACTGGAAGAATTAGCCAGGTCAGTCCAATTTTCCTCAGAAAAAATGTAACTCCCCACCTAAACTCTTTTCAAAACTGCAGGTATTCAGTTTGTTTGTTTAAATCATAATCATTCATTTGGAAGATAAAATGTAGACTTCTATTTAATTTTGTAATCATATAATTCTAAAAATTTAGTAGGTTGGGTTTTTTTTTTTGTTCTCATTTCCTCAGACTATTTACTTTGAGCCGGCCAGGCCTGGAGAATTTCAGCCAAAAAGGTGATGAAAAATGGAAATATAATACTGAACTGTTTAAATAAAGTCAACTCTAGTTGTCACCAAAAGCCAACATTGTTCTTGTTCACTGTAGAAGGAACGAAGAGAGGGGTCCTGTTAAAGAACCTGACCATGTTTTTATGAACTGATAGGTGCATTTATGAGAATTTCTGACTATATGGAAGTTTTATCAGTTCAGTTTTGGGGAACTAATGGTTTGTGATGCCATAATGTTTTGTGGAAAGGAATGATTTCGCCTGGGAAAAGTGTTCATATTTTCACCTGTTCCTGCTGCAAATGTGTAGGTAAGTGGGGAAGAGCCTGCTGGTGGTCCTGTTCTTGTCTCTATTCCCTTTCAGATTTTGCTATGTTGCTGTTGAATCCCTCCTACCCCACTGAAAACAGCTCCTTTCCTCTGAAAAACATTTGCAAACATAAGGCTGTCTCACCACAAACTGTGGAAAAAAAAATTAAGGCGAACTTCACATTTAAGGAATACTTAGTTTTATTGCCCAAATTTCATTCAGCTCTAGCAAATGCAATTCCTGTGTTTTCCCTTTCGCTCACCAACTCACCTGTGGTCCCGTCTGTAGCATCTGCTCTGCCAAACCACCCTCAAGGGTGACTTGCCTTCCCCTGATAAACTTCTTCTCCGGTGATTATTTATTTTCAATTCAGATCAAAAACTCCCTGAAAACAATGGGAAGATTTCTGTGGGTCTTAATGAACTTTGGAGCAAGTTCTGACTCTTCAAAGTACTCTAGGAAGCAGTTTGCAGGACAGAAGCTGTTTTGGGGAGCATCTAACCCTTGCAAGCATCACTTACATCCATTTCAGACTCTTCTAGTGAAAAAGGGCTAACTGAATCAGGCTTAAAGCCTTTTCTTTTGCATGAGCTGAATGCCAGGAGAGGAAGAGAAGGGCACATTGCAACACCTTGTGCCTGCAAAAGCAAACCAGGAGTGTGCCCATATGCTCTAGATACCTGATTCTCTCCGCCATCTGCTTTGAGATCTGAGTTGCTGCTGTCCCTGATGATTTCATTTGCAAAGATGCAGTGGGCTGCTTCTGCTGCAAGTCATGTGGACAGGAGGGGGAGGAGGAGGGGAGGGATTTTACGTCATAAAGATAACAAAATCATCCCTGTACAGCACTGTGATTTATTGCTCTGTCTTGTGGCCTCAATAACTTTGGTATCTTTGCACAGCATCTGCTCCGGACGCTTGAGTTTTACACTGCTTCAAGCTGCTGCTGCAAGTTACACCCCCTCACTCTCCAGGAGAGGTCAAGAGGGGTCTTTCAGTACTTAAAAGTGGCCTATAAAAAAGACAGGGACAGACTTTTTAACAGGGCCTGTTACAATAGGACAAGGGGTGATGGTTTTAAACTAAAGGAGGGAGATTCAGGCTGGACATGAGGAAGAAATTTTTCACACGGAGGGTGGTGAGAGCCTGGCCCAGGTTGGCCAGAGAGGTGGTGGATGAACCATCCCTGGAGACATCCCAGGCCAGGCTGGACGGGGGTCTGAGCAACCTGAGCTGGTGAAGATGTCCCTGCTCATGGCAGGGGTGGCACTGGGTGAGCCTGGAAGGTCTCTTCCAGCCCAAACCATTCTAGGATTCTACGACTATGTCTGAGGGTTATTCCCCAGCCTCCATGTGCTCAAGCTATTTGCTACCAAGGCAGCATCCTGCACCAGTGGTAGGTATCTTGTGTCCTGTGAAGGTGTACCTGTGTAGATTTTACCTATAAAATCATCTCTGTTGTCTGATATCAGCACTGATAGCAGGACACACAGAGTCAGCTGTGGATTTGCGGTGTGGGAAGGTACAGTGGCAGGGTGGCAGCACCAGGGTGCATCAGGAATTATCAGCATGACCCAAACCCCTTGAGCAGCAGTGGACTTCTCTTCAAGTCTTTTCTCTGAACGTTTTGCTCAGTTTGTTGCCCAGGGATGCATTTCCTTTCATGGAGTCTTCCAATGCTGTTCCCACACAGGTCAAGACTCCTCTCCTTTCCTCTCTGGGCACCTCCTCCTGCTCTGTTCCAGCCTCCACAGAGCACAGGAGCTGCACGAGGATGCTTTGGGGACATTATTTTTCTTTAGTTTATCTCAGCTCTCATTTGCAGGGAAGGACTTACCATTGCATCAACAGGGAGTTTCTGCTCACAGAGATGGCATTTCCCACGCTCCAGGAAAGCAATCAACCTGATAAACCTGCTCACCTGTGATGATGGAGATTCAGGTCATGAACCAGCAGATACCGTTGCTAATTCCTACAAAAGTGAACAACTCCAGCTGGAGATATCAACCCCCAGGCTATGCCTAGCATGGGAAAATTTCCTTGTACTGTATCTGGCACAGCAGGGACATGACATTTGGCACTGCAAATGCCAGGAGAACACCTGAGCACCAATGGAGGGAAGAGAGAGTTTTTCTCTCACATGCATTTCAGGAACAAAGATCAAAGAGCTTGAATTCATCCCCACATAAAACAGAACGTCTTTTGAGTTCTTGCAGGAGATAAAATAATTTCCTACCCAGATTTGTCAACTCACAGACTGGTTGAAGTTGGAAGGGATCTCTAAATGTCATCTGATCCAACCCCCCTTGCTCACACAGGGTCACCCAGAGCTGGTTGCCCAGGACCATGTCCAGACAAATTTGATCATCTCCAGGAATGAAGAGTCCACAACCTCTCTGGGCAACCTGTGCCATTTTGGTGAAAGAAAGATGTGAGTCTTGCAGTTCATGCTGAAGCATCCTCAGCACTGTCAGCTGCTCGTGGATGCAGCATTTGGCACTGGACATGTATTTAATTCCAAAGATATTAAAAATCACTTTGGGTCAATTTGACAAGTTTGTTTGTTTGTTTGTTTGTTTGTTGTTTTTTTTGTTTGTTTGTTTTTGTTTTTGTGTTGTTTTTTTGTTTTCAGAATTTAACCTTGAAATCCACAAATCTCAGCAGCAAGCGGAATCACAAATCTTTTAAATTGGGCAATGTGTAGGAGTTGCAGCTTTTAATTCTCTTTTAACCTTTGTTGAGCTTCTGTTCTTTAAACTACTGCTACAGATACTTAATTTCCCTCCCTGGAATAATCAGTTTTTTGTTTATAATTATTGTTTAATTATTTCATCTTTCTTGAATGGTGGAAGAGCATTGTCTCACAGAAATGCACCAGCCCTGGTGATGCCATGGCCATGTCACAGCAGGCACCAGCTTTCTACAAGGATATTTGTGTAAGTATAACCAAACACACAGAGCCCAAGCCTGTACCTCACCATGGTCCCACACTCATCTGGCAGCTCCCCACAGCCACAAGCAAAGGGAGCTTCTCATCGCTACCCTTAACTCCCTTTGAAACTTAGGACAGAATCACCAAAAAAAAGGTTTCTTTAAATACGTTTTCTGATCCATGAAGCTGTTGGTTGGTTGATATGGCTTGTGCTGTCGTTTTGGGGGGAAACATTTTGGGATTTTCCTTATCGTCTTTTTTTCCTTGTTATATTTAATTCGCGTATCTTTATGTCTTTTTAAACAAAGCATTTCTACGATGGGTTTCAGTTCAGTTTATAACACACTGGTGCTCAATGAGACAGTTCTCACCTTCCTCCCAGAATGCTCCTATCAATTCCCTGGCCCCTTTCTTGTGTCAGGATAAGCGTTCATGCAGCTGCAGTGAGTTTGATCAATAATAAACCCAGAACAAAAAAAGTCATATCCTTTCCCTCTGTAATCTGGATCAGCTCTCCAAAGGCTCTAGCTTGAGGCCAACCTATGGTATTGTTATTGCTGCAACAATTGGTACTTTTATTTTGCTATTAGTGTTATTATTGCTACTATTCCTACCTGGCTTTCAGTGAGGAAATTTATGACAGTTTTATTTTCTGGAAAAACAAAACAAAACAAAACAAACAAACAAAACAACCAAACCCACATATAAGGATACATCTGCCTCTGGAAACAGCCAACAGTTTGGGTGCAGTTCAGTGAAATTTGGAGATGAAGAAACCTCGTGCTGTTTTGTCCCTCATTGTGGCTTTACTCCAATAATAAAGGGCAAGTTGTTGTTAATGCCCTTTATTATCATTGTGTTGGGCTGTTAGACTGTGTCTCCCTCTAGCAGCTCATTGCAACACCTAGCAGACCCTGGCACTTTCCCTGGGGAAGCCAGCTCCATTTAAAATGGGAATTACAAGCATTTTGGTGCTGAAGTCAGTGGTTTGATACCCACCATCAGCAGTCTTGCTGCAGTACTGCTGTATCCTAATTCCATCTGTCAAAGCTCAGGAGAATTGAGGTGATGAGTCTGGCATTGTGAAAAAGCATCGAGCTCGAGCAGAGAGAGGAATTACATGTCCTAAAGAAAATTAAGGAATCTGAAGCTGTCACCACTGGAAATAATGCTCACCCATTTAATGAAAAAAAGGGACTGTTGAAATTCTGTGCTTAAAGATGTGAGCAACAAAACTACTGAAAACTTACTGCTTTTCTGTCTTCAAAAACCTGTTTAATGTGTCTTTTGTATGTCTGTGCTTTCCCCTTAACTTAAAGGCCAGAAAAATTTCCCTCATCTTCTCTGGCACAATCTTTATCGGGCTGATTGCTGCACAATAACTCCAGCTCTAAAATCTTTTCCCTCTGATCCACCATGTGCAAGCCAGTTCAGATTACTTTAGCTGGGGCTTTCTACTTTATGATCCTTGTTCATGCTGGAATGGGCCAACTGCATCCTGAGAAAATTAAGGTTGTGCATTTAATACCCCTACAAACCATCTCCCAGTTGCCTTTAGCTTGGCTATCTAAACCGTTGTAGTGGCATCTGAAACTTCTCAGTTGGCCTGATCTCCATCCTCCTCTGTAAAGCAGACTAAATGGCTTATTTTCCAAGTTCAGGAGGGCTGAATTATTCATTGCAGAGGGATGAACGTAGCTCTTTTCATCTGTCCCTGAACATAGCCTGATCTCAGCGAATGCTTATTGTTATTCATAACTATTCTCCTGCTAGTTTGGATAAACAGCTTCAAACCAGCAGGCTGTTTCCAAACGGTTCCTTGCTGTTCCCTGCCCCAGGGCTGGTGGTGACAAGTGCTTTTTTTACCAAATGGGTGGCTGAAAGTTCAGAGGGGGAAGATGAAAGATGGGAAGCAAAGGAAAAACAGGGAATTAATTTTTTTTTTCATATTGCTACCCTTGTTCTTAAGCATGCATGGTTGGTTGCTGGAAAAATGAACATTCCTTGAATGTCAGTGTGAACGAGAATCCTTTTGTAAGAATGCTCTAGAACAGTAAATGACAAAGGGACATGGACACTGTCACCTCAAACACCTGCATGGGATTCAGAGGAGCATGGAAGTCTTATTGAAAATGCTTCATCTTTCCTGCTGTTCCTTTCCTGCTCCTCCTCCAAAGGGCAGTTATTCACCTCCACTCTTTCGTTTCCTCTCATGGGGGAATTTGGAGAGGGTTGTGGGGATCTGGTAACAAACCTCAGCCTTGGGTGTGAGGATGAACATCTGGACCCATGCTTCAGCCCAGACACAGCCTGGACCATTTGGAAATCATGGACATCTGGATTCACATTGTGTCCCATGAAATATAGCGTTTAGGGTCTAACTGTTGCATCATGTTTAATTTTAAATACAAAGAGGTTTTGCTCCTTTACTCCTTTGCTTTCCTAAATTGTGTCTTTTGAGGGACTTTGAAGAAAACTCCATGGATTGACTGATTGACACTTCTGAAGGCCATCCCCAGGTTACAGGAGAATAATCTGCCTTCACTGCTATCACCTCAGCTTAGTTGTCTGAAGATGTTCCAAGGGACTCCAGAGTTTCTCAGAAAGCATCGCATGGCACAGAGTGAAATGACAACGTGTAATTACCTAGTGGAAATGTGTCACTTCCCATGTCCATTGGGAGCAGATGGAAATGGGCAGGGTGGTTAACTGTGTCACTCCACCTCTCCCTGTGCATCACCTTGTCTGCTGCTTTGAGAAAAAGACACCACTGTGGCAGTGGCAGGGGAAAATTTGTTTGCAAACAATGTGCAAAGCTTCCAGGGGGAAGGGAATAGAATGGGCAGAGTATTTCAAGTTCCTTGGCAAAGGAAAAGATTTACCAGAGCATGCACGGGCACAGAGAAACAAACTGGAAGTTTGTAAAGGAGCCACGTTCAATCATTGAGAGAAAGAGAGACATTGCAGGACTATAGTTGTGACCAGCCATAGACCACAGACAGAGAGCTCAGTAAACATTTTTCCAGCATAAACTCAGGGGAAAGATGATTCAGTGATCTGGGCACACTCAGGTGATCATGAATTTATACTTTCTTCACCCTCCAAGCCCTCTTCTTCACTTGCATTGCCAAGTCTGCAATGCACCTGGGAAGGCAGAAGTGAACCATAACCCGTGATATCACCTCTACATTACCCTCCAAACTGCAGCTGATGTCTCTGCTGCCTAATCTCTCCTGTTGGTGGACACCACATGATGGACAGATGGACTATTCACATGCCAGTTGCCATTCCCGGCATGGAAAGCAACCCCTTCTTTTGCTTTCCAAATGGAGCTGAGCTGATCTGGAAGCCACTGAGAGAGAATAAATACAGAGAATGACAGTCTTTCGTTCCCACATGCTCACTGCTATTGGACTACTGCAATTACTTAAAAACAATGATCTCCAACCTTCATAAATCAATAATGGCCTCAGCAGCGGCAGGGGCCACATCATCTGTGTTTTTTTGACATTTCCTAGAGAGAGGGACAAAAGAGTAAAACATTGAAGAAATCCAGCTTTATTTATTAGGCTACCACACTGGCACAAGCATGACAGTGAGATCTTCATCTGAGGAAACCGATGTCCAGAGCTCAGAGCAATGGACCAGACTTTGAGGCAGCCTTGTGACTACCAGAGTACCAGCTGAACCTGTGAGAAGTCTGGCATCCTTTATTTTGGAATTCAGCTCCCAAATTAATCTAAAGCAGATCTTGACATTGAAGAAGAGTGGCAGGGTAAAATGAATCATGATAAAGAGAGTTGTGGTGGGGTACCAGTAGGTGATGACACTTTCAGCATCCCCTTTGAGGAACTCTGTACTGGTATGGTTCACATCTGGTACTCAGCAACTCCAGGAGGAATTTAAAAGCATCAAGGAGCATCACTACCTATAGGATCTATGTGGAGCACCCTGCTTACAAGAAACAGCCAGTGCTTAAATCCAAGGAGGAATGAGGTTGGAGGTGTTTGTTGAGGCTGTTGGGGTTGCTGGAGGTTGAGTTTCTTTAGTGAATCCAAGACTTGCAGCAATCAGTGTATCAGTCTTCTGTCTATCCTCTTAAAAATGTGTGAAAAAGTATTGAGTGACCTCTAAGCTAACACCTCTTTAGAGGGTACAGGAGATTAGTTTTGACTGTAGCAAGGTATTTCCTCAGTGTGTAACCATCACAGTCTGCTGGGGTATCAGAAAAGAAGCATCTCAGAAGCCTCAGTGCAGGAGGTTTTTCTCTTTATTGTACTTCCACCCTCACCAAAGGGCCATTTTCTGAGGAGCACTGGCCAGGTGTCCTCCAGAAGTGGCTTTGCTCTGGTACCAAGTGCCAGCCCTAAGCCAGGGACCACTCCACAACTAGATTTGCTTTCATATTGTCCATGGAACAGGCTCACAGACTCACATTTAGAGGTATCGTGTTTTCTTCAAAATCAGATGAAAGGGAAAAACAGCATTTTTGGCCTTTGTGGAGTATGCCTTTGCTGGTGCCACTCATTGAGGGCTCATTTTTGACTAGGAGTCATGTGTTTTCATCACAGCTGCAGTATGCTCCACCAGGAATGTCAGGTGCATCTCCATTTCCTTCCTTACCCACTCTCTCCTCTCCTTAATGCCTTCTACTCTCCTTTGCTTCATTTGCTGCACTGTGGGGGAATTTGGGCCTAGGGATGGGGTGCCAGGAACAAGAGCCATTATCAATATTAGGTCCAATATTCTGGGCATAATCACATGGGACTCACAAGTCAAAGCCAATTTGTCTCTGCCCCTACACCGAATACCTCCGTCCCAAATTAATGTGAGTGCTGTCCTACCTGCTCACATCCCCCAGGCTGGGATTTCCTGATTCTTTTTCACTCCACTGCAATAAATGCACCAGGCAATGCTTTGGATGAGAATCAGTAAATTCCCCTTCTTCCATCCCTCAGCTTGAGATATCTGAATTTTCACTTGGCTAGCACATTATCTACATCTGCAGGATCTCTGCCTTGCCTGCCAGGGTTCCTTAAAGAACTGCACATATAATTTAAATAGCTGGTTTATTGTTAAAGGCATGTACCTCATTTCCCTGGTATTCAGGAGGAGTGAATCGTCCCAGCTCCATTGATTTCAGAATTAGAGTGTCAAGGATCCAGTCCATACCTTATTGAAATCGATACCAGTGATCAGGACCACACAGAAACTGCTCATAAGCTGTTATCTTGATATCAGCTCAAGTTAACTGGCAATGACAAGAAGTTCCATTGAATCAGATGGGCCATTAAATTTAGACACTCAAATCCCAAGCTGAAATTCAAGCCAAGTGTTAGTAGGAGAGAGACATTGTGGCTTGTGTTGCCAGGTTCAAGTCTGACCCTTCTCAGGTTGGAATTAATGTTATCAGTCGTTTTAATTACATGGGGTTTCCTTTTGTGCTGCATATTACCTAATTTATTTTGCTTGTTTTTCTTTTTTAATTGAGCATGGCTGGAGGACAACTGAAAACCACTACATACCCCATCTCACCAGTGCCGTCATCTAAACCTCTGCCTCCCAAAGGCAGGCAGAATAACACTGTGCACCAATAAAATCACCATACACTCAGCTTGAAAGCGATAAGACAAAATCAAACTGCCTGCAATAACAAAGACGGAGTCTTTTGATGCAGAGGAAGGAGGGGCAGCATCATTATGCACATTTTATTACTGCAGTTTTCAAGCCTGGTAGTGATGGAGATTTGATTCTCTGCTACACTGGTGCTGTACCTGGAACATAGAGGGAAGGAGGTAGATTTTAGTTATCCTGGGTATCCCTTGATGCTGGGTGTGCTGCCTAAGTCAACAATCAGAGCCTCCTGGGGATGGCAGGAGAAAGGGTGACAGCGAATGGGACATCATACCCTCACCATGCCAAGCCATCAAAGTGTTGGGCAGCTCAAGAAGTTGTGCGCTCCTGCCTCCCCTCAGCTGCAAAATAAAACATGTTTGTTTAAAGTGAGATTGTTTATTGATTAATAATCATTTTTAACCTCAGTGCTTTAGATGATTAGGAGTGAGAAGCAATCTGAGATAACATGTTTCAGGTCCTGACAGGGGCACATGTAGAAATAAAGCGCGGTTAGTAGGTTAAGCAAGAGCATTTTTTTTCAGCTAAGGGGGAGTTAAAGGCAAATGGGCAAGTGGGAGAAGCTCACTCTGCAAAACTGGGGAAGGGGAGGATTACAAGGACAGAGCTTTACTGCTGACAGGCAATATTGGGTGAAAATGCAGGCATTCGAGCACTTGTGATTATGTCCCTGTGCCCTTTATCAGTGCACACCTCCAGTTCACTCTCAAAACCAGGGGTTTCGAAGCATAACTATGCACAAAGCCATAAAATAATGAAGCTGGCAAGTGAACTCTGAAGGTCATCTGGTCCAGCTTCCCCATCCAAAGCAAACTCAATCTCAAAATTAGATCCAGCTCTGAAGTTAGACCTTGTGGATCAAGGTCATGACCCTATGTCCAACTTGTGATGCCACTTAGAAAAATACAACTAGGTGAGGGGTTCTTCCCAGGGGATGGGAGCCGTTTTGCTGCAGTTTTCCGATCATCTCTACAATGGTCAATATGGCCTCAAAAGCAAAAGGCATCTCTGAGAGGTCTTAAAGAAACACAATTTCAAAACCCCTTTACACCCGAGCACCACAAGAGACCTAAACTAACTAAGAATTACTCTTTCCCCATGCACTTACAGATCAGGCTTATTTGTTATAGGAAGAAGCATTTATGGGGAAAAAATATTTACTTTTGTTCGCCTTGTACCACCAGGCAGTGATAAGGTGCAGCTAAAGTGGCAGGCTGCGCTTCATGGGGATCAACTATTATTCAGATAAGATGGAGGCAAGAGATCTTAGCTGGGGTAAGGAAAAAAATACTGGTTTAAGGTTATTACACAGAAAGCGCCCTGCTGCAAGAAATCTATGGGAAATTGCATATTCTGTCACATTTACTTATTGAATCCCAATTTCATCGTAGCATGAGGAAAAAATACATCAACATCCCTTGTAGCTCTTATTAGATTTCACAACCTTTCAATATTAAAATGCCAGCTCTGGTAACAGTGTTTCTCGCTCCATTTTCTGTCTCTTCTCCACCCCTCGATAACACTGCAGTATTGGAGGTGTGGTACAAAAACCCCCGTAGAAGTACTCTGAACCCATATGCCACAGAATTACTTGGAATTACTGGGTCTGCACACAGACATCCCACCAGTTTTCTCCTTGGCCACCCATTTTTTCTGCACATGTACATGGACAGCCCTAAATGTTGGACGTTCCCCTGCTGAGAGGCCTCCAGCCTAGGAATGTATCCCCTCCCTTTTTTCAGCAATTCACAAAATCTGCATGTTTTGCAAAGCATTTTAGAATCCTAGAATAACAGAATAGTTTGGGTTGGAAGGGACCTTCACAGCTTATCTAGTCCCACCCCTGCCATGAGCAGGGACATCTTCACCAGCTCAGGTTGCTCAGAGCCCTGTCCAGCCTGGCCTGGGATGTCTCCAGGGATGGTTCATCCACCACCTCTCTGGGCAACCTGGGCCAGGGCTTCACCACTCTCAGTGTAAAAAATGTCTTCCTCATGTCTGGCCTAAATTTCCCCTCCTTTAGTTTAAACCATTTAGTTTAGCTCCTAGTCAGACCAACAGGAGCTCAACAGTCATCATTTCACCCTGTCCTCCCCTTCCCCTTGGATTCATACTCCCAGCAACACCCTTAGTGCATTTAAGTCTGTCGATGAACCATCACTCTAATGTAAGAGGAGGACAAAACTGCTTGGCAGCCCAAATCCTGTCCCTAAGCTGCTCCTTCTTTGTCTACAGGGCTGGTCATGCAGCCTTTTGAATTTTGCAGAACCTAGAGGAGCACTCTTGATTCTAGCTGGAAGGACCAGGTGCTCCAGTAGGACCTGAGATTTCTGTACAATTTGGATGGATTAAGGTGTTTACCCAAAGATCATTCTCACTGTTGCCAGAATCTCCCCCAAACTTGATGGCCTTTTACAAATCCCCCAGTCAACTTTCATGACCCAACACTTCCCCACTCCTACGAGTGAGAGAAGGAAAACCCTGCACTGGCTATAACCAAAAGTCTTGCTTTGCCATCCTCAGCGTTGGAAAACTTTCCTTGTTATGTAGGGAACATGCGGAGGGACTGACTCTGGAGTGAGTGGGTGTTTAGTGTTTAAGAGATGGGCTGGGAGTGCTGTGCTATAAAGTTATCAATCTCCCTCTAATGTAAAGCATGCCATAGCTGCTGCAGGGCAAAATGTGCTGCTTTCTCTAGTCTTAAAAATATTCTCTTCCGTCTGTAAACAGATCGGGAAGAAACAAATGGTTTCCCCCAGTTAAATGTTTTAAAGAGCAATACAGGCTTTGGATATCACATAAGGTGGGGAAGAGAAAGCAGTTGTAGGCTAAAGGAGTGGATTGCTTTCCTGGTCTCTGCAAAATGGACCTGAAATATTTACCCTGGGTGGTCTCTACCTGTGATGCTTTCCTGATCCACCTGGGTCTAAGGAGAAGGCAAAATAACACTTAATTCAGGTCAGTTCAGCAAAAAAAAAATATTATCTGATCTGAATGTCTAATGGGATGCAAGAGAAATAAATAAATCCTATGACTCCATAGTAGGAGCCTAGAAGCCAGCAATGGGAAAAACTCAGCAGTGCCCGAGGCTCATTTCAGATAAAAGCTGCAGCTAATTATCCGAATGAAATATCCACATTTTTGAATCAGTACAATGGGGTGGGGGAAACTGAGGGGAGCAGCCTCTCCTGTGATGTTTAGCTCCCTCCGCTTTGGTTCCTGTCCCCTCTCACACAAATCAAAAAAGACTGTTGGGTGAGACGCAGAGGTACAGGTGTGGCATGTGCTGTTTTACAACCAAACAGCCCAGAAAGGATGAGAGCCAAATGCCCTTAGTAGACTCTGATGAATAACCATAAAAAAAAATTAAAGAGTACTGAAAAAACCTTCTTCCTCTGAAGCACTCCTTCTGAATAAAAATAACAGTGCTGAAGCAGCATTTTCTGTCCTTAAATCCCTGTGTGCTTTTCCAAAGGAAGGTCAAAGCCATTGCCCCTGTTCACAGGAGGGGGAAAGGAGCTGCTGCTTTTTATAAAGGTGTTGCCACCCCACAGCATGTCGCTGTTTAATGAGGCCATTGGACTCACTTCTTTTCCAGGGGCTAAAGTAGTCTTGAAGGTTTCTGTGGGGCTTCCCACCTTTATGCCTTCTTCTTGTCCTCCCTTCTTTGAAGAGAGCAGCATGGTGTCACTGCATCCCGGAGGCCAGATTTGTCTGACATTTGCTGGATTTCCTTTTCTTCATCCGACCAAATTCCCACAGCACTTCGCTATAGTAAGAATGGAGCAAAGAGCAGAAGCAGCTGAGTCTTCATGAAATTAAGCTTTTGGTCTCCCTCAACCCCTCTTTGGGATTGCATCTAAACAAAACTGCTCATCTTTTATCTGTCAGCAATTAAGTCCAAGCAATGAAGAGAAAATGGAGCTAAACCCACCATCTTCCGATCTGTACTCCTGGGTTATCTCCTCCTCACAGTGCTCCCTTGTTTCTTTTGGAGGTGCTTGTTTTCATCCTCCTGCTCTGTCTACATCTTCTCTTTCTCTGGCTTTCTCTTACTTTGCAGCCTCAGTTTGTCCATCCCTTGCTCCAGGTTACAGGTTCTTGCTCTGCTCATGCTCAGATGAATTCCCTCCCTCCTGCCAGGTTACTGTCTGGAAGATACTAGGAGGTTGCCATCCAGCCACATTGCTCTCAAGCCCTCTCATTTCTGAACCACGGCCACTTTTCCACCATGTTTCCAAGCCTACAGAATATGGGATTCCCTATGCATCACAGCATTGAACTGGCTTTTTCTATCTCAGCCAGGTAGGACCTTCCAATACACATAGATACAGGCCAGCACTGACAGACATACTAGGAGGGGAGGGGAAGAAGAACTTTCCGTGCTTAAAAGAGGTCTATAAAAGAGAGGGGAACAGACTATTTAGCAGGGCCTGTTGCAGTAGGACAAGGGGTGATGGTTTTAAACTAAAAGAGGGGAGATTCAGGCCAGGTATGAAGAATTCTTTTTTTACAATGAAGGTAATGAGACACTGGCCCAGGTTGGCCTGAGAGGTGGTGGATGCCCCATCCCTGGAGACATCCCAGGCCAGGCTGGATGGGGCTCTGAGCAACCTGAGCTGGTGAAGATGTCCCTGCTCATGGCAGGGGTGGCACTGGATGAGCTTTGAAGGTACCTTCCAATGATGACTATTTTGTGATTCTATGATTCTGTGATAAGAAGTGTTTAGATGAGAGATGGCCAGTAGCATGGGAAGATAATAGGTAGAGAATCTGGAAATGAGATGAATGAGGCTTCCACTCTCAGACAGGTTTTCTCACATCATCTTGCTGTACTGATGGTCTTCATCTGTAAAATGGGTAGAGTGCCATGCCAGGGTGGAGAGCAGGTGGTTATGTTGGTTGAAGAAGTAATCAGATGTAGAGCTGGAAATTGCCCTATGTGTTTCCCACACACAGAAGATGGCATTCCCAGTGCTTTTCTCCAGGTAGCATCCAGACCCAGCATTAAACCTCTGTGTGTTCTGGCTGCCCAGGTCTCACTTGGCTGTTGCTTCTCCCCATTGACTGTGCTGAGAGCCTAGAGGAAAAGGCTCCTAATGTAAAAACAGAAATGGAACACCTCACCCCCCTTCCCCAAATAATAACATGAACAGGAGGTGGATGTGCCAAAGAACATGCAGCTCTTTAACATGTTATTGCCATTGCTCACAGAAGACCATAAATTCTCCTGAGTTTGCAGATCCCCAGGACTGAGGATTCACAAGCAGATTCTCTCTGAACTTCTCTTGATCTCTCAATAGCTTTGTTTTACTTGGTTTAGCTGCAACAGAAATTTCTCTAATTGACCAGATGTCTATGGCTAATTTGTTTTACTTCTGTTTATCTTCGCGTTGCACAGTCACAGCTTTATAGAATAGCAAGAACAGGCAGTTGCTCCTTGTAGAATGAGATGTTTACAAGTCTGAAACAAGAATGAAGTGTGGAGAAATACAGGCTTTGTACAATAGCAGAGGCACCCAAATGCAGAGACACAGGACCAGTGGAGAAAATGCAGAGCTGTAAAAGTCTGTTAGCGAATATATAAAAATTATTCCAAACAGATTCTAGGGGGAAGAAGAAGAAATCGCCAACATGAACACTGTATTTTTCTTGGTGAAGGACTCTAGATGCTTTAACACCCCACCACCAACAGACTGAAACCTCCCAGCCAGAGGACCCATGGAAGGATGAGCAGAACCCTAGGAAAATGGGAGAAATTCAGAAGTAGTTGAACAATAATTTTAACTACCTTTATTTCCCCCCCGTAACAACTAGTTCTGGGCTAATAATGATTATATTCTTAACATTTCAGTTACACTAACAATAAATTCTTGGCTTTACTTATATATACAAGATGTCGTTCCTCATCACCCACAAACAAGCTTCTGAACATAACATGTTTTCTAAAGATGGTCTGAATATGAAGACATCATCATGGGGATGAGAGCTACTATAAATATTAGTGTTTACAGCCATGATGTGAAGGATGACACCGAGTTTAGGAGGATCCATATTAAACAACATGCTGAAGCATTGTAGAAGAAAAGAACTTCTTGGCTTTGGAAGTATGTGAGGATATGAGGTGCTCACATCCATTGGTAATGGGAATCAAAGAAGTCAGATTGTAAATCATTCATTTCATATAAGACTGAACATCAGCTGTACAGTATCAGGCTTTTTTTCAATGCCTAGAACAGGGTAGGAAAAAAATTATCTATATTTCTTCTGTCCAAACTGTGCATTCTAACAATTGCCTTGTATTTGGTCTAACAGTAAGCCAAAACTGTCTACACATGGGTGTATATTGTATGTCCCAGTGCATTGAACTGACATTCATAAGCCCATTCTTGATGATGTGTAGTTACTCTTGGAGGTCTGATTCTAGTCCTTCTTACTTAGGAAGAAACAAGTTCTACAAAGAGCGTAATTTGTCCTGATTTAGATTAATATTAATAGAATCAAGACCACATGTGCCATTTTTAGAGGGTTAAAACAAATCTTTTTAAACACCGGAGTCTGGTAATGGTTATAGACTGTAATTCACAGCCTGACTACTGTGTAATTTTGCATGACATCAAAGATTTTTGCAGGCAGAATTATGGCCAAAATAACACTTCAGCTTCACTAGATCAATACCACTGAAATATAACACCATCCAGTTGCTAAAGAGGTCTAGTTAGTTTCTCTGTCAGACACTGATTGTAGGTAGTATTAGTTAGTTTTACTTACCAACATTAATATATTGCATGTTGAGGACACTTAACTCAGGAGTAGGAGTGCTGTTCTTGATAGGGAAGTTGAGAAAGGGCCACCCAATATGTACTGAACATTCAAAAAATTAAAATCTGTAATAGTTACATTTCTTACCTTTATGGAACTTCTTCATTTCAGCAGGTTTTTTCTTTAAACCAAGTCAGGTGGAAGCATGGAAGGTGTCATAGCAGAAAATAGATGGTCATCTGTTCACTTGCTGATGGCCTGGAAAATAAGGAATAAAGGATGACTTTTCAGGTTTGGTCAGACTGGGTTGATACAGAATGCTACTGAGTTCGGAAAGAAGATACAACACCCACGGGAAAGAATTTAAGAAAGTGTAAAGCTGTGAAGGATGAAGGAGGTTGAACTACTCCCATCTCTGTCATTTTTAATAGGCTTTTGAATTAACATTGTTCCTGTGATGAAATAAATGCACTTCAACTTCTTTGCCTCAGACTGTCTGCAATAATTACCCCAGAGAAATTAAGACTACTTGGTTTCTGCTCAAAAAATAACTGATGGATCTTTTCTTGAAGAAAAAATACCTCAACCAACTTTCCCAGTGATATTGTTGGATGCCATTAATTAAGAAGGGTCTGACAAGGTTGAAAACTTGGCTGATACACCTCGGAGGATCAAGATGTTGATACTGCGGACTTTGAAAATAACCTGTTCCGTGATTCAGACTTGTACCAATAGTTAGGAAGAGCATTAGGGGGCACTGGAGGTACTTTAGTAAAACATATGCATACTTTGTTTAATTAACAATGGGTTAAGCAAGTGTTAAGCTACCCAAAAGCCTTTCAAAACCTGCAGCACTTACCTTCTAACCACCTGCATACTTTCTCCTTCCCATTATTGCTAGTGCAAACCTGCTTCTTTTAATTCCCCTGCATCAATTATAGAAAGAATATGAAAGTTAAAGAGAGATATTCGGTGAGGGGCCCAGCTGCTAAACTCCAAACTGATGAAAGGAAACCTGTCCCCATACAATTAGGTTGAGGCTGGTGTCTCCTGGAGGTATCAGCATCAAGACCTGAACCTCTGTGGGTTTTTCCAAAGCCTTGTGCATCTCTGTGGGGAATGAGGTCATCCAGAAAAGAGATTAGAAAACCTGACAGTGTCTCCATCCTCAGAATGCCGGCCAACTTCCAGCTAATGAGATTTAGGAAGAATTTTGTTCTTTGGGGAAACTGTTTCATAAGCATCAACTCCAAAGTCTTTCTGGCATGTGAATGGAAATGTCTAGCTGACAATGTCTTTCTAGGAGACATGATTAGCAAAAAAACCCAGGGTAAAGGATAGACCAGGAGCTTGGCAGTTCATATAGCTCTTCTATAATTTAACCTCTTGATTTGAACGGAGCTGGTGAGGGGCTGGAGCACAAGTGTGATGGGAGCGGCTGAGGGACCTGGGGGGTTCAGCTGGAGAGCAGGAGCTGAGGGGAGACCTTCTGATCTCTGAACTGCCTGAAAGGAGCTTGGAGCCAGGGGTTGTCATTCTCTTCTGAGTAACAATCAGCAGGACAAGAGGAAATGGCCTTGAGTTGCACCTGGGGAGGCTTAGATTGAATATTAGGAAAAAATTTTTGCTGGAAAGGGTTGTTGGGCAATGGATCAAGCTGCCGAGGGAAGCGGTGGAGGCACCATCCCTGGAGGGGTTTAAAAGACACGCAGTTGAGGTTCTTAGGAGCATGGTTTAGAGTTGGACTTGACAGTGTTGGGTTAATGGTCGGACTTGGTAATCCTAAAGCTCTTTTCCAACCAAGGTGATTCTATGATTCTATGACTTCCCATCGACCAGGAAGTCTTATTTCCATTTTTCTAAAAATTCTGGGCCCCTTTTCCCCAAAGGGCACCTCTCCCTGAAGGTTTCCATCCCTGTTCTCCTGTACACATGGAGGTGTATCTGATCCATGGGTGATCCCATAAAAAATGAACAGGCCTCTTTATGCAGGCAGCTGAATAAAATTTGAGGTGAAGTCTTTAGTACCACTGGCACTGATGGTAATTACAATGCATTTTCCCTTTTAGATTGAAAATCTTCTAACGTAAGTGTGAACGAAGAATAATGTAGTACATAAGCTCCAGTTTTTGGAGATAATAAGAAAGTGAGGACAAATCCAAACTTCTAGGGGGACAAAAGTTTTCTGTTGTTTTCTTCTTTTTTTTTTTTTTTGTAAAAATTTGAAAATGTCAGCAATTTGCAGATTTCCCACCTGTTCTCATCATATATGAAGACAGCTGTAGTCTCTTTTCCTTTCTCAGTGATTTTTAATGTATAGCAAGAATGTACAGTGTTGACAGCTCTCCAATTTTATCATAAGTACCACTATACCTTTTTTTTTTTTAAACTAAGACCACCTATCCCAATTTTTTTTGGTGAAAATATGCATGAAAAAGTGTCTATTTTTTTCCTCTATGTCTTGGTCAAAAAATTGCAAGTACATCAAGCAACTCTATTTAAAGATCCACCACCTTTACAGGGATCACAAGATTTCTTGTGATTCTTGTCTTCTATTTGAAAAAAGGAAGCACGTGCATTTCAAACTTTCAGGAGATGGGGACAAAAAGGCTTTGAAATACCATTTCCAGCAGACCAAAACTTGGAAAGCTATGTTATTATTTAAATCTGTGGTTTTTTTTCAGGAGTCTGCTCCATGTTTTTTGTATCCTTTGGAGCAGGAAAAAATCAACGAGAAAGAAGTAAAGGTGACAGAACAATGGTATGAAAGTTGCTGCAAGATAGTAATTGCCTCCAGGCAAAGCTGGGAATTTTGTCCATTTGAAGTTGGGACAATTAGAAAAAAAATTAAAAAACAAAATCAGAACGATGAGAAAGCCTTGTATCTATATCTGGTTTGGATGAACAATTCCATTGCTCTGCTCCTAGGTAGATGTTTACTCCTGAAAGTTCTTCAGGTACCTACAAGGGGAAGTGAGAGAGTTACAGACGTGTGTTTTTAGGGCCCTAAATTCAGCTGGAATTCTGTGCTAAGCATTCATGTCCTTTAAATGACTGAGTCCCAGATCCACGGTAAATACAAAGCTATGATGGAGCTTTCATGGCTAAACTGGGAGTATAGGAGTTAGACCCTCCTTCAGAAAGTTGAGACTAGTTTAGGCATCACATAGCTCAAAATGCAATTCATCACACTGAGTTCCTGTGTTTCTTGAGCCTGGACTGGTGAGTTTATTTTGTTAATATCCATAGAATGTCCTCAGCACGGGTTGAATTATTCTGTTCTCCATTTTCCCCAATGATGCTTCCCCAAACTGGTGTCTTTCCAGACAGAGTTTCTCCACTTTGGTTGCAAAGTTGTCCCTAAACCAGGGTTCTTTACTTGGTGTGCATGCAAATGAGCCATATTCTGCACACAGAGATATTTGTTTTATTACAGAGGTATACAAGTCTGGATGCTAGAACAAACTAGCATACTAGCAATACAAAAGTCTCAATCGTATATAAAAAACCTTATTACTATACACACACCCCTAGGTCAGTCCTCTAGGGCTGATTGGTTACAATATTCGCATACAAGTTTTATAACATTATTCTTACTATACATGATCAGTGAGTAGGGGTCTTCTCCTGGAGGTGGGTAGCCTCCAACAAGGAGGTGTATTTTGGGGTTAAAAAGATATTATGATGAACAAAGTTTACTTTAGGCTAAGCACGTCCACAAAATTAGGCAAGTATCACTAGATACTCAACTGTCCATGGTTGACTTCTCAATTCTGGGATAGATTTTGTTCTACAATTGGAAGTTAATTACTGCTAGACATGTGTAATTAGTCTAATATTAACTTTCTACGAGGCCTCACGGTCAGGTCTTTTGGTCTATCTAGCAACAGCATCATTGCCTCATTCTTCCCTCCAGTCCTTGTGCCTCTCCCTCTCCCAACATACATTCCTACGTTTCTTCTTAGACCATTGCCTGCGTTCTCCCACCCATGTATCAATCCCCTTTATGTCTTGTTTGTTATACAAGTTATATGCTCTGCTTACAGACAGCCTTCTTCTGTAGGGGTGACTTGACTACAACCCCACTGAAAAAAACAAGAAAAAGGAGGCAATGTGTATAAAGACAGCAGTTTACAGGATCTCCATAAGATCATTTAAAAACTTTTACATCCTTGAAGAGCAAATATGGCAAGAGTTGCCCACTTTATACAAAACTCACATTCTGTTTGGGTAGAAGTCATTGCTTTCAAGTCCAATTTTCTTGAAAGTTAGGAAGAAGGTTGGATCTGGCAGTTTTGATTGACGCCATATAATGAGAGGAACTGTGAAATTTGGATCCAAAATTTGAAGCTGGTTTAGTTCAGCTTTTATGATTCCTGTCTTTGCTGTGCTAGTCTTGACAGATTAAGAGAATTACACACCCATGCTCCTCTTATTTACACGGACGAGTTGGTTTGTGATCCCCCGTAGAGTTCATTTCAAAACCCCCTTGTGCTTGATGAAGGAAGAAACTTCAGTAACCATCAGCTGTGGCATTGATCCTTCAGAGGAATTAACCAACTGAACTGAGACTTACTGTGAAATCAGTGATGCTCAGCAGCCACTAACTTCATTTGCAACTCACCAGTGTTAATGCATTTAAAGTATTGATCCTTCCTAGTGTGCTTTGCAGCTCTGCCTCCCTTTTGGCATTGCGAACACAAAGGCAGCTCTTTCCAAAGCCAGGATGAGCAAGCAAAACCCTTCGACCCCGAAAACAAACTCATTATTCAAAATGCTTGTCGGCTTGCTGCTGCGATTCAATTGATTGGCAAAAAAACAACACTGGCAGATAAAATCGGATTATTTCAGAGCATGGGAAAAGAACAGGCAGAGGAAACATCCTGCTGTCTGAAGGGAAAAATGTCCCCCTCCTCCTGCTACCATTTATTGCTTTATTATTGCATTATTGTGTTATTGTTCGGTTTTTGCATATACATAGTACATGGGATTGAGGAGGAGCAGTGAGAGCTGTGCTGGGAACAGCTTGGACTTTCATTGCCAGCAAAACTAGAAGGACTGTGGGGTTTGCCCAATACCCTTTTTCTAGTACTTATGCATGTATTTTTGGGAGGGACATTACCCTTTTAACAGCATGAGTTCCTAAAGTAAAGGCCTAGCTTTCAATTGATCACTGAACCAAGCTAGCTTGATTTTTTTCATTTTTCAGCAATAAATGAGCCTTCAAATGTAAACTGCAGCTGAAAACAGGGGAGCTGCTGTTTGCAACCTGCTTCTGCACAGCTCTGCCTGTGCTCTGCACCATTTTGTTCCCTGGGCTTTGCGGTGAGCTTGCTTACACAGTGCTTTTCCCTTGCCCTATTTAAGTGCCTCTGCAGCGTGCTCTTGCTGAATTAGGTTACTCTGTAGAAAAGCATACTGCAAATTCCCTTCTCTCACATCAGCTGTTCCCCCTTTCCAGAGATGACAAGCTGAGTGTGGTCTGTCTTTCTCCAGTTTTTGGAAAATGTCAACCACATCGTGGGAGCTACTGCACAGCAGAATTGGTTTCTCCCTTGAAGTACTCTTGGCACTCCAGAGGCTACTAGTTCTGCAACTTCTCCAGTGACCCCAAACCTTCTTTACTTTCAGTTCTTTAATTGCTTTTAATTCTTTTACCCATATATCCTGTGGACTCCCGGGCGCCAGTTCTTAGCAGTGATTGCGCTCAGTTTATGATCTCTGTCTTTAAATGTCATGTCTGGGCATTTGCAGATGCACACATCTCATTCTTTAAAATATGCAGGTGTCTTACCCTGACCTTCATTAGCACTGTGACAGGTTCCAGCCATCCTGCTTGTTAGTCTATTATTTAGCTGCTTGTCAGCTACTCCCTGCAACTCCCCATTACTTCTGATGCAGAGATGCAATAATTAGATGCCTTGTTTTTCAGGCACCTTTAGCATTGCTTGAACCTACTGATTCAATAACACAGGCTCAGCCAGGGTGAAAACCCATCTGTTTCCAGGCTGTTGGTAGAGGGTCCATTTTTAGTGACATGGAATAGCTTGGGAGCTGCGGAGGGTTGAAGAGGTGGATCTGTGGCTCAGACCCTGCATTAGGACAGGCACAAAGGAGACATGACACTTGCCTTCAACATACAATGTGTGCTGGTCTCCATGAACCACACAGCAGAGTTGCAAAACTTATCTGGCAAGAGCCAGATAGTACCTGATCCCTTTTGCAGTAGTAAACTGTAATGTGGCACCTCTAAGTCGTGTCTCTTCAATAGAGACATTCCCCGAGCATTATGGAAAGACTCCAGAAAGGACCTTTCTTATTCATAGAATAGTGTAATAGAATCATTTTCGTTGGAAGAGACCCTCAAGATCGTTGAGTCAAATCAATAACACAACACTGGCACTAAACCATGTCTGTAAGAACCTTATCTCAGCATCTTTGAAACCCCTCCAGGGATGGTGACTCCACCACTGCCCTGGGCAGCCTGTTCCAATGCCTGACAACCCTTTCCAGGAAGAAATTGTTCCCGATGTCCAATCTAAACCTCCCCAGGTGCAACTCAAGGCCATTTCCTCTTGTCCTGCTGATTGTTACATAGGAGAAGAGACCAATCCCCTCCATGCTCCAAGCTCCTTTCAGGCGCTTCAGAGATCAGAAGGTCTCCCCTCAGCTCCTGTTCTCCAGGCTGATTCCCCCAGGACCCTCAGCTGCTCCTAATGAGACATTCTCTAGGCCCTTGACCAGGGTCTTCTAAACCCTTATTCTGATTGTACAAATAATATCTGACATTTTTATTTTCTTCAGTAACTGACATGTTTATGGAAATTGTTCTCTGATAGGAAAACTTGTTCTTCCTGTCCTCTCTTTTTTGCTTATATCCTTCTACCTGTATGGTCTGCTGCCTAGATATTTTGGGAATATATACGGTCAGGTATGACATAGTACATCTGCAATACAAGATCATTATGGGTATACCAACACTAAGATAGAAAGGAGACTCCTGTACCTCTCTTGGGGCTGGGCTGAGTAAACCAGAGGTAGAAAAACTCCATGGAGGGAAGCGAGGAAGGATATTTCCTCCTGCTCCTTCTCCCTCCTCCTTGGAGAGTGATGCTGCCTGGTGTGAGAACATCTAAGCATGTGCCCACCAGCCCAAATGGGTCAATAAAGCCCTATTCCCTCAATGTCTTTTTGCCTCTTCTTTCTGATTTCCCTTTTCCTGCACAGTGCTATCAGACACGCTCCCAGGCACCCACCACGTCTGACCTTTAGAGGAAAAGGACGTTGCTGCGGTTGTGACAGTTCCTGAGCATCAGCAAAGTGTGTGCGTGCTTGTGTGTTTTAGATACCAAGAGAACAAGCCTAATTTATTATGAAACAGAAGTTAGCTTTACATTTTCATAATTAGGGAGGATGCTAATGTTGCATGATTGGAAAATGTCACCCTGTACAACTAATTTGAGGCCTAATTGAAGTTCAGCATCATCTGCAGCTCCTCTAGTGATAACTTTTTTGCAAGGTGTTGCAGAAATGCACACAGTGGTTAGCAGAGAGTAATTCATCACATTGTTTCCTAACAGATAGAGGGATCTAGGAGGAAATGACCAAAAAGAAGCAATACCCAAGCCCAGAGCCTCAGGCTTGCGGAATAAAGCACTCCATATAACCACAAATGACAGGGTTAATTATCCTGTGGCTGCTGCAGAGAACAATACATTTCTCAGGCACTCTGTCCTGTGGAAAAGAAAGTTGGATTGAGCATGTCATTGTATCACAACACAGTGTTGAAAAGTTATGGATGGGCCTGCCCTTATCTAGAGAACACTGGGGATTGCTTTGTGTCCTGAATACAGAAGAGATGGGAGCTACACAAAAGGCACTCACAAAATGCTGTAAGAGTGAAATCTTAGTGTGCTTCTGTGGGGGAGACCCAAGTCTTGCTCTTGATTTCAACTGGTTGTAACCCCGTTTTCACTTACATAGTCTTGCTCTAACAAAGAAAAGCTATGACTAATCCTTCTCAGACCTCCCAGGGTTATGTAGCACTTAGGCAGAAGCCTCAACCTCTTGAATTATATTTACTTTTTCGCAAGCCTTTCCTGCTCTCTGACCATATTGTGCTTCCAGGGTGGCTTGCAGACACCTCCTCAGGTGTGTTTAGGTAGGTGAGGTCCTGTCTGCTCAAAGCAGGAGGGGAACATACTAGAGATAGCCCTGCCTAGATATGCCAGGCAGTCATAATCTGTGTGACTCGGCTTCCAAGGTACATGATGCTCAGGAGATGACATTGCACAGAGTAAAGGGGCAGAGATAATACCAAACAGCTGCACAAGTTGCTTGTCCTAACTCACTGTCTCCAAAAGTGACTATGGGTACATGCATTATGCATAATGACAAGGCAAGGGTTTGTGGTTTTTCCTCCCTGGTACTTTCCTTGCCTCCAACCATTTGAGACTCAGGGACTTTCAGGGCTAGATATGTTCTCTATGGATTTAATAACACTGACTGGATTTTTCTTTTAACTTCTCTGTTCTTCCCTGGACCTTTATTAACTTTAAGAACCAACTATATATCCGATGGCAAGAAATTCCACAGCTTGATTACATCTTCTCTGGGACCGCCAAGCTCTTGTGCTGGAAAAGACCATGGGCAATCATTATCCACTCATCCTTTCCTCGACACTCATGATTTTATAGCCTCCACCATACGTCTTCCCAGTCATCTCTGCAGTATCCTAGATTATACTCTCGTTCCTCATGGAGACACCATTCTAGCTTTCTGAGCACCCTTGGCTTTATTTGATCCTTAGTTCCAGGACTCCCTCTCCCCTTTTCCTCTCAGATATTTACAGTTCCCCATTTAGAGATGGAGTATAGCAGGTTTCATGAAGGTGAAGCCTTCTACATGCCCCCTTGTGACAGATAACTACAGGGAGAGCTCAGATATTTTCACTGATCATCTCAAGATAGGCACCTGCAGCCTGCTTGGGCAGGATTAACAGGCTGCATCTTTGGCCATGAAGTAACAAGTGAGAAGATTTGGCAGGAGAGAGGTAGGGGAAGGGGAACAGATTTCAGGGCTGCTGGGCTTCATCCCACTCTCAGCGTGATCTGAGATCACAGAGAGTCGGAGAAAACAGAACCAGAAGGCTGGAGTTGTTTGGCTCTGAGACTTATGGGTATGGTTGAGGAGGGAAGGATTTGGAGATTTTTGGCTCCCATTCAGGCTCTTCTTCCGCAGCCAAACCTCCATGAGGGAAGGGATGTTCTGTCTGTAAGTTGGATTCCCCAGTGCCCCCACCACATCTCCAGCCTTGTTCAGTCTGTTGGGTGGGGGACACAGGAGAATCTGTGAGCTCCCACTCCATCTACCTGATTCCCAGCTGACTCCTCCATTTTGTCGCTGGGTCATCCCACCTGCTGGGGAGTGGGCCAGCAGCTTCTTGAGTCTTTGAGGCCTCCAGCTGCATGTGGATCTCCATCAGCCCCAGGGGGAGAAGCCCTAGGGCTTTGGGGGGGCTCTGCATGCTGTGATTTACTGCCTGGCATGAATACACACTTAAATTTAATGTCACACCCTCACAGACACATGTGCACCCATTTCACTACGTTTCTTCCTCCAGACCCCAAACACATTTAACATCTTGCTCCACACAAAAATATATAGAGCATGTCTCATGCATGGGTGCTCTCTGAGACATTTAATGTACACATATGCAGGATTATAATGAAACACACACATATCTCAGTTTAATGTCCCAGTGCCACCCAATGGGGAAATCACACCAGTTCTGTAAAGCCCCCTGCACTACATTTACAAGAGAGTGAATTCACTGGAGGAAACTATAATCTGATTGCAGCTTACAAGCCAACATTATTATTCTTTTCCTTTCTGTTCTTTCACGCTTAAACTGATCCGCTGTCATTGTTTGTCTCTCTCCATCTCCAGCCTGTATCGCTTTCAGTGCAGCCAGTCTCCATTTTATTTTCCACCTCCTAATATTCAATTTCATTCTAAAACTTGCCCGTGCTCCTTCCCTCTTCACCCCTTTCCCTCCTCTCCCACCCCTGCAAATGTCCCCTCCCAATGACAAAGCCTTCTTCCTGATTTCCTTCCTGTGATTTCTCCTCACTTTCTTCATTATCAGCATGTCAGATTAGGATCTGACAAGAAAGCAGAATCAACTGTTCATCCAGAGCTTTATAGCCTAAGCAGGATTAGTTACTCTGATATAGAGGACATTTTTATTTTTCTGCAACTGGAATACATCTAAAGATTCCCATCATCTAACCTAAGCTGTGGGCTTCTATAGCCTTTTCCACCGGGAAATGGGCAGTTCATTAAAAACTGTTCCTCAGTGCTGTAAAACACTTTGGGATTCTTTAGGCATCGTGAAGAAGAGGTGGTGCTTGGACAGAGGGTTGCTGAGAGGAGAAATGTGAGATGAAGTCCCAAGGCTTGCTGGATGGATATAGAATCATAGGACAGTTTGGGTTGGAAGGGACCTTCAAAGCTCGTCCAGTCCAACCCCTGCCATGAGCAGGGACATCTGCACCCAGCTCAGGTTGCTCAGAGCTCCGTCCAGCCTGGCCTGGGATGTCTCCAGGGATGGGTCATCTGGGGATGTTTGAGCTTAGGGCAGTCTCACCAGGGACTGATCTCATTGCAGGGAATATTATGCTGTTCGAAATCACCCAAGGAACAGCGGCAAACCTCAGCCCATGACCAATTCCCACCCTATTTTCTCCTGCTGAGGAAGGGATGCCAGAGAAAATGCACACACTTATTTTGGGGGCCTGAGATGTCACTTCAGTCACAAGATCAAAGAGCCATGTCAGGCTTGGAGGAGGTAACTGTTTAATGTGTTGAAATTATGAAGCTCATTTCCATACAATGGTGCAGATTTTCACAATAAGAGCAGTTGGCCTTCAAATTCCTGAACTGTAAAATCCCTCTGTTTAGTGTAACGGCATGCTGGCTGATTTATCCACAGAGCCCACACCAGGTAATGCTCCGTCTCAAGCCATAAACCTCTAAAATTTGAATGAGAGCACTGGGGCTGGTAGTGCAGAAGCAGAATAATGGGAAAGAGGGTTCATCTTTCCCTGTGTCTGGAAGGACCGAGTTAGTGAGGGCTCCTGGGCACCCAAACTGGGATAGACCACAGGAGCACCAAGGTGAAGTGATGGGTTCCTTATGGGCTGAGGTGCACAGACACATACTTGCTGTCCTGGTCAAGCTCTAAGGGTTCATCATGTGGGGAAATCAGGTGTGAACAACCCCTGTGATAGAAAAAACATGAGTTGGGACTGGCATGATTTTACTGTCCTGTGCAGAGTTTGCCTCCTGCTCCCTTTTGCATCTTAGATAGACCATCAAATGTACATAGCTTAGGGATATCTTCTGCCCTGTCACACAGGGATTCTCCTGGTATCCAATGAACCAGACTGTCTGACGCAGGACACTATTTCTGGTCACTGGTAGAAGTTTCAAATTAAAGTGTCAGTATCTCCAAGATAGAGAGGGAGAATAATTTGTTCCCCCATAATGAGGTATCCTCCTAATACCTAAGAGATTAATTTAAAGTCTGAAACATAGGATGTTAGATCCCTCTTGAGAATTTTTTTAACATTGCTCTTACGACTTCAGATGTTCGGGTTATCCTTATAAATGTCCAAGCCATCTTTGGGTCTGGCTGAGTTCCTGGCCTCATTGACGTCTTATGGAAATGAATCTCTTAGTCTAATTACACTTTGGATGACAAGAGATTTCCTTCACATCGAATATCTCTGTCTCATTCTAGTTGTATGAGACAGAGAGCTGTTCTTAGCCTGGCTCCCTCATTTTATGTACATCCTCTTGTCTGTGCCCTTTCCTCCTATTTCTAACATGCCAAAGTATAATTTCATTTGCTTTGTTTACAGGAGATATTTCTCAGGAAGTTAATCCTTCTTACTCTTCCCCAAAACCTCTCCTGTGTCCTTATGTAGACATGCTGACCTTCCAGGTAAATCGTGGCTGAAGTGATTCATATGACTGCAATGTAGGAAGTTCTGTCACATCCACCAACTCCTTCCATATGCCATAAGGATGTGCCATAAGGGTATGGAATAAGGAAGGAGTCGGTCAGTAAGGATATGGCATAAAATACACCATGTGATGCCTATGGATCTGTGGCATCTGCTGAGCTGACCCTCTGGGTCCCTTCTTGATAGAACATAGTCAATTAGGAGGCCAATAAAGACAGTGAGAAGTCTATATCTTTATCTTTTTTCCTCGATGTCTTGTTGTGGGACAGATGACTATTCAGCTGCCTGGGGCCTCTGAAGCAGCCCCTAATGTTGCTAGAGTTTTTGGGAATGCTTGAGCTGCTGAGTAGGGATGTGAATTTGTGCTGGTGGTACACTACAAAGGAGTAAGGGTGAGGAATTTCTTTAGCTAAAGTATCATGCAGGCAGAAGAATGAATGGGAATGCGGTCCTCATAAGAAAGTGGTGGTAAGTGCTTGTTTGCCTCTTCTGCAGGAGAATCTCCGAACTTCTTGGGGTAAGGATAGGTCAATATGGGATGTGAATATGGGGTGTGAAGTATGTACAGAAAATGGATGAAGGAATAAGATGAGCTCAGGGATACTTTAGTTGGCTCAACCCTGAAGGCTCAACCCTGAACTCCCGTGTTCTTTCATGATCATGGGGCTCACTCAATGCTCAGTTTCACACCCTTTGCAAACCCAGCCATGGCAATTAGTCATGATTGCTCTTTTGCCTGGCAGTCTGATCCAGAAATTCTCTGGTCAGCCCTTCAGAAAGTTGGGGACTGAATGTGGCAGTGTAACTCCCCCATACTCTCTATGTCTTTCCTTTAAGCAAGATTTATTTTAATGGAGCTTATTTGGCTTAAGCTGAAAAGTGAGCTAAACAGGCTATAAGACACTGTGCAGAGAGATCAAAGGAAACTAAAAATAAGTGAAATAGGTGAAATGCATGGGGAAAAGAGAGGAGTGTTATGGAAGGGGTAGCCAGGGTGAGAATGTAAAACACATTTCTCGTATAAAAAGTAAAGTCTGCAGAAACTCTGTTATTGTTCATGCGATTTTGTCCTAATCAGAGTGTAGAAGCAAGAAGCAGAGGAGTGTTTTCCCCAAGTTGCATTAAAATGCCTATCATTTTCTGTCTGAAGCTACTAATTTCAGAATCATTAGGGGAGCAATTGCCAAGGCACATTTGACTGAATTGCTTTTCTGAGGCCAGCTCTCAAAAACTGCAGAGCGAGGACAACTTTTGCACCCTCTCTGGTGGCCATGGGAGAGCAGGTCTCCACTCTCAGCCAGCAGAACCGACTGAGGAGGCCCCGTAAAACAACACCAAAGCACAAGCCTTTAGTCCACAGCAGCCTGGAGTAACTGAGGAGAGGCAATTTCATGAATCTCAGTTAATGTCTTGCACTTCTACCTGTTCAACACGCTGGGTTCTAAATTACCTGCCCCCAGAAAGCCCATGGCAGATTCGTGTTCCAGTATCCCACAATCTATGTTAAAATCCCAACACAAGACCATCTACCACTTATAAACAAACAAACAAATAAACAATAAAAATCCTAACTCAATCCACAGCACACAGGGGTAGGATCTAGAAGCTTAACATCTCTTTCCTTGAAACCATCAACTCAGGCAGATCCGAAGAGCTGGGTGAATTCTGATTGACCTGACACCTGCGCTTACGGGTAAGATGTTCCCAGAGCAAGTCAAGAGGAGATGAGACAGTGCCAGGCCTATTTAAAGCAGTGGTTTTAAATTTAATTTCCTAGCTGGGGAAATTGGGGGAGGGATAGAAGGCAACAGCTGTCTCATTATACCATTGAGGGTTCCTTAAGTGAAAACTGAATAGATTAGTCATGGAGAAAATTAAGACAAGGTCTTTAAGCCATCAATAGCTCCCAATTTGAGTGCAGGAGGGAAGAGAGTTGGTATTTTACTTCAGTCTCACTGTCTGGGGGTTCAAATTTTATTTTTAAATCTGTCTTGAAGCCAGATGTGAAAGTTCTTTCTTTTTTTTCCCCAATCCAGCAGTGATTTTTCTCCATCAGTCCCAAGGCCGACATGTGGGGTTGGAGAAGATTGCAGAAGCCTGCATTGCATTGCATATCTAATCCTGCTTTTTCCACTTAAAAAGAAAGCCAGGATCAGTTCTGCTTTCCACCAAGAGACTATATCCAGCAGGATGCAGCTTCAGGCTCCTGAGCACTTGTCTGTCACCTGTTATCCTTGACCTAACCAGTGTCTTCATCTCCATCCTGTAGCTTTAACTGGAAGAGCTGCAGGTGTCAGAACAGACATTAATATGGTTTGGGGAATGTTTTTGATGCTTTGGAACATCTGTATTTCAACACCAGCACTCTGGGAAAATGGGCTTTCTATGGTCAGCACTTCTGGTTTGAGGTGATGCTCCTCATGGCCTTCCTAGCACTGGCTCTGCTCCAGAGCCCAGCCAGGTCTCCAACTCCTTCAGTGGCTCGAGCTCACTCTCTCTTTCTGTTCTCCCTTGGCAACTCCATGAAGTATTTGGCATACGAGATGAAATGTGGTGGAGAGGGACCCCCAAATGGACCGTTGCCAACTAATCCAAATTATCTGGCTGATTTTTCATCAGATCAACTGTCGGGTTAGGGTGATGAAGTAGCTAAGGTATTTATAGAAAGAGACGATGTTGCATGAGGATGTCAAGAGCTTTACTGAGGTTAAGCTGTCTTACATCTGCTGCTGCTCTCCTGACCCGCAAGGATCATTACACTGTCATAGTAGGAAATTAGGTTGGCTGGACGTGATTTGTTCCTGGGAAATTGAGGCCGGATGCGACTTATCCCCTTGCTATTTTCTAGGTGCTAAGAGACAGATTGCTTGAACGTTTGTTCGAAGATTTTTCTGAACATTGAAGTCAAGCTGATTTGTCCCTAATTCCCCAGACTCTCTTTTCTTTTTACTCTTTTTCAGGAGGATGATGTATTTGCTAGGTGATAATAGCTTCGCATTGCTACCAGATTGTACGGTTCAAATGACAAGAGGGCTGCTCTGCAGTGCTGAAGGTCCTTCCTTCCCCATGGGATGTGGGAGAGGAAGAACAGATCACCATATAAAGATATAGCGATTGTAGTTTCACATCCTAAAGCTAACTGGGGCAAGTCTGTTACAAGCTGAGGGGCTCTGCTTGGTGTAGTTTCCCTGTGGTTTTTGCGTATACGATGCTGGAAAACATGCTGTTTGTTCATTTGTGTTTAAATCAAACCAACCTATTATTAGGAAAAGCTGTTACAAAAGGCTAACTGGGAAATAAAGTGAACATAAACTCTCTTTTTTTTAATTTTTCTTTTTTTTTTTTTCTGACCCAAGTATCATTCCTGTTGCTAATTTAATTACATTTTTCTTTAATAATGGATTGGTGCATTGTTACCTCCATGTGCTCACATTGTTATGACTTTGAAAACACAGAGTATACACCACTAATTTCGTCTTGAAGGGTGTATTGTAGGGAATTGAAAAAATAAAGGAGGGGGGGACCTTGTGTTCACTGTTGTTGATGCAAACAATAGCGAGCAGGGTTCAGACAATATGCTGGCTGGGATGGCTCTCGTTTCCTGCCTAAAAAGAATGAACACAGCACAGAACAAAGCCTGAGCTCTAACATTTCATGGAGTACGCTCCGTTGACCAAAATACAAGAGTCGCTGTATGCGAACAGCACAAAACAAAAGAGATTTTAATTGCAAACGTTGATCATACCCTTTGGTCTCTGGCACGGGTTGCTATGGCTTTGTCACTCGGAAGGCTTGCTAGCTGCAACTTTGCGAATATTTTTCAGGGGCCTCTGTCATGTGACCTTGTCAAAATGAGAGAAAGTTACTTTTTTCACCCTAAACAACAAACAAATTTTTTTTTTAATTTTTATGTATTTTTTTTTGTTTTGTTTAATGCTGCAGCAAAACCCTGTTAGCCGTGAAGTTGGTACTGTTCCTCAGGCCATAGTTTCACTCTCATATGACCAAGCTGCAGTAAACTAGGACTCCCGTATCCTTAGGCTAAAGAACAAGGTGCTCTCTGACTATTTCTCTGCTCACAAATTCTGTTTGGGTAGACAGGGGTAGCAAAAGATCTGTGTTGTGGCCTTACCATAGATCTGCGAGCTGGGAGCTCTCCTGGGAAGTCAGAAGAGAGATTACATCTGCCTCTCAGAAAACCTCTGTAAATACCAGGCTGCGGTGCAAACGGAGGAGCTGCAGCCTCCTGCGAGCACTTTCCTAAGGAGGAAAACACGGTGCTCTGAACGAAGGTGGCTAATGAGTAGCTCTGGGTCTGTCAAGCACGCTGCTAGAAACAAAATAAGCCAGGGCTAGTTCTCTGATTCTGAGACCAGCTGGCACAGCACAGCTTGCATTCCTATCGCTGAACTCTCCCTTGTCCCCAGATCACAGTGACTTGGTCCGTGCTTTCTACTTGGACTGGCCCTGGCCTGGGATAGTCCCTGAGCTGTGCTCACGTGTGGTTCAGGGACGTGTTGTCTGGACTTAATCAAAGCCTTTGCAGGATCCACACCAAGAGTTTAGCGGTATGGCCCTATGTTCAGGGTAGACATGAGGAAGAAATTTTGTACAATGAGGGTGGTGAAACATTGTCCCAGGTTGCCCAGAGAGGTGGTGGATGCCTCATCCCTGGAGACATCCCAGACCAGGCTGGATGGGGCTTTGAGCAACCTGAACTGGTGAAGATGTCCCTGCTCATGGCAGGGATTGGACTGGATGAGCATTGAAGGTCCCTTCCAACCCAAACTATTTTATGATTCTGTGTTGTGACTCTGGTTAAGCTACTGTTATAGACAGAGCTTAGTTAGGTCAGCAAGAATTGAACTATGATGTTTGTCTTAGATGTGAAACTGTTCCCATCTACGTCTGTATTGTGGACAGTAGGGATAATATTTATGATGAGCATCATGCCTTAGTTACAAAATAAACATCTTAGGCATTCAGAGACACATATGTGATACAGGACAAAACTTAATGGAAATAACAGATAGAAAACCCCAGAATGTACTGTTCATGCACTACAGTCTTCTCAAACACCTTCCTTCCAGCATGGCTCAAGGTTTCACGATTTCAGCAGAGCTAGGCTTAAATCTCTCTTACTCTGATGCTTTTCCTCTGCACTGCCATTCTGACTATCTATCTTCCTTTCTTCTACCATGACAAAACATTCCCTCTCACTTCTTCTTCCCATTTTTTTTCTGTCTCTCTTTGTGCTATCTGTTTGATTTTGGTTTGTCTTTTTTGTTGTTGTTGTTCTTGTTGTTCTTGAGTATTCACACATTTTTTCTAGTCAACCCTGGGGAATTTCTGCTGAAGAAGAGCTACTCTAAGAGTTAGAGGAGAAAGAGGCAGAAATAAAGTGAGTCGCTGAAGTTCACCCAACAAATGACAGGGAGAGCAAGACATGAGATACAGGCCAGTGTCATACCCTGAGGGTAGCTCAGATTTTCCATTTGGATCAATCTGGTTTGAAGGAGACACCTTTACCTATGCATATTGAAGCCTCAACCCTTTTACTGTCACTGGAGGGAAAACAAGCACTCCCAGGACATAATTCAGTCCAAGTATACATGTAAAATGGACCAAGTAAACTGTGTTAAGCTCATGAAACCCAGCCTGGCAGGTAACTGTGGCCACATCAAAAAGCACAGATGTTGGTAGAGACAGTGCTGGCAGAGCATCCTGGACTGTACTTGGTGCTCTGCATCTTTAAACTGCTTGCACTGTAAATTTTAGCAGAAAGGACAGGTGTAAGTGAGCTGGAAAAAGGCAGTCTGGTAAGTACAACTGTAGATACTGGTAGTCACCTTGTTCATTCTTATAATGTTTCCATGTTTCTTTAATTTTTAAACATTTTTATGAGGTTCCTCTGCAGATAACTTTGTGACTCTCATGGCTCCCACTTCCTGAACCCAGAGCATTCCCTGAAATGTGGAATGCTGGTCTGGATCTATGCTGTAGGCTTTGTTAATGTAAAAGTCCTTCCAAGTCTGGCAACAAATGTAGGCCTGGTTCTTGTCAAAAGTCCCATGCAGATCCATCTTCCCATACAGCAGGAGCTTTCCACCATCTTCCTCCAGAGCCACAGCAGGATGTCTACCAGAAACATTGGTGGAAGAGTCTGAGGACATGCTACAGGCAATGATACAGAGGAGGAAAACAGTATTAGGACTCAGAAAATTAATGCTGTAGCACTAAAGTAAAACCTCAGTCCCATGATGCTTGATGTTGTATAATACAAGATAAAACCAAACTGTGACCAATTCCAGATTAGATAGCTTATTGTATAAACCTATCCAAAAAAGGTGTCTGCATTTAGAAACCTTTTATAGTACTGTGGTAAAAGAGCAGCAAAAGACAGGCTATTTTGCATGCAAGGTAAAGCAGGGAGGTATCGTGTTTGGTGCATTGCCAATGACTTTACACCGGCTGTGGGGAAAGCTGTGGACGGGCAGCTTTGGGAAGCATTCTGCATCATCCACTTCAACCCACCACCTCAGCATGGTCTGAATACAGCCCGGTGAAATGAGGTTGAGCTCGGCTTTGGCAATGCAGAGCTGTGCAGAGCTTTCAGATCAAGTGGGATACCTATATTCCCCGTATTTCCCCTCCTTCTCCAAGTCTCTTGGTGTGCAAGCTCATACCAGATATCAACATGAATAAAGATCCAGGCTCTGACAAAGCAAAGGCAGCCTCGATGACATCAAGCAGACACAGGCAATGTTCCTGGCTCCTGTTAACTCCTGACAACTACTTGTTGAGTGTTCCTGGTGGTTTCTTGATGGAGAACAGCCCTGATCTGTCCTGGGAAACTCAGCAGCTCTCCAGGGTTTTCCACGCCACCCTGGAGCTGTGGGCAGCCCTGGCTGCCTGTAATGGAGGATGGTGTCAGAAAAAGGGAAAGTACAAATGTTACCCCAGGGAGATAATTTATAATAAAATTTAAGAGAGTTTTACCATCATTTATGCAGAGATCCGTCAAATATCTGGAGCTCATCTTTGGTTTTAATTCAAAGTTTCTCACTGTGTGCTTGTGTATGTGTGCCAGCACAAGTTCTGAATGGGAAATGCTGTTGCTTTAAAATCTAACCAGTGTTTGCAAGTCTCCAGCCCTTCAGGGACAATTTCACTGAATAACACCAGCTTTTCACAAACATCTGAAGCCCTTGTTCAGACTAAATCATTTCACAACAAGTCCTTACACCCATTGCTCCTTATGGACTGGCTCTTGATAGTACCCTCCGCAGAGCTTTCCTTAGGCCGAGCTCACCATCACCTAGTCTCTAATGAACAGGGAATTTAGGTGGGGAATTTAAGCTTCCTGCATCTGGGCTTTCTTTACTGAAGAACCACAAACACAGAAGAAAAATCTCGTCACCATCCTCAACCAAACCCAGTTTTGTAAAGGGGCTTTTAGCCCTGTGAATGCCTGAAGACAACAGGACCTGACTCTATCATTGTCATCCCAGTAAAACACTAAATGGATTTGTTTTTCTGCATTAACCTGCTGATGGTTTTTTATTATGTTTGTCCTAATGATGGCATAAATTCTCCCAAATTTATTTCAAGTTTGCTTGAAAACCTCATTTGCGTAATTGTAATAATAAAACAACATCATATGCAGATGTCTTTCTTCTTTTTCAAACTCAATTTACTTTCAGTTAACAGTGATTCAGTGTTTGCTTTTTGGGGAGGCACATAAGTGCGTGTTGGAGAATAGGTGAATATATGAGGTGGTACCCTGGAGCTACTAGAAAACCACCACTTTTGAGCACAAGCAGCAGACTCAACCCATGGCCTTGGTTTGGCTGTGTAAATCTGCGAGATAACGGTACAATTTGGGAGAGGAATAAAATGTTTGAAGGGCTGTGTCATGTGCTGGTTACCAATGCTGGGGACACCTAGATCTTCGGAGCTGTGTGGGTCACTCATTTGGGAGATGTATCAACACAAAAAAAGGACATTGTTTGTTTTTTAGAAGGAAAGGGAAGAGAAAATACAGTGAGGATTAGGAAGAGGAAATAACTCCGGTTTACCTTGCTTCCAACAAGACTGAGAGTCCTTCCTGGCTCTTTGCTCCATAGCTGGGCTAGGGCTGAGCACCTGAGACACCAGTTAAACCCTGCAGGCATCAGTTTGGAGACAAGAAATTACATCAGCTTCATTTAAGAGATGGGGAAACTGAGGCACAGAGCAACTCACAGACTGCATTGGACACCCAGAGTGACATGACGTTCACAAAACAAGCTCTCTCCGTATTGTGGTTGTTTACAGACTGTATCTAAGTATCAAAGCTTGTGCATCGAGCTTCTGGAAACTGAGCTATCTTCACCTGTTGCAGGATTCAGTTGTAGCATGATTTGAAGTGAGTTGAACTCAGGCTAAAGCCCATGTAGTTGCAATAGACCTGGAAGAAGAGTCATCCATCTCATTGAGAGACACTTCTGAAAGGCTGTGATGCAGCACCTGAAAGCAGTAGAGAAGCCACAGCATGGATGAGATGCTGTGACTTTGCTTCTTCTCTTCTCCCTGCTGGGGCAGAGGTCTCGCAAAGTCATCAGCATTTTTCTAGCATGTGTTTGTACAAGTGAGGTCAGAGAAGGCTTCTAAGAAGTACAGGAATGTGCAATGAGAGCAATTAGTGACCTTTCCAAGTGCTAGTGGAGTCATGTTGGTCGTGGTGGTCAGGGATATATCTGAAATTCAAGCCCTTGTGCAGCCCTTGGCTACCTTAAGTTGAGCTGAATAAGATGCAAATGAGTTGTGATGAGCATCTGGAATTCAACGCAATTACTATAAATAATGCATATGTCTTACTCAGGTTTCCAGGTTTCTCAAGCAGAACTGTTTGGTAAATCATTTGGGGCTGGTGAAAGATGCTAGATCAGTGTCTCTGGAGAAGGAGGTTCTGGTTCATACCCAGAGGTTCTGGTTCACAGCCTGCAGTAATAGTGGCACAAGCAGGCTGCCCAGCTCATCATCCAAACACTTCTCAGTTCTTGGTCTTTTCCAAGACTTCCTGGAAGAGTATCCATAATTTCCAGGTGTCACTAGGATGTTAGAAGATGGTCAGAGGAATATTGAAAACCGATATGAGAAAAAAATAATCATTTTATAGGATGCTCGGCAGCCACTGTCATCTACGCATCCTACTGTCTCTCCTGCTTCTGAGTGTGTGTTGTTATCCAAGACAACAGAGCTTCTTTTTCCCATGGCTCCTCTGTCGCTTTGTCCTCCTCTCTCAGATGGTGGAGAGGGAAGGAGCAGAATCTCCCAGTGGTTTAATGGAGAGACCTGGAGATTTTGTCTCTGGTGATTTTAGTTACTTGGAAAAAAAAAACAGATGGAGGGTTTGTATGTCCTGAAGCTTGTGCATTTCTTCCAGGTGCATGAGTTGATGTAGCAGATGATTTCTTCCTTACTTTGTGCTGCAGATGAACTGGGTGAGTATATTCTCTCAACCATTGCACAGGGTTGTAAAGCACCTTGTATCGGGGTCACTTGAAGGTTTCCACGTCAAAATACCTGGGCAAAATCCAAAGGTTTGCTGATGTGCGAGTGAGA
The DNA here is from genome assembly GCF_037038585.1 of Patagioenas fasciata. Taxonomy (NCBI): domain Eukaryota; kingdom Metazoa; phylum Chordata; class Aves; order Columbiformes; family Columbidae; genus Patagioenas; species Patagioenas fasciata. The sequence goes on from NC_092520.1 coordinate 212,084,439, forward strand.
AGATTAGAAGTGAGAATTGCTTCACTTTGGCTTTAGATCTGTGAGACTTGGAAAAGGAAGAGAAGTAGGATTCTACTGTCCCTCAGGAAAGACCTACTGTTGATTCAAGATCCTGGCTTCTGCCACGGGACTGAGAGGTTTCAGAGCCATCTGCCAAAGAGCAAAGGTATCCATGCCTGCTGGCTGGGTCACCACTGCACAATTATGCACGCACAAAATTCACAGAAAGATGGAGAGAAGACCTGCATGCAAATTAGTACAGGATTAATGTTTTGAACATAAGCACAAGAGTTTTCCTGAGTTTGACAAATTAAAATTCAGGCACATTTTCATGTGCCTCCTACTGTTGCTATGTTTGGCTTATGAACATTGAAGAGAAAATTTAAAATCTGTTCCATGCCATCCCTTTTAGACTCTCCCTTGACAAAGGTCATTTATGGAGGAGACTTAAATGCAATATTTAAGGCAGGATAGCTGGAGCTGTAGCAGTAATGTCTCCCAAAATGCTTGAAGCAACCAGAAACCTCCATGTTTGCAGCCTATTCACTAGCACAAGACAAAATAGTTTGACTTTTGCAACAATGCATGCAGGAAAGAAAAGTTTCATGTCAGTATGGGAGCTGCAATCCTGGCCCATACTTGGGCTGCAAATCTGGTTCTTTTAAGCTGAAATAAAAGAAGATTCTGCAGCTCAACCTCAGATGTTTTGCAGTCTCTTTCATCTGTGGACACACAGGTTTCAGAACAAGGTACTGTGCAATCTGCCATTCCAGCAAGAATAGGGAGTCTGTTTTACTACATAGATTGTGTTGTCTATGGCAACCCCACCGTGTCTTTGCTCTTCACATGGTGCAGAGATGGAAAAATACAAGCTCACTTTCCAGTGAGTCCAAATGGCAGTGTCTCTTGTGAATATTTCAGTAAATAGCTGGACAGAATACATTGTTACAAGTAAAAGCAAATTAGAAGGTTTTTGCTTGTTTGATTAATTGATTTGGCTTTTTAAACTCCTTTTTTTAAGTCCTTCCACTCTTCTCAGCACTGATGGGACACATCTGGAGTGCTGGGTCCAGTTCTGGGCTCCCCAGTACAAGACAGAGCATACTGGAGCAAGCCCAGCAAGGAGCCAAGATGATGGTTGAGGGCTTGGAGCACTTCTCATATGAGGAGACACCAAAAGAGCTGGGACTGTGCAGCATGAAGAAGAGGAGACTCAGGGGGGATCTTCTCCATGTATGCAAGTACCTGCTGGAAGGGAGCAAAGAAGAGAATGGCAGAGTCTTCTGAGTGGTGCCCAGTGACAGGACAAGATGCAATGTACGAATACTAAAACACAGGAACCTCATTTGGGTGTTCCTGCTCTGGCAGGGGGGTTGAACTAGATGATCTTTTGAGGTCCCTTCCAATCCCTAACATTCTGTGATCCTGTGATTTAAACATTAAAAAAAACAAAAACAAAAACAAAACCTTTTTTATGGGGAGGGTGATCAAACACTGGTATGGGTTGTCTGGAGAGATTGTGGAGTCTGCATCCATGAAGACTTTAAAAACCCAACCGGACACAGCCACCTGCAACTTGATCTAGCTTCAACAGGGCTTGACTAAATGTCCTCCAGAGGTGCCTCCAACCTCTGCCAGTCTGCAAATAGCAAAGTTTAACTATCCTGACCAAAGATTCTTTCATAGGCTCCTAAGCAGAGAAGCATTTCATCTTTGCTCAATATGTTGACATAACATGAGCGTTAGCACCCCGGTTCTCAAGACTATTCTGTGGCACAACCATAAGAAATAATCACAGAATCACAGAATGTCAGGGATTGGAAGGGACCTCGAAAGATCATTTGTTCCAATCCCCCTGCCGGAGCAGGAACACCTAAATGACGTTGCACAGGAAAGTGTACAGGTGGGTTTTGAACGTCTGCAGAGGAGACTCCACAACCCACCCAGGCAGCCTGTTCCAGTGTTCTGTTACGCTTACTGAAAAGAAATTTCTTCTCATATTTAAGTGGAACCTCTTGCGTTCCAGTTTGTACCGATTGCCCCTTGTCCTATCATTGGTTGTTACTGAGAAGAGCCTGGCTCCATCCTCCTGACACTCACCCTTTATATATCTGTAAACAAGAATGAGGTCACCCCTCAGTCTTCTCCAAACTAAAGAGCCCCAGCTCCCTCAGCCTTTCCTCACACGGGAGATGCTCCACTCCCTTCAGCATCTTGGTTGCCCTGCGCTGGACTCTCTCCAGCAGTTCCCTGTCCTTCTGGAGCTGAGGGGCCACAACTGGACACAATATTCCAGGTGTGGTCTCCCCAGGGCAGAGTAGAGAGGCAGGAGAACCTCTCTGACCTACTGACCACCCCCTTCTAACCCACCCCAGGTACCATTGGCCTTCCTGGCCACAAGGGCCCAGTGCTGGCTCATGGTCACCCTGCTGTCCCCAGGACCCCCAGGTCCCTTTCCCCTACACTGCTCTCTAATAGATCATTCCCCAACTTACACTGGAACCTGGGTTTGTTCCTGTTCAGATGCAAGACTCTACACCTGTCCTTAATGAATGCTGTGATGCAGGAAGAAGATGGAAGTGATAAGCTTGAAGATGTCATTTTCTAAGTCTGTCAAACTGACTGCTGAAAGGAAAGACAGAACTAGTATGAACCACCTCGTTCTCCAACCACACACCAAATGGAAAATTTGGCATGTTTTTTCTGTTTACCAATGCTTCCTGCAGGTTTACACAGCATCTTCCAGTGGACACAGCTGCTCACTACCACTTTTCCCTGCACATTTGCTGTAACTTATCAAGACAATTGCCAAGATCCAGCCATCACAGATACAAACAGATTGCAAGTGTGTGTAATATGAATCCGTGCTTCCTCATCGGGAGACTAACGCTGGTCAACCAGCCATGGCATCTACCTCAGCTTGACTCATCCCACTGAGCTACTGACTTCCAAGCCAAAGAGAGAAGACAGATGTCCATTCAGCTTAGGTGATCTCATTGCAGTTCCCAAACAAACAAAGAACAACCCCCCCACCCCCCAAAAAAAACCCTCATACAGACAAACAAACAAAAAGATAACAATTAAAAAAACTCAACACTGAACTTGGCTGCTTTTCTCTAGTTCAGGACCATCTCCTTTCTCTAGTACCCTATGCTGCTCTGGTATCCAGATTAAAGCTGATAAGAAAAAAAAGCCCTGCCCCGTAATGATTTTGGGGAATAATGTGTCTCTAAATCCTGTGAACTTTTTGATTTTGTGCCAATACCAAACCAATTTTTTAAAAAAATAACTTTTCACAACCAGAAGAGTATAGTCCAGACTGAATTGACCTTCGTATTAAAATGATCATGTGTCGTATCTTTCTATTTCTGTGTTCATCATCTGTTTCCTTTGTGTTTTCATTCCAAGCCTCCTTTGTTCCACCTGATTTCTATTCTGATTCTTTTCCTCATTTTTCCGTAAATGTTGACTTTAGACTGCCCTGCTAAACAATCAAATTTATAAACCAATATATATTGTAATTACAACCTGAAGCTTATTTCCGGGATGTTATCTTTGCCCTCAGACTGCAATGCTGGAAAATAATGAGCAGAGAAGGTGAGTTAGGATGGCTTCCAATAGAAACTCGGAGGATTGACACGGGGTGGCAACATTCAGCTGGTCAAGAGGAAAAGCACATAGGAAGACATCTTCACGTGAAAGGTGGGTTTCCTGGGCTGCATTACCTTCCTCTCCTTCTCTAGACAAACACTTGTGCTATTTGGGAAAAACAGGGCACTGCAGAAGGAAGGGAAGAAGCATCCATTTGTAGCCTCCTAGTCAAGATGCTTTGGCATGAAAGCACCAAGGTGGGAGTCAGCATTGAAAGAGTGTATTCGTGGTTCTTCTGCAACTTAGTTTTTCTGCCAGAAAGTTTCAGATGGCTTCTTTGTGCTTAGCTTTCCCCTTTCATATAATGAAAGAATAGTAGGTTTTTAGCACATTGCTTCCTTTGGGCTTGTGCAGTTGCTCCCAAATATATTTTCAGACTGCAAGCATCCCAAATTTCATAGCTAGCCGTGGCCTTGGTGTGAGACCTTGGTGTACATACTGTAAATTATACAATTTGCACGGAGTGGGCTGAAAAGCAAATATCCTCTTAAACTAGTGTATTCAGTTGCCCTCTTGTTGGGTAGGCAGAGACTCTGGGTAAGTCTGCTGTTGATCTGAGAAAATATCTTGCAAAATTCTCAGCAAGACACAGGAGCTTTACACATCCAGTACTTAGTTGTTACTGCTCCATTAGTTCAATGGTTCCCAGTCCTTTTGACTGGTTTTGACTGGGATGGAGTTAATTTTCTTCATAGTAGCTAGTATGGAGCTATGCTTTTGATTTGTGCTGATAACATTGTTGATAATACAGTGATATTTTCATTATCACTGAGCAGTGCTTATACAATGTAAGGCTTTTTCTGCTTCTCACACCACCCCACCAGTGAGTAGGCTGGGGGTGCACAAGAAGGTGTGAGGGGACACAGCTGGGACAGCTGACCCCAACTGACCAAAGCAATATTCCATGCTATATGACACCATGTTCAACAATAAAACAAGGGGGGGAAGTTCAGAGGGGGGCACTGCTTGGGAAATGGCTGGGAATTGGTCAGTTAGAGGTGGGGGATTGTTTTCATTTCCATCGCTTTTCTTTCTTGAAGGTTATTAAGGTCTCTTTGTTATTTTCTTTTTCATTACAAATTATTATAATTATTATTACTTTTATTTCAAGCTTTAAACTGCTTTTGCCTCAACCTATGAGTTTTGTCACTTTTACACTTCCACTTTGCCCCCATCCTGCTGCGTGGGAAGTGAGTGAGTGGCTGTGTGATGCTTAATGGCGACCTGAGGTTAAACCACAACAGACTGTCTCATGACTATTGACATCTTTGTGCCTTGCTACCTGATGTCTACTACAAGTTAATCTTGAAAACCACGTCATCTGATGCAAGTTACGTGCATCCTTATGACAGCCAGTAGAAGCCTAAAGACAAACAGGAAAATGAGAAGTCTTACATTTTTCTATTCTTCTGACCCAGGAGAGAACCCATCCTATCCAGGGTTTTCTCACAAATGTACCTATGACCTATTTTCATTAATCTTCCAATGAGGAGACCTCCACACCTGGCATTTTCTTGAGCATTAAACCTTCTCCTAATATCAGCCCTGCCATTCTTTCTTTGCCAATTAAGATCATTATTGTGTCATCCATGAAGATCCTCTTGCCAATGGCAGGCACGGGGAGCAGTTTGTTGTCTTTGATCACAAAGAACCTTTTTGACTGTTTGAAGACCATTACCAAACTACTTTTCAGTCTTGTCTCCTTTACACTAAGCATCACTGAATTTTCCAGCAGGATCGATTTTCTGGGCTTTTGTGGTCATTTTCCAGACACTCAGATTACCCCTCGTGTTTGGAAGGAGTACAGCACTAGCTGAAGCCTTCGTCACACTGACTTGAGAAAAGCAATTTCACCCCATGTCTTGCAGACACACATCCTGTGATCTGTGACAGCATTCAAGGATCCTTCAGAAGCACTGCTGCCCTGCCCTGTATACATGCAAACACAGAATCATAGAATAGTTTGGGTTGGAAGAGATATTAAAAGCTCATCTAGTCCAACCCTCTTGCCATAAGCAGGGGCATCTTCACCCAGCTCAGGTTGCTCAGACCCCCATCCAGCCTGGCCTGGGATGTCCCCAGGAATGGGGCATCCACCACCTCTCTGGGCAATCTGAGCTGGTATTTTACTACCCTCATGCCGCATACTGCCCCAATAGATGTCCTGTCCCTGTTGACATTATTCCTACTTTCTTTTTCAGCTGATGATTCTTTGCTCCCTTATCTTTCTCTTTGCCCTCAGATTCAACACCAGGACAGAGTGATGTTGACTTTTAAAGCTGGCAGGGGTTGTAACAGCAACCAAGTGGATAATTGTGGCATAGAATAATAATTTGTCTATCAGTTGATTGCAACTACTTTGAATTTGAAGCAATCCCTCCTGATGTTTCACTCAGTGGATTGACCATAAGTGGTTTCCTGAAATACGTTTCACATTTGACAGCTGAGCTGTGCAAACTAGCTGTTTTGGTGTAAGAAATTTCCATGGTCCTGTTCCCAGAATGGCCCGAAACATCAATTTATACTTTTTGTTTAAGCAAGGACTTTGTGGGCAGCCCTGAAACATACTCTCACCACTTTGACTGTGATGAGGGACTACTGGGCAGTTTCTATCAGTTGCTCCCTCTACAGTGTGTCTTGTGGCAGAGGAAATTTGGCTTTTTTGTTGCTGGAGTGTCCATGAACCTTCCCCACAGTTCTTCTAAGGTTGTGAACTGGGAGATTTCATTTGCTTATAGACTGCAGTGCTACAGGCTTGGGGAAGAGTGGCTGGAAAGCTGCCAAACAAAAAAAATATTTGGGTGTGTTGGTCAAAAGCCAGATGAATATGAGCCAGCAGTGTGCCCAGGTGGCCAAAAAGGCCACCAGCGTCCTGGCTTGTATCAGTAATGATGAAGCCAGCTGTCCCAGGGCAGTGACCAACCCCCTGTACTGGGCAGTAAGGAGGCCAAACCTTGAATCCTGGGCTTGATTTTGGACTCCTCACAACAAGAAAGTCCCTGAGGTGCTGGAGCGAGTTGAGACAAGGGAACAGAGCTGGGGATGGGGCTGGAGCACAAGTGTGATGGGAGCGGTTGAGGGACCTGGGGGGTTCAGCTGGAGAACAGGAGCTGAGGGGAGACCTTCTGATCTCTGAACTGCCTGAACTGGGGCTCTGCTCCCAAGGAACAAATGATGGGATGAGAGTAAACGGCCTCAAGTTGTGCCAGAGGAGGTCTAGATTGGATATTGGGAACAATTTCTTCCTGGAAAGGGTTGTCAGACATTGGAACAGGCTGCCCAGGGCAGTGGTGGAGTCACCATCCCTGGAGGGGTTTAAAAGAAATGTAGATGAGGTTCTTAGGGACATGGTTTAGTGCCAGTGTTAGGTTACTAGTTGGACTTGGTGATATTGCCTTTACGTTTCCAGTACTTGATCTCGTGTTCGTCCAAGTAGAGATGAGTCTGAACATTGGTTTCATTGGGACAGTGTTGTCTTGAAGTGTCACTACCTACACTGCTGCGAACTGAGAGAGGCCCGTGGTTAGCATTCATGTATCGTGTGCATTGTGCTGAAATTCAGTGGGCTGAAATCTGCTGTGAAAATGCAAATGTTTCTCCTCTGACTAAGAGTGAAAGGAAACATAAGGGCAAAACACCTATTGCAAAGCATAGAATCATAGAACCATTTTGATTGGAAAAGACCCTCAATATCACCAAGTCCAACCATTAACCTAGCACTGGCACTAAACCATGTCCCTAAGAACCTCATCTACGTTTCTTTTAAACACCTCCAGGGTATGGTTTACCTTTAATTTAGACCTCTGCGATAACAGAGGGTGAATCCTGGCTTGTGCATGATTCTTCCCTGAGCAATTGGTGATGACACTATTTGTGGAAGTTCTTTCAGGGAATGGACTTGAGGAGCAATTGATGACCCTGATTCGATGGCAGGGGAAACCTCAGTATGTTAATCACCATTATAGGGGAAGAGGGGGCGGGGGGGGAAAGGATATATTTCTTAATATAATGGCAAATCCAAATGTTTTCTTTCATGTGTGACTTGTAGTGCTTTGTTTGGAGACCAAAAGACACTTTTAATCATAACTAAGTTTATCCTGAGGGAGTTGGAGTCCAGCAGAACCATCTCCAAGGGAAGGCAGCACTTCTCCTGTAGTCACTGCTTCAATCTTAGGGACATGGCTTAGTGCTAGAGTTAGGTTAGGTTATGGCTGTACTCAATGATCCTGAGGGTCTCTTCTAACCAAAATAAATCTATGATTCTATAATCAGAAAACCACTTGCACATGAGCCATTTTGTGGGGGCTCTCAGGTAACCTGTCCTTGGAGGACTGATGCTCAGAAGTCAATGATTTTAAAAACAGTGGAACCCTATATTCAAAATGATTTAAAATCACAGTCAGAGTGAAACCAGGATAACCTTGTAAAAAACAAGCAAACAAATAAACTCAAATGAAAATTTGGTGCTCCCTCCTCCTGGGATTGATGCCAATTTCTTTAGCAGGAAGGTGGTAGGAAATAGCCAAATAAATAAGAACACAATCTTAAACTCATCTTGGAGGGAAACAAATGTAACTGCAGAAGTGGAAACTGGAAAATTAATTGTGTTTTCTGATTAACAAACACAATTAAGGAAACAAAGCAAAAACACTGCCAGCATTTGGGAAGGTTATTTTTGTATTATTCTGATTACATGAGACGGTCAGTGCTGGGTGACAGCTTTATTCTGATAGCTATTAGAGGGACAGAAGCAGATAATACTACAAACTAATTATTACCTCAATCTTTAATTTCTCTGCAGGGAACCAGAACTGCAAGAGACCAGGGTGAGAGACAGAAATAACCAATAACAACAACAACAAATGCAAAATTGTGGGGATGAAGGAGGAAAGTGGAACCAATAGGGAATTTATTTTAATAAAGCAGAAGTGAAAGGATGGGAAAGTTGTTAAGCTGATTTCATGGACTAATACTGGCAGGTCTTTTAAGGTCAAAATAAAGATTAAAAACACTCCTGTACAAGGAAAAACAAACAAACCTTATTGGTGTTCGGAGAAAATAATACATGTTTGGTTTATCAGCAAATATTAACAACTATTGCTAGTATTCCTGGAGATTATATAGACCTTTTAAAACATGAGGGAAGCAGAACCATACTGTCACGTCATATGGGATTGGATGATTAAGTGCAGGCAGAGGCAACTGAGCTGGTTGCCCTTGGATCCTTTTATAAACAGTGGGGACTACTGTAAACCCTGGTTCTTTTGGGCAAGTGTCTACTGTAGGATGACAGGAGAACTGTCTTTCTGGTGACTAAGCAGGGGAGCTTAGCTTTGCTGGAGACATCTCAAGCAAAAATAAATTACAATCATAGAATAGTTTGGGCGGCAAGAGACATTCAAAGCTCATCCAGTGCCACCCCTACCATGAGCAGGGACATCCTCACCAGCTCAGGTTGCTCAGAGCCCTGTCCAGCCTGGCCTGGGATGTCTCCAGGGATGGGGCAACATGGGCCAGTTTTACCACCACCAGCATAAATGATTTCTTCCTCATGTCCCCACCTTTCTTATCGGCCCCTTTTAAGCCTGGAAAGACCACACTAAGGTCTCCCAGGAGCTTCTCTTCTCCAGGCTGAACACCCCAACTCTCCCAGTCTGTCTTCATGGGAGAGGTGTTTCATCTCTCTGTTAATTTTTGTGGAGTTATCACCACCATTTCTGTTACTTCTAGTCTCACTTTCTGTGTTGATATGGCTGCACAGAGGCTGCCCAAGGGTGGCTATAAAGCTGATTTTTCTCCTTGTTGACATGATTTAAATGCTGGAGTCACCCCAGGGAGACCTGTCTGGGAACCCAATGTGCTTCCAGCACTTAGGATACCCATAGCAGTCCATGTTTGGCCTAGCAGGTGCCATCAATCCCATCTGCTTTTGTGGCAGATTTGCAAGAGGGTCTGCTGTCTCTTGAAAGGTTTTGTGGGCAGGCTGAACTTGTTGACTGTTGACCACTGTTGCCTCAGTGAGATAGGTAGATCTTCACCTCAAAAATTGCCTGTTTTCATTCTGTAAACCAGTGCTCACCCAGGATTAAGTCAAGAAGTTTTCTCAGTTGCTTGTTTCCCAGTTAAAAAAAAAAAAAAAAGACCTTGAAATATTTGAGAGAAAAGATCCAGCAAGGAAGAACCCTGGATTGATTTTATTTCCTCCTAGTCTCAGAATCAAAACTGCTTTATGTCCACAGGTCTAAGTATTGGGTGGCAAACCTATCCTCCTACTTTCTGGACTCATGACAAGGGAAGAGAAGACAAAGAACTAGAAGAGACTTGTGAGCAACCATGTCATAAAATTGCTGTATCTCTTGGAAGTGGTCACAGAGAAACAAGATACTTTCTTTGGTGTGATGCTGCAGTGGGAAATCACGTTGTTATTCTTTATGTGGTAACTATACCCACGGTCAAAGCTGTAACAGGAATGTGTTGAATCAATAAAGCAAAGGCAGCTCCCAGAACTTGATCTGTTAAAAGATGCTTTGTGTGGATCTGTTGAAATTAGTCCTTGCTGCTTGGAGCTCCTGGTGTAAAGGGGATAAGAGAAAGGAGGCGGCAGGTTGCACCTGCACTGAAACGAGAGGAGAGGTATTCTGTGCTTTCTCTGATCCCGATAACGGGCCTTAGAGACAAGATAAATCTATCCACTTGTCAGGATGACCTAAAAAAATGGGACCACGTGACTTTCTACATTATAATTCCAAACCTCTCTCTTCTCTCCACCCCACTTTTCCTCTTGAGATCTCTTCTGGGACATGAGAGCAGGGGAAACCAATGGCTGTGGCAACCTATGTTGCTGTAAAAATGGAAGCCTACACCTGGTAACACCATGAGTGACCTCAGTTATAGGGTCTCAGACAAAATGTGCATGTGTGTCTTGGAATTCATTACTCCCCCTCATATACAATCCGATTTACTTCTTGTAGCGTGGAAGGTCGAAGTATCATAATGTGTGGGTGCTGCTGCATATTTGTGAGACAGGAAAACATTCTGAAGGGAAAAGATCAAATTTTGCAAGAACTCTCCAAGGAATCTTTACAGGTTTCATAGGTGACTCATTTGAGAGCTTCACTATCCATCCTTACAATAAGGGAGATTTCTAAAAATCGAATCTAATTATTCATTGCTACAAATTAAGCTGACACTTTTTACTCTTCCCTGGCAAAGAGGGAAAATAGTCAACCCTTATTCTCTTCCCAACTGTCCTTTACAGATTGAAGGACTTTTGTGTTCCCCTTATTTTCTTTCTAGATGAAGCAAACTAAGTTCTTCCTTCCTTTTCTTCTAGGTGCTGTATTTTTTAACTTTTATAATTTTCATTGCTCTGCTCTGTATGTTTTCTGAGATGTTAACATCTTCTGGAAGTAATCAGGAAATATTAAAGAGACAAGTCCCACACAGGGCCTGGTAGGATCCCACTTCTTGGATGATCACCTTCTTGTATATAATGAACGATTGTTTCATCATTGAGCCTGGTGTTTCAGTCATTGGTTACCTGTTGTACTGTGATTTCATCTAGACCTCCCTTTAGTGAAGGTACCAAAAAGTCCTACAGGATGGGATCCAAAGTGTTGTTTATCGCATTTCTTACTTTCCCCGATCCAGGGGAGAACTGTGCTGTAAAGCAGGAAAGTGCATCATCTGCATCCTCCATGGCACATCCATGTGGTTATATGGTAAATATGGTTTATATGACAGTATAAATCACATAGATGTGAGGGAGATAGTTTCCTGGTAACCTTTGCTAGTCATTTAGAAATTTCCTCCACGATCTTCCAGAGCATTGAAATTAGGCTGAGTGGTTTTTTTGCTTTCTTCCTTCTTTCTAAGACAATTGTCATGCTCGCTGCTCTCCTGTCCTCTGAGACCTCACCTGCCATCCCTGAATTATTGAATAAAATGACTTTCCTGCTCAGAGTCACTTCCTTAAGCATTTGAGTTGATTCTGCGGGGTCCTGATGGGTCAGATGCATACGTGTCACCTCCACGCTGCTCAATCTGGTCTTATCTCTTGGGGCTCTTTCTTCTACATGAGTTTTATAATTCATTGTATTATCTATCTCATCATGATTAACCTTTTCTTTTTAACAAGAAGACAGACATTTCCTACTATCTTTCTGAAAACAGAGTTAACTTTTCACTGTCTCTCCATCTCAGGTTATGTTTTCCTTTCCAATGAAACAATGGTTCTTCCCTTTGTCTTCCCCTTATTTTGAGAGATTTCCAGACCTTTCTTTTGTTGTTGTAGTTAACTAATTTTTATTCATTTTGTATATTAATCTTCTTTGTTTTATTCCTCCACATTTGGGCTGTTCCTTTATTTTTGTATTAAGCATCCAACCTTCTTTCTACTTTATGTGTAATTTTTTTTTTAGCCTGCCCAAATATTCAGATTCTTAAAGCATTCCTGGTACAAACAACTTCATCTCTTCCCTTGTTTTTTTACCTTTGACACTGAGTTTGCTGATATGTATTTGATAGACTCTTTCAGCAAGAACCAATATTTATTTCATTGCTACAGAGACTGTCTACCAAGAAAGCAGTATTATTTCACATTTGTTGCCCGCTTTGTCAAGTCTGTTTCTATTTTGCTGTTCTTACTCCTTTACTTCTTTAAAAAAATGACAGTTATTGCAACTGAAATACCCCAGGAGAAGTTACCTTTCACCTTTATATTTTCAGAATTTTTTCTCATATTGCTTTTCTCCCCCTTCCAAAATAAAAAATGCTTGAAAAATTTGGCCATCATCACTAGGTTACATGCTGCAGCATTCCTTCTCCACTAAATATTCAAGACATTCAAAACCCCTGGGTCTTCCTTGGTCTTGTTCTCTGGATGCCTTCTTCATCTGCTCAGAGAGCATGGCTCACGCTTTGCCCTACACCAAAACTACACCGTGGGATTCAGTTACTGTTATTTTTTAGCTCACTTGTCACCGTACTCCTTAAAAAGTGGTCTGAAATGAATCTCATGTCACACTCAGAATTTTTTTGTGTGCAAAATGGAACAGACCATGTGTGAAGGAAATAATAAATTATTATTAGCCGACCTAACTACAAAGCGAAAGTTCATTAACTAACACTCATAATCCAAACTGTTACAGACAAGACTCAAAACCAGTAATATTATATTTGTTATACAATGACAATTAGGAGCATCTACCCATTTTCTCTGGCATGATGCTTACCCTACCAATGCCCCTCTACCATCCCAGGACTGACAGATTCTGTCTCCCTTGAGCATAAAGAGAGGATTACGATGAGTTGTCACCACCCTGAAGTATTGTCTGGCAGAAGTGTGATGTCCATGGTGGGGTTTCTTCCTCATCTTTTGGCTCTCCCCAGATGTATCTTCATCCCCTGTTTCCCCATCACGTCCTCCCTTCTCCCTGGTCCCCAGCGCTGATGGTAGAGCTGCCCAGTCCAGCCTGGGCACATAAAGGGCCCTTGGCCATGTGGGGTGTCTCCAGTATTGAGTTCAGGCAGGTCAGACATGAAGCACTTGGTCGTGGGACACTTGTGACCACAGGGACAGCCAGTTCAGGGGGCAAGGTTGGGGGCCTTCTGCTACTGACAGCAGAAAAATCGTATCTGTTGGACTGCACTCATTGAGAGTGATGTGCCAGCATCCCAAAATTGTGGTTGGTGTATCTGGAGGAGAAAGGCTGAGAGAGTTGGGCGTGTTCAGCCTGGAAAAGATAAAGCTTCAGAGAAACATTATTGTGGCCTTTCAGTGCTTAAAAGGGACCTGTAAGAAAGATGGGGACAGACTTCTTAGCAGGGCCTGTTGTGATAGGACAAGGGGTGATGGTTTTAAACTAAAACACGGTAGATTCAGGCTGGATATGAGGAAGACATTTTTTACAGTGAGGGTGGTGAGAGCCTGGCCCAGGTTGGCCAGAGAGGTGGTGGATGCCCCATTCCTGGAGACATCCCAGGCCAGGCTGGACGGGGCTCTGAGCAACCTGAGCTGGTGAAGATGTCCCTGCTCATGGCAGGGGTGGGACCAGTTGAGCTTTGAAAGTCCCTTCCAACCCAAACTAATTTATGTTTCCATGATTCTGTGAAATACTACTGCTGAATGTTGACCTCATCTGACTCTTGCTATGCTAGTGTAGTTCTTTACAATGGTGAAAGTCTAACCAAGGCCCACAGGGCTTCACACACAAGTCACTTCTGTCTGGCTTAGTGAGCTGCATCAGCTCATCCTGGGAAAAAGCAAGGATCAGTTGAAGGATGTGAATTGGAACCGCAAGGTTTGGACAATGAGGTTGGAGGAGAGGGAATCTGGAGACACTTGATCATGGCTACCTACTTCAGTAACAACATGTTGCCCCATCCTACCACACTCACAACTCCTCTGACCTTGAAGAAGCACTATAGATGTCTTCCTACTCTGCAGGTATTTGCATTCACCAGTAAGGAATGTCCACCAGTGCAGTTCTGAGCTGCTGCTTTTATATTCATGCGTGCCTCTGTAATGTCACACCGAGAAATGTGTTTGCAAACAGACCTTCAGATAAATAATACTTCCCTCCAGCACAAAAGCAAGTAGGTAAGTAATTGCTAGAGGGAGATATGTTCAGAGGGTTTTCAAACTTTGATGCCCTCTGATTTGCAGCTCTCTGTAGTTGAAACTTGAAGTCTCTGCACTATTATTGTTCAGGAAAAGAAAAAAACCCAAACACCTGTCAAAAGACTCTTTCTGATTTCAGTGGGATTTTGACCAGACCCTCAGTGAACTTTCAAATTACTTTAAGAGAGCTAAAACTTCACACATCCCTCTTTACTGTGGCTGATTGCCCCAAAGTTTACTAGTTCTTAGCTTGCTGAAGAATTGAAACCATGTCACCTTGCCTGACTGAATGTTGTCCTTCTCTCATGCTTTTAGCTCCCTGCTAGTTATTTTATAAATTAGATGACAACATTTGCCATGTTAGTGAACACATCTTAGTGCTTGAGTGTGCTCCAATGAGCCCAATGGGATTCTGAGCCCTCATGCAACCTTGGGCATTGCTGAAAGATAATAAATAATCACAGCACAAAATAAGAGACATGACTGATTTTCCAGTTGTAAGCTGCTCTCTGTCTGGTCACTTAAAGCTTTCTCCTATTCATGAAATGTGACTGACCAAACAGACTGCCTGAAATTGGTTTTGGTTTTCTCACTGGATGTATGAAGGCTCGAGGGCTGGGGTTTTTCTATTTAATAGAAAAATGATAGATCACAAGGAAGGAACAAATCCATGCCTGGTGTGAACATTTAAGATCTTCTGACATTCTCCCCCTTACCCTGTGACAATTATACGACCCACCAGAATAATTCAGCTGCAGAAATAGCAGTGACATTAACCCCCTGTTTCTTTGGAAATTCATTTTCCTTGTTCAGTCCTTGCTGATTACAACACGGTGCACAGGACAGTTGCCACATGTGTGTGGGCAATATAAAGCATTGCACAACTAATGGAAGGGGAAAAAAAAGTTGTCATTTAAAGATAAATCAGCATCTTGCTGTCAAGGTGACTCCAGATGTAGTTCAGATGCATTAACTAGAGACAAAGCAGAAACATGCAGCAAGTGTATTTCTCTGGCGAGCATGGTCTGAAAGGCAACCTAAGGTGAAAAGGGTGGAGGGGAACCCTTTGGCTATGGAGAAACCATGTACAGACAAACCTTAATAAAATTAAAAACCTCAATCAGGTTGTGCTTCCAGGCATGAACAGCCAGAGTCTGCTGCACCACTGCTACTCTGAAAAGAATCATTGGCCAACACCAAGCAGACATTTGTAGGCACATATAAGGAATGATCATCACCCTGATTTCTAATTAGGTGAAAAGAGCAATTAAACCATTTTATAGTGCAATAACTGGAAGCAACAGAATTCACTACCCAAAGTAATGGCGCAGACAGCAGGTAGGCTGTGTGGACTGAGACCCCAGCAGAGAACACGTTGTCTTCTCAATTTAGCTATATAGGCATCAAATACCTATTTTTTCTCAGCTCCTTCCGCAGTCAAAGCAGATACATACAGTAGTTTACTCCTCACATCTTGAATCTGGAAGTTTTGTTCTACATCAACCTTGTCCTGTAAGGTTAGTTTTGGATAATGGAATATAAGTCCTATTGTCAGAGTCCCATGTGGCACAAGCCAGGGAGAGCAGGTGAAATCTAAGCAGTGAGCAGGTGAAGAAGATGGGATCCTGAGTTGGGGGTGAACAGAGGGACAGAGATAACTGGGCACTGGACATGTAGCAAGTGCAAGATGTGGAATGGTCTGAGCAAAAGGTTCTTGGTGCTTCTGCCTGCTCAGTATGCAGAGGACTACAGAGCCAGAGGTGCTGACTCTTGCAGGGCCTTGCTGGTAGGATGCAGGAGTGGAATACAGAAGGTAGAGAAGCACTTGAATTCAGATACTTGCCCTGTAGGTCTGCATCTGAGTGAGTCACCCTTGCTTCTGCTATAGCACAAGAAGAGAAGGACACATCTATTTGCTACATCGACCTTTGAGACAGACAAACTGCATCCTGAAAACTGTGGGGTGTTTTTCTCCAAGACTGTGATGACGTCTGAAGGTGACTGGCTAAGATGGAGATGTCTCATTTGCAAAAGTATATATTGACTTAGATGAACCCCAGCCATAGCTCTTGAACAGATAGGAAGGTGAGCACCTTGCAATGTCATCCACAGGTATTTATCAAGAGGAACAGCTGGGGACAGAGGTCCCCCTAAAAACTCATCCATCTAGAGCTCAGATGCCCTGAGTCACTGCAGATCAGATCTTCCTGAGCGTTGAACTTGAAGTCAACAGAATACTTGAACAGAGGTCATAGCTTCAGCACAAGTACAATTACAATTACAATAATAATCTTGTTATGGTTGGAAGGGAAAAAACTACATAAATTGAGAAAAAAAGCAGTGTTTTATTGTTAGCCTAATTAATACTTGAACACTCTAATCATCGAAATTACCTAATTTGTAAAGAAAAATATAATTAATAACAAAACATACATGATATATCTCACTTTCTCTGTTGTGCTGCTCACACTGCCAGTGTTCTGCATACCAGGGTTGACAGCTTTGGTCTCCTTGGGCACAGTCAGGGAGAGGGTTATGATGAATTGCCACCACCCTGAGGTCTTCCCTGAAAGGATTATTATGTCCATGGTGGGTTTTCTTCCTCCTCACTCTTGGGTTGCCCCAGATTTATCTTCATCCCCTCTCTCCATCACCTTCTCCCTGGTCTCCAGCACTAGCGGTTGAGCTGCCCAGCACCGAGCCCAGGATGGGCTGTAGGACCCCCCTCTCTCTCTCTCTCCTTTAATACCCAGGTAATTTTCCTGTGATACTCAAAGACAGAGTTCATGTCCTACTTTTGCCTGAAGACATTCATGTCCTTCTCTGTCATGCCCTAAAATGACATCTTAAAACACCACAACCATCAGCTTGAAGGTACTCAGAATGAGGGAGGAGGCTGTTTCTCGTTGTTGTGGAGCTAATGCAAAAAATCCTCCACTCCAGCAAGTCATCTTCATTTATATTCTCTGTGTGCACCTGGAGACAAGGGTTTGATTCAGGCGAAGGAGGAACCATGCTTTGGCCCAAAAGACTATCTGGAGCTGGTCTATAGGTAGAGGAAAGAAGGAATTGTTGTGTTTTAAAATTAAGGAGCAGCAGCTCTACCTGTGTGAATGCAGAATGTTTCAGAGTCCCTCGGGACTGCTGATGGATAAAGGGATGCTCAGGGTAGGTAATGTAAAGAGTTTGGGCATTTCTGGGTGGGAGCTGCTCAGCTTTGCAATGACTGAGGATCTTCTGTACATGCCTATAGACAGAGTTTTAGGGGAAAAAAAAATGGTACCGGTGTAGCTCAGGAGCCTCTGGGATTAGGTGACGGATGAGTGGGGATTTTCAGGATCGCTGTTTTAGAGTTAGGTGCCTAAATTCCCTATAAATCCCCCTTTAGGTTTGTAAATCCTTTCTGAATGCTCTTGGTAAATAGGATTGCAGCCAAGAAATACCTGGCTTGTGTCGGCTGTTTCTCTCCTCCAGAAATTAATCCTGTAAAGGCACAAATATTGACCAGTCTGTGGGTGCCGAATCTTGCGCACTTTGTGGTCTTGGAGCAGAATGACGGACCAACTGAATTGCTGCCTGGTTATCGTTCTTCCAAAGGTCTTGTTGGCTGCTGTGTCTGTACCTCTCTTACACAAGGGCAAGGTAGGAAAATAAGAGATTTAAACCTCCCAAGCTAAAAATGAGAGTTGATTCATCCCACTGTAAGCTGTAAGCTGTAAGCTGTAAGCTGTAAGGGAGAAGAGAGATGAACCCCGTTTTTCCCCCACCACAAGTTTCAGCATCTACCCTCAGTGTTGAGAGCAGTGTGGCACTTTGAGTCCTGCTTTGTACATCCTGGGAATCATAGAATCACAGAATAGTTTGGGCTGGAAGGGACCTTCAAAGATCATCCAGTCCAACCTCTGCCATGAGCAGGGACATCTTCACCAGCTCAGGTTGCTCAGAGCCCCGTCCAGCCTGGCCTGGGATGTCTCCAGGGATGGTTCATCCACCACCTCTCTGGCCAACCTGAGCCAGGCTCTCACCACCCTCAGTGTAAAAAATTTCTTCCTCATATCCAGCCTGAATCTCCTCTCCTTTAGTTTAAAACCATCACCCTTTGTCCTATCACAATAGACCATTCTAAAAAGTCTATCCCTGTCTTTCTCATAGGTCCCCTTGAAGTACTGATGTGAACAGCAAACTGTTTCCATTACAAGTGGATCCACAGTGCAGAAGAAATTCATTCCTTTGTCTTAGAACATTGGTCCTAAATGCACCGGGGAAGATGAAGACAATGTCCCTGGTTCTCCCTTACTACAATGTGAAAACAGACAGAGATAAAGGAGAGTTAGCCTAATGTCAGGATGGCATTCCCAGTGTTGCCCAGCCCCAACACACCTCCTTTTCTTTCCTTTTTTTCTAAAAAAATTTACATTTTTCATTCATTTACACGTGATGTTAATCTTCCCTTAATCTCCAATTCCTTGGTGTGTGTGCAGGGGATGAATTCCATTTGTTTTTGTTCCACTCTATCAGACACAGCAGCTATAAGATTAAATGATAACTGTGGACCTAATAATAAAAATACAATATAATGTAATGAAAGTAATGTAGATCTAATCCTCTGTTTTATTGCATCCTGAGTGCCTTTGGTGCTATTATTTTTTCCTATGCCTCTGTCTTTGACTTAGTTGCATCTTTTCAAGGAAGCAAAGGGATTTGTAAAGATTATAGTATTATTCTGGTGAGCGCAGACTTGCTGTGGGGCACCTTTAATTACAAAACACTATCACTGCTTATAGGGATGTGTGTTTATATATGTGCATGCTGGTGTGTGGTGTGCGAGGAAGATATTCCAAGCACCCCAAAGCGCTAACGCCAGCTCAGACAGCTATACCCAGGCAATGCTGCTGTCTGCTTCTTTATAGTGTTTTTTCCGTACTTTCTGTACTTTCTGCAGTTCCTTTCCCCCTCCGCTTTCTGTCTGCATTGTTATTATTTTTATTGTTTTAATCCTTGTTTGGGGAGAAACTTTAGAAGTGTTTAAAGGTGGAACACCTCTCTGTGAAACCTCCCGCTCTGGTTTCATCTGTAGCCGTGGCTGGCCCTGTTCTTTGGGTAGAGATGCTTTAGAGGTCTCCGAGGTGCAAAGCAAACATGCCCTTTCTGACCTGTGCTGCCCTCACCGTCTCCCTCTCTGTCTGTATCATGCTGGGAATGTTACTTTGAATACTGGAAGTGTCTTTATTTTGAAGTGATAAATCATAGCCAGGCCTAAATGGTAAGGACAGTTTGGCTGAGGTCTGGGGTGGGGGAACAGCCTAAGATCTTTCTTGGAGTCAGTGGCAGAGATTTCCCACAGCTGCAGGTTCATGCATCCAACACTACTGATCTCAACGAAGAAAGGGAAGGTAAAATAGGTAGGTAAAGTAGGTAGGGTAGGTAAAGTGCCTGTTTTATTGTCCCTGTGCTCATTTGCAGATGTGTGTTGGTCAGGATGTGGGGAGATCAACATTACCCTGCTTCTGAGTTTAATCTTCTGATTAAACTAGGAACTATGTGGAGCTCGAGGCATCCCAGAAAGACCTTCATCTTTGGCTCAGGATGGCTAAAAAGACCACCAACATCCTGGCTTGTATCAGCAATTATGCAGCCAGCTGGCCCAGGGCAGTGACCATCCCCTTGTACTGGGCAGTGGGGAGGCCAAACCTCGAATCCTGGGGTCAGTTTTGGACCCTGCAGGACAAGAAAGGCCTTGAGGTGCTGGAGCGAGTTGAGAGAAGGGAACGGAGCTGGGGAAGAGGCTGGAGCACAAGTGTGATGGGAGTGGCTGAGGGACCTGGGGGTTCAGCTGGAGAACAGGAGCTGAGGGGAGACCTTCTGATCTCTGAACTGCCTGAAAGGAGCTTGGAGCCAGGGGGAGTCGGGCTCTGCTCCCAAGTAACAAGTGATAGGACAAGAGGAAATGCCCTTAATTTGTGCCAGGGGAGGTTTGCATTGGATACTAGGAAAAACATCTTCCCAGGAAGGGTTGTCAGGCATTGGAACAGGCTGCCCATAGATGTGGTGGAGTCACCATCTCTGGAGGGGTTTAAAAGAAATGTAGATGAGGTTCTTAGGGACATGGTTAATGACAGTGTTGGGGTAACGATTGGACTTGATACTTCTACCATATCCTCCCAGCCTGGGATCTCACTTGTCCCTTTTAAGAGTAAGACTGTCTTCTAATTTTCTTCTCAGTTTCTAAATGCTCTTATACAGCTTATTCTTCTTCCTTAGTCCTCCTGTCCCATGAAGGATTAATTGTGTTGCTACAAACACAGGTGCTAGGAGAGATCTTGAATATGAACTAGGACAGAAGTCAAGAAATCATCTGTTCAAGAAAATAATTCAAACATAAAATACATTTTTATTCTGCATCAGGATGAAAGCAAAGCTTTTGAAATGCTCCCCAGAGAATTGTGAAAGAGAAAGGAAATGTTTTCTATCTTAGACATCAAAGAAATCACCTGGGATGTGAGACAGCTGTAGTCAAGGATGTCTTGGCTTAGGAAGGACCTGAATGTGGATCCTTCACAGCATCGGAACAGCCTGTTACCTCCAATTGTCATCTCCTCTTGGTTTGGAGAAGTATTGTTTTGTGCGAATAAGCAAATGCTCACTCAGAGGAAAGGACAAGTCATCATCCGTGGAACGGAAGACTCACCACCAGGTCCCAGCCTGTAAGTCAGACATGCCACAACCATAGTGGCATCAATAGGATCCCACAGTGGGATCAGGTGTCCTGACCTTCTGGATGGACTTAACTCCCGATACAGATGTCTTAAACAGAAGTCAGTTGGCTGAACACGTCTAACAACATTGTAGATGACTTAATACCAAATGCTACTGTAGAAGGAGACATCTCTCCATGACCTTCATGTGTCTGCTGGGTCCATGTCAAATATCCCAGAGAATCTCAAATGGCACAAACCACCTGTTTAGGCAACTGAATCATCCTGTAGCATCTGTGGATGTCAACACCTAAATACAAATAACTTAATCTACAAATTAGTCTAATCTCTGGTTCAACCTCTGATCCAGACAGGACCTGAGAAACCATTTTAATATCAGGATCATTAGAAGCCCTCTAATGTCAGGTGAACTTTTAGCTCCTGTGAACTAGTGTTTGTTGGTGGAAAACCACACTGTGGGAAAATGCATTGATGACTTTCGATAGTTTATCACCTTCATCTTTGATTGAGCATCTATGAGCAGCGAACATGTTGGTACTCCTCTATCAGCTTCAACTCTTCAGGGAATCTGTGACTGGCAGGAACCATCTGAAGGATGAAGTATCATCTAAACTAATCAATGGAGTGAGGCGAACCTCTCTCTCCAACGATGAGACCCTGAGCAACCTGGTCTGGCTGAAGATGTCCCTGGTCATTGTGGGGGGGTTGGCCTAAATGACTTTCCAACCCAAACTATTCTATGATTCTAATACAGGGGATGGCTTCTAAGACTGGATACAGATTTTACATCTCTAAAACTAAGTGAAATTAGTTACATTCTGGGTATGGATGTAAGCATCAGATGATAGTACAGCTCCTCCATTCACAGCATGAAGGACAATCTGAGCTACCTCTTACTCCTGATCAGTCTGGCTGCTTCTACCCAGTGTCCTTTAAATCAACAGATGGAGAGGGTGCAGTTTAACTGGTCACAGACCTGACAACTTTAGTTGTCCTAGAACATCCTCAGCTGCCTCTCTGGAAAAGCATGGATTTCCACTAGTTCTAGTGTCATAGATTCATCCCATATGTATAAGTCAGGGCAGTCAAGTGGCATTAGATCCCATAAAGCTCTGCACACTTGGTCTTGGTTCCCACTGGTACCTCAGTTTCTCCTTAATGAACCTTTGTGTTTCCAGCTCTCCCCCTTTGTCTGCCTCACCCGCTCAGGCTCTGAGCTTCCCCCAGATGTGAAAACCTTTCAACAAAGTGTTCAGTCACTTGAGCAGGGGGAAACCAAATCCTGCAAGCTAGATCCAGCTCCAAATTCACTGTAATTTTAAGTACAGATACATATTTCTCTATTCCACATTGAAACCAGTCTAGCAAGCATAGCTGGGTGAACTAGCCATGTAATTCAGCCTCCTACTTGCTCTCCTGACAATGTTTGCTTCTCCTTTCTCTGGAGAGTTCCAAATTGCTAGTCTTCTGCCTGTCAGCAGGGTGTGCATGCTATTTATGTGCTTGTGATATGCCTCCAGTGGTGTCTGTCACTGCTGCAACACCAGGAGGAACAGTGCTAACGTGGTTCACGGGAGTATATTTGCAGGGACATGACCTCCTGCCTGCTGGATGCAAAGCCCAATCCCTGCTCTTTGAACCGTTTTGAGCATTAGGAGAACACAAATCCAAACTGCTGGAGGTTGTAGGGACAGTCTCTAGAGGGAGACATGACCATACCAATTTCAACAAGGTGTTGCCTTCTGAGGAGTTGTGTACATCAGAGCACCAGGGACCAGCACCCACAATGTTAGCTTTGCAATCTAACCATCTCAGGCTGGTCTTCCGTCAGCTGCAGTGAAGAATATGCTTGGCTTATTGTGTCCACCTTCTTTTTCCAGTATACTCTTGGAAAAGCACCTTGATTTTTTTAAGTCAAGCAAAAAATTGCATTAAGTGACTCTACTCAAGCACAAATGTCTCCCAGCAGTGGTTCCTTCTTTCAGTAATGCCTCTGGGTGTAACCTGTAGGTTGGACTAAAAGATGATCCTGAATTCAGCCTCCTAGATAAAAAGAGGGGGAACGGTGTTGTGATGTCTTGAAGCTTTAGACTGCTGAGATGAAAGCCACACAAGAAGGGAACTTGTTGTGAACACATTGCCATATTCCTGTGAACCCAAATCTAATCTCTCATTTCTGTTCTGCAGAAAGGAAACTGAGGCATTGTGCGATCACGTCCTTTGCTTAAGGCACCACAACAAGGCCCTGTCAAAGACCAGATGACAATACAGGCTCCTGCTGCTTCACCTCTACCTTTGAATATGGTAAAATAAACCCTCTGGGTGACCTCAAAGAAGGATTTAGCAGAAAATTCCACATGTTCAAAACTGCTGGGTCCAACACCCTGCAGATGCAAAGTTTTGGGTAACTGTGAAGGATGGAAATCACTGAGACAATAATTTCTACTCAGGGGGACATTTTCACTTTCTCCTTTCCCCTTCGGCAGAGCAATACACCTCCCACACTGGGGCAGTGCTCCTGAAACACACAAGTCATTTTTCCTGTGGTGACATCCTGAGTGATTTTCTTATCAGTCAAGCACTTGAATGTTGGTGTCACTTGTCCTGATATGTGCTGCTTTGCCTCCAATCTGCTATCAAAACACAGGAAGGCATTGAAGCAGAAGATGCAAGACTCTGGATTGCTGTAATTGTGAGGTGAACTTCGGATGCCATGCAATAATAAACCTCCATCATGGCTGTAACCTTACTTTGTGGTTATCTTCTTGCACTGTGAAAATACATTAAACGCTGCAATGATGGGTTTTCAATCTGTCCGCTGTGGTAGATGCGATGTCTGGAGGTTTTGTGAGCACATCTTTGCTCTTGATGCAGCTGGGTGATACTGTGAGCTGCAACATTGCTCCTTTCTAATGACTACACCGGAGTTGCATCTCACAACCATAGAAAACCAACTGGGCAATGATAACACATCATTCCTTCTGCAGGGGCTTTGTGAACAGTCCCTACTTTTGAAATTCGTCTGCTTCTGGGGAGGTAATTTTCATCCATTCCAATTTCCAACAGTAGCAAAAGATAAAAGTTTATGCTCTACTTGGGCACAGATCAGTGTCTTCAAAGCTCTAGTGACAAAAATTTGCTGGACTGGTTGACTTTCAGAGGCTTTGGGGGAATATATAGACTAAAAAAGACCATTGACTTTGTTCATGGGAAATATTTCTGCCAACACTTACAAAGATATTATTCCAGAGGTAAATGATGATGCTGAATATCTCAGCCCCTCACAGGCAGAGTGTGGAGTAAACTAATGGGTAGTGTGTGTGGTTTGGGTGAGGTGGAGACTGGTAACCCACCTCCATTCTTCAGGATACCCTACGCATCCGTAGGGACAGCAAGTACCTGTTAATCTATTTGTGCAAAAAATAATGGATGCAGGGACCATGGCTCCTCCTTTGACTTTCCAGAAACAAAGACAGACCTTTATTAAAGCTCTGTGGCAGGATGACCAAGGACAACCCCAATCCAGACAATCTCTGTTGCTCTTTTCTATCTTCAGGATGCCTCTATTTCAAGCTTTGAGCCAGCCTGCCCACTGGATTTGTCAGCAGGACTCCACAGGTGTCCAGCAGTTATAATCACACAATCATTTTGGTTGGAAGAGACCCTGAATATCATCAAGCCCAACCATTAACCCAACACTGCCACTAAACCATGTCGCTAAGAATTTCATCTATGTGTCTTTTAAACCCCTCCAGGGATGGTGACTCCACCACTGCCCTGGGCAGTCTATTCCAATACCTTACAACCCTTCCCATGAATAATTTTTTCCTAATATCCAAGAACCCTCTTGTTGAGTGGTTTTTACTTGCCAGGTGTGCAGGCAAACAGAAACTCAGACCCTGATATCCTTCTCCAGCAACTAGTTCTTATCAACAACTCCCTCATTTACTAGGTCTTCTCTTTCCCACTCTCCTGGGATAGGAGTTGGTGTTTTATTCTGTGTCTGCCCTTGCTCTGCCTGTCTGAGGAGCTGTAAGAACACAGAAAACTCTGACTCCAGCATCCCATCATCTGATCTCCTTGGCAGTATAAATCCTTGAGGGTGGCAAGAGGGAACTGTACACAGATTTTCCTCCAATAAGTGCATTGGTTGCCAGAGAAAGCAGCAGAGGGAGAGTCTTCAGAAAAATATTGTTGGCAATGGATGACGATTTCAGACAATGTTTTGATTTGCACAGGGGGCTAATTCATACAACAGATAGAAGAGGAGAAAGTAAGAGGAATTGGTAAAGAAGCAGATTCTGGAATCACCATTGTCATTTATGAGATGACCACTGTGGGATGCAAGGGTTCCTGAGGAGCTCCTGCCTTGGTGACCCCCCACATGCACCCCACGCAACCAGGGATGGTGATGGTTTTCTTTCATTGCACCCCATCCAAACATGTTCATATGGGTTGAATCAAACAAGTCAAATCACGACAGAGAGAAGGAAAGATGGAAGATCTTTGTCTCAGGATATCTCCAGGTTCTGGGTGCTGTTTACAGTTTTGGTCTCATCCCAAATGGGAGACAATTGAATGGAAAATAGGTCTATGTAGAGTAAACAAGGATGATCAGAGATCTCAAGTGGCTTCTGGAAAAGTAAAAGCTATTTATAGTTTTGCAAGGGACAGGACATGATTTCTGAGAGACTGAAGCAGCATGATCCTTCTGAGGCTCTTAAGGTTCCTTTGTAGCCATGCAGTCCAAGGGTACCTATTTCTGATTTGTTTCTGTCCCCACTTCTGTCAGTTATGTTCAATAGGATGAAGATGTCTCAAATATATAACTTTCTTATCAATTTAATGGCATGAAAGACCCAGGTAGGAGACAGATACACCTTTCAGTGTCTTCCTAATGGAAAGGCAGCAGTACAACCTTAGTTCCTATTAGACAGCAGATAGCTCATGTAGGGGTTCCTGTAACCCCAAAACAGTGGGTGCCTATGTGTCATTAATGCTTGACAATTGACATTGACAACATAGACGCAATCATGCCCTTCTCTGGGGGAAAGCTCCAGCCCTGGGCTTGTTTAGCTCTTGGATCATCCAAGCAGGAGCAGCTGTTCTCTGCAAAAGCTGATTTCAGTGACTCCGCAGTTTATGGAAGGAGCTGTCAGCTTTGTTTCTTGCTTTATCCTCTACTGAAAGACAGCTCTTGTGTTAGACCCCATAATATGCACCTGTGAGATATGTCTGCCTTGACTTTTTAATGTTGTTACAATAAAATGACTCTATGCACCCCTGACAGATAGAAGCACGATATAAAAGCTATAACAAAGGTATAGCCACATTAAAAAATTATTTAATGCAGACATAGGGTGTAATGTAATGATGGACACTGGAAAACGGTCAGAAAATCCTTCCCTCTGCATTTTGTGCTCTTGAGCAAAATGCAGAAGGGCCCTTAATGACCACAGAGTGGTTGGGTCTCTGCCTTACATCTCATTTGAAAGACCACCTTACACAATTAGCCACTTATTACTGGCGGTTAATTGACATCTAAAAGACATCAGGACTACAGTTAGAGCTAAAAGTCAATTAATGGCTCCCAGCTTTGCTCCAGCCAGTGTTAAAGTGCGGGAACTACCGCTATCCCAGTGACATGTTGATCTGTTTCAGGTCCCCAAGCCATCGCTGACTGCTCCTTCCCCCTCTTCCCTGACAGTATCCATCATTATGATTGACGTTAATGGCTGTGGTTTCCTAATATCGACAAGCTTCCTCTTCGCTTCCAAGGGATTTTCTCCTTTCAGCAGAGTTCTCTTGCTGCAGTTTCAACAGGAACTCATGGTCGAAGCCATCAGAAGTATTTCAGTCCTCAGATTTTGAGTCTTCAAGGGTTGCACTGATGTTTTCATTGCACTCAGTCTGAAGGACAGAGTGGCATGAGTAAGCCAGCCCAGGAAGGCAGTTGGCTGCCCCAGCTTGTTCTTCTGGTCGGCATGATCAGTATGAAACTGCAGACAGAAAGCAGATTACCTGGAAAAGATCAGATAGAAGCACTGATTTGTGTAGCATTATAGAAGAGAAACCTTAAAACATGAGCAGGAAGATGGACCATTCCCCCTGCACAGCAGCTTCTTGATGATCCTGATGGACTGTGTACCCCTGCACGTTGCTTCCTATGACACCACATCAGAGGTGTGTCTTTCTCAGGAGGGCAGGAGAACATACAGATAGACATCAGAATCTGGGGGACAGAGGGAAAATCATCCTTTTTTTTAGATGAAACAAATCATTCCATCACAGTTCTGGGTTCAGGAAGCACCATTTCCCCAAGCACCTGCACCCTCAGTTCGAGCAATGCCAGCGTCTCAGGAGGTAAAATCTCCAGCCAAATCTTTCCTGGTGTTGTGACCACTGGGATGTGCTCACTCCCATGTGGATTCTCAGGTGGCTTGTAAGGGGTAAACTAATTTTGCAACCATCATACTTTATGATGACAATGAGTTGACTTCTCCCACTTCTCTGTTGGTTCTACCACTGTGATGCAGCCACAGGATTTCTATTCTGGTTGCAATTTTGCAACTGAAATGGTATGGTCACCAGGTGTTCAAAAGCTGTCCCTCTCATGTTCTTCAAGGTCTTTTTCTCCATCAAGATGCACATGCCTGGAATTCCTTCTGCTTGTTTCTGGTCACAGGAAGGACACAAAATGCGCTCCCTGTTTTTTTCTGTAACGGTAAATGAAGATAAACAAATCAATAAACAGAGACAGCTGGTGAGCTGCCTTCACCCAGAAGATGCAGTAATGTCTGTGTATTGTTAAAAACAAAAGAAAACAAAAGCAGGATCAGTGAAGAAATCCAACACAAACAAACAAACAAAAAGAGCCAAATTTTTGGTTTGCATCTTTTCCACTGGGGAAACCACTATTCAGATTCATAGCACTTTAAATTAGGTTGGTCATGGATGGATAATAATTTTAAATGGTATCAATTTGTTCTCTTCCTCTGAAAGACAGTCTCTGTTCCTAGAACAACAAGTCTGATAAAGAAATAAAAAAATCAGTATATGAAGTTTTCCTATGAATGAGATATTGAGAAAGAGATGGGCTTGGGAATTTGGTTTCAAGTGCTTGTTTTTGCATCTTTTTATTTTATTATGGGGTATGGACAATCTTTTTTGTATTATGCCTGTACAGTATAACGTAGTATAAAGGAAGACCAAGAAATGGCTTTGTCTGCAACATACAGAGAAAACAGTGAGATGGCTTAATTATGACACTTCTTTACAAGGTGATGGTAGCCTGATTCACATCAGCTGGCTCTGACCATCACCATCTTACCTGTGGTGGATTCTCCTAAGCAAGGACAGAGCTAAGAACAGAATCAGACTGCATTGCAGCAGGTTTATACATCACTTCATTTTTCTGTTCGAGATAAAACACACTGCAACAGCCATCATTAATAATTAGTGTGATTAATCTAATTATTATCATCTTTCTTTCAGAGAGCTCCCAAAACATTTGAAAAGTCTGTCATCAAAAACGTGATCTGGTTTGTGCTGGTGTGAATCAAGAGATGAATGCTTTGTCATTGCGAGTTGTGCATCTGTGTAACAAAAACAACGCTAAATGTCGGGAACTGCAGTAATAACTTCATGGTTCAGACTGTTTTTAGCTTTGTTTCTCACTAAAACAAAGATTAATTTCCTTCGGAAAGCACTAAGGTCAAAGGACAGTTTTTATTTGCCAATATATTTATGGGAGAAGTTAGAAATTTATCCAGTCTTGTAGGAGTTTTAAACTACTCACAATGTAAGTCCTCTACACTACCGCTGAAGAAACTGGAATGACTCTAATTTTAGGCCAGCCTCGCTATGAGCACAGCTTTTCTGATGTGGATTTAAACAGGGCAGATTTTGCTGGCTCATCTCCATGTGAGGGTTCCTGAATGTTGGAGAGGCTGTCTGGTCACATAGTGACTGTCATAGCCAGAGATTTGGATTTAGATCCTTTTCCTACCACTGCTGTCTGTGGGACTTGGCTGCATTTTGTGTTGGTTCCCCTGGGATGGATTTTTCTCTGAGGATGAATGTATTACAGATGGGCTGTGGCATGACAGAAGGCTTAAAAATACAGGCAAAATATCTGTTGGAGGTAAATTCGGTTTCATCCTGAAATGTTGTTTGTAAAACCTAGGGGTTCCCAGAAGATGACAGAAATAATTTCACTCCAAAAGACTGTAATCACCACCCCTGCCCATCCAGTTTCCCATTGCAGAGATTATGCTGGGACCTCTCACCCCCCTTCTCCCCAGCATTCCCTTGTCATCTAGTAGGGTTACTTAAATCTGACATGACTTCTTAGTAAATTATCTCATCATTGCCAGTAATCCTATTTGCTAGATGGGGCTGCCTCAGGAATATTCCCCCATGGACTATTCCCCATGTCTCACTCTTCCATGTGTCTTCTCTTAATGACAAGCACTCCATTTGTAGCTTGCTTTCACATCAGCCTGATGGATGCCACGTGCTAATTGATTGCCAGCTGGGGTCGTGTCATCCTCTTCCCCACCAAATAAGAGGATTGCGCCATTTTCCAGATGACATGCTGGGTTGCTTTTCTTCCCTCTGATGTTAAACTTATAGTCTACCCTTAAATGCTTGCAGGTCGTGGGTCTGGACTGGTGTGCTAGGTCCTGAGTACCTCTATTTGGCTAATTATGCCCATCTGCAACATACTGCCAAAAACTGACTTAAAATCACAAGCTACATCTATTTTAGCACACACAACGTCCAGGCACTGTCCTACACCCTTGCTACTGGTATGGCATGGCTTGCACCAATGGTGTTGAACGCTTATCCCTAATAACAAGGCTACTCTGCATCAAAGTAACTTACTGAGAATGGTCCCCAACTGTACTGTCTCTTGAATTTTTACCTGTTTGATGTCTAGGAATGGGAAATTTTGCATGAGCCAAAAATCAGGGAGCGGGTCAACAATTGAACTGCATGAACAACCAAGGGATAGGGCTGCGATCCTTTCCTCGATAAACACACCCAGTCACATTGCCATAGATGTTGAAAAGCTCATCAATGGCATCCTGGGAGTTGAACTCACAATAAGGTGACTGAGATTGACAACAAGACCCATGTCCAGCCATGGAAGAGTCACTGATGGACATGTTCTTACCAATGTCAGGATACGGTCACTGCTCTGGCTACAGGTTGGCAGGGACTTGTACATACTTGATTTAAATTAACCAGTTACTCCAGCCACAGGAACATGTGATCAGCTATCTGTTTTGCAATTTATGTCAACTTCCATGTGGTTGAAGACAGACTGACAATAGTTTAAAGAACACAGAAAAATCCTGTTTCTGGCTTGCAAGGTGGAAAATACCTGCATTCTTGCACTGTGATCCGTAGCAGCACTGAAGAGTGTGGAGGCACATACACACCATGCCTACAAGTGTGCAAGCTCTCTAATTAACTCTTTTGAGACTCCCTGAGAGACAGAAAATCCTCCTACAATAATGGAACTTATTCAATATTTAATTGGACACTAATAATTGAAATATACCTTTTAGCCCAAACCTACCATGCTCACATTATCTGCCATCTTAATTATCAAGCCACACTGATCGCTTCATTTCCATGGCCCCCATTTCATGAAAGGCAGCAGCGATGAGGTGGAATATAGCAACATTGTACAATTCTTGAGAAAAAATGCCTTTGCAGCTCATGGAAACAGGCATCCATCACTGGATTTTCTCTCTGATTTTTCCAGCCTTGTTCTCTACACCTTGTATCCACAGAATAACTGATGTGAAAGATCAGGGAGCCCTTTGCTGTACCTCAAAGAGAAGAGCAGCCGGATCTTCTGGGTATAACCTTTATCTAACAGATTAACAGCTTAGGAGCCTGGATAGAACTTTTTATTTTTGTTGCTGTTGTCACTGTTTTTTGTCTGTTTACTCAATTCTGTTTTCTTTCAGCAGCAACTGGAGAGTTTCTTATACAGCATTTTACAACATTTGTAATGAGCCCATTTTCAGATTTGAGATATCAGAGCAGTGAGCTGAAGAAATCAAATACTGTTTCTAAGGTGGAAGCCAAACAGGGAGATTTTTTTGCCCAAGTTTTGCTATGAACATTTTGGAGGAGTACTGAAACATTTAGGAGGAAGGAACACAAAGAATCAGAAGTGAAAACTCAGTTCTCTTGTAAAAATCAGTGAGTACTGGACTGAGAGAGCTGGAATGCTGACTTTTTAAAAATTTATATATATATTATTGTGATTATTATTGTTATTATTCTTATTGTCCCACTTTAACTTAATGTAATTTTTAGCTAGAGGAAAACCAAGCAAACATTCCAGTCCACTGTGGCAATGATGAACCTAGCGATCAGTAACAGAATTCATTGAACCCTAGCAGACAGAGCTGTTTAATCCTACCATGGAATCATGGAATGGTTTGAGTTGGAAGGGAACTTGACATGGGCAGGGGCACCTTCCACTGGACCAGGTTGCTCAAAGCCCCGTCCAACTTGGCGTTGAACACTTCTAGGGATGGGACGTCCACAGCTTCTCTGGGCAGCCTGTGCCAGGGTCTCACCACCCTCATGGTGAAGAATTTCTTCATTGTATCTGATACGAATCTACCCTCTTTCAGTTTAAAGCCATTACGCCTTGTCCTATTACTACATGCTCCTGTAAAAAGTCCCTCTCCAGTCTAAGAGGTTTTTCCCCCGCTTTATACCAATATTATCTTAGTGCAAAGGTTACAAGAGCTTTTGAACTGGCAGAATTATTGCCTGGAAAGACACAGACAAGTTTACAGCCTAGTCCAGGAAAAGGGGTGCCATGTGCTCAATTTCTCAAACACTCTGCCAAGACTGCTGTCTCTCCAGAAGCTGTTTCTTATGTATTATCTCAAAACTTCACAGAGAGTTTGATCTGTCCCTGCTTTGCCATAACCCTGCCATAACATTTGGGGCTAGGCTAAACAGAGACTCAACTCCTTCCTCCTAGGAGATCCTCTGACCCTTCCTACAAGCCCCTCATGATACCCTCACTGAGTCTGCTCTGTGGTGCATGTTGTGCTGCTTTCAGCCATCCCTCAAACTCAGGAGTTGTGCAAAGTGCCCTGTAAAACTGGCTTAGGGATGGTAGGTTGGGAACTGACATTGCAGACCTCGTTTTTTAATCTGATCTGTCTTTGAAAGTTTGCAACTTCTATACCCAAATAATCAGAGAATGAGTCTTGATATTGTCCTGAGTCACCACCTTGCTCTTTGATGGCCATTAGATGGGAATGAGGAATTAACACAGAGCTGGGCTGTTGAGGCTGTGTTTTCCCTAATTTTTGCCTTGGCCAGGACACCAGTGATGATCACTCAGGCTTCCTGGCTTGCTTGAGACTCAATTGTTCCCTAGTTCTTTATGCAAAGCAAAATGTCTGCTTTGCATTTGCTGCACTGTTGTTCTGATGAGCTTTCAAGAGGAGCTGCTGCATCAGGTCATGTCAAATTAGCTTAGTCCTGCCTAGCAAGGACTAAAGGATGGTTTTGACAAGAGACTTCAGAAGGGACTGGGTAGATCAATCAATATGGTTGCATGTCTTTCTATTAATCATAAAGCAAGACAAACCTATCTGAACTGATGGGAACAAACTAAACGACAGTGTTCACTGAGAGGGACAGGTGCTGTCATGATTATCCTAGATCTTCCAGCTCTGAGGAAGACCCTCTTTCCACCCTTCAAGTGTCCACACAGCTGCCACTCTGCTCCATCACATGCACCCTTCATGCTTTCTCAATGGGTGAAGCCTTGTCCTGTTCTTGTCCTTTTTTTTTCTGCATTTTTACTTCAACTTTTAGTTAAAAACTAGCTCAAGCCGACCATCTGCCAAGCTCCATGTGTGCATCCTGCTTTGGGTTTTCAATGCACACAGGGGCAACTGTGCAGAGAGAGACTTTGGGAACCACCTAAGTTAATTTGAGAAGGGAAAATCTACTTTGCAATTTCTTCCCCTTCTTCACTTCACTCCCTTCTTCATTTGCCCTTGACTCACTCGGCTCCTCCGTCACCAGTTTGCTGTCTGGCCAGGGCATGCTGCCAGGAATCCCTTGCCAGCCTTGAATAATAAATACCAGCTAAGTGATGGACTAATGCCAGGGTGAACTGCTCAGAAATATTCCCTCCAGATCTCAGATCAATAACACTTAGCTCTTGTTCTGTGATTGAAGACAGGCAAAAAAACCCACATCATCTCCCCAGGAGCACAGGAGGAGCCTGCAAAGAAACCCATTTACTACCCTCCCCCCCATCAAGTCCCCAGATATTCACATGTGCTTTAAAGAGCAGGTGTGTTTTTTCTGCCTAGAAATACTTAGCTGGGGCAAACATGCTGGCCAGAGGATGGTTGATACTGGGGGCTGGGTTGTGGATTAAAAGGTGCTGGAAGAAAAATATAGATGGATTGAAGTGGAAGACTTATCTCCATCAACATGACCTGGGCATCAGACTGGCAATGGTGCAGGTGGTGAACGTTTTGGATGCATCCAAGGCTTCCAGCCCAGGTCCTCGCTGTACCAGGATGTTGTCAAAAGGCAGCAGGACCAGATAGGAGAGCATCCATTTTGTTCAGCAGCATTAATCAATTGATGGATTTCTCTGAGTTATCAAGGTGGTATAGCCCCCATTATATTCAGCACCATTCAATATTTGCAATGCCTTTGACCATGTGAATCAGAGCATGGATGTCCAAACTGGGTCTCTGCCGGTGACAGACTTGGCATGGTTTTATAATAACATAGCAAAGTTCCCTAACGAGGCTGTAGCATCATGTCTGTGTGATTTTCCCCCTCCTCTTTCACAGATGCAGCATCTTCTTCCAGCCTCAGGTCCCTCCACCATCTCAGCCACTCTGCAAGCTGCGGTGAAGCCAACATCACGTCCCTCCTCGACACTGACTTAGAGTTTAACATGCCAAGCAGATCACTGAGATCTGCTGATTTTTAAATGACTCAAATGGTGGAAAATAATACATTGCTCTTCCTGACAGGTTAATTGGAAAAGCCCATGTTCCTGAGTCAGCGTGAGAAGCAAGACTGCTTGAAGTGTCTGGGGTGAGAGATGGATGTTGAGCAGTGTGAAGAGGAGGGTGGCAGCCCAGCCCAAAATCAGAGTTTTAGATTTCAGCAGTTATAATTGTCCTTTCCAGAGGGAGGGTGAAGTTCTCCTATTCCTTTTCCACAATCTTGGGAAGACCTGATCCACACGAGGAAGACAATTACTCCTCCTCTGTCACTTAGCTGTTGGTTCAAGGTTTAGATCATTTTTGATACTGGTTGAAATGACACTGAGATGCACATTTGTGGAGTTCAGCAGGAAACTGAGGATACAGAGCAATAATATCTCAGGGCATTTCTAGCACATTTGTACAGGAGCTGGAGGCATATGGGAGATGATAAACACACACACAGAGGCACTGCAGACACCGGAGTGCTGAGAACATGGCTATGGGTCTCAGACGACCACACTAAGGTGTTTTAAGAGGTGGAATTACAAGAACTTTCTTCAGGTATGCTAACTCAATTCCTCCCGTTTGCCCAGGCAGGCACTCTACTACTTGTGTCACAATAATGCAGAATATTTGAAGTCATAAAGCAGGATTTCCATGATGCTGGTTGTTCTGTCAATACAAATAGAATAATCCCTGGGCCAGTTGTATCATCATCCACATGCAACATCTGATGGAAGAGCCAATCCTTTCTATGGAGCTATTTTCAATTTGCTACAACATTGTTTTGCCACTTATTTTGTTACTTTTAAATTTGTAATGTTTATATTATTTTAATGCTCCTCTATTAGGCCAGAACATCCTGCTGTATTCTACTGTAAACCTCAAGCCCTGGCACCCTCTGATGAATGATCAGGATGTATATGCACCAGCATCAACCCCTGGCTGGAGACAGAGACATTCCTTCATATTTCCAAGATCCAAGAGCCAGTGGAGATGTGTGTCATGTTCCCCACATGACCGAAATAAATCTCAGCCATCAGTGGTGAAGGAGCAGTGTCAATTTGTTTCATTTGGACCTCTTAATGTCATTTTTCTCTTTCAACCCTTATCATTTCATGGCTCTTCTGAAAACCTTTGAATATTATAGAGCATCAACACAAATGAGAACTTAAAGTGAAGGGCTTGGCTAAAAGACACATCAATAGCAGTTTTGTGCAGCAGGGACACAGAGTTGGGGGCAGAATTTCTGCTAATGAGACTGTCCAGTGTAGACATGACCATGGGCAGTTAAGGGAACTAGTTTCCCAATGGGATGTTTGGTAGAGGATGGATGCCGTTCAGGTACCATCAAGATCTTATACATGACAAAAACACAGAGTATGTAGGAATAAAGGCCAACAGTGAAGGGAGGTGGGCCAAGGTGTCATCCGAGCATGCTGAGCTGTCGTCTTCTCCACAGCCCCATCTTCTCTTTAATGTGGCAGATATTTTCATATATGAACTCAATCTCAAGGGTCTCTTCCAAACAAAATGATTGTATGATCCAAAGTGGCTGGTCCTAACAGATACTGACGGAGGTGTAAAAATACGTATGCCCCCCCCCCAGTTATACTCAGTCTCTAACAACAATGAGAAATTTTTCTCATTTGAGGTTATGGTGGCAAAATACAAATTATTAGGGGTATGCCAAAAGTGTGTTGACATCTTTAGCTGCTATTGCCAAGAAAGCAGCAGTCATTCAACAAATAAATGAGTGGTTTTCTTACCCACCCGTGAATGAACTTTTTCTTGGCCATACTCATGGTGAGCAAGTGTAATTCCCTGTATTTATCCTTGTCTACACCTCTGCCTGGGGAAGACGTCTTGTATTAGAATGTCTTGTATTAAAAAAAAAGTATAAAAAATGGATGAATTCCTCTTTGGTGTGACATCCTCACAGCCTGCAGATTAAGAGTACCACAGTGAAAGGAATTGTCTGCAGAGAAAAGTGGGACTCACGTAACACTGGAAATAGACCTTCTTTTATTAAAACCTAGCAGGATGTACTTGAATTTGCTCCACTCATTTCAGACCTTTCCAAATGCTTTTACCTGGTACAGCAGCAAATGTAGTGATGTCTCTGAAAAAACTCTCTCCCACTGCAATATTTCAGCTTTTAGTTGAGATGGCCATAGGAGATGAGGGGTAGAGACAAGAGCAACCTGTTCTCCTTGTTTGCAGGGATTTTTTTTCACCTTGTCTTCAGTTTGAGGTCATTCCCATGCAAACATTACCCGTCCCAGTGATTTGTATCTGTATGTCTTTCCCGGGAGATGTCACCTCAGGGCTTGATTCTCAGCAGGCACAGGGAGCAGGGAGAGACAGGAGAAAATGTGAGCTTTATTTATTTAACATGTAGAAGCAAGGACAGGGATTATAAGGATTTAAGATGCAACAGAAGGTGAATGCTAAATTGACACATTAATTGACTTAGAACAGAAGTTGTCCAAGGAGGATTAGCAATGCAAGGGCACCGGCACCACAGGGAAGGAAAGTGAATGGCAACAGGTGGATCCAGTGTCTTGGAAAGAAGCTTCACCGTTACACAGAAATAGGCCATTTCAATCCTTCTTGCTAAGACTAGTTCTTTTCTAGGCTGGACTGAGCAATGTTGAAGCCAGAATCTCTTTCCCGTAGTGGTTCTCACCTCTGCTGACCATGGAGTCCAAGGAAGAGGTATTATATCTACCTTTCTCATAACCAAGAGACCTTTCTGGTTTGTGATGCCTCTACCTGGGACATGATCAGGATCATGGTTTGTGGGGCGAAGAAACACAACTATGGGATGGACATCACACACTGTGTATCTAGAGAGGCATCTCTAACTTTTAACCAGCTGCCCAGAGCCTTGATCACTGGTAACACACTAGAGATCCATGGGGTGTTTTCTACACATAAACCTGGGACCTACTGTACAAAAAAAGGAGCAATATTATCATCCAGTGTGCTGCAGACAAGAATCTACCTATTTATTGACCTGAATTATCTTTTTATGGGCAGTTTGTTGAGTGTAAACTAACTGTCTTCCTATTTGAGTAAATACACAAATGCTTCTCCATACATTAGTGTCTGATGAGTTATTGGTATCTGTCACATCGTTTTTAAACTGTCTAAAGGTTTACCTAGGGTTGCTGTTGCTGTCCAGTCACAAAAGACACTCCATGGATAAAACATCTAAACCTGTTTACTTGTATCTCCCTAAATCCTGCCTCCCTTTGCTTAACCAAAGACACCAACACCCAAAGTTAATCCCACCCTGCCACTCCTCTGCTTTTCCAGTCTACAGGAGCTGAGCTGGGCTTGTTTCCTTTGGGTTTGTGTTGTGGTTTTTTTTTCTCCTAGTGTGGCTCAGCAACAGAAAAAAGCAGCCTCCAGTTACAGAGTGATTTGAAGGTTAACACACGACCTTCATTGGGCTCCTAAGAGGGATAATGATCTCTTGCTCTAATCAACATTGCAGACTCCTTTTGATACCAAAATAGCAACTAAGTAAAGCCGCTTTTTCCCCTTAGTATTTTTTTTTCTTTCTTTTTCCTTTGCCTTTTTCCTAAATCTGTGAACAGAAGCTCAAAAAGCAAATTGGGAAATAATATGATCTTGAAATGGATGCGAGAGAGTCTTCAATTAGACTGTTGATTGTGCTCCAATTCAATTAGTTAGGAGCTGATGCTAAGTTTGTTACAGGGTCCTGGAGAGGAAAGGTGCTGACCCTGTTAAGATGATCACTTGTTGGAGTGGTTCCTAAGTGGTGCTGGATATGGATACGCACACAGTGCAGGACAGAGATAATGGCAAAGCTTTCCTTTCTGGTCATGCTCCCATCGCTCCTCTGGAATGATTCCCTGTGCAGGAGTTGGCCAGTACTCTAATCTGAAGACATGGATGCATAATTGCCATTTTATCTGTGCATATCATAGATAATCTGCAATGTCAATGTCTAGATAAACTACCTATAAGTTATTTATTTGCTGACACTACGAACTTATGTGATATATCGTAGTCTATCTGTATTTTTCTATTGGTACTTGATACACGATAGCCATTGAAGTAACACAAACACGTGCCTACACAAACACAGAAGATGATTCTACAGAACTATGGTATATCTTTTTATATAATAATCATTTTTTCTTTGCATAATCTGTATTAAATAGTTTTATTGCTTCTTACAAGTAGCAGACCTTACACTTGAAGGCTCAGCCTAACTAACCCTTGTCCTCAGGAACTGTAACTACTTCAGCTGGACTCTGTTACAACATTTCACTTCCAACTGAAAACATTTATGTTGCACAATGCCTTCTGATCCCAATATGCTTTGCAGTATTATTAAGTGACAACTCATCAGAAGTCTGTGAGAGATTAACTCTTTTTGTTTTATCCCAGCTTCCCTTATTTCATACAATCAAAGAACCATTTCAGTTGGTCAGGTCCAACTATAACTCTAGCACTAAACCATTTCCCCAAGAACCTTGTCTAAACATCTTTTAAACACCTCCAGGGATGGTGCCTCCACCACTGCTCTGGGCAGCCTGTTCCAATGCCCAACAGCCCTTTCTGTGAATAGTATTTGACCACAAAGGCAAAAAAAGTAAAGTTTGGTAACACTTGGGGCAGGTTGCATACTCTAAATAGTGTCTCACTTATGTTTAGGGGAGGAATCAGTGTGGAGGGTGTTGCCCACACTCAAACTTCAGACTCCAAAAAACCTGATGTTCTCACAGGCTTAGTGGATAACATCTCGAGAAGAATAAATGAAACACTTAAAAATCCATTCTTCACTGTACTTGAACAACCCAAACTCACAATTCTAGTGCAGACATGGCATAAACTCCATTTGTTGTCTGTTTGGGGTGAAATCTAGAACTCCGTCTGCTGTGAGAACCATTTGCACTTTCATGACTCCCTGAGACACAGTTCCTGGGAGGTTGTTCCCCAAAGAGTCTTTGCTCCTGGGTCAACACAGTGTCTGACCAGAGGGGCAGTGCTGGGAGCACTGGAATCTGATGTGCCATCTTCATCTCTTGGAAAATGCATGTAAAAATGCGTCAAAATTGCTTAGGGAAAGATGTCGCAGCACATGCAAGGTTCATCTTCTGCCTGGACAATGCCTGGTCAAGACTGCTGAAATGGAGGAAATCTGAAGTGATTTTTTTGGCCAGTTTGGCTCAGGGTGTGCAACAGGCCACCTTTCCTGCTGCTATCAGGTAACTCTTGGTACATTTCTTGATGCCTTCAAAGCAAGTGATTCCCAGTAGATGCCATTACAGCTGATCTTGTGCTGACACAAATTCCATCATCTTCTCACCTAGTGGACTTCACCTCTCTGTGGTTCCCATCTTTCCTCCAAAATAATCTGCACCAGGTACAATGACACATCT
Organism: Patagioenas fasciata; assembly: GCF_037038585.1. NCBI lineage: Eukaryota > Metazoa > Chordata > Aves > Columbiformes > Columbidae > Patagioenas > Patagioenas fasciata. The sequence continues at coordinate 212,123,860 of NC_092520.1, forward strand.
TAGGGTCTTGCTTACCCTTGTAGGAGTGTTGGATTCCCCATAAGGCTATGAAGTTTATATTTTATGCATGTCCCAAGCAGTGGAATCTGATTTTATGTTTTCTGGTAGTTTCCACAGAACATCGTTCAGAAATGACACAGCCTTAATTCCCACTCACAGACATGCAGGACTGGGGAGGCACCACAAAACATCCAAGAATGTACGTAGAAAATAGGGTGTTCTCACTCAGATCAGAAATCCATGGAGTTGTGTCCTGTTTCCAAAAATGTCTAGTGGCCAATGGAACAGAAGTAAGGTTGATATGTAGTGTCGTTTTGTACGTCTTCTTATCTTCTGGAAGAACAAAACTTGGGACTTAATGAACCAGAAATGGCGTTTTCATGTTTAATGACGCCTGCTAGATTTTTATTTCATAAGTTTCTTAAGCTTGGTTTTGAATTACACAGATGTTCAGCAACAATGGTATCCTAAGACAAGAAGTTTCAGGGTTGAACTCCACTGTTTGAAGGAGTGCCTCCATCTAATTATTCTGCATCTGTCATCTGCTACACTCAGCTGATGGTTCCTTATTTTGGAAGAGACTTTGTTTCCCTTCCCTTGTACCCCACACTCATCAGAAACCATGCAACCAATGCAAAGGTGAGCAGGTCTTAGGTCACATTCTCCACCAGACAGAAAAGTGTGGTTGGTGGAATGGTGTAAACCCTAGAAATCATGACTTCCACCAATGAAGGAACTTACATAGGAAAAATATGGAGAACAGCATCGTAGGTCTTCTCCTGGGATGAGTTTGTGCAGCTCCAAGTGAAGCTGGAAGTGTAATACTGCTCTACATCACTGGCGTTGTCCCTGAGGTAGAAAGTATTTTGGCATGTCTGGAATGGAAGGATGGTTGTGGAGAGCTGGATGGAGGATGCTGGTCCCCTGAACCAGGGGATAATGTGGGAGACAAAGCAGAGCTACCTGTACTATATGTGTGAGGAATTTGCGGTCACCACCAGATAAGGGCTGAATGATAGATGGTGATTTTAAATGTTTAATATTCCTTCCCTGTTGAAGGGCGTTTTACGTTCGGATAAAAGGAGCCATAAATCTCTTCTGGCAAATGAAGCTCTGCTCTACCACTCTCACCCCCACCTTTTTATTGAGATCTCACCTGGAAAAGAAGAAAAAAAAAACACCAAATGAAGAAATGATGATGAATCATAGCAGCTGTGGAACAGCCTAGATAAAGCACCATTTGCATTTTCATGTGATAATTCGTCTGTCTTGATGCTTTCAAATTACCTTTAGAACCACATTAATTCTGTCGCCGCAAACTCCAGCACAGGGACAGAGTAACCATGAGAATGGCAATTCAAGTGGCAGTTTCTATTTGGCTTTTCTGGGCCTTGAATGGCATCTGGTGCTCACCACCCTAGATTTGAGGAGACACTCTGATGACTTTAACATACAGTCTTTGTCCATTCCAGGACATAAAGCCTATAGTCTGAAACAGGCTGATTTGCTCAGGCTGGTCTAGATTAAGTTGTGGAATATCACCTTTTATCGTGATATACCAACTATGATGCACATGCTAGAAGAGCACTGTTGTCTTGTAAGATCACAGTCACCCCACTCAATAAATACCGAAGGAAAATCAGAATCCTTGCCTCTTCCTATGATTACTGGAATGATTATGTACTTAAATTTGTTTAAACACCAACAGTTACAAAGGACAGCGTGGATTTGCTGCTGGTGGGAGCCAGTTAAATAGATCTGCAGTATTTAATCCTCTCTTTAGAAACAAACATCTCTCTCAGTGGTCCAGTAAGAGTATTGCCTCAGTCATGGTCTCTGCTGGAGGTTGTCATCACCTCTTACATAAACTACCTGAACATGCTGCATTAAGCTGCTTACAAACTTGTCCCCTAATGTGCTACAGCACAAGTAAGACAGGTTACTTCGAACAGTTTCAAAAGTACATTTCTGCCAATCCAGCTCATGCAAAATGCAATGAGCTAGGAAGCACTTGCATGAGCACTTCAGCTGATGGATGGGAGGAGGAAGCACGAGAAAGGTGATAAATAGTTGCAGGTGCGTTTGGGAGCAGTAACCACTTCAAGAAGCACAGCTGGAGCCAGAAGTGTATCCTGAGCATTCATCTCCATTCAGCATTGCACAGCTGTAATAACAACGTTAAAATCACGCAGGCTTAGTCCTGACAAGGATCTGTTGGGGTTGTTGGCAGTGGTCGCTGAAGCAGAAGTTGTTTGAGAATTGGTTCTGGCCATAGATTACAGCTCATTTTATGCAAGTTCTACAGCAATAATATTACTTTAGTCTAGAAGTATTCATTGTGGAAAAAAAAAAAAAAGATAAAAGAAAAAGGTCTTACTGCAGAATCTTTAAGCACTTTGCATGTGTGTATGGTCTGGACAGGAGATTTTGGAAGTTGAAATATCTTGTTTCTGATTTCTTCAGGACACAGCCCAAAATGTTCGCTGTTATTTCCCCCCTCACCCTAATACAAGGATGTCAAACTCATTTTAACCAGGGACCACATCAGCCTCGTGGTTGCCTTCAAAGAACCGAATGTAATTTTAGGACTGTATAAATGTAGTAGTTACATGTACAAATGTATAAATGTAACTACTGTATAAATGTAAATACTGTATAAATTACATTGGGCCCTTTGAAGGCAACTGCAAGGCCCCCGGTTAAAATGAGTTTGACATCCCCATCCTAATAACTTACTGTGAATGCTCCAGGTAAGAGGTTACATTAATAACTAACTACAGGGGGATACTCCTTAAGCAGTCTTGACCCTCATAAAAGCCATGCCCACCATGGTCATCTTTCTTCCTGAATAATACATTAGCCATATGGTCTTACTGATGATTATACAAGCTGGTCAACCTCATCTATTTTATGTGCTTATCACTCACAGGGCTATTGATTAAGTGCCTTCTCCTTTTCCCTTCAAAGCTGAAGGCACATCTCTACATGGCCCGAAACAAGGTAGGATCAAATTCTAGCGTAATACTTTCTAAAATACCATGTCCATGAAGTGCAATTCTGTGTGCTGGGGGAATAAGAGGCTTCCCATCAACTTACATGACAGTTAAGTGAAGCTAACACTGGATTCTGACCTCTCTTTTGTATCAGGAGAAAAATGCTTATGGTGTCTGAAATTTCTGCTAGTAAGAGGTATTGAGCTTAGAGAAGCGAGAAAGAACTTAAGAAACAGAGTGGATATTCACCTATTTCAGCCTTAGTATCAGCCAGAGACTTTTCAAGAAAAATGTTTCTCTTCCAGAACAACTTCATCTTACTTTGACATGAGAAGTTTTTTTGTTTACTCTAATGGTGGGTGGGAGCAAAAAGTGCCATAGTTCACTTGCAACCTGAATTATTCCATGGGACAGTGAAAAAAAATTAGAGGAAATGACTGAAGGGCACCTTTGAGGCTGGAGGTCAGAATATGCCATGGAGAGAATGAAACAACAATCACTCGTGGAATGGGGAAGGTGAACAAGAAGAGGTCAGTGCCCTGTGGTTAATGTCACTGGAAATAGCATTACATACACACTCTGGGGACATCTATCTGTGCTGGCGTTTGCAGCCCAAGTAACATGATTTTAGCCATTGATAGTGAAAGACCACAAGCTTTGAGCTGACAGTGGGGAGCATCAGGACATCTCTGGGCTTCCCAGGCACTGAGATGGGTGCCCCTGTGGTCACAGGTGTCCCATGAACAAGAACCTCCTGCCTGACCTGCCTGAGCTCAGTGCTGGGGACACTCCACATGGCCAAGAACCCCTTGTGTGCCCAGGCTGGAGCTGTGCAGCTCTGCTACCGTTGTTGGGGACCAGGGGAATGGAGGACATGATGAGGAGAAAGGGGATGAAGAGACTCCTGAAGGTCCCAAAGAATGAGGAGAAAGAAACCCCACCATGAACATCACACTCCTGCCACAGAAGACCTCAGAGTGGTGACAACTTGCAATCCCCACCTCTCCACTTCCATCTTGCTGGGTGGACACTGGAGCTGTCATCCATGGGATGCAGAGGAACACTGGCAGGTTGAGCAACACGTAAGAGATAGAGGGTTGTTACTGGGAAGATGGGAATGTCTCTGTATAGCAGTTTTAACTGAATCGTTAATGAAACTTTATTATACTAACTGGATCATTTCGACTATTAGACTCTTAAAACACTTACTGGTCTAAGAATAATTTGTTAGCTCATATAAATGTTCTTTCCTTTGTCCCATAACAGGATTTTGACAGTATTACTAAACCTTTTTATCAGTATTGGAGGGAAATTTGCCTTGCTGATGTGCAGTGCATCTCATTTTAAGAAAGAGATGTGTAAAACAGGGTAGACAAATCTCACTCTAGAAGTCCCTATTTCTCTCACGTGATTATGAAGAGCATCAGGATGGCTCACTCAGAGGGTGGTGTTTGCTCTCAGATGGGAGAGGTGACATGAGACAAATTCCTAACTGGGTGAATGAATTCTCACTTTGACTTCAGTAGAGACATGAAGAATACTCTGGGGAATGTTTTCTGAAGGAAGTGTCATTAAATCCAGCATGCTGGAGTGTAGATAGTCTATCTTTCACTGCTCTTTTGGCCTTAAGTATCACAGAGAAGATCTATGTCCACTTTAGGAGCCTCTGCTGGTGGTATTAAAATGGCCAAAAAGGTTTCTAACAAAACAAAACAATCTGAAGAGAGGTTTGGAGATCAAATTTATTGGAGTCAAGAAGTAAACCCAGATCCATCTGCCACATCCCTTATGGAATAGTTTAATAAGACAGAATCACAGAATCACAGAATGTCAGGGATTGGAAGGAACCTCAAAAGCTCATCCACTCCAAACCCCCTGTCGGAGCAGGAACACCCAGATGAGGTTCCACAGGAAGGTGTCCAGGTGGAATTTGAATGTCTGCAGAGAAGAAGACTCCACAACCTCCCTGGGCAGCCTGGGCCAGTGTTCTGTCACCCTCACTGAGAAAGAGTTTCTTCTCAAATTTAAGTGGAAACTCTTGTGTTCCAGTTCGTACCCATTACCCCTTGTCCTACCATTGGTTGTCAGTGAGAAGGTCTGGCTCCATCCTCCTGACACTCACGCTTTATATATTTGTAAACAATAAGGTCACCCCTCAGTCTCCTCCAAACTAAAGAGCCCCAGCTCCCTCAGCCTTTCCTCACACGGGAGATGCTCCACTCCCTTCAGCATCTTTGTTGCCCTGCGCTGGACTCTCTCCAGCAGTTCCCTGTCCTTCTGGAACTGAGGGGCCACAACTGGACACAATATTCCAGGTGTGGTCTCCCCAGGGCAGAGCAGAGGGGCAGGAGAACCTCTCTGACCTACTGACCACCCCCTTCTAACCCACCCCAGGTACCATTGCCCTTCCTGGCCACAAGGGCCCAGTGCTGGCTCATGGTTTTCCTGCTGTCCCCCAGGACCTCCAGGTCCCTTTCCCCTACACTGCTCTCTAATAGGTCATTCCCCAACTTACACTGGAACCTGGGATTGTTCCTGCCCAAATTCAAGACTCTACACTTGCCCTTGTTCTATTTCATTACATTTTTCCCTGCCCAGCTCTCCAGCCTGTCCAGGTCTCTGATGGCAGCACAGCTTCCAGTGTCAACCACTCCTCTCAGCTTGGTGTCATCAGCAAACTTGCTGACAGTCACTCTATTCCCTCATCCATATCATCAATGAATATATTGAATAATACCGGCCCCAGACCATATGCCTGCTTCTTTGAGAATTCCTTATCTGTGATTCTTTTAAATGAGAAAGGTCTAACTTTTTTTTTCTCTTTTTTATTTCAGTTTTATGGGAAATTTCTGTGAAATTAATATCTCTTTTGTCAAAAAAGCCTACCCTCCTCACCAGATACACCATGCCATCATACTCAACTGATGTCAAACATGATTTTTGATATAACGCCAGACCATGCAGAGGAAGTGTATGTAAGGATGCTTTTACTAAGGGAGTAACTGCTTTGGGGTTGGGTTTTTTGGGGGGTTTATTTTTTTAGAGGGCACCTGTGGCTTGGGACCAGAAGGTGGGATATTTTTTCCGGCTTCTTTACTGTGCTGTTGCGTGACATGGGGCAAACCTCTGCACTTGAAAGCCCTTCCCCTAGAGATAAGCCACTCTTCTATCCTAAGAGAAGTTCCCAACAGAAAGCGGTGAATTGCCCTGAGGAGAAGGTGTCTGTTTATCTACATCTCCTTCAACTGGGATTTTGATGAATTTCTGATACCTTATTTTTAGATAACTGGATGAATGTCCCACTGCATCTCAGCCCTGGACCTCTAGAGAATATTTCCAGCCATGTTACATCACAGATGACTGGTGTGGGAGTGATTGATAAAAGAGTGTGCTGGTTTGTAATGACATCACTAGAGCCAAGACAGCAGACAGTCTGTGTTGAAACAACCAGACAAAGACCCTAGAAACTACCAGGAATTATGTTTTTAGAGATAAAAAGAAGGTATCTAAAAGGGTATCTTTCCTGTCTGATCTACTTTAGGTTCCTGTGCGATCTACTCTAGGTAAACCTTCTTTAACAGGTGGGTTGGACTAGATGATCTCCAAAAGTCCCTTCCAACCCCAAATATTCTGTGATTCTGTGAGCTTATCTAAAATAACAAATAATAAAGAGAATGGCCATATTTCTTATACCGAGTAATGTAAAGAAGTCTAATCCTCTTCCCAAATGAGAGTAGCAACGGCAAAGCCACAAGCTAAATGCTGAGTTTGGTTAATCTTGGGGAACAAGTTGCCCCAGTATGTCAAGAAGACCACAAAGGAGGACTAGACTGTGAGGGAGAAGAAGGGTGGGAGTTCCTTTAGGTTGGATGAGTGTAAGGGACAGAATGCATCACAACTGGAACTGGGGATGAGGGAAGAACTTCTTTGGTTGGGAAATTCTTCTGCCTTGAGACTTCTTGTGTTGCCTTTAACAGTATGCGGAGGGTATAGCAATCATAAGTAGGTATAGTTTCAGTATCAACCACTTGGAGAAGCCCTTAGCCTGTCAAATTTTACATTCCTGAAATATTCCTGATAGCTGTTATTTTAAAGGGTGAGCAAGAAGAGAAAGCACACTCACAAATCGATTTTGTAGAAAGAAATCCTGCAGAATTAGCAGAAGGGGAAAAGGGAGTTACCATGACAACCACCTTCATTACCACCACTGGCATCACCACCACTGACTGCAGTGTGTGAAAACATAGAGAAAAGAGAAAAGGAGCAGTTTGGGGTGCATGACCCTGTGTGTATCTGGGGGTGCCTACCTTGGAAAAGGACCAGGAGAACTACCAGTGAACAAAGTATTTTGCTACAGCCAGTTCTGAGCAGCTTTTGAGAGGTGAGTCGAGGTGAGGTGAGGTGGAGAAGGTTCCCCAACTGCCACCATGGCCAAATGGTCAACCCAAGATCACCCCAAGAGGGTTTGGTGCTGAACTCTTGCCTTCTGTCTGGCAAGCTGCTAGCAAGTACATAGCCTCAGTCTCTTGATGAGCATTATCCAACGGGATTTCTATCAAAATAATTCCCAGGGGTTAATAAATATACAGCAGCACCTGCAGGGTTGAAGTAAATCATTTTCTGTGTATTGTTTGAATGTCATTGTTTTACTGCCATATGAACACATATATTAACGGGGGGGCGAATCGGCAGCTGTAAGTAATACATAAAGTTTTGTATAAAAATGAATTATGCAAATATGATCTCTCTTTTCTTGTGAGTGCAATAATAAAAATGTAAGATAAATCTTAATAACATGTCTCTGACTTAAAATGCTAAAGGGTAAAAGGGGAAGGGGGGAGGGTCAGCACTGTTGTTTATTATTGAATTCAGTGCTGAATCCAACGTGCCTAATGTTCTTCGAGAAATTGAAACATCTAATGTCAAATAAGATCTCCATGGTCTAATTCTTCATTCAGAGCCCTGGGGATAATGTATCCAACGTGACAATCCAATAAGCTTTCACATCTTCATCCATTTGTTTTCACGGAGCCCTCACACCTCTGCTTAAAAAGTAAAAAATATCTTTAAAAAGTCATTATTTTTTACATGGTAATAAATTTCACTGGAGCAATAGGCATAATTTTAAAAAGGGGAGGGATAAAAAAAGGGGAGAGAGACTGGATGATAGATTGTCTACAGCTTTAATATACAGAATACAGCCTACAATCTATCTATCTGTCTGTCTACATATCTGTCTGTCTGTCTATCCACCTATCCATCTTTTTTATTGAAGTGACTTCTATTCCATCTTGAATGGATGTCGTAGAACTGCACCTTTGCTGGCGAGATTTTGCTTGTAACTCACTAACTTGAGGTTTTGCAGGGAGGCCTGAGACTAAATGAAAATATAGATGAGGCAGGCCAGCATATTCTGCTGTGGACAGTACAATCCCACCATGGAGCCACCAAGAGATAACTGTCCCGTCTCTCTATGCATTGTTGAATTAGCCAGGGGCATGATGGGTACATCCCTTGGAGGGAACAATCACAAAGTGGGATGGGAGCAACAACCTACTCTGGGGAAAGAGGAAGGTAGCAGGAGAACTGGGCTGATCTGAGTTGAATATCCACCAACATTGCTTGATATTAAAGCGTCTAGGTGAAACCAGACTTTGGTGGAGGGGAGTGGGAAGCAGGATGCTGGTGTAGAGACACCCGGGGACAGTATTTTGGGAGCTACCCTAAGTGTCTGACTTCTTTGAACTTTCCCAGTTGGATGCAGGACACAGAACAATCAGCCAGAAACAGTTTTGAGAGACTTGCAAAAACTCTTTTATTCTTTGGCAAGGTATTGTATCACGTTTGGTGACAGCAACATCACAGAGCACCGCTGGCAGTCTGCAACCCCAGATGGGCATGCATGTTAATGACTGGTAAAAGCAGCAGAGATCTGAACAGGACCCAAGTCTCCCTTGGGGGTGGCATTTGGTGCTGTCCCACGGAGCTGAGATCAACCCCATTCATTTATTTTCCTGCCACGAATTTTTACCACTTTTGTTGCTGCAGTTTGCATTATTATGTGCCAGATAGGAGTTGGACTGCAAGGTTTTGCTGCTGGCTTTATCTGCTTTCCCTGCTAATGGAGAGGATGGGAAATTAGAGGAGGACCTCTCATCTGTCGTTGCACTTTAAGGCTAAGAATATGTTCTGCTATCAGAACTGTTCCACATTAACACATACACATCAAGGTAAACAGCAATTGCTAGTTGCCTTTGGCCAACAGGCGGATCAGTCTGTTCATTGGCACATTAACAAAGTGTTAATTGTTCTTTTCAGATGTATTTTTCCTGCCAAATGCAGGAGTAATCCTGACACTGCCTTGCATTGTAGGCTTTGGGGCTTAGGTCAGGCTCAAAGTGGGTTGTGAAACAATGAACCAGCGCTAGGTTTTCATTTGGAAGCCCAAAGCTATGCAAAATCTCCAGGGTGCAGGGATGATGTAGCAAGCTTTGAAACAGAGGTGAGACTGACTGAGAACTTTATTAAAAAATTACGAAGTTGAGAATGAACCTGTGGCTTCTAGTCTGGAGCAGATCTAGCGAAGGATTTCAAGTGGAGACTTTGGATAAAGTGGAAAGAAAAGATAGATTCTATAAACCTAGGTAGAAAATGACAGTGTTTTCAGTAGAATTCATTTGTAGCAGGGATGGGGGCAAATTCCAGACTTACTGAGGAGTCCTGAGCAGGGCAGATCTGTAGTCATGAAAGTTCAAAGCAACCCAACTTTGATGAGGAACCCAAGATTTCTTTCGCAGGCCTTGGCCAGGTTTTCAAGCATGTCCAGAACATTACATGTTCCATGTAATGCACCAAGTCAGTGGTATTCATGGTTAGAGATTGGTCCTGCAGTTTGCAGAAGAATAAATAAGAGAACTACTACTGTGGAACGTGATCACTGTGTGATTTTCCCTAAAAAAAGTTGGGTGTCTCTTTCCTGGTGAGCAGTGGACAGTGAGGCGGCCTTTGGAAGACCATATGGGCTGACAATGAGTCTGGGAAGAAGAGACAGCACTTCTTCAGTTCCTGGTGATAAATACAGTGCATGTCTCCCATACTGAACTGTCCTGTTTTTCTATCAGCAATCGACGTATGTTCCTCAGGTATTGCCACATCATCTGGCCTCTAAAAACATATGGAAACCGTGGCAGAAAGAGGTAGCCAAAGACAACAAACTAGAGTGAAAGGAGATGTTGTGTTGAGGGAAATGCTTTCTTTTTGCAAGAGGATGAGAGTGAGCTGATTTCCCTAGGAAAGCCTTTGCCATGAAATTTTTTTGGGGGGGTGTTTTTATTTTGTTTTGTTTTGTTTTGTTTTTCCTGGGAGAAGGTGAAATCCCACTTGGACTTCCTTATTTTATTTCTACAAAATGTTGTGTATTTTTGAGCAACCCAGCATACACCAGTGTTTTTCAGAAACAAACACAGACATATCATTGAGGTGTCTGTCTCAACAGAGTTCTGCTTTAGATATAGTGCTGTCAGCCTGTTTTTCTGAAGTGGGAAGGGTGAGCATTACAGTTTTGGCTGCCCACTCTCACAACACCTTGTCAGGTCCCCAGTGTGATATGCTCAAGCTGAGCCCATCCATAACACAGGAATCACTCCCCTGAAGATTGTTTATCAAGAAAGTCCAAGCAACTCACAATTTTCTCTTTACACCTGCACTTTTTGCCACTCCATGTGAGCTGTGTGTTTTGCAGTTGATTGCAAACCTGGAGGAATAGGAGAAGGAGACAGCAGGGAAATAGTCATATAGACTGAAAATAAAATAAAGCTTTTCTAGACCAGAACAGCAGCCTGCACACTGGTTACCAAAGCAAGGCCAGCAGTTGGCATGGGCACAGGTAGGCAACTGCCCCGTGCAGCCCCATGGATGATGATAGCAAAAATTGATGGGGTTCAACTGGATGGTGGAAGAGCTCCTCTGTGCATTGTTATCCCCATGGAGGTTGGACTGCTGTGCAATATCATCTGTATCACAGGGGGGCAATGAAGTACTTCAAGGGCTGTAAGTATTCCCTCTTAGTGGGACCAAACCTGTGTCAATGGTGGCAAAGGGGGCTGAGGCTGTTAAGGAGTAAAACCTCATGTACAAGCTGTAGGTCTGTGGATGCTTAATATTGTATTCAAAGTTGGGGACCCTTCTGCTACCAGTGTCTTGAGTGTCCCTGGAAGGAGACTGCTGGAAAGACCCATGTGCCATAAGACCCTACATGAGTGAAGGAACCCTGAGGATGTCTTGAGCCTGTTAAAGCAGTTGTTCTGTAACTGTTGTCTGTTTTACTTTTCTTCCTTCAGCTTCCCTAATTTGCCTTTTGTTTAAATCCTGAAGTGTGAAACTAGGTTATTTGTGCACAGTCTGATAAAGTAGATCGTCACTGGTGCTACCATTTTCCAATCTCAATAAAAATCTCAAAGTGCCAGGACATGAATTTTTTGGCTGTATTCTTCTAGGAATGAAGAATGTACCCAAAAAATTGTCTTCTACACCAGGAATTTTTGTGTTGTCCCTGCAGACAGTTGACTGAATCATGACAAATTTTCTTTCTTCCAGAAAACCAAGCCTGGTCCCTGGAATAAAGAGGAATTTCTCCTCACTGGCCTTGCACAAAGAGAAAGGGAACAAGAGAAAGAACCAGGGTACAAACTCACTGAAAGAGGAAATAATCTTCAGGCTAAGAAAATGTTTCAATTTTGCAATGTACATTGATATATACGGACTTCCATCATTTGCACATAATTTAGCAAAACCAAGAGCGAAATCCAGTGGAAATATTCAAACATGTAAAAAAGCCATAATTTTTCTCTGAGTTGTGACTGAATAGTTATTATTTGCTCAGGAAGACCTTTTTTTCTTTCTTTCTTTCCCCCCCCCCCCTTTCTTCTTTAACATCTCATTAATGTTAATGCAACTCCAGCTCGATAAAAATGGGAAGATAGGGAAATAGCAGTTTAGCAAATTTATTTTGTGAGAGTAATATCTTTGGTCTGTGTAAAGGATATTCATTCTGAGAGGACAGCTGTACAAAATGAGCACCTCCAGGCCCCATTAACCCAAAGTGAGAGGATCTGGGCAGGCATGATCAACGGGAAATGAAGAAGGTTTTTGACTTTGTTTCTTGCTTCCATGGGGAAGGCTAAAAGTTGAGTGCCAACCTCTTGTAACCAGCAGAGTGGAAATCAAGCTGGAGAGAGGGATAGCAATACTGTTGTTGGGAATACAAGGCAAGAACAACTATCAGGCTCAAGGGGAAGAACCCTTGTCTTTCCCTCTGTGTTTAAACACTAATTTTGCACTGTGCCTGGCTGTTTGGTTCACTGTATCTTGGGGCCAGCTAAGACATTGCTATTTCCATGGTCTCAGAACAGGCTACATGTACTTTGCAGGAGGCTGGATTGTCAAGAGTCTTGGTCCCCACTGAACTGGAATCAGTGCAAAAAGCATTGTGTCTCCTCTTTGGGTCACTTTGCTTTTCTTCCTTTCCTTGGAAATCCTGTATGGGATGCAGAAGACCATGATGTGGAACCGGATGACACCCACATGCAAGTAAATCTCAGCAGTCAGACTTGTTCCCTGATGTGCCAAATGGGAGTTGGATGGTGCCCTGTAGGAACCTTCATCTTTACTTTTTATGGGCTGGCAATCTCCAACTAGCTGAGTCCCAGCTGACATCTGGCCTGCAGCTCTCTAGTGGGTATCTGCTTATCTTCCAGGTCTGAGTGTGTTCCAGGTCTTAGAGTTCACCTTTCTGTGGATTCAGGTGGCTCAGAACAGCTATTGTGCATATAGGGAAGTCAGGAGAGTACTGGGCATACAATTTAAGCAAGTTCAGGATTTCATGCCTAGAGGTTCAAGTTAAATCTCAGCTGCTACAAGGACACAAAATCCTTGAAATCATTGTGACAAAACTTCCTAGAGGCAAAATACGGATGGATACTTTCCTCTCTCTTTCTCCATGCAAAATATGAGCTTGTTCTAGCTATTCAAACTCTATCTACTCTTAGTGGAGAGACAGGAAGACCTCCCAAGGGTGATTCATCCATCATTAGTAGCAAGCCTTGCTTTCCCCCTGGGCTACAACCCTGCCTTGATTTATAGCTGTGAAGGACATTCAAGCTACTGGCATGGTAATGAACCCACTTAACTTCATATGTCTCTGGTGTAGGCGCCTCTGTCTGAATTAGCCTCTCCCTTGTCTCCCTTTACAGTCAATGGAAAGAGACAGATACCCAGATGTCCAATTTGTCTTCCCAATCTAAGAATCGCAGAATAATTATGGATGTAAAATACCTTGAGAGGTGTCTAGTCCACCGTTGACCACCTCCAGAAATGAAGTGCCAATTAGGTCTGGTTTCCTGAGATCTATCATCCCATGGAACCTGCAGGGTTTTTGGACACCTGCCCTGATTTTAGCTGTCAGCCTCAAGACAAAAGGAACCATGCCTAAAGCTGACTTTGAAGTAGTTGTAACATCAGCCTTTGGTGACTTGATTTGATGGAGATGCCTGTGCTATGGAGAAGAGATCCAGTTCAGATTCAGATGCCAAGAGTGTCTATGGTTCATATGTGTCCATGTCAGTTGAGTGTCTGAGCTGTCCTCATAGCCATTTGGCTAAATCAACCAACATGGTCACTGAAGGTTCACCGACCAAGACAGACATCTTCTCTAGAGTAAGCTGGATAGTTCCCTGAACTCCTCTGATCATTTGATGTGTCCTTCAACACACTAGTATGGAGCTGGCAAATATGGAGTAGGATTTTAAGGTCTTTATTCTTCTGCAATGGCAACTGGAGGCCAGGTGCGATACGCCTCAGTATCTAAAATGACAACAGACCCCTGCATTTACCCAGCTGAATCCCACCCCTGATGTCTAAGCATCCTAGGATTGATAGACTTGTCTGCACATAGGCATCCAATGCCATGTGAGGTGACTTGAAGCATGAGAAACATCCATGCAGGGTTGTCGGGTAGGCGACAAGACATAGAAAACATCCATGTGCTTCTGAGGGTCAGACAGGATAAGCCAGTGACTCTAGCCTTGTGAGAGCAGCTGAATAGATTTCCAAAACATGAACAATTAAATTATTCTCTTTCATGTAAGAGGAACTGAAATGACCCAGGGATGCATACAGTAGAATCCCTGTTCCATAAATTCTGTTGCATCCTTGTGACGTAGGCAGATGGAGGACCTCATCTTATTTTCCCTCTTTATTCCATTCTTAGTGTTATCGATCAGGACTACATCATCACATTCCTGTGTCAGTATAACATCCAAATCTTCTGTTCTATTTCTGGGAGAAGTCAGTCACCATTCTCTCTAATAAAAAAAAAAAAGAATGAAAGGTAACAATTATCTTTTTCAATCAACATTCATATAAAAAGTCTCTAATAATAATAGCACTTAGCACTCTTGAGCTCCAAAGTGCTTTTCAGACATTAGCTAATGAATCAATGATTCAGGGAGGAAAGGCTTGGAGTTCATTAATCTTGAGCTTTCCAACTGTCACGAGATTCAGACTAAGGCTGCTGGAACTACAGGAGCAGAAGTCAGAGATCTCTATTGCTAAAGACAGAGGAGACTTCAGAAGTTCTGGGATCTTTGAACACTGAATTCTGAATCAGTTTGTGTTTCAGGAGCTCTCCATTTTCTTCTGTGGGAAAAGAAAGACCTTCTCCACAAGGGTCAATGTTCATGTGAAAGCTGTCAAATGTCCAGTCTAGTGCATGTCTGTACATCTCTTTTTCAGGGTCTCCTACTGCTGCCTGTAACTGTAACTATAATTAGATGCTGTTATGACATTAATTTACACTCCTGACCTGACTCTCAGCCTCATTGAGAGTGTCACTGTTGATGAAATCATGAAGAAAAAGAAGGATGACTGATTCAACACAGACTCAACTGTTATGTATTTGGCAATGACTTGGTCTCCAACAAATAAAAAGAGACCCTACAGTTCCAGGACAGAGATGTTGTGCAAGGGGAGGGTGGGGTAGGACTTGCATAGGAGGATTTACAATCTGGATAGACAAAGGCTGATCCAGAGAGACCTAACTCAACAAGGGACTTCCTCAGTCATTGAAAATCAGGGCTATGAAGAGGCTGAGAGATAGCAAGGCAGGGTCATTTCCACCTAATTAGTTCCTGACAGGTGCATGTCATTAGTCTTTCAATGGTGGCAGCTCTTCCCACTGCCATCACCTCCTAGCCAATCTCTGTAAACACGCTGATGCCTCAGAAGACAGTTTTTTTTATTCTGAACAATCCTTGCTGTTCTTTAAAACAACTGTGTCTTGCCTTATCCACTGTTGATATGGGAGAGAGATTTTTCCCTTCAAATCTGAAACTGGCTTCTCAGGATGAGCAGGCTTTTACCTGATCCCACCCTCATCCCATCTTCCTTTTTGTCTCATTTTTAGGAGCGCCTCTCCTTAATTACATGTTTCCCAAGCCTCCACTCATATTAAAAATTGATGGCATCAATGGGAAGAAACCCAGTTCTTCTGCCTTTAAATTCTCCGTCTTGCCAAGCCCTTATTTTGTCCTTACATTTTAATGTCATGGCAAGAGAGGTGCTTGAGACACCATAAACACTCTATTTCTGTATTTAGGGAGCTATGTTATTTATTGTTCAAGAGAGAAGGGGGAAAAAAAAGGCGGGGGGCAGATAAGGGAAAGAAGGAAAGGAAAGGAAAGGAAAGGAAAGGAAAGGAAAGGAAAGGAAAGGAAAGGAAAGGAAAGGAAAGGAAAGGAAAGGAAAGGAAAGGAAAGGAAAGGAAAGGAAAGGAAAGGAAAGGAAAGGAGAAATGAAGTAAAAGAAAGAAAAGGAAGCACTACATCTTTGACTGCTTTAATAAAGTATATCCCCAATGGATGGATAATTTACAAGGACTAGACCCAAAGTCTAGCCACAAAGTCTCTTCAAGAGGCAGAAAACCCCGTTTTCAACACTCCCATGGTTTTGCATTTCATAGTCAACAGAAAACAATAAAACCAGAGCAGGGATAACAAGGTTGCCTTGAGTTTTGTAGGGAAATATTGAAGGTGTGAAGCAAAATGTAAAGTGAAGTCTAATGGTTACGTCTGTCATAGAGAAGGGAAATTTGGCACTTGGGGAAGATGGAAAAGAGAAAAGAGACTAAGCACTTTCAAAAGTGAAGGAAAGAAGGGAAGAAAACCCTCTTTTGCAGTTGATGAGGATAAAGCTGAGAAATTATAAACCCTTTAAAACATCCTTTAGTTCACAGCATAATTGGATTTAATGTTTTGGCAGCAAGATGCGATTATTCCATCCTAAATAAAACATTCTTCCTGTGAATGATGACCGTGTAGAATTACCATGGCTAAGGACTTTAGTGAAGAAGATGCTTTGCTCATCTCCCATTTCTTACACCCCAGGATCTCAAAGCACTTTGCAAATATATTGCCAATATTTCTGACCAGTCTGTACTGCTATTCCCACTTTCCTGTTACGGAGAATAGGGAACATCATTTACTAATATCCTGAAGTCTGCATAGCATCTCAGAGAGCCTTGTACTCTTAACTGCTGCCTAGTCCTTCCATTGTGATTGTACTGCAAGCACTGAAATCCTGATCTTGCTATGACTGAAGACCAGGTCATCACTTCTGATAACAGATTATCATGAAGAAGGTCCTAGATAAGTTCAGATTTCAGCACTGGTGTTCCTTCCTCCAAAATGACTTCAGTAGTCTATAAATAAATACTATTGTATTAGAAAAGTTTGTTTCATGAATATTGTCTTTTACTGACCTCACTTCTAGTTTTCTATGCTTCTACAGGTCCTATTAAGAGTAACACAGAAGTACAAAGAGATTTCCAACTGTGTTCCAGTGTACACAGGTCATTTTTATGTTATCTGTTTAGTTTCTTGCTTGAGTCCACAATTCCGAGCTTGCAATGCCTGGAAATTATTTAACATGGTGCATCTGTGCTGTGGAAGAAATTACATATTGTTCCTGTTGACATCACCTTTTCCGTTTTCATATTCTCTTGTTGGTCTGTCTCTGACAAATCATCCTGGGATTCTGCTGGATTAACTCCAAATACTGGCATTCATAGATGTGTGGAAAGATAAGGAAATGCACAACTTGCTGAACTCAATCATAAACATCTCAAACAACAATAACACTAGGAAAGAGTCCAAGATATGATATGGTCAGAGTTATATTCCAACACAGAGTATCTGTTTTTAAACATAACAATAATGAGAACAAGCCCATTTCTTGGCCTAAATTATGCATTCTTTTTTTCAAAATCTGCATGGAAACTGGGTATGACAGTGAAGAGCCCTGATAACATAATCTCTTGCAAAATGGTAAAAGGACTAAGGAAGGTAAAAGTGCACTTAAATGCCTACCAGGTTGGGTTTGGACATGTCAAGCATATTAGAATCTTATGATCTTATGGTTGACTTAAGGTCCAGAAATTATTATTAAGCTTGCTCAGACAGAAGAAAGAGACAATTTTACAGGTTGGGAAGCTGATGAAAGGACTGTCCTATTTGCTATGGATTCTACCTCAGTCTTAGTGACCAGGCGAAGAGTTTTCCCTGCTGGGAACTTTATCTGAGTTACTGTTATACCATTCCTCCTTGCCTGTGCAATAAACAACATCCTTAAACTTACATGTCAGCATCCTCCTTTTCAGCCACTGACCACTTTTCTCAGCAAAGGTGTTGGCAGTTCAGGTCAGAAAGTGATGCATCATTGCCGTGAAGAGCTGCAACATTTCAGAAAACCTTAGTCCTGTTCCTGAATCCAGTCTACCCTGTAGCTGCAACAGTAGCTTAATCAAGAGTGAGATGCTATAGAATAGCTTCAAGCAGAAAATACAAATACGGAGGGAGAAACACACACATGCAGAGTACAAAACACAGAGGTAAAATGAGGGTAGTATAAAACCTCAAGACACACAAGAAAAAACTTGAACTGTGGTGCTCATTTTCTAAATGAGAAAAACCTATAGGAAAGCTGGAAATAAAAGAATACCTCGGTAATTGAAATTTCAGGAGAACACAAAAAGCAGACTGTACTTTACCGTGGGTATACATCCTCTCTCCTCTTACAAATCACCCGTGTGACACACATCTTGTAATCTTTATGGGTAGAAGCCTAGCAGTGAGAATATACGGCTGCAAGAGAGTGAGAAATCTCAGCATTTGCTTTTCCTCCCCGTCCTAAGTGCTGTTTTAGGATGGATGGGGACAGAGATAGAGCTGGTCTTTGGATTTTAGTTCCCTGAAGCTGAAGCGCTGAGCTGCAGAGGTGAGTCGAGTAACTGATTTGAGTGTCAACAGGTGACAGTGGGACACGCGAAAAGAGAAGCTCTTCTGTGCGTTTGTACCTATAATACACCGCAAAAGCTATGTCAGTCTTGGTGCTGATTTTCACTTCTTTTTTGAAGCATGTCAGCTAGAGGAGAAAGGAGGAGCTGAGGCCCTTTTCTAGAGAGTCTGAACTAGTGGCTGCTGAAAGGAAACTTCAGGGGAAGATTCTCCAGGCAGACTTGACTCAGTCTTGCAGCTGGAAGTCATCTCCTTCCTACTCCTGGCCTCAGCACAATGAAAATTCTTCCAGGACTCCTGTTTTCTAGGGCTATCTCAACACAGGTGATGGGGTCATGAATTTTTTGTTGCCAGGGACCTGAAGATTGCAAGTCACACATATTCTTCTGTAGAAAACAGGTTACAGCTGTCACAACTGATACTGAAAAAAAACTGAGCAGTTGAGTGACTTCACCACCTGCTTTGAATTGTAGGGTGCTTTGGTTCTGTTTGTTTTATGAAGAGTGGTTTTCTTGTCTCATTTTTAAAAATGCCCCAAAGAAGGAATCTTTGGGACAGCCAAAATCATTAGGTGGAATACTTTGAGTATTACCCACGCTTACTTTCTGTGCCATAAGAGGTTATGGTAAAGAAGGTGCAGCTGGCCAGTTGTGTGCTTCTGAGAGCTGGGTTTGGGATGGGAGTCCACATGGATGTCCAGGTGCTAATGGTGCAAGGTCAAGTACACTAGTGAGAATTTCCTAGAGATGGGAGCTGAAAGGACCAGGGGTGTTGTGGGTAGGACACAAAAATTTTCGTTGCAGTTCCTGCAGGGATGAGGGCTGGCCAGTGAGCTAGGTGCTGACCCGGAGCAAAATAAAGAGTTTGAAACAGACAAATCTGGAAAAGAAATCTCACTGTTCCTTTTTTGTAAGTGGGGAATGAAGAGGTGAAACATTCTCTGAGTCCCAGTCTAACTTCTTCCCAGTCCTTCTCCTCACACTTTGTTTTCAGGTAGCTTCTTCTTTCACAAAATAATCATCAGTCCTGAAAGCAATGGTGATCCTCCAGGCTTTCTGGAGAACGAGCTACAAGCCTTGAGAGAAGCAGTTGGAGCCCTGACTCTGGGATTGTACAACCACCACCTCTTACTTACCTCTCTTGCCTCTTTCTCTTCCCTCAGATGTTTGAAACTTGACTTTGACTTCAACAAGGCTCCGCCAGCTCTCAAGGGCCAGGAGTGCAAGAAGTTCTACCTATGTTTTTTGTGCTTGGTCCCACCATTTCCCAGTGAGTTCCCAGTCTCAGGTACCATCTTGTTCCCTCATTTGATTGTCAAGAGATGCATAACACCAGGCTCAGAAATGGTCCTAACTGTACTGGAGTGAGTTCAGAGAAGGGAACAGAGCTGGTGAGGGGCTGGAGCACAAGTGTGATGGGAGCGGCTGAGGGACCTGGGCGGTTCAGCTGGAGAACAGGAGCTGAGGGGAGACCTTCTGATCTCTGAACTGCCTGAAAGGAGCTTGGAGCCAGGGGGGGTCGGGCTCTGCTCTCAAGGAACAAGTGACAGAAGAAGAGGAAATGGCCTGAAGTTGCACCAGTGAGGTTGAGCTTGGATCTTGGGAAAAATTCATTCCTGGAAAGGGTTGTCAGGCATTGGAACAGGCTGCTCAGGGCAGTGGTGGAGTCACCATCCCTGGAGAGGTTTGAAAGAGATGTAGATGAGGTTCTTAGGGACATGGTTCAGTGCCAGTGTTGGGTTAACGGTTGGACTCAATGATCTTGAGGATCTCTTGCAACCAAAATGATTCTTTAACACTATGATAATACTGTTTGCTGCTGCTGTGGATGAGCTGCTCCAAACATGTTTTCTGCTCCCTCTCAGGACAAGGGCAGGGCCCCTTCATGCACCTCACTCATGCTTTCTTACAGCAAAGAAAAAAGCCTTTGCTTCTTCTTCCTCCTCTGTCCAGCAAGGTCGTGCACAAACACTGCAGATTTCCCACTGTGCAGCTTTCCCACATCACCAGCTCTTTATCCTCTGTACTGAGAGGACAGATGATTTGATCAGGAAAGCTATTTTCCTGCAATGTAGATTATAATGGAAATCTGGAGAACAGCCCTGACTCCGAGTCTCCGCAGCTTTATCCTCTTAAAAGCACAAGCCAATTAACCTCAGCCTGCAGGGGAAGAGCTCCCCTGTTAGCGGCTGCATCTTGGAAAATGAGACATAGGGGATTTAAAATCACAGGGATCTGAAACTCCAGCCTATAGCGCTGCCCGTGCGCGTGCAAACCTCCACGGTGATACCACAGCCCTGGAGATGGGGCTGTATGTTCAGTATCTGGTTTGACTGTCAAAACCTCTGCGGTGGTGGAGTCCACGCCAGGGTTTCTGCAGCTCTCCCAGATGTTGCTCCACCGCCCTTGGGTTGCTGTGGGACCTGAAAGGTCAGGCTTAGGGATGGGGCTACCTGGGGACAGGGATATAATTTACATGGAGGATGTTTGTGAAGGACGGTGTCAAGAGCTCGCTGAACTGGAGATGCTCCTAGGTGATAAAAAACAGCCCAAGGCCCAGGCTCAATATAGAAAGCACAGTAACTGTGCTCTCACATGAGGGGGCTGAAGAGTGCAAAGACTAATTAGATTCTAAGGGTTATACCACAAGGTGGCAACTCAGACCATCCCGAAGTAGCAAAGATGCTTAGGTGCTGGAAAAATCAGTTTCTCTCCCATTTTAGGCATTCTGCTTAGGCACCTGTACGCTGACTAGGTGAGGCAAATCTGAGTGTATTTGATATTTCTTTTGGAAAAAGAGCATGTCTTGGATCACAGAGGCAGGGCTTTTTCCACATCTTCCCCATCTGAATGTTCTGTGCTTATCCCACAAATCTCCTCTGCCATCTGATGCGCAACATGCTACCTTGGCACCGTTTTCTTGTGGGTTGGAAGGAAACACAGGCACACATAAAATATTCTCTCATCAGACACCTCTCCCAAAGTCTCGCTAACTACCTGCCTTTGCAATAGTCTGCGTTCCTTTAATGACAACAGCTCCTGTTTGAGATGTTAACATCTCCAGACGTTTGACAAGCAGCTGAGTAAATGTCAACACCTTTCTAAAGGAAGTGTGGGATTTAAGTGAATTGTGCACTGACTAGGAAATTGCAGTTGATTCTGGGGTGAGACTCACTTGTTCCTAACAGCAGAACTAATGCCAGCATTTTAGGCCAGGTAGCAAATGTCGCTGTACCCACAGAGATAAGGGAAGGACATATAAACGACCCTGCTCCTTCTAAGTCGTAACCTATGAGGTTTTTTAATGATGGGGGAAATAATTTGAGGTTAGTGCTCTATTCTGGAACACTAGAGAAGTGCATTTCACACTCTGACTGTCAGATTCCCTGAATAGCCTTGGATGATGCATTTAGTGTCCGCTGGCCTTAGACCGCCACCCAAAATTTCCTTGCAAAGGTTTCCTTGGCCAGTTGCCCTCAGAAACAGATTGTGCTGTACTTGCATTAAGGGTTGTCTCCTGAATAACAAACTGAAGAACTGCTTCAGCACAGCCTCAGTGGGAACAAATCCTCCCCAGTGATCGCAGTATTTCTCAAAACTAAGTATTTTCTATTGGCCTCAAGCATTCTACCAGACCTTTTATTGTGAGCTCCTAGAGCTTCCAGGCCCACATCCCACAGTGCTGTGGTCACTTCTCTGTTACCACCTATTTGCTACCTAAATGGGATATGTTGGCTGGGGCTCATTTTGCTAAAGCTTGAAAATACAACACCACAGGCACCTTCCTCCAAGGCAGCCTTCTTTATGCTGTGTTAGGAAGGGAAAGGCTTTATTATGGAGCAATCCATCTCATCTGGAAATAGATATATGAAAAAGATGAGATGAACAGCTCCTGGACAATGCCTATTTCTCTCCTTTAATAGGTCCTTTGAGGAAATAGGTCTGATAAATTTCATCTGTTGCACCTAGCAGCTATATAAGCATCTATATAAGGGGAGACCTTATTGCTCTCTACAACTATAATATCTGAAAGGAGGCTGTAGCATGGAAGGCACTGGACTCTTTTCCTATGTAACAAGTGATAGGACAAGAGGAAACAGCCTTAAGTTGCACCAGGGGAGGTTCAGATTGAATATTAAGAAAAATTTGTTCAGGGAAAGGGCTGTGGGGCATTGGAACAGGCTGCCCAGGACAGTGGTGGAGTCACCATCCCTGGAGGGCTTTAAAAGACACATAGATGAGGTTCTTAGGGACATGGTTTAGTGCCAGTGTTGGGTTAATGGTTGGACTCGATCTTGAGAGTCTCTTCCAACCAAAATGATTCTATGATTCTACATGAGAAAGATATACACCATCACAGGGCATTAAACAAGGTTTGCTGAATCATAGAGCTCTATTTCTGCATATTAGAGATATCTCGTATGAGATAGACTTAGGTAATGACTTTTTCATGCAGGTTTTAGGGGTTATAATCAGAAACAGCACACAAGGAAAATTGCTTTTCTCTTGGCCTTTTTGATTCTATTACTATTTTTAATGCAGAGAACAACAGGCTGGTGGAACTTGCTGCTGCAGGGTAGTAAAGTTTACTGTGCCTTTAAATGGTAGTTGCATTGAAGGCTTGTGTTATTAAAAAGTAAGTGCAAGCCAGCTGTTATTATTTCAGATTTAAAATTTACCGAAGCTCATTTAAGCAAGATTAGGAAGTGCTGGAAGTGACTGTCCATGGGGCATGTGAAGTCTCCCTCCTGGGGCTGCAAGAGAAGCCCCAGCAAATGGGTGACAGCACCAGTGTGAATATCTCTGAACCTGCCCAGGGCAGGGGGAGGCTTAAATGACTGCTCAGAACCCTTCTCTGCTCTAATTTCTGGCAGTGCTGAAGTCAGTTTTCGGTACCTTTAAGAAAAAAATAGAACCACTGGATGGAGTTGTAGAATTGCATATGTTGATACAGACATCTAGACGTGTTTAGATCAGCCTCCAGCTCAAAGCAAGGACAACCTTATTGCTGGAGCAGGCATCTTAAGGCCTTCTGTATGCGAGTTTTAAAGATTTCCCATGTAGATCTGTGTTGAACCTGGTCCTGGTGCTTAGCCAAATTGTGAAGATTTTGCCCTGATTTCCAGCAGGAACTTCCATCATTACAACCTGTGACTGCAACCTCTTGCCATTTTGCTGTGCATTTCCAGGGACAATCCAGCTCTGCCTTTTCTGTCACCTGCTGTAGGTCCTGGTTAGAAAGTAAACACATCCCTTTCAAGCCACCAACCTTCTCCAGTGCCCGACTTCCTAAGTATCAAGGTGAGAACTGGTAAGAACAAAGCTGGTGATGAAGTGACCTAATGCTGCAACTCCCAGTCCTCAGGCTTTACCAGGCTGGGCTTCAGCTGGGGTCAGGAGGGAGATGTGATGCACCACTACGAACAGATGGGTGTAGATGGTTCCTATTCTTCTACCAGTACCACCATCAGAGGCAAAACACCAACATCAGCCTCCACACAGGCATCCTTCCCAGAGTCCGAGAGCTACTGCTCCTCTGTCATTGAGGGGCAACAAGTGTTCCAAAATCCAGATACTTCATTGCTGTGTTTACTGTGTCCTCCTTCCCTCCCTCTAGTTGCTAAGAGATATTCCTGCTCTGCAAAGTCACTGATACAGACCCTCGGCTGCTGCATTTCACTATTCAATTTGCAATTTAAATTCTCTGACAGGCAGAAGCAACCAAGCTGTTCACTTAAGATTGCAAGAAGTTATATTGAAATCCAGGAAATCGCCAATGCCTCGAGCTCTTCATAAATTCCACTTTGATAGTAACAGAGACAGAGGTGGGAAGAGGCAAGGAGAGAGAGAAGGGAATGAAAGAGATAGGTGTTGGTGTGGGGGAGGAAGGATGGAGCAGAGACAGTGAGGAGCAATCTCAGGGGAAGAGTTTCCCTTTTATTTCTGTTCGTTGCTGTATACTCTGACCTGTGGACCTGATGCTTCTGCTTAGAGCTGGCTAAATGCCCCTTAGCAAAACTAAACACCCACTTTTATCTCTTCTTCATTCCTGCTTTCCTTTATTAGTGCTTCCTGGAGACAGAGACAGGTCCCCTTTGTGTCATATTTTCCTTTCCTAAAACACCCACCCAGCCATCACAGCATGAAGGGCTCCAGGGATACGTCCCTCCTGCAACGGAGGGTGCTCAGCTCCTGGGTAGTCACTGTCTGTGGGTCTCCTGGACATTGTGTCTGGCCCCATAACTGATAACAGGGCTCTGATCTGAACCCGAATTGCAGCCACACAGAGGGAGGGTTATGTTTTTGTTAATAGTTATCTGGGTCCTCCTAGCATATGTGGGATTTGTCCTGGATGTGGAAGAGAGCAGCACCCTTAAATCAGAGAGAAGTGTACATGAATTATTGGGAACAGGCAGCTCTGGGAAAATGGATGGTGAGATTCAGTGCTGGGGCTGTAGGAACCCACAGAGGCAGGAGTTGGGATGCTGATGCGATGGAGTTCGGTGACCCTCCGAAACCACCCCTCCCCTTTCAGTCTCATAATTTCTCTGCACTGAAATCCTCTCCATGGGTTTTCAGGCCAGCAGAGGGAACCCTCCACTGCAGTTATCCCAATCCCCGCAGCTGCAGGGAGCAAAGACAGTGGGGCTGGAGGCACTGGGTGGAGGGGGGACTTGCAGGCAGATCCCTCCTTGCGGGGTGTCACAGAAAACTGTTTGATCCTCCTCTTTCCTGCCAATCTGTCAATACCGAATCGATGCAATCCCAACCAGCAGATGGGAGCAGCTCCACAGATCTCTTAAATGCTTTCTACACATAGAATTGTAAAATCACATAATAGTTTGGGTTGGAAGGGACTTTCAAAGCACATCCAGTGCCACCCCTGCCATGAGCAGGGACATCTTCACCAGCTCAGGTTGCTCAGAGCCCCGTCCAGCCTGGCCTGGGATGTCTCCAGGGATGGTTCATCCACCACCTCTCTGGGCAACCTGGGCCAGGCTCTCACCACCCTCAGTGTAAAAAATTTCTTCCTCTTGTCTAGGTGAAGGTGAAGACCATCCTGAAGGCCATCAGCAGTAGAAACCAGGCAACCAGAGCTTTTTCCTTATCCCTGACCCTCCGACAATGACTCTCACTGTAAGTAAATGACAGAGACTCATGTCCGCTTGTGGGGACAGCAGCATGCTGCAGGTGACATCCAGCATGACCATGTCAGATACTTTCTAAGAGGATGGTGTGGACATCAGCCTTTCCTCCTTCACTGTGTGCTTCTACAGCCCCATGTCCATTGTCTGAGACACAGGACAGCCCTGGAGAGGCAGGCTGCTTTAGCTCCATTCACCTTGTGTCAGAGAGGTGTTGTGTAATGCCTTTCAGGAGACAATTTACATTTTTTTTTGTCTGGGACCAGGTGAAATCAGGCTGCAGAATGAATCCGATGGGCAGCAAACACAACTCACTCTCTTGTATCCTGGGTTTCTAAGAGCTACCTAGGGTATCTCTCCATTTTTCCATCTTGAACATATGTGTCAGTGGGTTGCTCTAGTACCCTCAGGGCTGTGTTAAATATAAGACAAGATTAAACTGAAAACAGCAGGGTGGTCATCAGCATGCCCCTGCAAAGCAAAGCCTTCCATTCTTAACTGGAATTCTGGAAATAAAATAAAGACTCCAAAATAAAAGAAAAAGGTAGTCGGCCAAAGATAATTTTTGCTTTCTCTTCTAGCACTCTTCTGGCATTATGACTATATTGTTTTCAAAAGCATGTTTGAAATGAAGATTTTATAGAATCATAGAATCACAAAATAGTTTGGGTTAGAAGAGACTTTCAAAGATCACCTAGTCACCCAGTTTACACCCCTGCCATGAGCAGGGACTTCTTCACCCAGCTCAGGTTGCTTAGACCCCCATCCAGCTTGACCTGGGATGTCTCCACTGATGGAGCATCCACCACCTCTCTGGCCACCCTAAGCACCAAAAACTTCTTCCTCATGTCCAGCCTGAATCTCCCCTCCTTTAGTTTAAACCATCACCCCTTGTCCTGTCATAATACGTCCTCCTAAAAAGTCTGTCCCCATCTTTCTCACGGGCCCCTTTTAAGTACTGAAAGGCTGCAATAAAGCTGCTGTGCTCATCCCTCCTTGATCCAACCTCACCGGTGTGCAGGATGCAACAGATTGGATTTGAATCAGCACCTGGGAAAACATGTGTGGCAACTTCCCCTCCCAGCCCAGGTTGTATTTGGGGTTGGACAGCAGGCTCGAGCCCCATCACGCCATCATCGGACTCATTCCTCTGTTCCTGCGAAAACAAACAGGCCTCTGAGCCGCAGCAAATCGATTTGCTGCGCTGTAAATGCATTACAAGCCTGAAATGCTCCCTCTCTCTCACTCTTTCATCTTCTCCCTTCTGTTCCCTGCCTTGCAGAGAGAAGGAGCTTTCCTGCCAGTGAAGCCAGAGATGGGCAGAAGAGCTGTGCTGTGACCCATGTCCAGGGGTAGCTCAGCATCACTGCCCAACCCTGAAGGACAACTTCACTGAAGTGCATCTGGAAGGAGATTAAACATATGTTGATGGGGAAAGGTTGGGACCAGAGTCAGGGCAAAGACATGGAAGGAGATGCTTATCTGCTCACCTGCAGGTTGTCTCAGGAAAAAGCTGCTAGACCCTGTGCTCCATGCAGGAGCACCTCTGGTGTTAAACAAGGTTTAAGATAGGACACCAAGTTTTTCTGTCTTGAAGTGGGGATAGAGACAAGGATCTGCTCTCCCAAAGCTACACGAAGCAAAAATTGCTGTGGTGGGTTGTGGGGCTGTGAGCCAACAGGCAGTATCCTCCAAGGTGGAACAAGTGCTTTTAGAAGATGAGTCCTCTCTGTTTCATGTGATAACAGCTACTTTTGGATTAGCTTTGTTTTCTGTCTTGTGTATCTACTCTTCATCTGCAAGCTATGAGCACTGGCCATTTGGAGGGGCAGGAATGGACTTCACCCCTAGGACAGACATGGAAGGAACAACACTCTTAACAGATCCTGGACCTGGGATATGGTATCTGGCAAAATGTGCTGGTCACTATGATAGGATGCTCCTTTCCCTGTGCCCTCATCCAAGTTTTGGCAGGTTGGTTAGATCAAAATGGTCAGAGCAAGGCTGGATTTGCTGATGTGTCTTTTCTTTCTGTGCACTCATGCAGATGTGTTTGGAAAGCCACCAGCTTCCTAGTCAGGGAGCAAGGGAAACATAGTAAATCTGTGTGTCCTCCAGTGGAAAAATGTCCCGCACTCAGAGCAGGTTTGTCTTGTGCATGGAGTCACTGGGGGAGCACATAGATCTGTCAAACAGACTTTGAAAAACTGGTTTATGGCTTCCAGAGAAAACGCAGGACAAATACCAAATGCTCAGAGTGGGTGCAGAAGAACTGCGACTGCGATCTGGACTTATGCAGTTAGTGTCTGGTCTAAGGCTGTCATCAAATTCCCTCTGTAATCAGCGGAGAGAAATCAGAGCTGCTTTAGGGTAATTCAAGTCCACTTATCTCAGACACCTCTCTCAGGAGGGCTGAAATGTCCCTATCTCCTTCCACAGTGTGGAGATGGGGGTGAGGCCAACAGCTCAGAAAATAAACTGAATTTGCAAGCAGGAAGAGTAGCAGGAATGCGTCCAGCCCTGGGGCTTCTGTTCAAGATTTCTGCAGGTTCGAGAGCAGACTCAGCTACTTTGTGACCCACTGATTTCCAAGCAGCTACACAAATCTAAGCCTGGCTTATTGATTACCACTGAGATCCCCAATTTGCACCCCTGAGGCCTGCAATGTTTGCTGCTGGTTGCTACAATTCACCTTTACTTGCCCTCAGAAGACTTCACACCAGCAGGGATGGACTTGGAGACCCACAACATCTACCCCACCAGCCTGCTGAGGAAGAAACAGATCTCCCCTTATCACCTGACTTCTCCAGCCTCACCTTTTCTTGCACATCTACTCATCCCCACATCCAGAAACCCTCGATTTTGCTTTTCTAACACACAACTTCCCCTAGTCCTGCTCCCTACCTACAGAGAAGCTTCATCTTAAACTGGTAAGACAAAGCTGTCCAAAGTAAATGAGAAGCAGACTTGTCCTGCACTCCACACCCAAGGGGACACCACACTTAAAACTCAGCTCCTGCACGCATGTGATAAATGGGATCCGCCCAAAATAAATAAATAAACTCAGAGGCACACCAAAGGGGAGCAAAATCCCTAGGTTATTCCTGTATTACTCAGTCATCTCAAGGAGAGAGCAGCTATCTGCCAGCAGCTGGCTGAATCATCAGCTACCTAATGCTGCTTGGAATGAATACAGATGCTTTGGAATTGCCTTCTGTGAGCACCACAATAGAGACAGCTAAAGCAGCTTTGCTATCTCCAGAATGGTGGCTGACAAATTCAATCGACAAAGTGACTCTGAAAGCACTCCTGGCAAAGTATGAAAGGGGAATTAGAGGCACTGCAAAGCCCCGCTGCCCGTTGCCTTCATGTCTTTGCTAAGGAAAAAGAGTGGCAGTGCCCTGGCCAGCTCGCCTGCTTTGTTCATGTAACACCTACTAATTCATCACAACCACTTGCTCCTTTGGTGATTTATTTCATTGCTGTTATTACTCCCAGAGCATGCGAGTGTGCCTGTGTACAGGCAACAACCCTCTCTGTCATATCTAATGGCAAGAGTCTGTCAGTGGGGGCCTAGAGGCATGAAGAGAGTAGGAAAGATGTGTTGGGATGGACTGACCACCAGCAACATTATTAGTCTTAGCTGTATGCAGGGCACAGTGAGCCTAGCTTGCAGGACTGGAATTTGGGAATGGGATTTTGAATCAAAGAATCATAGAATGGTTTGGGTTGGAAGGGACCTTTAAAGCTCATCCAGTGCCACCCCTGCCATGAGCAGGGACATCTTCACCAGCTCAGGTTGCTCAGAGCCCCGTCCAGTTTGGCCTGGGATGTCTCCAGGGATGGGGCATCCACCACCTCTCTGGGCAACCTGGGCCAGTAATTTATCCGCTTTCTAAGGGGCTCACGCAGGACCTTGGCATTAATGGACAGGTTCTACCTAGTAGAGAAAGAATGTTTCCAAGGACTGCTGTGCCAAGGGGAGCTCTGCCCTCAGGGCTAGGAAGTGTCAGTGTAATCACCAGCATGTAGATGTTACACAGACTATCTTCTTTCTTTGTTTTGCCTCCAGGGAAATAGGACCTTGCTGGTGCTCAGTCTGCAGTGGCTGTGGTTTGAATGACAGATGGCCCTAGCCTGAGCTACAAAATAATGACTACAACATCTACTGTCAACTCATGGTCTCCTCATGTTTATTCTTAACAGGTTTCCAACCCAACTGAGTCTGTGTGTGAAGATATCTAGTAACCTTCTAGGAAAGCATTGATGCCCATCTTTTCCCTTTCTTCTTCCCACAGTATCTACTCTCTTTTGTACCCTTCCTTGTACATTCTTTTCATACCAGCCCTGTATGTCATTACATTCTCTCCTACAGCTCCTCAGGTTGGTTAGGAGGTGGGGTCAGTTCCTGCTGAGGGACCATGACTTCTCTCACCAGCCTTACTGTCCCATCCTCTAGCCAATGGTGCTGGCTAGGCTTATGTGTTAGGCTGAAGTACAACTTGCACAGGATTGGACTACCCTGGATATCAAGCTCAGAGCTGCTGTGCCAATGTCATCAAGAAGTAATCACCTTTATTCCAGTACATGAAACATGGTGGAGGCTGTTCCCATGGTCAGCTGTCATGGAGTTCCAGCTACCAAACTCTCTTGGACTTCAGATTAGGTTGGATGCAAACATTCTGCCTAATGGAAATGGCCAGGCGTAAAATCTTGTTTTTGCTGAAACAGTGCCCGACAACTCCCCAGGGGAGCAACTTTGCAGATGAAGACCCTCTTTAAGCAGGATCATGAAGTGGAAAGAAGTCTTCAGCCCCATGAACTGTTGCTAAACTCTTTGGACTGGTGGCTTGTGGCAATGTGACAATACCAGAGATGTCCTGGTTGGCCAGAGATTTGTTACAAGCTGGCACCAAGGCGTGTTTGTCCCAAGCATGAGAACAAGCAGGACCTGGGCTCTGTAGCAACAGATGGTTTGGGTGGGAGGGAGCCCAAGTCTTTGGCACATAGCAGGAGGATTTTGGGCGCTCGTCCTCAGCTGTGGGAGAGGAGGAGGGGATTTGCAGAGGGGAAAGTTTGGCAGCAGGCAGAAGGCAGAGACTCCCTTACAGGCTGGGAAGGAGGGCTTCGGCATCAGGTTGCTTGGCAATAGGTTTCTAGGCATCAAAAATTGCTCTAATGTGCTCAAACAGTGCACTGGCTTGGAACAAAGCCCTCTCTGTCCCTTTAAAGTTGGGAATGAAATGTAAACTGGAGATGCATCACCTTGCAGCAAGACATTGCCTCTCCTCTGCTTCTGCACAAAGTTGCACTCAAGATGCTCCAGCATGTGCCAGGCTCAGCCAAACACTTGGACACCCTCTGGGGTGAAAAGGGCCAGGTTAAGTCAGGATAATGGGAGCTGGAGAAAGGGCAGGTGTGCTAAAGAAGGAAATCACTCCTGATGCCCAGGTTGGATTGGCAAACGCCACAGACTGCAGTGTCACCAAACCTGGGTGACATCTAGATTTGAGAGCAGTGACCTGTGTTGGTCACTAGTAGGGTGAGGCAGCAGGTTGGTTGGGATGGCCTTTGAAGAAACTGGGATCAGCAAATGAGCATGAATTATTAAAATGCTGGAATTGCAGCTGGATGGTCCAGCTTTATCTTGCCTCTCTGTTTATGTGTACCCAAGAAAAAAAAAGACTACTGTCCTGCTCTTCCTACTGAAAGCCCTCACTTTACAGTACTGGAGTCAGTAATTTTTCTCAGGTGCCCAGGAAACACATGAGCTCAGGTGACCTATCTCATATCATAGAATCATAGAATCATAAAATAGTAGAATCATAGAAGCACAGAATCACAGATTAGTTTCAGTTGGAAAGGACCTTCAAAGCTCATCTAGTCCAAACCCCCTCCCATGAGCAGGGACATCTTCACCCAGATCAGGTTGCTCAGAGCCCCATCAGCCCGACTTTGAATGTTTGCAGGGATGGGACATCCACCACCTCTCTGGGCAACCTGGGCCAGTGTTTCACCACCCTCATGAGGATGGGGAAGAGATGGGGATGTGCGTCTTCCCACAGACATTCATCAAGCTTGATGTAGAGCCCTTTTTGCCAGCCCATGGAGCTGTCACACCAGCCTTGTTGCTTGCTTCCAGCACAGAGGACCTCAAGGGGCATGAGGTAATGAATGCATGTTCTGCAGAGTACAGCAGTTAATTTCCAGTAGTGTTGAATGCCTGTCAGCCTCACAGAAATGTTCAACCTGTTTGGAAACAGTGAGATAATCCACACAGCATACCAGTGTAAGGAAAGGAGGGCAGGATTAGACCTTTATCTGTGCTAATGCAGAAGAATGTGGCCTCCAAAGAGCTTTCATCTCTGTCAGCTAGGCCCTGGCCATGGTTTGAGATCCAACAACCCCATCTTCCGGCCTGAGTTTGTCTCCAGTGAAGGGTGGGGGTGTCGAAACCCCTCTGTGTGACAGACCCTAGTGCATGTTTTGCACCTGCATGGAGAGATGAGTTCAAACTATAAAGGAGGAGAAGACACTTTGAGTGGCAAACAACAGGTTCAGAGGTGGAAGAGAATAAATACTTAAAAGGGGCCTATAAGAAAGATGTGGACAGTCTTATTAGCAAGGTCTGTTGTGATAGCACAAGGGGTTTTAGTTTTAGCTTTTAGCATTTTTAGTTTTAAACTAAAAGAGGGGAGATTCAGGCCAGACATGAAGAAGAAATTTTTTATAATGAGGGTGGTGAAACACTGGTCGAGGTTGTCTAGAGAGGAGGTGGATGCCCCATCCCTGGGAACATCTCAAGCCAGGCTGGACGGGGCTCTGAGCAACCTGAGCTGGTGAAGATGTCTCTGCTCATGGCAGGGGTGGCACTGGATGAGCTTTGAAGGTCCCTTCCAGCCCAAACTGTTCTATGATTCTATTCTATGATTTTATGAAATACGAGAGTGGGGCAGGAGATGGAGACACCAAGCATACCACCCTCTCATCTGGTCTCACCATGTCTGCCCAGCTGCATGCAGATACATTTACAGACCATAAGGGCTGATGATACCTTTACCATCCCCTTGCAGATGTCTTGGATAATTTAGGTGTCTGCAGTGGCACTAAACACCAATATTTCAGAAGCTGGATGGAGCCCAGAACATTGTGCCTGAGGTCACCTGCAACATGGCATGGCAAAGAGCGTACATCTTCTGAACCTGCATCAGTGTTTCCATTAGAGGTTGCATAGTTAAATAACTGGGCAAATTTATGGACAGAAAAATCCATCCAGGACTGTTAAATATAAAAGCTCTTTCTCAAGAAGTCTGTGAGTTGTAGCTCACTGGGGCCTGAACGAGTGCTTTGGAAAGAATCACTCCACTCATATATTTTTTAGATAATATTTGACACCTACTGCTGAACATTTTGGCAAAAGGACACTGAGCTGGATCTTCTGTTTGACCTGCTATGGCTGTCCTTATTCTTTAACTCCCATCATCTCTGTAATTTCTCCCTCATTAATATAAACAATGGCTCTTCTGACTATTTCCTTCTAGCCCCATCTCCCTTTCACATAGCAAAGTAGGATCTGCAAGCTTCCCCACCTGCCCGTGAGATTGTGTGAGGGTCTGTGATCAGTACTTGTCTCTAACAACAAGAAATTTTGAATGGATACATATTTGTGAGGCTTGCGTGGAGCACTATGTGCCTGGCTAAGAGAACCTGGAGTTGCTAAGAATGCAAGAGAGTCCAGAGGACAACCATTGTGGGGATGCTCAGCTTTACAGATGATGGAGGTGGAGGAAAATAACCCAGGACCCGATTGCCATGTTGGCGAGTTGTGA
This sequence comes from Patagioenas fasciata, assembly GCF_037038585.1. Lineage (NCBI taxonomy): Eukaryota > Metazoa > Chordata > Aves > Columbiformes > Columbidae > Patagioenas > Patagioenas fasciata. Next base: position 212,157,173 of record NC_092520.1, read on the forward strand.
GAGGAAGTGTTTTGCTCTGCCCCTTCACAAAACAAGGGGCATGAAGAGGGTGAGTAATGCTGGTGGGAACACCTGGAATGGCTGGGTGGAGGGTGGCAGGGAGCAAGAGGTGTTCATCTATCATCGTGCAGCGTTGGGGGCTACAGGCGTATGTGCATCCCATTGCTTTCCACTATAAGCTCATCCATGCTATGGACATGCTGGATTACAGGGTGAGGAAGACTTTCATGATTTAGGACAGCCCAGAATCCAAAGAACACCATGAATACTCCATAGATACAAAGATGACCTGCATGGCTCACCTCAGCCTGAGGGACTGTGCTTTTCTGCTCTGAGTGAAGGACTTGTCCACGGAAAGAGTGGAAATATTTTTGCAGGCTGGAGAATGTTTCATATTTTAAAGAACAGCTGCAGCATTTCTTTGACCCTTCATGGTGGATGTTCATTCAGGCATTGTCTGTGTAAGGCTGCAAAATTGAGTCATTTTTGAAATAGGAAAGGGAGGTGTAGGTGAATTAATGGTCCTCTGTCCATCCAACACCCAGGCCCCTGGGTTTTGGACCTTCAATCCATCCATGGGAGAACTTTTCCTTCCATATTCAGAGGACAGAAGTGTTTATACCTAATGTGCCAGGTATGGCTGCAAATACTCTTACATTCAGACACATCGTTGGTTTGCTGTAGTCACCCAAACTTCATGTTTTATCTGGATGAAGTGGTGAGCGAAATGAAACCAGGAAAAGACGGACCCATTCTGGAGTGTGACATTAACAACATAATTCCAACCACAGATGTGCTGCTTCCCAAGGAACAGTGCTTAACAAGTCCCTGTGGATGTTTAGTCAAGATGTGAGAATGACCTTGTGTCCGTCTAGCTGTGCCAGCTTAGGTATCCCCCCTAGCCTCTCCCCAGCTTTCTCAACAACCTCCTTCATAAATCAGCTGCAACAATTTAAATGGTAAGACCTTACTGGCCAAGCTTGTTTGGACTGAAATGGTCTGAGTAGCATTCACCCAACACTTCATGGGTAAGGACGAAGTTTGCTGGCATGAATCCAAGCTCACAAGTTGTTGAGCCTGTCTGGTCTATGATGACGTATGGTTTAGCGATGTGAGATCACAGTGTTCTGCTTTTACACCCTTCTGCTGCCATGCCTCCCCATCTTGCAGTTGTGCTGGCACAACTGGTAGGGCCCACAGGGTCGACAAGAGCAGGGAGGGGGCTGGTTTTGGAAACAGAAAGTCTTCAGAAAAAGGCACATATTTTAGAGGTGAGTCAGTTGTCCACTTCACAGTATGGGCTGTACACCCTTGAATCGGTCCAGCTAAGAGTGTAGGTCCAGGCAGAAACAACTAGCAGGAGGAAGGGATACCTAATGCTGCTTCCATCTCCAAAGACTATGCAAAACCTAAAGAAATAATGAGAGGAAAGTGGGAATACCCTAATCCAGTATTAACATAGAACGATAGAATGTTCTGAGTTGGAAGGAACGCACAAGGATCACCAAGTTCAATTCCTGTCCCTGCATAGGACAACCCCAAAATTCACACCATGTGTCTGAAGACGTTGTCCAGTCTCTTCTTGAACACTGTCAGGCTTGGGGCCGTGACACCTCCCTGGGAGCCTGTTCAGTGTCCAGCAACCTCTGGGTGAAGAACCTTTTCCTCATGTCCAACTGACCCCCCCTGGCACATCTTCTTCCATTCCCTGGGTTCTGTCACTGGTCACTAAAGAGAAGAGCTCAGCATCTGCCCCTCCTGCTCCCCTTGTGATGAAGCTGCAGCCCCATGAGCTCTGCCCTCAGTCTCCTCTTCTCCAGGCTGAACAAACCAAGTGACTTCAGCAGCTCCTCATATGGCTTCCCCTCGAAACCCTTCACCAACTTCATGGCCTTCTTGTGGTGTCCTGAGCACTTCATGCCATAAATGACATGACACCATTCCCCTGTTCATCACTTCCATGACAAGTCAAACACCTTGGCAAATCATGCTGGTGGGCGCTGAGCACTGGGCTGGCAGGTGCTGGGGCTCCTTGTTACTGGGAGCGATGATGGGAAGCGATGCGCAAACGATGAGTTGATTTTCACGGTGTTGAGGCCCCGAGGGGGTGTTAATCTGCACCTGGGAAATGTCAGATCCAGTCAGCGAAGCCCTAATGGATTGTTTGCTTTTCATCAGCGGGGGAGTGAGAAATATGAAGCTCTTGCGTAGGCTTGGTTGAGTCAGAAAAGAAACGGCTATTCCCCTGTGCCATCTGGGACAAACGGGATGCAGTGATTGCGGAGAGGATGGAGGGACATACTCAGAAACTTGGTGTTTGGGATGCTCTGCCGCATCTCTCTAGGGAGCCAGAGCCTGGCAGCAAGATGTCTGAAGTGCCTTCTCCTTGCTCGAGCTTAAATGTCCTTGTAGCTGCAAAGATATAAGTTATCATGAGCCTACCCTACCTCCTCCTGAGCAATCAATCTCTTATGCTTCTGTTCTTCTATGAATCTTTCTGCACAATTGAGAATTTAATCACAATCTGCATACAGATATGTATGCACACTCACATACATGTGTATACAGAGAGCACTAAAGAGCCTTAAAAAGAAAAAAAAAACAGTTTGGGAAGAATTCTGAAAATGTTTGGAAATTCACATTTAATTTAATGAGTAATTTAGGCTAGGAAAGAAGAGATACAAAGGAACTTTCAGAAAAACAAAAATCTTGCACTTTGTCAATTTCAAGAAGAATGTTTCAGTTGTTTCAAAGTAATATTTTCATTCAAAAAAATGCCCCAAAGTTCTAAAAGGACAAGGACCAAAACTGCAAACATGAAAATGGAAGAAAATTATTTATTCCATGTCGAATGAAATGTTTTGTTTTTAAAATTCAAAATGCAAACAAAACTGCTTAGTTTCAGGTCAGTCAGTCACACATGTGATTTCTCCATATTTTCTATGTTTATTTCACTTTTAAAACAATTATTGTGTGTCAAAAGTAGCCAGCTTATCTTCTCATTTTTGGGTTCTTTTTCTGCTTTGATGTAAAGTAAATCTGCTTCCTGTGGACATGCAGAGTCATCAACAGAGATATTTTATTGCATCAATTTTTTTTTTCCTCATCATTTCCTGGCTATTCCCTTGCTCTTTGGGTCTATCTACAGCAGCATGCATCTGTGGCTGTAAACCCTTCTCCAGTTTGATCCATGTGCTGGTGTGTATACAGCCCTATACCCACTCAATATGATTTTGGCCATCACTAGCCTATGGCTAATGCATAGGTTTTGTGTAGACCTGACACTGCAGAGTCTCAGGATGTCTCTGCACTTCCCATGCCCTGAACTGGATGTCCCTGTTGTCACAAGTGTTCCATGGACAAAGGCCTTGTGCCCAACCTACCTGAGCTCAGCACTGGGGACACCCCATATGATAAAGGGTCCTTTGTGTGCCCAGGCTGGACTAGGCAGCTCTGCCACCAATGCTGGGGACCAGGGGGAATGGAGGAGGTGACGGGGAGAGAGAGGTGAAGATACTCCTTTGGAGGGACGCAAGAGTGGGGAGGAGGAAACACCATCGTGAACTTCACACTCCTTCTTGCAAAGACATCAAGGTGATGACAACTCACAATGTCACAACTTTTCTGTTGAGAAGATTGCTACCTTCAGCTGTAGGGCATGGGAGGACACTGGCAGTGTGTGCACCACAGCAAAGAAAAAGGGGACACTAAGAGGTTTTTTCTTCAGTGAGTATTTTTGGATAGAGGAGAAGAAATCTAGAGGTATCCTCCAGGCAGTTTTAGTTCAGACTGGTACAACAACATATGTCGTTGCTCATGATATGGAACTAATTTTGAAGCCTGCAGGTGAAGATGTTTTGAAAATAGGCATGAATTAAGCATTGAGTACCATATACTGAGACTGAAAACAGCATCCTTCTTAGCAGGAAAGGCTCAGGGCCGTAACAGCTGCCTGATCACCACCACACTGATGGTAGAACATCCTTCTCGAACTTTTGAGAACTCTGCTAATGCCACATCTATATAGATGACATATGGTATTGTGGGCATGGTTTGGCTATCCCACCTAACCTTAAGCTGATGGTTCCAGACATGTTACTGGATCTTGGGGAGGCTGTTATATTGACTTCTGGATTTGGAACAAAGGTCAAGCTGTCTACTGAATGCATACAGAGGACAACATGTAGACCAATCTGGAACTTGTGTACCAAGTGGACCTTGATTTGGGAGAATTTGGGTTGAATATAGGTTAATTTTGGTTGAGCTCATAGCTGGTTCTCATTGACAAATACTCCCCAAGACAGAAGCCCTTTGTTTTTCATGTCTCCCCCTGACCTACTTAACTAATTCACTCTGAGCCCTGGACATGACCTCTTCATGCATTTGCACAAGTGAAAAGTCACGTCCTCCTGAAAAAGGTCAGTTCCTCTTAGCATCATCACAGCATCTCAACTTTGAGCTTTTGAGCCTCTCAGCTTTTACCTTTGAGTTTGAATAAGCAAAGAAGAGCTCCTTTTGGAAGCTGAGAACCTCAGTTTTTGCAGACATCGAACACTTCATCCTCTGTCTGCAGTAAACCCAGATTCCCTCTCCAATCTCTTTGCTGATATAAACTAGCCATTCTTAGCAAAGATGTCATTTACTGCTGTTTGAAGGCTTAAAAGCTTATAGAGCTGCTTGAAAAAGAGAATTTGAAAGGACAACTTTTTTGTTAATGAGAATGTTTTTAGCAATTACCATGTTTTTAGTTGTGTGACATTTTTTATCACAATACCATTGTTTAAGGGACTTACCAAGCAGTCAGCAAAGCAAGTTCAGCAGAGCGAGAATATCTGTCAAATTCCTTTCTTAAAGAAACGTCCACTGCAAATCCTTTCTGACACTGTTTCAAACTCTCACCAAGGAAAACAGTGTCAGGAAGTTCACTCCAAATGTTATCATTTTACGTAATTCATCCAGCCCCATTTTTCTCCCCAGTGACTTTGCCCAGGCCTCTCAAAGGGTGATGGTGGATGCACCTTCTCATAATGGGATCCCCTGAGCTAGAACTGATACTACAGCTCAGACATTCTGTGCAAGGCAAGTAACACAGCTCTGAAGGTAAAAAGTGAAAAAAAGCCTCGCAAAACCCTCCTTTTCCCTGTGGGCTGGTTCTGGTGTCTCACCAGACAGCAAAAAAAAAGAAAGAATTAGGCATTACTTTTTCTTTCTCTTGTGCATTTTCAGTGGCTCTTCTCTGAACTAAAGTCCCTTAGGTTTCCTGAGAATTTTCCTCTCTTCTATTAAATTAATCTGACTTCTTATTTCAGAACTTCTTGTGTTATTTGCTGAAAATTTCCGGAGAGTTGGAACTGGCTCCAAAACCAGCTTTCAACAGTTCTTGTTTAATTATAAGGGAGGGGGAGAGGAGAGGTCCTGGGAGAGTTTAGGGTACACAGGCTTACCAAAATCTGTATGACAGGAAAGAATAGGAGAAACAGGATGTATGGAACTTGGCACAGAGTTGGGCAATAGTTATCCTGGCACAGAGTGTGCCTAAACATTGTAAAGAAGCAGGCTGTTAAACTGTCAGCATGCATTTCTGTGATCCAGGATGATATGAAACATTTCCTCACAGCCTGGGATTCAAGAAAAAGGAGTATTTGAAGTGCTGAGCATATCCTTAGAAATCAGAGATTTCTCACCCGTTGTGTTGCTTAAAGTTACTGGCATTATCTGCAGACACAGGTATTGCCAAGTGGCCAGTCCCCCCTGAACTTGAGACCTCATCAAAAGGAAGAAATCTGAGTCTCTTTCACTCCAGACCATGATTCAGACCATGCCTGGGTCCTGGCTCAGGGATAGATTCCCTGCAACATCCTAGAGTGACCTGACTTGGGGAATGGTATCTCCAAGCAGACTTCACACTTTTGACATTCTCACCCTGCCACAAACCAGAGTCTCTCCGATGGATTTTTAAGCTGTTCCTTTCCCTCAGCAGCACCAAGACCCTGTGCCTGTCACTTCATCCAGCTTTCCTCCATCTCCATGTGCTCATCCCAAATGCTATCCCAGCACAGAACTCACTGCTGTGCGTGGGAGACTTCATTTAGATGCCTTCTGGGGTATGCACCGTGTCCTAGAGCTCTCTGGAGTCACAGAGGTGGCCCAGGAGCTCCTGCATGGACACAATCTTGTTGTATCGACACCCTTGCTGTCCCTGCTGGCTTCTCTGATCCTTCAGCACCTCCCTTAGGAAGGGTCAGAACATCCCACTTTGCTTTCCCACATCCCTGAGGGAGAAAAGATACCACAACCATTGTGAGGCTGGGAGAATAACAGCTTCCCAGGGGAATTCTGTCACCCCCGAAAGCCACAGCCCCCAGAGCTAAAGCAGGAGTTGAACTCAATGATCCTTGTAGGTCCCTTCCAACTCAGGACATTCTATGATTCTATGAGATAAACAACGTGGTGGCCACACATCAGGGCACCTCCTGACACCTTTCTGTAGACCCTTCAAAAACACATATCCCAGCTGTAACTTTTATTTTTCTCTGGGATGTGATCTGCCCCCACTTTCCTCTGTTGTCCCCTGACCATATGCAGGGTTTCCAGCACGTACCAGTTGAGACAAGTCACAAGGCATCTCTGCAAAATGTATGAGCATCAGCTGCCTTGTTTATTTAGCCCAGAAGCTCTCTTGGCCTCACATCTCACTCAGTGCCCATGTAGCACCTAGCACAGGCAGCACTGCTCTGCGTTTGATGGGGAATATTACCATACTGTTAATAATTAATAATAATATAGGGCCAAGCCCAGGACACTAGCAGAGCATTGACTGCAAAGCCAGCCATGCAGCCAAGAATGAAGATTAAAAGGGGGGAAGAAATCTGGCAGAGAATTGCTTAAATTAGTACATTTGAAACCCAGTAATTATTCCTTTAAAAATAGAATTTGCTGAAGCAACTTCTAGCTTTTAATTCTTTTCTTTTCATTTTTTTTTTAATCACTTCATAATAAAATAATTAGTAATTTGTGTCACTTCTATAGTATTTTTTGCTTAGTATAGTCACAAGGGGGGAATACAGTTCCACAGTGTACTTACAATAAAAGTATAATAAAGAGAGGCAAAAATCAGAGCTGGAGTTTGAACCCTATCAAAGTAAGTAATACACGTTATACTCCCTCAAAATTATGATTACACCACCTCCAACAATTTATAAATTAGAGAAAACCTGTATGGTGGAGCAGGGCAAATACTCTGTGAAAGATTCTGGTCTCAACCAAACTGAAGGAAATCCAGCGACTTCCCCAGGGTAAGGGAGCAGATGCATGGCTCCACACTGATAACAGTTTCTTGTCTGCATCTCATTTGGATGTTCAAGACACATCCATAGTGTCCTTGTTGTGCTCTCTGTAGGTGTTTGCAAGCAAAGTGAGGAAGGAAGGGAGAAAGAGAGAAATATTTGGAGTGAGAGATAGGGAACATGACCTCCTCTACAGAAAACCATGGAGATGAACTTCGATTAGCTGGCTCCTCATCTCAGCCATTGTAGGAGACCTGCAGACTTCTCTTCGTCTAGTGCTTTGCTTGAGGAAATCCATTTGTGTGGCCGAAAAGATGATCTGCCGTCCACCTCTGTTCAGCCCATGGCTTAGAAAGACCCTGCTTAGGTCTTAGAGAGATTTTCTAAAGGTTTAGTTAGACCTTCTGTCTTCTCCATGCAAGTCATTCAGCCTTCCTACGCATTCTAGTGTCCTCTTACTTCGGTACATATCAGCAGCTGGGCAAAGGGCAAGAGGATTTTCTTCTATATGACCTTCTGGCCACTCCAGGCTCCCTGGTGATTCATGACCTGCTAATTACTCATCCTCTCTGCTGGGCATATTGTTTTGTGGTGCCCTGCAAAGCCTCAAAGGCAGCTGGAACAAAACCTAAAATTGGACCATGATTAACTACTGACACAGACACAGGTCTGTCTGGACAGGGTTCGTACTGCCCTGAACACCTTGCCAAAGATGGTTTGCAGAGTGCCTCCAGGTACATGCTCCTTCCTTGATTTAAAGTGCCTAGAGGACCCATTGCTCCTTTCTCCCAATATGACATCAGACTGGATGCTGATGTGGGACCCTTTTCCACAGGGAGGGACATGGGACCCAAAATCAGCTAGAATAGTCTAGCTTTGTAACACAGAAGCAAACAAAACAAAACAACACAACAAAACAACAACAAAATCAGTCTTGACTCCTTTTCCAAACTATGATTCTGGTTTTGTCCAATGACTCACTGATGCAAAATGCATGAGCAGTCACTGGAGCAAAGGTGAGCTCTCTGCATTTAGCCCTTGCCTCCAAACAGATGAGGGAGAGACTCCTGAGCACTTAGGAACCAAAATAATGCTGACGCTCCTCTCTATGTCTAAGCTTGACTTGTGTGCTGACCAAGGCTGGAGCCCTTCGATGCTGACAGAATGCACCCAGCAAGCATTAGCTGAATTCATTCATCACATTCTCTCCCTTTAGACCAGTCTCATCACATACACTTTAAGCTGTGGTCTCCACAGCTTTTAGACTACTTTAGTCTGGCTTAGACCTCTCTGAGACTTCTTCTCCTGCCAAGAAGATAAAAACACATAGGTCAATGGCTGGGCTGAGAACTGCTGCCAGAAGGAGGTAACCCTTGCTCTCACATAGATCAATGTTTATTCCTCCAGTTTCTCACCATAATGGTCATTGTCCTCCCTTCCCTCTCATCCTGATATGATTTTAGAAGATGGGACAATATATTGGAGCCAGGAGATCACGGAGGAGCAGCGTTCTACTGCATACATATTAATGTTGCTTTTAATCCCCCTCAATCAATTTGGAGGAACTAAGTGGGAACTTCGATATCTTCAAGCTGAAGTGTTTCTCATTCCTGTTCATCTCTGCTGACACCCACATTCATACTACTGCCTCCAGGTTGCCCCTGCTGCCAGACATCATCAGGTTGCCTTTTTGCCCGTTACCTGGCCTGATTTCCTCCCTAGCATCACACAGTAGCCACCACATTTTTCTTTCACCAGGATGTCAGATGGAATAGTCAGAGATGTCATGTTCAAACACCAATCAAGCCCTGCCCATGTTTTTAAGAAGAAAGAGAAACAAAGAAGACTCCTTTTTGAAGCCTCTTTTCCCCAGCCTTCTGCAGTCCAGGTGTCAGCAGATATGATTTTGAAGTCAATGGCCTGCAGTCTTCTTGTTTGTGAAGCAACAGACCATCTGATGTCCTCTATATGACTTGTAAATGTCCCACTGATGCCTGCCAGGAGTGAGCTGGAGGGACGTGAAATCTGGCAATGTGGCTCCTATGAGGCCAGTGTGAGAATAAGGGACTGATACCACCTTACCTAGGGTTTACAGGGAAATGTTGGCAACAGCATGAGCCCAGGATATCATCTGCCTCTTTTTCTCTGCACCTCACTTTCTGGACACACTTATTTCTCACCAGAGGGAAGCAGGTTTCATTTGTGTGAGTCTTGCCTGTCTGTTGTTTCAGGCAAAATCTGCATCTTCAGAAGACTCAGGATTTGAGTTGCAGGTGTGCTGAGATATCAACTAACCCATTGAACCAGACATTGCCTCTCTTCTTGCCCTCACCATCTTCTTCTTGTCTGTTCTCTTAGACTCTGAAGCCTTTGGGCTCAAGACAAACAGTTTCTTCAATATTTGTGCCATATCAAGTTCAGATTTCTCCAGAGATTACATCCATATGAATTAGTTAAAAACCTAAACAGAAAAAACCCAGTTCTTTGGACTGTTGGCTAAGATGCTGCCTAAGATGGCTGCATACCAGCTACCTGTTGTGAATATACATGGCCAATGCTTATCTTCAAATCACACCTGGGAATTTAATGAGTGCATGCAAGTTGTTGTGGATTAAAACTATTCCAGGAGCCATCCTAACATCAAAATACTGAAAGCATTTATGTTCCCGTGCCCAGGAACATTCCTGCACTAGTGATTTTCCATGTAAAGGTAGCTGCAGGGTAATGCACGGCACTCAGGTTGTGTTTGGTGGGTACAAATTCAGGTCCAGATCTAAAATACTGTCTGGGATTAATCTAGCTTTGTCTGTCTCAGAGTTAGGCATCTGTAGCTCTGTTCATGGTCAAGGAAGAGGCAGGTACTGTCAGAGTCTGATTAATATGACCTCTTCTGAGAGAAGCTCTCCCTAGAAATGAAGATTTTTCAGTAGAGTATAGGATGTACAACACATAAGTAGTTGCAGGCATCAGCTTTTAAAGAAGTGGATGAATCTTCCTTTTCCTTGGTTACCCTGGACAGTCACTATGTCTGTTCCTCAGCAGAAAAAATGAAGCATCTATCTTTTTTCTCAAAACAGCAGGAGTCACGGCACAGACAGAGATAGACTCGGTGTCTTGACCTTGCAAGACAAGTGTGAAGCCAAACCTGTTTTTATACCCAGAGACTTCTATACACAGATACAGGGATCTAGTCACACTTCCAAGCACTGTGTAAGGAAACTGTCTGATATCTTCCACCTTTCTGTGTACTTTGCATGTGAACGCACCCTCCTTCCTGTAGATACAATTGGGTAAACCTGTGGGTGGCTACATTCTCCAAAATGACCTCTATCTCCCTTTCCATGATGGATCTACCTGGTGGGTCTAGGAGAGCTGTGACCAGTTTTCATCACCACAACACCCTCATGAGTCAGACTCCTTTCCACCTGTCTCCTCCTAAACACAAAGGGGACATATAATTTGGACGTGTTGTTGACCCTACATGTTGTGGAGAGCAAGAGAAGGATCTTCTCACCCTCCCTTCTGCCAGAGCCATGTACATTAACATTTCACTTCAGCGGCTGTTTCTTGGGTTGTGGTGGGCGCTGCCATTCATATGTAGATCACTTAATAATCCAATGTATGAATGCTTATTGTGAGTGCCAAAGATTATTTCAGAACCAGCCTTGTGGAAAATGGTATCAAAACAGGAGAGAGAGGGAGGTGGATTGGGGATGGAGAGTTACATTGGAAGGAGGAACTACAGAAAGGTTGTTTTATTATTTTTTCCATCAAAATTGCTGGAGGCAGCTGGCTTTGTCCCACCCCATGAACTGCCATCACCAAAATCCCCCAGTACCACAGAAGAGCTCAGGTGGATCTGCAGAGAGGCAGGTGCATCTATAGCCTGCAGTTTCATTTTCTCTTGGGAATAAGCACCATTAGCTCCAGCTGGAAGGTAATCCCACAGCAAAGTCTTTCTGTGTGTCCTTGCAGTGTTTACTGAGTGCATATGTTTCTGTGTGAGGCAGTCCTTTGCACTGCAGCGCTTTGAGTCTTTTTCTCACTTAGTTACACCAACAGCCTCAAAACTCCTCTGTCTCCTGGAAGGGACTGTGTGAAAGGCAGAGGGGGCACAGGCAGGTTTTGATACCTGCGCTCTTACTTTGGGTGACTTGTCAGTTCAGATGTGTTATAAAACAACATTAATCCACCTCACATTTGGGTCAGGCTTTTCTTTAAGACTCCAAGTAAGGATTTTTCTTAGCTGCATAAGTAAATAGATCTCTCCTGGCTTTTCTGCTGCAGCATCTCAGCTCGTGGTGAACAGCGCATGCTTCAATGACCTTTCCCTTTTACAGCCTGTACTCGTACTTAACAATATGATGTCTGGAGTTCTTCGTGAAGGAGCAGAGCTGGAGGAAAGGGGAGTTTCTCCCTGACATTAGGCACAAATCATCTCACTCCACCGTTGGCCAAACCTAAATCCAAGCCAGTCTTGAGATCTAGATATGTGCAGCACTGGGCTGCCTACACTCAGGGCTCCTCGGGCTGAGCAGGGACGTCGGGCAGGGTCAGTATTGTCTGTGCCACATCCTAACCAAGCAAATATTCTGAGGTCGGTTCTCAGATGGGATCATAGAACCATAGATTAGATTGGGGTGGAAGGGACGTTCAAAGCTCATCCAGTGCCCCCCCTGCCATGAGCAGGGACATCTTCACCACCTCAGGTTGCTCAGAGCCCCGTCCAGCCTGGCCTGGGATGTCTCCAGGGATGGTTCATCCACCACCTCTCTGGGTAACTTGGGACAGTGTTTCACCACCCTCACTGTAAAAAATTTCTTCCTCATATCCGCCCTGAATCTCCCCTCTTTTATTTTAAAACCAACACCCCTTGTCCTATCGCAACAGGTCCTACTAAAAAATCTGTCCCCATCTTTCTTATTGGCCCCTTTTAAGCACTAAAAGGCTTCAGTAAGGTCTACCCGGAGCCTTCTCCAGGCTGAACAATCCGAACTGTTTCAATCTGTCCTCACAGCAGAGCTGTTCCATCCCCTGAGGTCGGCTCTTGCTTAAACCTCAGGTGGAAACAAAGCATGAACAGCAATGAGGACTGAAAGGGGGGTGAAGAAAGATAGCTTAAGTGAAAGCACCCAGCGCCTGGGATCCCCTTCACTCCCATCTCTTGTACAAATTTCTGACCTCAGAGGTAGATGCAGACCAAAACTGGATAATTTCTTTTTAAGGGGCTGCTGGGGAGATGGGGGAACTTCATGTATTTAATGAAGGCATGTGACGCATGTTTCTATGCTGTATGAACTTTGTGGCAGAAATCTGAACCATTTCAAACAGAATACTTACTTTCTTCCTACAAGCTCCAGCGCCGACAGTTGCCATGGGAACTCAGCCCACTCACCAGCCAATCACGTGAACAGATTTGTTTTGTTAGTAGTAGCAATATTAGCATTATTTTTGGTACAGGAGACTGATTGTTGCTACCACTTATGTTCAAATAACCCTTTACTGTAATATCTTTAATGGGATGTGTGCCTGTGCCCAGTACTGCCTGGATAAAGAACTGTCATTGGTCTTGAGTGGTTAAGAGAAACATTTCCTTCATTAGGAGATGATCTATTTGCCTCTGGCTCTTAGGTCCTGAATCCCTGTGCTAAGAGGGAGGGAAGTCAGCCATGAATCTCAGATTGTCATCTGAGCAAATCTGATGTCAGAGCCACAGAAAAGGGAAAAAATGAGAGCGGTAGGGAGATGAAGGTGGGAGTGAGGATTGTAACAACCATAGAGCTAATGGGAAGAATCAGGAGACTGAAGGGGAGATGATTAATACCGAAGGGAAGGAGGTTGCACTGAAGGTCAGTTTGTCATGCTGTTTGCAGATCTGGTCATGCAATTTGCAGATCTGCTCGTTGGCCATAGTAAATTGAGCATGCCGTGCATCATATCTGGAAGAGCGGATCCCTTTGCAACAAGTGACAGCCACAAAGACTCCTTGTTAGCAAAGGAGGACTTGAGTAGAAAGGCAAGTTGAAGCAAAAGATGATAAACAAACAGTCTCTGAGCAGCAGAATAATGTTTTATGGTATGTTGGACTGTGCATCCTACAGAGAGACACAGAGATAGAGGTCAGGTGGGTATCTGAGCACTCACCATCTCTCTATGCTGATACACTGTCCTGGGCATCACTTCTAAGCATAAAAGGTGTGGGTAGTACAGCCTTCATTTACAGGAAAATCAGAATAAGAACAGCGCTCAGTACGAATTCACCTTACAAGACAATGCAAACTATCCCACCTTAACAAGCGATGCCTCTTCCAAAAGATCCGGAAGTTTGTAGCAATCTGGCAGGGAAAAAGATTCAGGGATGAGAAGTCTGAAATGTGTGAGTCTTCTGTATTTTGTTGGTATCAGGATCTGATGTGATAGACCTGTAATCTATCCTGTGCCTCCCAAGTCATTTGGAGTACTTTCCATTTTCACATGGGAATATAAAATCACAGAATCATAGAATCATTTTGGTTGAAAAGACCCTCAAGATCATTGAGTTCAACCACTAACCCAACACTGGCACTAAACCATGTCCCTAAGAACCTCATCTACACAACTTTTAAACACCTCCAGGGATGGTGACTCCATCACTGCTCTGAACAGCCTGTTCCAGTGCTTTACGACCCTTTCTGGGAATAAATTTTTCCTAATATCCAATCTAAACCTCTCCTGACACAAATTAAGGGCATTTCCTCTTGTCCTATCACTTGTTCCATGGGAGCAGAGCCCGACCCCCCCTGGCTCCAAGCTCCTTTCAGGCAGTTCAGAGATCAGAAGGTCTCCCCTCAGCTCCTGTTCTCCAGCTGAACCCCCCAGGTCCCTCAACCACTCTCATCACACTTCTGCTCCAGCCTCTTTCCCAGCTCCGTTCCCTTCTCTCAACTCACTCCAGCAGCTCAATGCATTTCTTGTCCTGAGGGGTACTGGTCACTGCCCTGGTCCTGCTGGCCACACTATATCTTCCCCAATTGTGAGAATCGTCTATATATGTGAGTGTTGATGAGTGATATCTGTATATATGGGATGAGACAGAGAGAAAGCATCAGTGAGCTGACATACATGCCTTCCGCATCTCTCCTGCCAGTTAGAAAATGAGAGAGATATATTCTTATTCCAAAGACCCAAAACTACAGTAATAGCACAGGCAGAGATAAACTGTCCTTAGTGGTTGCCAATGATTCCTGAGCTCAAACTTGGGCAGAACGACATGATGTGCTGCAACATGTTTTCAGGCTTCACCAAACCAATTATAAGCCTCTTATCTTCCAACAACTTTTCCTGTTGTTTGCAAACCATTTTTGGTATCATCGACATCATAGCCGTGAAAATAACATCACTCATTAAATGTGTCTTACTGGCAAAGTTTTCCCAAGGAGAAGCTCAACATATCTTAAAATATTTGTGAAGGCATTAAGCCCTGAAAAGGCAACAGATCGATCCAAAATATCCTCTGCTTTTTCATGGAAATACAGTAGTCTATGGTAGTGATGTGTTGATTCAAAAATTCTAGTAGCATCGATGTTGTGGGACACATAGGCTGGTGATTTACCTCCTTTGGACTTTTCCCTTGCATTTGTTAGCCATCACAGCATCATGTTTGTTATTCTCATGCTTGGTAGAGTTCCCAGTGTTGTCAGATATCCCAGCTGACATTGAGGCAACGTTGTGTATATTCTGTCATCCGGAACAACATGGGATGCTCGAGAAGAACCTCACTTCCAGAAAGCCCATCTGGATCTCTGCACTGCTCCAAGGTAGCTAGCTGTCAGTTCAAGGCTACCAGCTGCAGCAAGGGTCTGGGAAAGAGTTTTTGCCAGTAGTTTTTTATAAAGACAGCAAAGGACATCAAAGGCTTGAACATCAGCAGCATGAATCCTTCTCTAGATCATGCATGCCGCATTGTGATCATTCAGTTACTCCTTGTATCAAAGTCATATTTGTGGTTCTTAGGGCTTTGCCATAGTTACTAATCAATAGCAATTCTAACAAACATCTCTGTCTGACTAAAGAGTATACTGTGTTTTCTTTTTTTAACCCACAAACCAGATTATTAAAGTATTTTTTTCCATATGAGGGGAGCTTTTATACATAATTATACCCACAATTTGATTTTTGTCAATTGATATTCCCAGGTATAAATCTCCCTGCATTTGTTCCTGAAGAATGAAAAGGAAACTTTAGTTGAGTCAATGTGGTATTGAGTTATAAAGTACAAAATGCTTTGGTTTCCTGCAAGAACTGCTTGCCAAATTTGATTGCCATTGTATTGCTCTCCTTCTAACAGCCTGTTGTTTGATGCAGATGGTTCCTCTGGTAGGAATTTATTCATAAGGAAAGGTAGGAATCTAGTCTACTAGAGATGTTTTGCACTGCACTATTAAGCAGTGATGTTTTTAACCAGGTTCCTAGAAACAAATATTGTGCAATCAACCTGAACGGTAGGGTGGAGTTCATATCAACTAACTACAGGTATCTACAGGTGGACATCACCTTCTCAACTTGTAATCCAACTGTTTTCCTCCCAAGGTGGAAAAGCTATTTCAAGGGAAACATTCATCTGACACATTCTAAATAGCTCCTTTAGAAGGCAAGGTCATGCCTGAAAAACTTATTTCTTTTCATGAACTATAAAGTAATCTACACCATCCGATCACAGGGAAAGGTCTAGTCTGCAGACATCCAACAACAAGTGAAATGAATATGTATTCTAAGAGTAGAGAAGATCACTAATAACTATCTCCCTTACTGAAAATATCTCACTTGATCACAGTTTCCTCCAATTTAACCTTGATCAACTCTGTCACAGATCACATTTGATTAGACATTGGCTCCAGTCACACTATATCAAATTCAGCTCCAACCTGGTATGATCGTGTTGTTGGATAGAAATTTGAAAATGCTTACAGGAGGTAATTTCTTTAATTAAAAAAACCCCACAAACAAACAACAAAACAAAACCCCACAAACAAAAAACCCCAAACAAAACAAAACAAACCCAACCAACCAACAACAAAACAAACAAACAAACAAAAAGCAGAAAAAAAAAAAAACACCAAGCACACTGTTTAAGAATGACTGATGAATGCATGGCTCTTATAAGTGTTCATCTAGCCAAGTGACGCAGATAACTATTGGCATATGTCAACACACGAAATGATGAACAGCTGAAATTGTTACCCATGGAGATGGTCCTGAAGAAGACATATCTCTTCAAGAGGCTGAAAGACAAATAATTATCATCCAGCAAGCTTAACCAGAGTCAGCCTTAGGGCAAGGGTGGGGGAAGCTAAATAAAGTTATTTAATTAATCAAGACATACACATTATAATTAAACCAAAAGTAGAAAAACAATTATCTGGGTAACTGCTAGTTAGAGGACATTTCTTTTAATGACTTTGTTCTGTTCCATTTTTAGTGGCGATGCACTAGATGAGATGAGCTAGACATAAGGCTTTCCCATGTAATTCTAAGCTAAAGAGTGCTGGGTTGTCTCTGCTTAATGGTGAAAATTACAGAGAGAATGAGAAAGATATGTGTGCACAAAGCTGTATTCCCCAATACACATACTTTTATTCTCCATCCCTGCATATACCATTAAAACAAAGTAATCTGAGTGTAAAACAGTGGAGCATTAAAAAGCCATTAATCACTGCTTTGTATTCCTTGCTGCTAGATGTGAATTTTAATTTACCATCACCTATGCAGTTCCCCTTCAGCTGAGTGGCTGGCTCTGTTCCTAAAGACCAGGACAATGAGGGAAGAGGGAGAAAGTCAACTCAGGCAGAGATGGGGTGACATGAGGGGGTCCCTTGGGACACCATTCTTCTCTTCCCTCTTTTCTATGTATTTACATTGGGAATTTGATTGTCCAGATCGAGGAGCTTTCAAACTCTACTGAAGGAGACAATGACTTTTCCCAGATGTTCTTAAAAATAAATAAATAAATAAACAAATAAATGGAAGGCAGGAAGGCAGGAAGGCAGGAAGGCAGGAAGGAAGGAAGGAAGGAAGGAAGGAAGGAAGGAAGGAAGAAGAAAAATGGAGATAATTCATGTCTGACCCACAGGGTAACCATTGTCATCACGTTAATTGGGAAAGATTCAATAGTGAGGAAACAAGGAGAAGATAGCCTAGTCTCCTGCCAGCTAGTTTCCACCTTCTGTGGAGATGGCTTTAGCCAGTTGTGGACACAAAGCCACATGGCAGCCATGTAGGGAGGGTCAGGACTAGAGCCACCTCAACAGACTTGCAGGTCAGGGAATAGAAAGATTCAGTGTGTTGTGCTTTATGTTGGGGCCCACCTTGTCCTTTCTGGGCTGTCAGTGAAGGTGGAGGTGACAATGCTCCTCATTGAACCACCTTTCTACAAGGCTTGAAAGGAGTTGGGGTGCTGGATCAACCTGGATCCAAGAGGTGAGATTTTAACAAGTGTTTCAGCTTGTTTTCTCGCAATGTTTGATATCATGCATATTAAGTCATGGGGAAAGGGTTTTCTATGTCTGGTCATGACATGAAGGAGCTGTGGCATTGGCCTGTAACAGGAAGAAGAAAACACCATCAGATTTTATTTCTTTCATACCAAAGGCCTGTTTTGGTTATTCTTAGGGTAACTACAATTTCTGTTGCCTGTCCCCACTGTCCCTCATTCCCTTAGGGATAGTTTGTTCAGAGGATTCATTTCTTCTTGAAGTTATAGGGTTTCATGATGGGTTTCAGGGTTATCCCAGTTCTCACAAAGCAGGCACCTTGGTTTTGTCTACACTGCAAGAGGAACCCCAGGTTTGCGACACATGGAGTAGTATGAGAGCTCCTCTCTGCATTGCCTATTCCAGCCCTGCCATAGCATGACCATACAACACCCATTCTGTTTTTAGGAAGGCCTGAACATGGCACTGAAATACATCCCACCATCCCCCATCACAGAAACAAAACTCTTCTAGGTCTTCTGCAATCACAGAATATATGGGATCCCATATTAATATACATATATATATATTACATGAATATATAATCTCTTCAGCACCAATGGGTAAAGTGGATAGCAGCAGGGTGAGATGCTGAGCCTCCTCAGCTTTTTCTACTGTAGATGGATTGGTGGGTCCCATCTCAAAAGTAACAGTGACAGGCAGACCAAGGAATACAAGATCTGTATGTTCAGAGAATATGAGTATGTTCAGAGGGCACACGCCTTTGGGAGGGAAAAAGCTTCTCTCTGATGGAGCTCTAGCTTCTGCTGGGTCATGCTTGGGAGTAGCCAGTGACATTGACAAAATATTTGGTCCCAGTGAATCTATGTTGTTTGGCAGCACATTATGCTACGCCCCTCAATGTGTTATTTTCAAAGTTTGATGCCAGGTTATGTGTTTTATGACCTGGAGTGTGACGGAAACTTCTCTGAATGAGTAAGGTCTGTTGGGACAGCATTGGACCCAGCTAGTGCAACATGAGCATTGTGTCTCTCTGGAGACCATCCCAGTGAAATTGTCCTGTTAGCTTGCCCGGATTTCTGCCTGCAGTGAGCTACTGGTTCACTCTGGAATGGAGCCTGGGAACACAAATGTAGGATGGATGCCCAGGCACTCTGAGAAGTGAGGCAGAGTCCCCACTTGGCTACGTGCATGTTCTGCTCAAGAAGAAAGAGCTGAAGCACGTCCTTATCTCCAGTAACTCCTCCTGTGAGCATCTCTTCAGATCCGGCAGATGGATCCAAGATGGTGCAAAAACAATCAGAAACAGCTCTGGCGCAGCTCCCAGAGCAATTTCAGATTGTGCCTTCTTTGGCCATGTGGCCAAGCTGGAAGGAGTGTTGGAAAAAGTCAACTCTCAGCCTGCAGAGCCAGGATCTCATTAGAGGTGGCAGAGAGAAGCATGGAAAACAAATACCTGGCGCCGTGATTTCTCTTTAGCAAGAAGGGCATAGATTCTGGTCTAGAGGCAAACACAGCATTTGTAGCTTCCTCCCACCTGTCATGCCCTGGTATTGACAGGAGGTCTCATTAAAGTAATCAACTGTGGAGATGACACTTATTTGCATTCTCAGTTTAGGCTCTGAATTGGTATCAGCGTCTCTGAAATAGGTAGGCTGGTGAGGATACTGCAGTGTGCATGAGCAATAGGAGGGGTCTCCTATTAGCACCGACCTTTGGGGAAATGAAAATGAAGAGAGTGGAGAAGAAATAAAAAAAATATCAAGTCCAAGCCAGAGGAATATCTCTTCCTTTACCTGGTTTATTCATTGCTGTCTGCTTCCTTATTTACTGTTTATTTATTTACTTGGAGGCGAGGTGACCTTCAAAGCTCCTGCTTGTCACTTGGTTGCAAGTTGCATGTTAATTTTGACTTAGACACTGAAAACTAATGTCCCATGTGTACTGCGATGGAACCTGTCCTTCTCATTTTCTCTGCTATTTAAAAGCAAAGGTCTGCTTTGGGTAGCCAGGCTGGATTTGTAGGCTTAAATAATAAAAGGCTGTAGGGAACATGTGGACCTGATGATGCAAACTCCCCTCATTTTTATTCCACCTCAGCCCGCTCGTATAAGGGATGGTGTGACTGCCTGCCACAGAGGGATTGTTTGCTGGTCCCACAGCAGATGTGGAAATGTTCTTTTCCCCCAAACACTATCTTTGCAGGAAGCAACCATCCATCTCCCACAGGGTCAACGCAACAGAATTTATTTTCATTTTCAGCAGTCTGAAAATCCAAACATCTTTCCTTCATCCTTTTCCACATATCAAGGAAGTCCACGCAGGTCTTCAAGGTGAGTTTATAGCTTCCATAGCAGTAAGGTCACCCCAATGACAACCACAAATGCATCCAAATTGTGTCTGTGGAGAATGATCTACGGAGTGACTGTAGTCATAGTGGCATGATGAAAGGAGGGACTTCCAGAGCAGGAGCCAAAGGAAAATATCAGATGTCTGTGGTATTTGTATCGCTGCCAAGATGACAGCAATGATTTGTTGGCAACCACACGCGTCAAGCCAGGCATCCTGTGGCAGGGTCTATAGTGTGCCCTGGACGTGTCCCATTTGGGACATTTCCCTCTGTTTCTTTATTATTCCAAATAAATACAGTTCTCTGCTTAGTGTCCCAATTAATGCAGCCTGCTCTGTAGCAGGGGCTGACTCTGGGCTGTTTTGAGCAAATAACAACATTTCCCTTTGCTGTTAGGCAGATGCCATACTTCACCCAGAGACAGAGCTGTTTAGTTTCGTTCTTTTTTTTTCTCGTAGTGAGAACTTATCGCCCTGGATCTCACTTGCACAAACAGAAAATTTTACTTCTTTGAAAAGCAGAGGAAATGAAAGCAGGAAATGAAGGAAGGCAAAAAAATAAAGGCAGGAAACCAGTTTATTGAAGGGGAGGGGTGTGAATGGTATGAAGTCTTCCTTTTCTAACCTTCAAAAATAATTTTGGTGAAAATTGTCCCGAACAGTGGAAACACCTCGTTCAAGATATGGATGCCTCATGCAAACATACAACCTTAACCTGGCAAATCCTACCCATAATTCAGAATGCACATCCCTCTAGGAGGAGCTATTTCTTTCCTTTGGCAACAGGGTCTGCCTTGAAGAAGAGGACAGATGTAATAAGGGAAATGAAGCTCTACATCAAACATTAGAAAAATGTGATACAACAGATGAATGGCAACAAGGAGACAGACACAGGCTGATTTAAGCTAAGCTCTGATTTCTAACCAAGATATTGAGAGTCTAGTGCAGATACAGAGGAAGAGGGAACCTCTATAACTACCTGAAGGGAAGTTCTAGCTAGGTGGGGATTGGTCTCTTCTCCCAGGCAGTCAGCAATGGGACAAGGGGGCATGGGCTTCAACTCTGCCAGGGGAAATTGAGTCTGGAGATTAGAAAGCAATTCTTTGCAGAGAGAGTGGTCAGCATTGGAATGGCTGCCCAGGGAGGTGCTGGACTCACCGGCCCTGGAGGTTTTTAAACTGAGAGTGGACATGGCACTTAGTGCTATGATCTGGTCAATGGACTGGAGTTGGACCAAAGGTTGAACTGGATGATCTCTGAGGTCTTTTCCAACCCAGTCGATTCTGTGATTCACCAACAGAAAATCAGAACATTCTGGATGTCTCTGTTGGTTATAGGACAATCCTAGTGACTGGGCTCCTACCAGAGGCATTTCAGCTCCATGCCTTGAGTTAGACAGATGATGCCAGTGCTTAGAGAGAGCTCTCTGCAAACGTTTGCTTTTCTAAAACAAAACAAAACAAAACAAATCTGGAGCATGGGCAAGAGGGGGATGGTCTGTGCTGGAAAACACCAAATCCAAGACAGCCAAGCTGGTCCAATATTCTAAAGACAGGTCTTACAACACTGCCCTAAATTCTCCGTAACTGCTAATGCAGTCATGAGATGCATAAGCTGGGGCATGTTGAGTTCATAGAATGAATGTCCTGAGTTGGAAGGGACCCACAAGGATCATTGAGTCTGACTCCTGTCCCTGCACAGGACAACCCCACAGTTCACACTGTGTGTCTGAGGATGTTGTCCAGTCTCTTCTTGAACACTGTCAGGCTTGGGGCCGCGACACCTCCCTGGGGAGCCTGTTCCAGTGTCCAGCACCCTCTGGGTGAAGAACTTTTTCCTAATTAGATGAGGTAAGTCATTTTTCTCTCTGGGTATGGAGGAAATGGGGAGATCCAGTTCTGATGGTCATATCTGGCAACATCCAATACTTGGAGAGACATCAGAAGAGAACACAAAAATTACTCAAAATTCTGGAGGGAAATCTCTTACCCTGTTTAGTTTTATAATAATGAAGTCTGAGAGGCTGCTTCGTTGTGGAGACAGGAGAGATTCAGAGCACAGGGAATGAAGAAAAGTATAACTCAGGGAAGGCTAGAGGAAATAAAGAATAAGGTGAGACAAGGAGTAGATTAAATGTCCTGAAAAAAAGCTCCCAAGGAAACTGGTGGATTTTCAGTTTCTGGAAAACAAACTCTGCAAATTAGACTGTAGTTCAACCCAAGGGACTGGACCCTAGATGAGAGTAGGTGGGAAAAAAAAAGTGGCTTGTGATACAAATATAATATAGATTTAAAGTTACTAGTTGCTTTTTTGTGTATAAATCTGTGAAATGAAGCTAAGGTTCAGGCCAATAGACTGATGGTGTAGTCCTTGACAGCATTTGGAGTGAGATACAAACTGTCTGAGCACATTTAAGTCTTCATCCAAAGTTTAATTTTGCAGCCCTGCTCTGATAAAACAGAGAATAAATGGCTGCAGACGTGCAAAGTGAATAGGGTGGAGCAGTAGCAGATGCAGAAGCGTAGGAGAGTTCTGGAAACTAAGCTGTGCTTAGTCTGCTATCAGGAAGAAGCACAACAGTTGTCTTCCCAAAAAACAACTATGGCGATACCAGGAGTTATTAGTGTCCAGACCTGAACAAGAGAAGGACCTTCAGGCTGGGCATGGAGAAGATATTTTTTACACTGAGGATAGTGAGACACTGGTCCAGGTTGCCCAGTAAGGTGGTAGGTGTCCTGTTCCTGGAGATACTCAAGGCCAGGCTTGATGGGGCTCTGAGCAACCTGAGCTGGATGAAGATGTCCGTGCTCATGGCAGGGGTTGGACTGGATGAGCTTCGTAGGTCCCTTCCAACCCAAACTATCTGATGATTCTAAGATTCTATTATTCTATGACGTGACTTCCTAGAGCCCTGATTTGGGTAGTGCAGGCAGTGGTATGGTTTTCTCTGCTATATAGCTGCCTCCTTCACCTGTTCTGAGGGTTGGCCTTGATAGTCAAGAGCTGAGCTTAGTTTTCACCTCCTACCTTCCCCTGATTTCAACTTGGGGGTCTCAATCTGGGCCCTCCTATAAGTTTTTTACCAAATCACCAACTTCTCTCTCTTTCTCACAGGTGCATATTCTTCTTCCACTGCCGCTGACTTGCAAAGATTTTGTCCTATCTCTCCAGCCCTGTCAGGCTCATCTAAGGCCTCATGATCTGCTGTCAGAAATTATAAAGATGTTCCCAATTTCCAGGATGAGCAGCCAGGATCACATTTGCAATCAGTTTTAATCACAAGTGTAACTGAGTGGATTGCAAGTGATAAGCCCCGTCTGCAGACAGCTGTGATGTAATGAATATGACAGTTCAGAACTGGGTCTGAAGGTTATTTTTAGGCAAGGCAGAGAACCACAAAATCAGACTCAGTGCAGGGGAAAAAGAGAAGGATGAAAAGAGAGACAGTATTTGAAATTCATACCATCAAGGGATCCCCTCTTAGCCAGACAAGCTTAAATAATCAAAATTAATTTGTGGAGGAATGCAGCCACTCAAAGATAAATCAAATAAGTGACCACAGTTGGCATAAAAGTTCACAGGATGAGAAGGCAAGAGAGCTGAAATGAAATAGCTACCAGCCTTCAGGAGTCTGGAGGAATAGAGACTCATTTTCTCAAAATACTCAGATGCTGAACACATGAAAAACACCTCTTTGGAAGAAGGGCCAGGAAAAATCACCTGGGAGCAAACCTGCATTCTTGATTTTTGCCAAATGCAAGTTACAGGCTGATCAAGAAGCACATGTCCGACTGCAGATATTACAGACTCCTGCTTCACGTTTCTATTTCCATGGCCCCAGACCTGCAGAGAAGAGTTCTTGCTGCTGCTTCTCTCCTGCTCTGGTGGCCACATGCTAGATGCAGCCTGGTCGGCAAGCCACAAGTGGCCTGTGTCTTTAGACAGAGAATTATGGAGCAATAGGAGTGCAGCAGAGAGGTATGGGGCAGATGGTGACTGCTGGGGAGTTTCCTTCCCATCACAAAGCTTGGCTCACCCACAGACCTAGTCATCTCACCAGCTGTGCTCCATTGCCCTGCACCAGGGACAGGGTTATTCAGGAGGCCTGAGGTCAATCTGTAATAAATGTACATTGCTGGAGAAGAGATGAGGGTAACTGGAAGGAGTTGTCTGATTTGCACCAAAGACAAGGAGAAACATTAATCAATCAATTAAGTAACATCTTCTGGTCATATGATCTATGGACCTGGGAGAGGGAGCAGCTTGTTTCATGATGTCATGAGATCTTACACAATAAATCTGTGATCACATCACGAGCTAAGGAAGGTTACTTCAGATTTGTCCCATTGAAATGGGAACACACACAGACCAAAGGTTTTTACTGCTGAAACAGGCCATGGGTCTATTTATCCTGCCCTTCTTGGATCATTTCGGGCCATTGGTCCATCCAACCGAAACTCTCCTCTTGTCACAATGGATCATGGCATCACCCATATCTGCACCCCGTGTCCTGCTGTACCACTGGCGTGATACCTCCTGACCTGTCAGATCAAATCATTGGCTTCTCCTGCCTCCAGCCATTGCTAATATTCAATGAGTCAGAAAGGAGTTAAGATCAACCTGACCTTCATCAATAGGATGATGTCACATACTGAAAGAAAGATGTGATAAAGGTAGTCTGATATCCGTCCTGAGTTCTGTATCCAGAATTGTAAACCACAATAAAAATATCTGTTCATAATGAAAACTCAGCTACCTCTGCTGACCTCAGTCTGCATGCTGTGTGCTTGGGGACAGGTATCAGTTCAGAGAAGAACAACCTTCTGCATATTCACTCCCTAAGTAAACTCTAAAGCTGAACCGGGTGAAGGTCAGTGTGAATGGAAGAAAGGAGAAAGGCGGTCAACAAATTTCTTTTGTTAAAAATGTACCTGCTGCCTTTTTGTCTTAAAAATCCATGAGTCTATGTGCTTGTTGTTGTAGAGAAGTAAATCCAACAGAACTGTTAACATGGATTAGCTGAACTGAAAGAAAGCACAAGTATTTCTATTCAGAGTTACAGTACCCTTAGCCTGACTTGTCCTGACTCTATTTGATGAATCCACTTCTCCACTACATTAACCACAGCTTATCTCTTCCAAATTTCTGTGTCCAACACAGCAGAGTGTTGCTTATGCTGCCCACCAGCCAAGGGCTGAGGGATGTTGTAAGAAGGAAAGACAGGTCTGATGGACTGTCATGCAGGACACATGGGTTGAATTTCCACTGGATGAGTGACCTTAAAGTTATTGAATCAACCTGCACCTCCTTGGCCCATGAGTCAAAACACAACATTGAGAAGCATCTGTTCTGCCTTCACACCCAACCCATATGTTTCTAAGATGCTTTTGACAGAAGCCTGGGTGATGCAGGCTCTCTGGTCCATGTGGTCCCTCATCATCACTGCAGGGCTGAAGATAAAGTGCTTCCAGTGTGATGATAGCATTATGGCTTGCAAAGGAACACTGTGAACCTATCATAACAACTGCCCTCCACCTCACTGTCAATGCTTCCTGTGATATGGACACAAATGGAATGATCCAGGGAGTTTGTAGGACTGCAAGACAAAGACCTCTCTACATTCATGACATGAGTTGGACTATGGGACTCAAGCTCTTGCATTTCTGGCCATTCTAAAAGGCACTGCCTTCTTCAAACTATTTTCTGCTTTACCAATGAAAAATGTCCAGCTCTTTCTTTAGCAGACAGGCTTCCTGCTGCTTCATTTTGCTGCTGGCTGCCAGTGAAAGACTTCTGGATCTTCTGCCTGCCCACATTTCCTTAGACTAGCTAACTATTATCCCACAATGGAGTGTTTCTTTTCCTAGATTAAAAGGGAAAACAAACAAGCAAAAACCATCAACAAACCAACAAACAAATAACCCAAACCAACCACAATTCTCCCTATGGACTACAGTATAGAAAGAAAGTGGGATGGAACCTTCTGAAACCCAGGCAGAGCAGGTTATCTTCAGGCTAAATCAACTCTTCTGGTTCAGCTGGCATTTTAAAGACATTTTCAGTGAGTAGCAACAAGTGGTTGACAAAAAGTCATCCCTTGGATTCTTTTTATCTTTCAGGGGAATGATCTGAGCAAATGCAGATGTTTTCTCTGCAAGAACATAAGAAATGCAGTGAGAGGTCAGACTGATGATCTAGCTAGCATGCCTATCTCAGTGGCCATATGAGAAGCCAGGTAGGAACACATATAAGCCCAGCTCCTTCCCATAGTTCATTTCCTTCGTAAGGCCCCATCATCAACAGCTGCTGTATTCATGATTTTAGACGCTTTCCCCCTGCTTAGCCTATTTATCAGAGTACCCATGTGAAGTGATCATTCCTGGCCACATTTAAATCCAATGGAGAGAAGTTAATACTTTAAGGACATTTATTTTGTGTACTTTCTCCTGAAACAGATGCCTTAGCCCAGATGTACTATGCCCTTTTATTCCATTCTGACCACGAGGGGAGTGTAAAGTAATGAGCTTACATGCTGACAACTCCCTTGAAGTTGATCAGACTTAGGTGAGATGTCCCAGTCCCAACAGACCTGAGCCCATTTGCTCCTTACTCAATAACTTGTTCACTCTCTAGAGGTGTGAGCTGTTGTTGGATGGAGTGGTGACTGTACTCTTAATTAGATACTTCAATTAAGTGAGAAATGCTAGCTGGGATAAATTAAGAACTTATAGATTCCTTGACCATTGTTGTTCCAACAAGCATTTTTTGTTTCTGAAACCTCTCTTCCATAATATTTTGTCTACTCTAGAGGAGCTAAAAATTCTCAATAGACCTGGTCTGCATCTGCACAGACAGCTTCATCTACTGACAGATTCCAGTAGAGATCCTAATACCCTTTACACTAGCACACAAAACAGTCTCCAACTGTTTCCAGCCCTCCAAGAATATCTGGATTTGGAGATCAGAGCTCTGGCATGTCACCCCATAGCATATGGACTTTAAAAATAAAGCCTTGAGGCACAAACAAGGTCAGCTCTTGCACGTTCACTTTCACATGGATGTCTGTTCCAGAAGCTGAAGATCTGTCAGCAGATGCTTCCTCCTGCTGCATAGCCAGACTTTGTACATCCACCCAGTGCCACTGGCAATGTGTTCTGCTCTGCTGTGTGCCTCTGGGTTTCTCCTCCTATAATCCAGATCACATCCTTTGTGACCCTACCCCCCAGAGACCAAATAAATCCCTCTTCAGATCGATCATCAACCAGACGCTGGTGCTGTGAATTGTCAAAAAATCTTCACTGATTTTCTGGTAGGACCAGTCTGCTAAGTTCTTTGAACTAGTCTGTACTGAAACTGGGAGCCTGTCCTTGTGGGTATTATTAATATTGCGTTTGATATGTGTGGACATGAGCCTTACTCAAGGAAAAATGGTCATGATGTTATCAGTTTTAGCTATCTTTTAACTCAATTCTCCTGAAAGAGAGTTAGCTTCAACATAAATAGAGAAGCTTTGCTATGTTTGGGGAAGGTGAAGTACAGGGAGGAGTTGTGCCATGGGCAAGGTCATACAGAAAAAGCAGCAGTGCAGATCTCATGCTCTTTGCACGGTGATTCTGCATCTCCTGAAGCCTTACATGCTCCCTTGTAGAGCTGAATTCTATCATGGTCAATATTTTTTTGCATTGTTAAATAATTTTCCTCTCCCAATCTGACCATAATACCAAAAGGCAATGTCAACTGCATCGCACAGCTGTAAAGCAGTGAGGTTTGATTCATGGTCATACCTCCAAGAACTTGAGAAAACTTCCAGAGGTTCAAATCCTGCATAACATCACATAGCAAATGTGAGGCACTAGTATATGAAAACCTTTCCAAGAGGCTTGAAGCTGATCCAGAAAAGATGTCAGTGCCCTGCCTTCCTGAAGGGCCACTATGAATTCCCAAGCCTTTAAACACAAGCAGTGAGGTGCCATCTAGGAGACATGGTCACCAGACACCAGGTCAGCTGTCCTGTCTAACAGTCTAGTAGAGGATGTGATGGAGCATCCCAAGAAATTTGTGCTGGAAGGAGGATGGACATCCCTGGAGGTTAATTCTAATGACTCTGAGATGAGCATGGATGGGAGAGTGGGGCTGACTGTGCCAAAGACAGAATGAAGCTTCCATCCTTTGGAGAAGCTAGAAAATTAACACCATGGTCATTAACATAAAGCAAGCACTGGTAAAATCCATGGTGGATCACACTGTAGATCTACCTAGCCCATTACAGGGAAGAGTATAAGATTAAGCAGAGATTAATGCCCATATTTTTACAGCCTCTAGAAAACAGAAACATAAATGTTCCTAAGGTATCTTTGTATTTACTAGGAATGCCATGAACCTTTTTACCATGAAGTTGGTTAGAATTTTTAGATCAAATAAACTTTTAGCACTTGCAGTATCCCTAGGCAAGGGAGGATTAACTGAAGATTAACTGCACATTGTGTGAAGCAGGTTCTTTGTTCTGACCTGCTATCATCTCAAGCACTTTTTTTTTGTCTTTTCAAAGAAGCAAAAAATAGTTGCTCTCTTTCATCTTCTTCATGCCACTCATAATCTGATAGAACATTATCATACTCTGCTTCTGTCATTTCTTATTCAGATCAAATATTCCTGGAGCACTTCATTGTTCTGTACTTTTGATCAGTCTATTGCCCTTCTATGTATCTTTCCCAGTTCTGCTGCATCCTTTCTGGATAGAGGACACCAGAGCTACTCAAAACATTCAAGAAGCAGGCACATATTGAATTTACCTAGGGACATAATAATGCATTCTATTTTGATCTCTATTCCTTTTCTATTAATTCTTAACGTTCAATTTGCTTTTTGTCACTGCCATTGAGCACTGAGGTGACATATTCATAGAACTGCCTATTACAAACACCAACTCATTCCTGAGTAAGTAATAGTCCATTCAAAGCTCATCACCGTATGTAAAGTTAGGATTGCTTTTTTTTCCCCATGTGTACCACCCTGTACTTATTTCCACTGAATTTCAGCTGCTATTTTATCATAAAATCACTCAGCAGTGTGATGTCCCTCTGCAATTCTCCCACATCATCCCTCATCATTACTACCTTGTATAACATCATCGGAGGATTTAAGTCACCTCATTACATCACTCAGCACCAAGACACCTGAGTTACGTCTCCCTTAGGGGTATTTGCCCACCTTTCCATCTTGATGGCCAGGCTCTGTTGTAAGTAGCAGAAATGCAAACCCCTACAGGGAAAACAAACCTCTGCTATTTGTTTCTCTAAGTTCTTGGGTACAGGCAAGTAGCACTGACACAAGTAATGGCTTTGCCTTTATCTGTGAGTGGTGAGTGCATGTCCTGAATGCAGAACAAGCTGTTTTGAATAGGCTGTGAAAAGGGAGCCTCCATGCGAGTGTGCTTGCCTGTGTATCTTTTCATCTGCTTCTTTTTACTGGTGTGCATGTGACTTTGTGTGTGGCCTTCCTCTGAATTTATTTTACTTGCTTTTTGATTACGATAATAATACTAGTGTTAAAAAGAAACCTTCTTCTTTAAATTCCCCAGTGCCAATAAATGAACTTTGAAATACGAAGGTTAGCAGAGACTTTGGGAACAACTTTGAAAGCAGCTAAGCTGCAAGTGATCGCATTGTCCTTTAATCAGATGCTTGGCTTTGCAGCTCCAGCCATCTTCACGGATTAACTCCCATGAACTTTCTGAACTGCTTTTATGGAAAAGCACATCAAACAGATGACTCTGCTAAGAAGGAATTAATCAATTAAGCAGAAGCAAAGAAGTCTACTTTCTGCTGAGAAACTGGTCTACTGACACCTTCCCCCTCCCCACCTCCTCCCTTCCACCTTGCACTAAAACTTTTCTTTAAATTACATTAAGGAGTTTGAAATTTAGATATAGGTTCACCCCACACACAGCTTCTCTTCATGCCATTTTTCTTCTAAGATAAATAGTCTGTAATTGTGAGCTCTGCAGGGACCAGCAGCCTCCAGTTGTGGCAATATTTCTGGTGTGCATTTCCCAGTGAGCCAGGATTAATAGACTCAATGATCTTGCAGTGCCTTGGGTGATGAACATTTGTCTCCCAGTGGTGGAGGGTTGTAGGTTTTTTGTCTGAATCTCCCAACAGGAGCTATTTAGGATCTGTCATTTCCATAGATATCACAGAGGCCAGCCGTTTGCCCCATTAAACCAGTGAGGTGGTAACAGCAGCGTGGTTGGTTCCCCTCACACTGAGTAGGAACCAGTTGGATGCTAAAGCCAGAGTGGGGTCTCCTAGCAGATTACCAAACATCATGCTTTGGGGATGACAAAATGATCTCAACCATAATGCTACCACCAGGCACAGGAGGAAGCTACAGAATGGAATGAAAGATGCTGGTGAATGAAAGATTGAACATGAGCTGGCAATGTGTGCTTGTGGCCCAGGAGACCAACCGTACCTTGGGTTGCATCGCAAGAAGCATGGCCAGCAGGTTGATGGAGGGGATTCTGCCCCTCTACTCTGCTCTGGTGAGACCCCCCTGCAGTGCTGGTCCAGCTCTGGGTCCTCAGCACAGGACACACATGGACCTGCTGGAGAGGGGCCAGAGGAGGCCACAGGAATGATCTGAGGCTGGAACAGCTCTGCTGGGAGGACAGGCTGAGAGAGTTGGGGTGTTCAGCTGGAGAAGAGAAGCTCCAGGGAGACTTTATTGTGGCCTTTCAGTAGTTAAAAGGGGCCAAAAAGAAAGATGGGGATAGACTTTTGAGCAGGGCCTGTAGTGACAGGACAAGGGGTGATGGTTTTAAACTAAAGGAGGGGAGATTCACGCCAGACATGAAGAAGAAATTTTTTACACTGAGGGTGGTGAGAGCGTGGCCCAGGTTGCACAGAGAATTGGTGGATGCCCCATCTCTGGAGACATCCCAGGTCAGACTGGACGGGGCTCTGAGCAACCTGAGCTGGTGAAGATGTCCCTGCTCATGGCAGGGGTGGCACTGGATGAGCTTGGAAGGTCCCTTCCAACCCAAACTATTTTATCAGTCTTATTCTAGGATCAAGGGATTCACACTGTGCTATACGACAGCACTGCTTGGGCATCTCCTTGTTAAAACTGCTTTGAACTTTCTGAAAATCTCAGGGTTTATCCTCAAGAGTCAGCTATGAGCCCATGCATCCTAATTTGTGGTGACTGACAAGCTATGGGCCTCACTGAGGAAGTTGAACCCAGTGACTATGCAGTCTGAGATAAGAGCATCCACCTGGGATGCAGCTCAGTTCTCCAACTCTGTGTGGCCATGGGTGGGCTGCTTAGGCTGAGATTCAGCGTATAGCTTTAGCTAAGAAACAGGAATCTGGTCTAAGCTGGTCTTCTAGGGGGTCTCTATTGTCAATGGAGAGAGAGAGGAAGTTCCAAGGAGAAAATTACCCCTTCTTGAATTGAGTGTGCAAATCAGGTAGTATGAAGTGGTCACAGGAGGTATGAAGGAAAGAAACCCAGTGACTTATCAGCAGTTGTGCTCCTACATGCCATCATAAATATCTGTACCTATTTAGCATATCCACCAGTGTTCTAAAATTGGATTTAAAGTATTCAGCTCCTCATTGTGTATCAATATAGAGAAACTAGGGATGCAAGCTCAGATTTCCTTTTTTTCTCCCCCAGATCAGGCTTCTTTTGACTGTAAAAGGGATGATCTTTCGTGACAGGAAGAGTTATGAAATTATAATGTTGCTGCAGATGGCAGCAGGTTCCTCCCATTTGTTTCCTCTTGAGAATGTTACATTCCTGATGTTATAGATTTTTGTAAAAGGCAAATCATAGTTCCAAGAGCATGAAGTCTGAGCTACCATATCAGCCTTCACATGGACAACAAGCAGGGAGGGCAGTCTGCAGAAATTTGGCTGTATGGTCTCTGTAAAAGCAATTCTGCCTTTCTTCTTTGAGGTCAAATGACCTCCTCCCAAACCAAATCTATCTACAGCTTCAGGTGTACTTGGAGTCCAAGTCACAGGTTTTGTTAAACTGGGGAGTTGGAGTTTTTCTTGCAACCATGAGCTAATTTCTGTAGTTCTTCTCAAAGATAAACCTTGTAGTCCAGACTAGGATAGACTGTATTATCAGGTCATTCTCTCTTCTGTCACATTCACTTCATCATATCAAGTGACTAGGAAACAACCCTTCTGTTTCTTGTCTGTACTGGTCCAACAGGGAGGCTGATCTACAGGAGACAGTGAGGGTTTTTCTTCTAATTCCCAACCTAAACCAATTCCTGGTCTATTTATCCTCATTTTTACTCAAGTTAACATTGTCGTTTTTCTTGAGTGCCTCTTCATCCTCCTCAGTGCTTACCCCAGGTGTATTTAGAAAAGTGCTTTTATAGACAGAAAAGATCTGTTGGTATTTGGTTTCTTTCCAGCTGGGTAGGTGTTTGAAGCATGGCTGTGCAGGTCTCAGGTGGTAGGAAGACAGAAATGTATCAAAGAACTAGTTAACATCAAAGCAACTCTCTCACAGAGAGCTCTCTCCTTCTTCCAAACAGTACTTTGTTAGATTCTGTATGGTATCTCTTATTTCTAGAATCACAAGAGTTTCAACAGTCTAATAACTTCTGCTAGACATGCATGGCTACTTTCCTACTGTCACCCATCTGGCTCCATGGATGATTCAGCCTTTAGGCCATGGTTTAGGATAGAACTTTAATTTTTCAACTCAATTACTCCCCAACAATGGAACTTCCTTACAAGGCAAATAATCTGTCTCCAAATGCGGGTGATTTCCATGCTTATGTATGGTCTTCGGTGACTTTGTGCCACTGTCTCCAAGGGTGATGGGAAACCAAACACAACTCCCTGATGGGCCTTTTCTCGGTGATTATCTCAAACTAATAAACAGATTTGCAGACAAACTGCACTATATGCACAGGTGGTTGTGGGCTCTGGGTTAAGCAGAATGTGAGCACTACTCTTCCACACCAGAACCTGGGGCACACAGAGCCATCAAGCATCAGTGGAGGACAGAACCACACAACAGCTGAGGTTGGAGGGACCTCTGGAGATCATCTTTTCCAATCATTCCACTTAAAGCAGGGTAAGCTACAGCAAATTGATCAGGCCCTGGGCTGGTTGGGTTTTGAGTGTCTCCTGAGATGGACACCCCACAGCTTTTCAGAGTAACCTGCTCCAGCATTCAATGCCCCTCACAGGAAAAAACGCATTTTAAAATTTTTATTAACATAGTTTTTAATATTTCAGTTTGAACCCATTTCCTCGTGTCTGTTCACCAGGCACCAATGAGGAAAATCTGTCTCTGTCTTCTTTAAACCCTCCTGTCAGGTATTTATACAAATTGACAACACCCTCTTCTTATGACAAGCCTTCTCTTCTCCAGGATGCAGTCCTAGCTCTTTCAGCTTCTCCTTGTATACCAGATGCTCCAATCCATTCATCATCTTTGTAGTCCTTTGCTGGACTCCGTCCAATATGTCCATGTCTCTCTTGTACTGGGCAGCCCAGACTGGAGACAGCCCTCCAGATGTGGCCTCACCAGACCTGGGCAGAAGGGAAGGATCAACCAGCTGGCAATGTTCTTCCTTAAATAAGTCCTTCTATTTTCAAAACGTGAGATCTGAAAGCAAATCTGTGCTGTCTGTTTGAGAGCTACAGCACACAGCTGAGTGGTTTCAATGCCCAGCACTCTGAGTCCTCAGCTAAGACATTTTTGTAGCAGGGAATTCCAATAAAATTAGGGTATCTGCAGCATTTTAAAGTTAGAGTATCTGCAATATTTTTAAGGTTTGTCAAGATCAGTCCTGCCGCAGTAAGCACTGACGTAATGGCTTGTGAAAAAATAAAAGGGAGAAGAAAAGGCACATTTTGGTTTTGGACTGAGAGTTAAGACCTTTCAAATAGCACTATTTCCTGTCTTTAATGAGCAGAATATCTTGATCCAATCTTTTTCATTGCAGTTTTGTCCCCCAGTCGCAGGATCTTTATTGTAAAGGACACAAACTTGCAAACATCGTACCCAGCTCTGCTTGAGCCTTGTGGAAATATTATGCCAGTTTTGGAGAGGATTACAAAGAGTAACTGGCAACAAGACTGGGCCTGTGATTTGTATTTTCATGTCATTTGGAAAAACAGAAAGTATCTGATCACAGAGAGGAGACTCTGCAGGCTCAGTGCCCCTCCATTTCATGACCCTCAAAATCTTGTTACCAACAAAAAAACCACACTATATCTGTAGAAAAAAAAAAAAAAAAGTGTCTTATTGTTAGCCTAATTGCAGTCTTAACAGTTGGATCACAATGTAATACTTATTATTAGCGCAGTTAAACTAACACTCACAGTCCACGGTAGCACAGAAGCACATTGTTAATAATAATGGCAAAATCATTATGCAAAACAACCTCTATTTTCTCTGGCGCAATGCTTACCCCGTTAGCATCTCTCCAGGCCCTACAGCTGAAGGCACCAGAGACCTATAGCAGAAACTTGAGGTCTGTCACTGCAGTCTTCACCACGCTGAGCTTTTCCCTGGCATGAGTGTGATGTCCATGGTAGAGTTTCTTCCTCCTCTTTTGGATGTCCCCAGAGGTATCTTCATCCACACCTCTTCCTCTCACCTTCTTCTTTCTCCCTGGTCCCCAGCACTGGTGGCAGAGCTGTCCAGCTCCATCCCAGGTACACAAAGGGTTAGTGTTTGCTGGGCAGTGTCTGCCCAGGGTGGCAGCTCTTGGACATGTGGGGTGTCCTCAGCACTGAGCTCAGAAATGTTGGGCATGAGGCCCTTGGCCACAAGACACTTGTGGTCACAGGGACACCCAGTTCACAGCACAGCAAGTCCAGAGATGTCCCGAGACCTTGCAGTATTGGGTCAGTGTAAAATCCATGGTTTTCTGCTAGTGGTGGCCAAAATCACACTGAGTGGGCTGCAACTCATTCATGGTTTCTGGGAAGACGTGGGATTAGGACATTTGTTGCACTGTGCAGCAAGTCAGATTAAAAGACTTGGTTAAAGGAGACTCTCCAACAGCTGCTGGTGTCATAAGGATGCATTGCTACTCAATATTGATCCCATTTCTGCCAGAAGAACAGAGTAGACTCTACCCTACATCTAAGCAAGAGTCTGTGCTGGTCCAGTCATGTTACTAAAATTGAACACAGAAGGGTCTCAAACACAATATATGTCTGTCTGGAAAAATCCTCTCCCTGTTTGAGCAGAAGGTTGGACTACATGACCTCGGGAAGTCACTTCCCACCTAAATTATTGTATTATTCTATGAAAGAAGCCTTATTATATGTATGACACTATTATCTAGAAAGGAGTACGCACATACCTGGAGTGTGTGGAAAACAGTCACCTCTGTAGTAGCCAGTGCTAGCGTCTGGCCTGCAACATGCAGATATTATGGGGAAGAGCAGTGGATCTAGAAAGAAACATGTACACACATCTCCAGCATGGTTGCAAGGCTTTGCTGACACTTCAACACGGCAGGCAAGGTCCACAAACAGCTGCTCAGAATGAAACAGATCCACTTGAGTCAGTCTCATAGGGACAGTGAGGGCTCAAGATGGGAAATCCAGGCTCCTGCAGTTATCAGAACGGCACATCTGCAAATGAGATATGCGCTTTTTCAGTCTTATGGCTATGCCCAACTTTCTAATCAATGTGCTTGGTTGCAATGACGAAGGACAGCACAGCCATGTTGCACATAGTCTGCAGCAGGACCTCAAGTTCTTCTGCATCACCATTCTTTCCATGACCCACATTATGCTAGAGGTAAGTTCAGCTATCCTATCAATCGGACCGAAGAAAGCAGAAAATACATGGAGATGGATGAAGGTATCCACTGAGACAACCAGCTGCACTTAAGCATGACTGTAATAGTAGGATCCAGTTGCCCACAGAGGTTGAATGCCATTTGAGATGCCCCAGAGTGTCCTGACTGGCCTCTACTCCAACCCAGAAGGGCACAACTCTTCAGCTGGTCCTGTGCCATATCTGCCAGCCTCAGGCACCCCAGAGCATCTCAGATGGCACTTGGTAATACATTTCAGAAAAGTGCTTCAAAACTCCTCTGACCTTGAGACCGGGTCTGACATCCACTGCTTTTCTAAATATAGGCAGGTACCAGAGGAGATGTCTGAACTCTGCTGGGGCTGTGGACTCCGAAGTCTTCCAAAGTCAGAAATTAAAGAAGAATGTTTCTTGTTAACTGCTGGGATCAAAGGCCTGTTTTTCTTGGTTTCATGAAAACATAATTGAAAGCCAGGCTGGTTTTCACTTCATTCTATGTTTGGGCTCATCCCCTTGCCACAACTTCCCACAGTCCTTTTTAATGATGAGCAGAAAAGCCTGTTTTCAAATAACATATTTTCCTGTGGTTTGGGTCCTGTGACATCCTGAAGAAAGGAAGCACAGAGTAGCACATAACACATCAGAGTTTGACATGTGATGATGGCCTGCTCCTACTCTCTTCCTTAATTTAACAATTTTTTAAACCTTCTTATTCTTTCAGATATCTTATAGAAGAACAGTATATAGGATTGGCACTTGCTCCCCCAATATAAAGCCCAGAGGATGGCCTGTATAGGTCTATAGTGAATGAGATTTCAAACTAGGATGTATAGCTGAGGTCTACTACCAAAACACAACTTATAGATATTTATCAGTGGGGACTCTACCTC
Source organism: Patagioenas fasciata (assembly GCF_037038585.1). Lineage (NCBI taxonomy): Eukaryota > Metazoa > Chordata > Aves > Columbiformes > Columbidae > Patagioenas > Patagioenas fasciata. Next base: position 212,193,980 of record NC_092520.1, read on the forward strand.
TTAATGGAGGTGCAAGCTGCCAGCACTCATTTCTGAGCTGGTGGATGGTATAACGGTCTCCTTGCCAGCCCTTTCCTCACTGCCCAGGGGACTGGTATCACATTCACTCGGTGTTTTCAAGCAGTTTGACTTGCAGAATCATTTTAGTTGGAAAAGACCCTGAAGATCATCGAGTCCAACAGTCAGTCCAACACTGGCACTAAACCATGTCCCTAAGAACCTCATCTACACAACTTTTAAACACCTCCAGGTGACTCCACCCCTCCCCTGGGCAGCCTGTTCCAGTGCCTGACAACCCTTTCTAGGAAGAAATTTTTCCTAATCTCCAACCTCAGCCCCCCCTGGCACAACTTGAGGCCGTTTCCTCTGCTCCTGGCGCTTGTTCCTGGGGAGCAGAGCCCGACCCCCCCTGGCTCCAAGCTCCTTTCAGGCAGTTCAGAGATCAGAAGGTCTCCCCTCAGCTCCTGTTCTCCAGCTGAACCCCACAGGTCCCTCAACCACTCCCATCACACTTCTGCTTCAGACCCCTCATCAGCTTCATTGCCGTTATCTAAACTCATTCGAACACCTCAAGGTCCTTCTTGTGATGGTGCTGACTGCCCTATCATGTATCCCCTCATCTCACAAGCTGCATTCAGAAACCATCTACCAAGCCCATATCACTTGCCTGCAGGAATGGTCTCTTCATATGTGCAACAGATGCACATAACTCCTCCAGCCAAACCAGCTGCAGTTTGGTCCAGGCTCCAAAGGAGGTGAAGGCCTAAGCTGCAGCCAGGCCAAGAACTCCTTTTAGGAAACCCACAAGGAAGCAGAATGACACACTGAACATCTATAAGTTGTGGGTGCAAGGAGTCTTGTACATACTTCTCCCACTGTGTGCAATTTGACGAGGAGTCAACCACTTTATTCTAAGAATATGACAGCCTGGGTGAACTTAATTTGATTTCTCTTGACTCAACAAGCATGGCTGGATGGTGATGATCTTTTGCTACTCACAGATTAGTGGATCGTCCCGATTTAATTTTTATATCAATCATTTAGTTTAAGTAGACATGTACTAAATAGAATGAATCATCTAGAATTATAAGGTTGTGTGATTTTTAATATACTCTATGCTTCATGCTACTTAGTAAGCTGAACTTGCTGAAATCTTAAGCTGTAAAGTTCTGCTCATATTGACCAAAAACCGGTACAGATTACACTGAACATCTCCGAGATAAGGTCTAGTTGGCACTTCGCTGGCAAGAACAGAATTGACTGGGGAGAAAATAGCAGCTTCAAGGCTATCACAAAGACATTACAGACATCTGCAAAATAGGGCCTGTTTTGTGTTTTGCTGAAACAAATAGGATTTATTCAGACTAAACAGCACCTCCAAGTCTATGGACAAACAATATCTACAGTTAAACAAAACAAAAGCCCATCTGAGATCATTGAAAAAGATCCAATGAGAAGCAAAGAGACCCCACACTCAAATATTACTATTGGACTGAATCATGGTATGAACGGTCTGTAAAGATATTAAAAATATATGGTTTTTCTATGCTTGTCTGGAACCTCTGCACAGGCACCCAGCTTGAGCCAACCCTGCTGCTGTAGTACTCCATTGAATTATTTATTTCTACAAAATCTGATGCCTGAGGGGTTAGAGATTTACTCACAAGACACAAACCTCTACCCTCAAAAACTTGGCCCTAACCGCTGCTCACTTCAGAAAACCACAAATATGACATAGCCAAACCCCTTAAAAAGCAGGAACTCCTCCCCTCCTGTCTGACCACACTGCAGTTGTGGGCAGCATACCCTTTACTTCCAAGTGTGCTTTCTTCCCCACATATGCTGTGCATCCAAAAGCATCCTCACCAAGAAGACATGCCACTTTCTAATCCCACACCCTTCCACACACAACATAAACACACACTCTCACACTTTCTCCATTGCCACAGTCATCCCTTATTTATTAAGGTCTCCATAGGAATTTGCAACTATGTGTAGAATTGTTTGTAATTAGTTAAAAAGAAGGAAAAATAAAGTCTCCTAAGCTGTCAACAATCCTCCATAAAACTAGCAGCAGATCTGAGCACCATTTGGTCTAATTAGTCTTGATATTTCACACAACATATTTCTCAATTTTCGGTGGAGAAAGGGATAAAAAAAAGTTTCCTCTAAGGAAAACAACAAGAGTATATTTGCAGAGGGGTTCCGTGGAAAAGCCAAAGGGAACTCTTAATAGACAAATGGGCACTTATATTCTTGTATTGAATCTTTTGCAATAGTTGCCTCATTTTCTGCTTCTATTGGCATGGGCAGGCCTGGGCTGGGGCCAGTCTGCAGCTGGCATGAATCAAAATAATTATTCCCTCAATACATATATCTTAATTTTCTCTCCTGTGGTGAGGTTGAAGATCATTCATAACCGGCCTGTACTTCCAACCCTGCAGGGTGGAGGTTGTGTTGGTAGAAGGGTGCTGAGATACACAGCAGAGGTTGCAGCTGCATCATGCCCATCTCAACACCTTCACTGACCTCTGTAGACTCCAACAAGAATTGGACTCTAATGTGTCTGAATAAAACCATGCAGAACAAGCGAATTCTGCCTCCACAGACAGGTACTTCTTAACCTACAAATGGCATCTCCAGAGTTCCTCACACTCTTGCAGAAGCCATTTTCAAAGGCCAATTTTTGTGGATTTTTGTGGACGATGGACTTTAAGTTATCATGGTGATGGTGGTGACCCGTAGTTTGCAGCAAATTAACAGGTTGTCTATGTGAGAAGTGCAAAAGCAGTGTCTATGCAGTCAGTAGAAGATGGGTGTCATTATAATGTGAGACATCAAAGATGGTGGCATGGACTCACCATTCATAGGTGCCAAGCTCATCAGTGCTTGTGGAGGGAATCTAGACAATTATATTGGGGTGATATCCAACAATTACAATGCAGAATCTGTCTCTGAACATATCATCAGCTCTCTTTATCAGAAGAGACAGTGAGTGCGGGCAATGAAATTTAGTGTGATTCATCTTTCCAGAGATGACATCCACTTTTCATCAGTTGAATGATGGAGCCAGGATGCCCAGCTCAGGTGCAGACTTGTGCACTCAAAATACCCAAAGAAGGCAGAGGAATTTAGCTGCATAAACACAGACATTCAATGGCATTTGTGATTCTGTAGATAGGATGGGTACACAAACAGGCCCACATGTATGTTCGTGATGCTCTCATCACTAAAGTCAATGAAACCAAGAGGTTGGGGTGAGATAAAGTGCCCATAGATCACATAGAGAAATGAAGTCTGGGCTTCTACCATCAACTGAAATTCTGTATCCTGACTTGGGATTGTTGGATAGTGCATTTTTCAGATGAGATGTGGAAAAGACAAAAGTTACAAACTGCCAAAACCACTCTCCAAAGTGTTTTCAGTCCTATTTTTAAATATATTTCAATAGTTAAGAGTGAAGATGGCCACTTAATGTTTAGATAGTTTTTAAAATCTCAACCTTAAACTCTTGAGACTTATTATAAACTTAGGAGTCCACTGTTGCCTGGTAAACTAATAATTAGTTCAAGAAGCAGGATCACAGAATGTGTGATGGGGACAATTTCAAAGATTTGCCCATTCAACTTTAAATACAGGAGAGCAAAGAGGAGCTGACTGTTTTATTCAGGGTCTTCTACATGGCACTGGGGAAGGAGACAGGGTTTTCAAGGAAGCAGAGGCATTAGCAGAGGGAGATATTTAGCATCTGGATTGGAACCTTACTGCAAGTTTAGCAGCTGTTTTTACCAAACGGCAGAAAACCTTTTCCAGAGCAAATGAGCCTTGGCATGTACAATGCTAAATCTTGAAGAAATAAAAGAGGAAAGTAGATGAGATCTAAATCTGGCTTACTCTCACCATCAACGATACTTCAGGGCATTTTGCAGTTTTTGAGAGGTTAATTTGGGTACTGACTGTCCACCTTACTCATTCTCCCTGCTCCTCTGCAGTGGATATAGTAAACTTTTCCATTGCTATCCTTAAATATGGTATAGCACAGCCAGGGACCCGTAATGGATCTCAGTAGGAAACAGCTGTGTTCATCTGTTGCTTTGTGGATGAAAAACATTGTCTAAAATACAGAAAAGAAACCAAATCCCTCCTCATTGTAAACCCTTTGTTACCCCTAAAATTTAGCAACTGGAAAGTAACTTTCCTGGTTCTATTGGGGAAGACCCCGAGTCTGTAAGAGGAGAGATGGAAGAGTAGACACACAAAGTATGTGAATATCACCCAGAAATGCCATCACCACACCTCCACTCACTTCATGCTCTGACACAAAAGCCGAAAGAAGTCACTAAGCATCATATGGTACTGCTGCCCAACACCAGAAAGGGTAAATGACACCTCAGAGGGTTAAATTCCTGGGCTGCTCTAGGGGGTAAGAAACAGCATCAACCACCACTTTTGCCCTGGTTCTTGACAGGACCAAGCCATGGCCACATGTGACTGCATTAAGATATGTAGACTCATCTGCTGTCCATTG